>NC_084844.1:31688884-32313884 GCF_033115175.1 Lepus europaeus | reverse complement strand
ATTCAGACAGATATCTGTAATCCACTGGTTCACTGTTCAAATGCCTGCCATAGTTATGTCTTAGTCAGGCTTAAGCCAGGAGCCCAGAACTGAATCCAAGTCTCCCACATGGATGACAGAGACCCAAGTACTTGAGCTGTCACCTGCTGCCTCCCAGGGTGCACATGACAGGAAGCTGGAATGGGAAGCAAAGCCAAGACACAGACCCAGGCACTCTGATTTGTAATGGGAGTTTCCTAAGTGCTGATTTAACCACTGTGCAAAATACCCTCCCCTACTATGCCATTTTGTATAAGAGACCTGGGCAGCTGCAGAATTTGATAACTGTGGGTAGTCCTGGAATGAGTGCCCCCGGGATATCAAGGGATATATTCATCTACATATATATACATATACATATATGACATATGTGATATACACATATATGTATATGTACATACTTTTATACATATGTAACATGACATATATTAATGTGTATATATATATATTTGTCAGAGTGCACAGGGGACTTCTGCTGAAGCTATATTTTTTATTCCTTTAAAGACAGTATAAAATTCGAAGCAAATATGAAAAGTGAAGACTGAGGGAAGCAGGAATACAAAGGTAAGTAACAGCTAAATCTCTACGGTTATTTGTATGGTTGAAGTGTTACACAATAAAATTTTTTCTCTTTGTAAAGTGAGGCTTTTATCATCAGACTGCTCCTGGTTGAATCTCTGCTGCCCCATGGCAGTGTAATCTCAAGCAAGTTATGTAACTTCTCAGTTTCCTCATTGGTACCTAAGGATAGTAAGACCTACTCGTGGGGTTGTTGTGGAGATTAAATGAGATAATCTATGTAAAATACTTTGGACAGTGCTGAGTAAATAAATCCTATTACTCTCTTTCAAATGCTTTCACCAATGAATCAAAGCAAGTTAAAATTTACCCAACAAATATTTATTAGACACCTGCTTGTGCCAGGCCTTGTGCAAGAGGCTATGGTTGCCAAGGTGAATTACGTCCAGTCTGCTGGGAAGGCAGAGACACACAGGAGGGAAGGCCAAGTGCAGTGGCTCTGACTGTGACGGGGAACCCTAGGCAGCATGAGAGAGGGTAAGAGGCAGCGGGTTTCATTCTGTTTGGTGGGGGCAAGGAAGGACTGAACATATTGCTGGTGGTCTGTCTCTGCATTTGGTACTCACCACTAAAAATATGATTGCCTCAGTTATCTTTGTTGCATAATAACCTTAACACTGAATGGCTTTTAAAACAACATCAATTGTTTGTTAGCTCATCAGAGATATCTGTTTGTGCTCTACATGTTGTCACCTGCGTGGCTGGACTGCGCATGGAAGATCCAAGATACAACATTCACATGTCTAGTGCCTCAGCTCTGATGGCCAGAAAGGCAGGGGAGCAGGCATTTCTTTCTTCTTATGGTCTCTCTAGAAGGGGTACTGAGTCTCTTTACATAGTGGCTCAAGTCTCCAAGAGGATAAAAGCTTATGCTGCCAGGCCTCTTAATACCCAGGCCCAGAACTTGTGCTTCAGTCTTATCAGCCAAGAGGCAGGCATTGTTACCCAGCAGGTTAAGCTTACAAAGCCAGCATCTCACAGAGGAGTGCCTGGTTTCAAGTCCTAGCTACTTTGCTTCAGATCCAGCTCCCTGCTAATGTGCCTGGGAAGGCAGCAGATGATGGCCAAAATACTTGGGTCCCTGCCACCCACATAGGAGACCTAGATGGAGTTCCAGGCTCTGGACTTTGATCTGGCCCAGCTCTGCTTCTTGGGGGCATTTATGGAGTGAACTAGAGGATGGAAGATCTCTCTCGCTTTCTCTCTCTCTGTCACTCTGCCTTTCAAATAAATAAGTGAGTTAAAAAGAAAAATAAAGTCACCAGACTAGCCCAGATTCAAAGGAGGGTCCGTAGACTCCGGCTCTCCATGAAGGAAGCAGCAGGACGTAACCTTAACTAGGAAAGTCTTCTGTTGTATATCAACAATTGCCCAATTTATTTTGACTAAATCGAGTACTGTAGAAGTGCATGATGGTAGCTCCCTGGCATACAATTCTCCCAGTGGCCACAATTGTGCTACATATTTTTCTAATAATAGATGACCTGGAGTTATGGCATTGGGCAAGTTTCTCAAGCTGTGGACACCTTTCCCTTAGCACATTTATTACACCACTTTCCGTTTTACAGCCAGTGTATGACTTTGGAAGTTCCTCACTGTCGGGAATCCAGTACTGCTTTAGGAACTGGTGGTGTACAATGCCATGCCATCTAGGTTCAAATCCAGATTTTAGTAGTTACTCACTGTAAGCCCCTCGGGCATATTATTCAGCCTCTCTTCCTACTCCTTTCTTGTGCATAGGATGAGGGCTATAAGATCTAACTTCCCAGGTTATTCTGAGCATTGAAGCCAATGCAAGGAGAGTGCTGGCCCAGGTAAGTGAGACAGATGAAAAGTGCCATAATACTGATGGGGTCAGGTTTCCTGCCTTCCTTCTTAAGTGAGGTAATATGAGGCATGCATTTGGATGCGGTTTCTTCTGTCCCAGGAAAATTGAACAGACCCAAAGCATTGCTTGCTCCTGCCTGAAAGGCTCAGCAGTTGTACCACGGGGCATGGCTTTGAGAATTTGTTCAGCCTTTAGGGAAGCAACTTAGTAATCATCAACGAGTCATTAAAAAAAAGTTCATATATTTTTACCCAATAACCAGATTTCCAGAAAATTATCTGAAGGAATGGATTCAAAAGAAAAGTAAAATCTATATCCATCAAGCTCCTGTTGCCATTTTCTTTGGGGCAGCTGAAATAGAGAAGCATCTTCAATGTCTAATAGCAAGGGGATGGTTAGCTAAATTTTGATGCAAATCAGTATTTGCTGAAATATTAGCCATTATGAAAATGACTATTATTATCACTATATGGTGGTGTAGAAAATTTTAAAAAATGCCAACAGCTGCCTATTGCAACACTAGTAACCCATATCAGAGTGTGGGTTCAAGTCCTGGCCACTCCACGTTTTTTTTTTCCCAAAGAAACCTTTTATTTAATGAGTATAAATTTCATAAGTACAACTTTAGGAATATAGTGATTCTTCTCACCATACCCGTATTCCCACCCCCGCTCCCACCCCCACCCCATGTTTTCCTCCCTCTCCCATCCCCAGTCCCATCCTCCATTAAGATTCATTTTCAATTAACTTCATATACAGAAGACCAACTCTATAGTAAATAAAGATTTCAACAATTTGCACACACACAAAAAAAACTGAGAACAAGTTTTATAGTTAATTCTCATAATAGAACTCATTGAGGACATAAATTCTGTATAGAAAGTAAGTGCACAGTGACTCCTGTTGTTAATTTAACAATTAATACTCATATGGATGATGTCAGTGATCACCTGAGGCTCTTGACATGAGCTGCCAAGGCTACAGAAACCTTTTGAATCCACAATCTCTATCAGTATTTAGATAAGGCTATAAGCAAAGTGGAAGTTCTCTCCTCCCTTCAGAGAAAAGTATATTCTTCTTTGATGGCCATTTCTTTCCACTGGGGTCTCTCTCACAGAGATCCTTCATGTAGGATATTTTTTTCCACAGTATCTTGGCTTTTCATGCCTAAAATGCTCTCATGGGCTTTTCAGCCAGACCAGAATGCTTTAAGGGCTGACTCTGAGGTCAGAGTGTTATTTAAAGTGATTGTCATTCTATGAGTGCTAGGCACTCCTCTTCTGACCCAGCTCCCAGCTAATGTGCCTAGAAAGGCAGTAAAAGATGGCCCAGTGCTTGGGCCCTGCCAGCCACATGAGAGACCCAGATATAATTCCTGGCATCTGGCTGGCTTGCTCCCAGCCATGGGGGTTATTGGGTAGTGAACCAGCAAATGGAAGACCTGTCTTTCACTCTCTCTCTCTCTCTCTCTCTCTCTCTGTCACTCTGCCTTTCAAATAAATAAGATAAATATTTTTTTTAAAAAAAGAAAGTAAGAAGTAAAATGCCAAGTGACAAATTCAGTATTTAAAAGGTTTTTTGCATAAATAAGAATCAGAGATAGACATGGGAAAAGCATTTGTTTGTGTTTGGGAATTGATTTTATATATATATATATATATATATATATATACACACACACACACACACACACATATATATATATATATATATGCTTTCTTGTCATTTTAAATCAAAATCAGAAACAAATTTAGGCAAGGTCATATTGACAAATCAATTATGAAAAAAAAGAAAAGTGATATAATAAATGCCAGAGAATGCAATGCAGAGCTTTTAAGAATGTACATTCATGGCATTGGGGCAAGATGGCGGAATAGGAAGGGAGCACACTGAAAGTCCGGGAAGAGACCGTTTAATAAAAGTGGAGATACTGCAGGTTCAAGGAAGAGTAGGGGAAGAAACAGCAGAGGAAACTCTTCTGGAACTAGTGATTCACAGTGGACCTGTGTGGAGAGCTTGGGAGCCCACAGTTTGGGACACCTGCGGCAGAATCAACACACCAGCACTGGAACGTGAGGTGAGCTGAACCTCAATAGCCCGAGACACCAGCGGGCAAGCGGAAAGAGGAGACTAGAGGGAATGAGGCTTGAAACCCCATGGGGAAAAGTTCACCAGGCTATCTAGTAGAGAGAGGAAAAAAAAAAGCGACCGATACAGACACAAGTTTCTCTGTCTCTGCTAACCTCTCAAAGGCAAGAAAGGCAAAGAGCAGGCGCCATTTTGGACATACGTCATAAGCAGGGCGACCTCAGGTCTGCACCCGCCCTCAGCCAAGCAGAAAAACCTTACTCTGGGTGTGTGTGTGTGTGAAATAATAGGAGATTAGGACCTAGTGATTGTGTGGTGCTAATGAACTGAGACTGTGAAAAAAGAGACGGTGGGGGAGAGAACTCACAGAATTCTCATGAGTACTCTCCAGAGATGCTACAATTCGGTAACCTTGGCAACCCAGTGGGAGACTGCAGGAGAATTGGAGCCCACACTGAGGGCAGCACAGATTCCCTGTGTGGTCCTTGGGAAAGAGCTTCCAATCGCTGGCTCCCGTGGGTATATCATTCGCCTGCTAAGTACCTCCAATTCTGCTCAGCTGTGTGGAATTACTCCCCTTTTGAATCAAAAGAAAGAAAGAAAGAGAGAGAGAGAGATTTACCACGCCTAACCTGGGAGTGTCACCTTTGGCACACCCTTAACCCTGAGGAACCAAACAGAACTCTCAGGCCAAACCCATCTCAAGCCTCTAAGGCTCCATCAAAAGCAGACAGTCCGGCCGGCGCCGCGGCTCACTAGGCTAATCCTCTGCCTTGCGGCGCCGGCACACCAGGTTCTAGTCCCGGTCGGGGCACCGATCCTGTCCCGGTTGCCCCTCTTCCAGGCCAGCTCTCTGCTGTGGCCAGGGAGTGCAGTGGAGGATGGCCCAAATCCTTGGGCCCTGCACCCCATGGGAGACCAGGAAAAGCACCTGGCTCCTGCCATCGGATCAGCGCGGTGCGCCGGCCGCAGCGTGCCTACCGCGGCGGCCATTGGAGGGTGAACCAACGGCAAAAGGAAGACCTTTCTCTCTGTCTCTCTCACTGTCCACTCTGCCTGTCAAAAAAAAAAAAAAAAAGCAGACAGTCCACTTAATACAGTCATAGTATAACAAGGAAAAAAACACCACAGCGAGGGAAGAAAAATCCAAAGAATATCTCTACAATGCCAAGCAACAAACGCAAAAACCGAGGAAACAAGAACAAGGAAGACATTATGACACCCCCAAATGAACAAGACACCCCAAGCCAAGATTATGAAGATGATGAGATGGAAGAAATGCAAGATACAGATTTCAAAAAATTTATGATAAAAACAATTACAAGTTTTCAAAAACAAATGCTTGAGCTACGGAATTCCTTACTGGACAGGATAGAAAATCTCCTTTGAGAAAATGAAATCTTAAGGAGGAATCAAAATGGAATGCAAAAACTAGTAGAACAGGAAAGTGTGATAGTGAAGAGAAATAAAAATGAAATGAAGAACTCAATAGATCAAATGACAAACACATTAGAGAGCCTTAAAAACAGAGTCAGTGAAACAGAAGAGAGAATATCGGACTTAGAAGACAGAGCACAGGAAAGTATACAGTCAAACCAAAGAAAAGAAGAGGAAATTAGAAATCTAAAAAATATTGTTGGGAACCTACAGGATACTATTAAAAAATCCAACATTCTGGTTCTAGGAGTTCCTGAAGGCATGGAGAGAGAGAAAGGATTAGAAGGCCTTTTTAGTGAGATACTTGCAGAGAACTTCCTGGGTTTGGAGAAGGACAGAGACATCCTAGTATAGGAAGCTTATAGAACCCCTAGTAAACATGACCAAAAGAGATCCTCACCACGACACGTGGTAATCAAACTCACCGCAGTGAAACATAAAGAAAAGATTCTAAAATGTGCAAGAGAGAAACGTCAGATTACTCTCAGAGGATCTCCAATTAGATTCACAGCAGACTGCTCATCAGAAACCCTACAAGCTAGAAGGGAATGGCGAGACATAGCCCAGGTACTAAGAGAGAAAAACTGCTAGCCCAGAATATTATATCCTGCAAAGCTCTCATTTGTGAATGAAGGTGAAATAAAGACCTTTCACAGCAAACAGAAATTGAAAGAATTTGTTGCCTCTCGTCCAGCCCTGCAAAAGATGCTTAAAGATGTGTTACACACAGAAACACAGAAACATGGTCACCAATATGAAAGAAGGTAAAGGAAGGAAACCTCACAGCAAAAGATCACAGGAAGCTCAAAGTATATATTAGAAAATATCTTTGGCAAATGGCAGGGCAAAGTTACTAAAAACAAAAAGCAACTCAAATCAATTGGCAATTTACAAAAAGAGTTAAAGATTTTAAAAGCTATTATCAAAATTGCTATATTGATCTATTATGTTATGTTATATGTGTGTGCATATTGTATGCCCACATGGGAAAATTTTATTAAGAGTTTTATTTTAATTGGCTTATAGATAAGACTGTCCATAAATTTAAGCTGCTAAAATTAATCAAAGATACGTTTTGATTCTTGTGACCTGAATCTCTGTATCATATGTTTTAACTTGTTGCTAGAAAGAAACTAAAAACACTTTATATGTTTGTGTTAAATTTATTGGTTAAACAAACTACACCATGTTAGATATTTAAGAGGTGTTTCCAAATACATGATTCTTAAAATTTATAGAAGGCATTGGACCTTCTGGTAAATGTTTTCTTAAGTTGTTATCTAATGGTTGAAACTGTTTGCTAAGTTTTCATGTGATATTGCTATTGTCAGCAAGCGATCTAGGACTTGCTCCCTCATTTCTCTATTCTAAGCCCAACTTGTTCTTTCATTTCTCTATTCTCTTCAAGGTAGGAAACTAATTCTATTATGAAGGAACCTGTAGGATGCACAATTTAATCTTTAGACCTTATAAAAGAGATGGCTAACATTTTTCTGTAATAGCATAGCCAAAATAAGAGCTTAAATTATAATCTCATAGCTAGATTTACTTCGCCATCAGCGAAGTATACAGTAAGTAGAAAAAACCTCCCTTTCAGACCAAAGGGAAAGAAAGTTTTTAAGTGAGAATATATTTACTCATGGGCATTGTCTACCTTAGAAAAACTACTACAGAACATGCCTGTGACTATAGACTTGTAGTTCAGGCCACCGAAGATTAGAGATGGGAAATGGGCACTCCCTTGACTTGCATCCTCTGGTCTGCTTTAACACAAACCAGGAAGAAAAGAAAGCTAGGCATCAGAAGCAATGGGTGGCAGGCCTATTAAGGGCTGATCTGTACAGTGATCTGCCCTCAAGGAGACCCAACAGGCCAGTCCACTGCAGTGGCTTTCAATGTGGTAAGCCTGGGCTTCAGCAGAAGTTAACTTGTGAAGAGCCCTGGCAGCTCTGCCAAGAGTTGGATCACTGGAAATGGACCTGCCCTGGAGTCGAAGGATGCCCAGGTCAGAGCCACAGATCTTATTGGCTCTAAGCTGAAAAGCCCTTCACTCAGCCCAGCTTCCAAAGTGACCACCGCAGCTGGGGGGGTGGCCAAGTAGGGTCAACAACATTGCAGGCAGAACTGTAAATTTCTTGTTAGAGATGCCACCTGCCTTTACCTGGCCAGATCTCCTCCCAGGCTAGCTAAGTAATGAAAGTCAACAGGGTGCCTTCTCCCAGGAGGTTCACACCTCTCTTAGGATGTACCCCATGTGAAAAGATAGGTCTGGGCCTCTTAACTTACAAGGTCTAAAGCCCAACAGATTATTATCAAGCCCCTTCTATCAGGTTCTATTTGCCTCTCAATCAGAAAACTTAATTGTAGCTTAGACAGCACCTTTCTTAGCTCCTCTAATAATGACTCTGTCCTTTGTTCTAGACCTGTCTAGCACACTTGGGCCTCATTCCTTTGTAATCATAACCTCTACTCTACCACCAATGGCTCTACTCCCAACCTGTGTGTACTGATGGTCCTCTTCCCCACTTAATGCTGAATAATTGTTCAGAATTCTCTACAGACAAACCCCTCTACCTACAAAAGATGAGTGACTTTTCTCCCAGTCTTGGCTGGAATCAGCTTTAAGCCACATCCATCAAACTGTCCCCACAAGGGTCCAGAGAACCCCCACACACACACACATTTCCTCTCCTCTATGAAATCCTCTCATTACCTGGTTAATGCCACTCTTAGGACCATTGGTTACTATTCTCACCCTGTCTTTTATACTACAGTGTCTAAGTGTTTACAGCAGGTTATAATGGAACAAACAGAGGCCTACAACAACCAGGCGGTCAACCAATTGCTGCTACAAGGATATACTCGGCTCCCCACCCAGGAGACAGTGGCCTGAGACATCGCCCCATGCCAGCGAAGAGTACCTACCTCATCGCCCTATGTCAGCAGGAAGTAGCTCTAAAGACAGATCATCGTCCCTCTACCCCTCCTGGACTTTTGAGACTAATATAACCCCATACAACTCCTGCTTTATAAAAAAACAAAAGGGGGGAATGTTAGGAAACTGGGCCAGTTTTAGCCAGGTGGCTGAATGGCCCAGCTATCTGAGCCAGGCTCCACCCCTCATCCTAATGTGATTTGCTGCTCCTGCTTCCCTGCCCGCCCTCAGGCAAAGTTTTAAAAGGGCCTGTTCCTGAACACCGTGCTCTCTCAGCTCTTCCCTCCTGCTCTCTTGGTTCTTCTCTCTTGGCCCTTCTCTTCTGTGCTCTCTTAGCCTCTCTTGGCTCCTCTCATCTCTCTTCTCTCTCCTCTCTGCTCTCTCCTCTCTCTTAGCTCCTCTCCTCTCTGTTTCTCTCTTATACTCTCTTTCTCTCTCTTTCCCTTCGCCGCCCCTTCACTCCGGTCTGTTGGGTGTTCCCCAATAAACCCTTTCCCTTAAAAAAAAAAAAGAGGGAGGTGCCTTTCTCTGAAGGGAGGAGAGAACTTCCACTTTGACTATGACCTTGTCTAAATATGATCAGAGTCGGCGAACTTGGAAGGCTTCCATAGCCTTGGCAACTCATGACGACAGCCTAGGGTGGTTACTGGCACCATAAACTAGAGTGTCAATTTGTTGGGTCAACAACAGGAGTCACTGTACACTTGCTCTTCATGTGGGATCTCTGTCTTTAATGTGCTGTACATTGTGATTTAATGCTATAACTAGTACTCAAACAGTATGTTTCACTTTGTGTTTCTGTGTGGGTGCAAACTGTTGAAATCTTTACTTAATATATACTAAATTGATCTTCTGTATATAAAGAGAATTGAAAGTGAATCTTGATGTGAATGAAAGGGGAGAGGGAGTGGGAGAGGGGAGGGTTGCGGGTGGGAGGGAAGTTATGGGGGGGGAGCCATTGTAATCCATAAGCTGTACTTTGGAAATTTATATTCATTAAATAAAAGTTAAAAAAAAAAGAATGTACATTCATAAGGTTCTTCCTGGAGATTCTAATTCAGAGGGTCCCTGGTGGGGTAAATCCTCTATTTATTCATAAGTCTAATAAGTTTGCTGTACACCAGGGTGAGACCCCCTGAGACAGACACTCGTGATTATCCTTCCAAATAATCTGATAAATGCATTGTCTGATCAGCAATAGCAATACAAGCAAAACTCACATAATTAGAATACTTTCCCCTGAATAAAATATGTTCCTGCTTGTGGGGCTTTTACTCTTCCATCTACTTAGTTGTACTCTGACAAATTTGTAGCCTTTGTACATAATCCAGAGCACGGTGAGGACAACTTTTGATAAACACATGTGGTTCTGTACAATATAAAGAAAAAAAACTATGACATTAAAACTGATGGCCTGGAGTTTAGCAGGGAAAGAAATAGAAGCAGACAAAATGTTATTTCTGTATTCATCAAAAGCTGTGGATGAGAATTACAAGGACAATCTCCTGCTGTGACCAGCTGTGGCTCTTTCTTGAGGACTAGAAGTCCTGGGTAGTATTATGAGATTTAATATGCATATTTTTCTTTCTTTTCTAATGTTGGCATTAACACATAGGAAATTATTGTTAAAGACTTGAGAGTTGGGCTGGTGTGGCATAGTGGTGAAGTTGTACCTTGGGACACCCACATGCCACATGAGAGCACCTGGGTTGAGTCCTGACTATTCCACTTCCAATACAGCTTCCTGCTAAGGCATACCCTGGGAGACAGCAGATGATGGCTCAAGTATTGGGGTCCCTGTAGGATACTCAGATTGAGTTCCGGGCTTCCGGTTTTGCTCTGGCCTGGCTCTGGCTATTGTAGGCAGTGGATGGAAAATCAATCTCTGTTTGTGTCTGTCTCTGCCTTTTAAGTAAAATGAAACTAAATAATTTTTAAAAGTTTTTATAACAACTGTAAGAGTAGAAATGGAAAAATCCAAACTGATCCTTGCTCTACCCAGTTCAGCCTCTATAGAATATAATGAAAGAAACAGTAGATTCTTTGAGAAAATCCTAGGCTTAACCAATTTTCTTGATAACTTGCTTTATGTTCTTTGTACAAAGCAATTTCTCAGAAGGCTGGATTGTAGGTATTGTTTGAAAAGAGGTTCCATGATGAAGGAGGTTTGGAATGCAGGGTCTATCCAAGTTTGAGAGGTTTCTTTGCAGCGTTTCTCAGGGCCTTTGTGAATCTCCATGAAAAGAATGTAGTATGAAGGTTGAGTGTTTGGCCTCGTGATTAAAATGCTGGTTAGGATGCCTACATCCTGCATCAGCACCTGGGTTTGACTTCTGTCTCTGGTGTCTGATTCCAGCTTCCTGGCTAATGCAGATTCTAGAAGGCAGCAGATGGTGGTTCAAGTAGTTGGCTTCCTGCTCCCCACCTGGGAGACCTGAATTGAGTTCCTAGCTCGCAGATTCAGCCTCTCAGACATTGTGGGCATTTGGGGAGTGAACCAGCAAATGAGAGAGCTCTCTCTCTCTCGCTCTCGCTCTCTCTCTTTCCATCTCTCTGCCTCTCAGAGTAATTAATTAATTAAAATCCAGAATGTTGATTGGAATATGAAAACAGCTTAGCTGATGGTATACAGTTTACAAAACACTTGCATAGACCAATATGATTTCCAATAAGAGTTAAATAACTGTTAATTGTTAAAGCATAGAAAATTAATGCAAGCTATTATAGTCCTAGATTTATATTGGTTAATTTAGGTTTTTCACCTAAAGAATATTAATTTTCATGTGAAAATATGTAGAAAATTCAAAAGCCTCTCTAGAAAAGTCACTAAAGTTTCTGGGCATAATATACTTGCAAAAAAAAAAATAGAAAAGAAAAAAATTGGGGGCCAGCATTATGGCACAGTGGGGTAAGCTGCCTGTTGTAACACCAGCATCCCATGCCAGAGTTCAAGTTCCAGCTGCCCTACTTCCAGTCCAGCTTCTTGCCAATGCACCTGGGAAAACAGTGGAAGATAACCCAAGTTTTGGGTCCCTGCCACCCACGTGGGAGACCAGGATGGAGTTCTGGGTTCCTGGCTTAGGCCTGGTCCAGCTCCTGCCTTTTTGGACATTTGCAGAATGAATCAGCAGATGGAAGCTGTGTGTGTGTGTGTGTGTGTGTCACTCTGCTTTTCTAATAAATAAATAATAGATAAATATTTAAAAACAAATAAGTGCTTTCTTATATGTGGATAATAATTAGAAAGTAATATATAAAAATACCACTTCCAATAGAACCCACATCTACAAGGTATTTGAGAATAAGTCTAATTAAAGTATTCTCAAAATATTTACACAGAAAATGTAGTGTCATTCCTGAAAGACATAGATGTGTTTCTACATAAGTTGGGGGATCGTATTGTGCATTTGGAGAGACAATGTGTTAAGGACATCACAGCCTCCACCTTCCAGCAGTCTCCATCTTTTACTTTGCTTGCTTCCTTGTCATGTTTGATACCACCCAGCTTACCCTTTCTGTCCCATGTTTCTTGTAATGTCTGAAAATAAATTGTCAGGTGTCTTTTTCCTCTTAGCAAGCCTCTAGTGACACATGTAGGTGTTCTGTCTAAAGCTTCCTGATAACAACCTAGTATGCATTTCTGAGGTCTCTAGCAAAGTGCAAAGCATATTTGTGCATCACCAGATTCGGTGAACTTATTTATGTCTCCCAAACATTAGATATCCATTTGGATACCTTGGTTGAGAAGTGTTTTTGTTGTGCTCAAAATTGCGCAGCTTAATTTTACTAAATGGAGTGCAGCAAATGTAAGTGGAGGTATCTCCTGGCTCAAAACTTCTCTCAATAGAATTTTGCCACCTTTTTTTTCCTGGTAATAGATTCACCCAAAGTCATGGAGGTGAGCATGTGACTGAGGTTGGGTCTATTTGTAATGCCTCATTTCTGTGGCCTGGGATTGGGCCAGGTGGTAGACGCATGACATAAGCTGGGCTGATCAGCCTTTCTACATGTAGGGAAGAATAAAGCTCATAGGAAAAGGCAGCAGAGAAAGCAGAATCATAGTAATTTTTTTTATAATTTGTTTACTTGAAAGGCAAAATAACAGAGAGAGAGAGAGATAGAGACAGAGACATGTTCCATCCACTGATTTACTCCCCAAATGCCCACAGCAGCTGGGACTCGACCTGGCTGAGGCCAGGGGCCAACAATTCAAGCCAAGTCTCCCACATGGGTGGCAAGAACCCAACTACTTGTGCCATCACCACTGCCTCCCAGGGTCTACATCAGCAGGACAGTGCAATCAGGAGTTGGAGCTGGGACTCAAACCCAGGCACACTTACATGAGATGTAGGTATCATTTTTTTTTCTTTTTTCTTTCTTCTTTTTTTTAATTTTATTTGTTTGACAGGCAGAGTGGACAGTGAGAAAGAGAGACGAGAGAAAGGTCTTCCTTTTCCGTTGGTTCACCCCCCAATGGCCGCTGCTGCTGGCGCACAGTGCTGATCCAAATCCAGGAGCCAGGTGCTTTTCCTGGTCTCCCATGCGGGTGCAGGGCCCAAGGACTTGGGCCATCCTCCACTGCACTCCTGGGCCACAGCAGAGAGCTGGACTGGAAGAGGGGCAACCGGGACAGAATCCAGTGCCCCGACCGGGATTAGAACCCAGGGTGCCGGCGCTGCAGGCGGAGGATTAGCCTATTGAGCCACAGTGCCAGCCAAGATGTAGGTATCTTAACTGCTGGCCAGACCCCCCCACCTGGAATGTATCTTCAATTTATTTAATTATAATAATTATAATTATATATGGACAGGAGCACACTGTCCTGTTTTAATAATATTACTATTAAAATGCAATATCTTGATTTTTTCCATTCATTAAATATTGTAATGGTTAAATGACCCACTGTCCCACTAAGTATGTCATGAGAGTACTTTTCATTCTCTCCCTGCAAGAGTGTGGCTATCTCTGAGAAGACAGAACTATACTCTACTTCCTTTTCTTCCTCACCTTCATTGCCAGTGTTTCCTTGGCCACCTTTAGAGGCTCACCTTCCTTATCCTGCCCTCTACCTGGGATGTAGTGGACTTCCTTGTGGAAGTCCATGCTCTTGTCTTCCATTTTCTTAGGTTCTGAGGCCACGAGATTTCTCTACCTGTTGTCTTTATACGTGTTCAAATCTGTGTGTGTCTCTGCCTCACCCAGAGCTGTTTCTGCAGCTAAACCCCAGTGGCTTGCTCTACCTGCATGTTGCAGTCATCTCAAACTAAAGATGCAAGGCTCAACTCTCCCCTCCAAAATCGGTTCTCCTTCCTCATCCCTCTGTTTCTGTTGATGACGTTATTTTTCTCCTAGCCTCCCAGGTTCCAGTATAACTTATCTTTTATTATTCCCCTACCTTGGCCCACTTCTAAGTATGTCCTCCTAACCAAACCTTGCTGAAAGAAATAAGCCTTAGCCATTTGATTATAAAGTAAAGGTGGCATCAGATATATGACCAGAGTCAACAGATTCCAGCAATGTTCCATACCGGCTGTGTCCAACCCACTACACAAAGGAAAGAGAGAATCTGGTTATGTCTTTTGTTTTGGCGTGGTTAGTGTTCCTTCTTCTAGGAGTGGAACTGTCTTGTCATTAGGGGAAAACATCCCCCTCCCATTGTTAGTCGGTATTTTCTAAGTGGGGAGGATGCATTTCTGTTTCAAGATTTACTTCCCAGGTTCCACATGAATCAAGCTGGACTCATCAGGGTCAGAGAGAGTGGATCAGGAATGGCCATGTGACTTAGTCTAAATCAAAGGAAATCATCTCAGAGACTTTGGTTAGAAAGCAACAGGAAAGGGACTCTCCTTTAATAGTTGGTGGAAAATAAGAAACTGTGGAAGGACATTGATATGGTAACTTGGGGAGATACTAGCTGATAACAGAGCCAGACAAAAGAGAGCTGCATGACTGTGAGCACCTGGACCCACTGGCTCTGGACCCAACAACCCCTAGACATAGGTGAGCCAGGAAATTCCTTTTCTGCCCAGGCCAGTTCCAGTGTAATTGCTGTCATTTCCAACTGAGTGAGGCCTGAGTATTCAAAGAGCTCTTCACAAATAGGCTTCCCTTTTTTCCAGACACGAGATAAGAATGCACCTCAAACTGTCTTTGAAGTGAGGTATGGCCATGGGGTCTGCTTTGACTGATGACATGCGAGCAGGCATTTTAGCCAGTGCATGATCTGTTACTTCTTTCTTTCTCTTTCTTCCTTCCTTTCTTTTTTTTAAGATTTTTTTTTTTTTTGACAGGCAGAGTGGATAGTGAGAGAGAGAGACAGAGAGAAAGGTCTTCCTTTTTGCCGTTGGTTCACCCTCCAATGGCCGCTGCGGCGGCGCATCTCGCTGATCCGAAGCCAGGAGCCAGGTGCTTTTCCTGGTCTCCCATGCGGGTGCAGGGCCCAAGCACTTGGGCCATCCTCCACTGCCTTCCCGGGCCATTGCAGAGAGCTGGCCTGGAAGAGGGGCAACCGGGATAGAATCCGGCGCCCCAACTGGGACTAGAATCCGGTGTGCCGGCACCGCAAGGTGGAGGATTAGCCTGTTAAGCCACGGCGCCGGCCAAGATTTATTTTTTATTTACTTAAAAGGCAGAGCTACAGAGAGAGGAGGAGAGACAGAAAGGGAGAGATTTTCCATCCACTGGTTCACTCCTCAAATGGCCACAATGGCCAGGGCTGGGCCAGGTTGAAGCCAGGAGCAAGGAGCTGCTTCCAGATCTCCCACATGGATACAGGGGCCCAAGCACTTCCTCTGCTGCTTCCCTAAGTGCATTAGCAGGGAGCTGGATGGGAAGTGGAGCATTTGGGACTCAAACTGGTGTCCATATGGATTGCCTACATCGCAGGCAGAGGCTTAACCTACTACACCACAATGCCAGCCTCACTTCTTTCTTTAATGCTTAATTCATTTATTTGAAAGGCAGAGTGATATAGGGGGAAAGAAAAGCTAGATCTTCCATTTGCTGGTTCATTCCCCAAATACTTGCAAGAGACAGGGCTATGGCAACTCAAAGCCAGGAGCCAGGAACTCCATCCAGGTCTGCCACATGGGGAGCAGGAACCCAAGAACGTGTGTCATCATCCACCACCTCCCAGGCACATTAGCAGGAAACTGGATCAGAAGCACAGATGAGCTGAGACTTGAATCTCATACTAGATGCATCCCAAGTGGTGGCTTAACCCACTATGTCATAGTACCTGCTCCTGTCACTTTCTTTCTACCATAGAAACCAGCAATACTACAGATAGTATCTCTTCAATTCCAGGTTGAAGTGATGGGAGAGCCCCTAGCTGACTTGCTATGAGCAAGTATCATAAGTGAGAAATAAATATTTTTAAAAATAAGATAGTGGGGTTTTTCCCACACTTATTTATTTGAGAGGCAAAGAGAGACAGAGAATCCCATCCTCTGGTTTTTTGCCCAAATTCTTGCAATGGCTGGGACTGGACAGCACCAAAAATAGGAGCCAGGAATCCACCAAGGTCTCCCCATAGGTGGCAGGGACACAGGTACTTGAGCAGCCTCCTGGGGTCTGCATTATTAGAAAACTAGAATCAGAAGCAGAGCTGGGCATTGAACTCAGCAGTAGTGGCTGACAGGCATCCTGGCCACAAAACAAACACCTGCTTTTTCTAACCCTTTGCCTTCTTCTTCCCTGGTATGATGTCCAAGGGGACAAGCTCTGGAGTCCAGCACAGCACACTCAACTCCCAACTCAGCCACATACTAGCAAGTGAATTAATTTCTCTAGGCCACCAGCTCCTCATCTATAAGATGGGGATGCAGATGGCACCTGCTTCTTAAGGTTGTCATGAAGATGAGATTCTTCACCTAAACACTTAGCCTGAGGCCTGGCACTGAGTAAGTGCTGAAGAAATGTTATTAGTTATCATTTGTTAGTGCCTTCTTGTTCTAAGCTCATGGTTTACACAGAGATACTGGCATTTCTAACTGACTAGTGGAAGTTACAGCCCATAATTTTCTGTCATAAAATAGAACTACCATATGATCCAGCCACCTTCCCTCTGGGTACTGAACCAAAGGAAGTAAGAACAGGTTCTTGAAGAGATCTCTTTACCCCACATTCACTACAGCACTATTCACAATAGCCAAGACGTGCATCAAGCGGTGAATGGATAGAGAAAATATGGCATGCAAAGACAATGGAATATTACTTCGCTTTTGAAAAGAAGGAAATCCTGCTGCAACATGGAAGATCACAGAGAACCTCATGCTAAGCAAAGCTGAAATAAGCCAGGGACAAAGAGACAAATATTGCATGATTCCAATAAGTGAATTCTGAAACAGTTGAACTCACAGAATCAGAGTAGAACAGTAGTTGCCAGTGGTAGGGAATGGAGGAAATGGGAAGATGTTCATCCAGGGAGCACATTTTCAGCTACAAGATGAATATATTCTGGGATCCAATGTATAACAGGGTCACCATAGTTAATAACAGTGTATTGTTTACTTGCAATTACAGAACACCAGATTATAAATTGTCCTCACCCTCCTTTCTCCCCTCCCCCCAAATAGTTAACTGTGGGCAGTAAGGGATGAGCTCATTAATTGGGTTGTGGTGACTATTACACAATGTCTGTGGTCTATTAAATCCTGGCAACACTGAATATGTACAATTTTTATTTGCCAATTAAATATTTCTAATTAAAAAAAAAAAACAGATCAATGCTACAAACTCAAGCGACCAAAAGGAAAAGCATGGGATTCTGTGTCAAGGATGTCTCTGTCCTCCAAACTCACCCCCTCTCCCTGCTGGGGGCTGCTGCAAGCCCACAGCCACTTGGGAGCACCCTTGAGTTAGGGCAGACCTGTCCTTCCTCCTGCCAGGTGCTTGGGATCCCAGCTGGCCGAACAGGCAGAACCTTTCACTTTCACATGTCCCAGGTCTGGGCAGACCCATGGTGGAGAGCTAGTTCCCAGCAGTTACAAGCAATAAAGCTGAGGCCACTCCTATAGCCAGAGGGCTCCTGGCAGCCCAGCCACTGCCGCCTCCGTGGGGGCGGTTCCCAGCCACAGGAGCAGCATTTATAAAGATGGCTGGATTAATACTCCAAAGTCCCCCCTCCCATCCCATTTCCTGACGGCCTCCCTGCACACCCACGCGTGGTCACTGTCCTGCAGATCAGAAAACCAAGGCCACAGACACAGGAGGAAAACTGCAGACGCGCTGCTAAGCTAAGTCAGGACACAGAGATTGCAGGGCACACTTGCAGTCACATGATTGTGTATTTTTGTCTGTCTTTTCATTTTTTTAAGGCTTTCCTTTTTTTTCTTCCACTAATGTGCAGTGAGAATGTGGAGCCAGAGGACATCTGAATACACAGTCCTCCTAGATGGTGACCGTTTTCTTCCACTCATTTCTAGTTATCTCAACCAAATCTAATTTCAAGCAACTAGTCCTTTTTGAGAAATTCCAAAACATGTAATGTAGATATTACTTTATCTTTTTTAAAATTAGCAGGCTTTGTTTTTAGAGCATTTTTAGGTTGACTTGAAAATTAAGCAAAAAGTACAGAGGCCCCCTACACCTCCTCTCTCCTGGCTCAGGGCATCCCCTGTAATTAGCATCTTGCCTTAGTGTGCTACATCTGTTAGAACTGATGAATCAGAACTGATACACTGCTGTTCAGCTGAGGTTTTCATTTACCTTAGGGCTCACTCTGCATGGCTCCACGAGTTTTGACAAATGTGTGATGTCATCATGTACACTGTCAGAATGATTTCACTGTCTGAAATCCCCTAACTCCCCTTCACCCCCACTTCTCCCCAGTCCCTGTTTGTCACTGAGCTTTCTACCATCATGTAGTGTTGCCTTTTCTCTGGATATCATGTGGTTAGAAACATATAATATGCATCATTTTAGCAGGCCTCTTTGACTTGGCAATGTTCATTTAAACTTCCTGTCTTTCCCTGGCTTGATGGCTCAGTTCTCTTTTTTTTTTTTCCTTCTTTCTTTTCTTTTCTTTGTTGTGGTGGTAGTGATAAAATTCACATAACCTAGGGCTGGCTCTCTTACCCATGTTTAAATGTGTGGCTTAGTGGTAATGCATTCTTTTTTTTTTTTGACAGGCAGAGTGGACAGTGAGAAAGAGAGATGGAGAGAAAGGTCTTCCATCAGCACACCGGGTTCTAGTCCTGGTCGGGGCACCGATCCTGTCCCGGTTGCCCCTCTTCCAGGCCAGCTCTCTGCTGTGGCCAGGGAGTGCAGTGGAGGATGGCCCAAGTCCGTTGGTTCACCCCTCAATGGCCGCTGCTGCTGGAGCTTCTCCTGGTCTCCCATGCGGATGCAGGGCCCAAGGACCTGGGCCATCCTCACTGCACTCCCGGGCCACAGCAGAGAGCTGGACTGGAAGAGGAGCGACCGGGCCCGGCGCCCTGACCGGGACTAGAACCTGGTGTGCTGGTGCCGAAGGTGGAGGATTAGCCTATTGAGCCGAGGCACCGGCCTGATAATGCATTCATAATGTGGTGGTACTATCACCACGATCCACCTCAAGAACTCTTCATTATGTGCAAGTGAGGCTCTGTACCCATTAAACAGTAACTTCCATTCTCCCTTTCTCCCCAGCCCCTGGCAAACTCCATTTTACTTCCTCTATGATTTTGACTACTCTAAGTACTTCGTATAAGCTGAATCATGCAGTTTGAGAGTAGTTCAAAATGTTTGTGGGAAAACAGATATAAAAGATTGGGTTTTTGGTGTAAAAAAATTGAAATCCGGCCGGTGCTGTGGCTTAACAGGCTAATCCTCCGCCTTGCGGCGCCGGCACACCGGGTTCTAGTCCCAGTTGGGGCGCCGGATTCTATCCCAGTTGCCCCTCTTCCAAGCCAGTTCTCTGCTATGGCCTGGGAAGGCAGTGGAGGATGGCCCAAGTCCTTGGGGCCCTACACCCGCATGGGAGACCAGGAGAAGCACTTGGCTCCTGGCTTCGGATTGGCGTGGTGTGCTGGCCGCAGCGGCCATTGGAGGGTGAACCAACGGCAAAAGGAAGACCTTTCTCTCTGTCTCTCTCTCTCTCTCTCACTATCCACTCTGCCTGTCCAAAAAAAAAAAAAAAAAAAAAAAATTGAAATCCATGCATAGTTTTTTTTTTTTTTTTCAGAATGCTAATTTGTCATGAGATTTTTGAAGACCCCTCACATTTGCCTTGTTGTTGACTGGCTTATTTCACTTAGGAAAATGCCCTCAGGGTTCATCTGTGCTGTAGCATGTATCAGAATTTCCTTCTATTGAAGGCTGACTGGTATGTGTGCACCGCACTTTGCTTATCGAGGCATCTCTTGATGGACACTTAACGTGGCAGCCATGTTTCAGTATCGTGAATAATGCTGCTGTGGACATGGGAGTGCAAAGCTTTCTTCAAGATTCTTTCAGTTATTTTGGGTATGCACCCAGAAGTGGAATTCCTGGATCATATAGTCATATCCTAAAAGTCATTGCCAGATCCAACATCATAGAGCCTTTGCTCTGTGTTTTCTTCTGAGGTCTGTAGTGTTAGCTGTTACATTGAAGTCTTGATCCATTTCTAGTTAACTTTTGTGATATCACTTCATCTACAAATTCTTCAGTGTACATCTCTATGAAGTAAGAACTCCTTTAAAAAACAGCCACAGTCCAGCCATGACAACATAATTAACAATTCCTTGATATGATCAGATCTCCAGTGCAGAGCCCCTCTGCAGACAGCAGCACACCAGATGGAAGCAGCTATGTGGGGTTGGGGATGGGGAAAGGAGGAGAAATGGATGGTGAGCACATCCAGCGGTATCCCCAGCTGGCTGTGCAGAGCCCAGCAGAGGCCTGCCAGGACATCCCTCCCTTTGCTAAATGCCAAGTACCTCTCACCCCCAACCCAGGGTGACAGATTTAGCAAATAAAAATATAGGGTGCTCAGTGGAGTTTGAATTGCAGATGAGCAATAACCGCTTTTTTAGTATAAGTATGTACAATGCAAACTTGGGTCATTCCCTTTTTTATTTGTTTATTTACTTATTTGGAAGATAGGACAATAGACAAAAGAAGACAGGGGGAGACTTCTGCTGATTCACTCCCCAAATGGCTGTAACAGCTGAGACTAGGTCAAACTGCAGCCAGGTGCCAGGAACTCCATCCAAGTTTCCCATTGGGTGGCCAGGACTCAAGCATTTGAGCCATCATCTACTGCTTCCTAGGCACATTAACTGGAAGCTGGATTGGAAGTGGAACAGCCAGGACTCAACTCAGCACTCTGATATTGGATGAGGGCATTCCAAGCAGCTGCTTGACCCTTGTACCACAACTCCTACCTCAGGTTATACCTGTTTTTCAGAAAGTGTTGGAATGGGCATTTGATACCATTTGGGCTGATGGGTATGCCTGGTTTTGAGTCCTGGCACTGCTTCAGAGTCTAGCTTCCTGCTAAAACACACCCTGGAAGGCAGCAGATGGTGGTTCAAGCACTGGGCTCTCTGCCGCTCAAGTGGGAAATGATGGAGTTCCAGGCCCTAGCCCAGCTGTTACAGGCATTTGGGAAATGAACTAGCAGATGGGAGATGTGTTTGTGTGTGTGTGTGTGCCTTTCAAAAAAAAATTCATTGTTAATCCTAAATTCAGATTTAACAGGAGGCCAGTACATTATGTGGCTGCCTTACCTCCCCAACTCCTCACTCTATTGATAGTGGAAAATGCTGTTCTGGACCCTGAAACATCCCTCAGCTCCCTGTGACCCTCACCACTGCCCAGGTAATCACTCTGCCTTGCCATGGATCCAAGCTGGTGGGCTAGAAATTCAGAAAGCAAAGGTCTATCTGACCACAGTGGATCTGGCGAGGACCAGCTGAAAATTCCCCAAAGAGCAAGGACATTGGAGAGTTTCCTCTGGTCCCCTTTCCTCCACCCCTAGTCTGGCTTCTGAAGAGGTTCCTCTTCTTTTCAGCAGGTCTGGCTTCACTGTCTCAGAGCACGACCTCTAGGCCACCTGTCTGGCTGACAGGTTCTGAAAGGGAATCCACAAAGTGGAAATCATCCAGGGAGTCCTGGGGGTGAGCTTCCCTCTGCACTGGTGTACAAGGTTGCTCTCTGCTGAGGGAAGCTCTCTGTAGTTATTGTTACCATGTGAATCAAGTTTCACTCCTTGGCAGCCCTTTTAGGAGTGGAAAAAACTGGGACTTGCTTAGACCTGTTGAGTCACATGCGAGGTGATCTCATCCAGCAACGCAGTGAAGGACGTAGGGGTAAGCCAGGCTGCGAATCCATCTGTGGGGGAATTTGACAGAGGCGTGATGACCTTATGCACCCAGTGTCTTTGAGAAAAAGATCGTGTTACCTGCCATCGCAGGTGTCTGCTCCTGGAAAATAGCTGCCCACTCAACACAATTGTTCCAATTGCTTTTATTTACCATGAGATAGGTCCTCGACACAGAGGATCAAATAAGACATATGTGTGTGGAGTAATGCATGTTAACTTGAGCACCATGTTCCCACCACCAAGTCTAAATAATACTCAGCCTCCTGGAAGACCCAGGGCCTCCCTCCTCACATCCGCTTCTCTTCCCCACGGTGGCCACTGTCCCAACTTGTGGAAATCATCTCTGCGCTTTGCTCTTTGGTGTCACTGCTAGGTGTGCCCTGCTAAACAAGCACCTGTTTGTGACCTACATATAAATGGAATTATAGTGTACATATTCTCCGTGACTTGCTTCTTCCTCACAACCATTCTTAGACACTCGGGTGCCCAGAGACCTTTTCAGGCTGTGAATGTATGAGTTTGCTCTGGCCTTGAAGTCACATTGGCTAGCTTTGGTCTCCTAGCCCAGCCACATATCAACTTTGTGACTTCTCTTTCCCTCCTTTGTAAAATTGGGACAGTGTGCCTCTGGACCCAAGCACCTCCCAGGGGAAACATGTGTCTCATTTGTCATTTTGTCCTTAGCCATGCAAGTGCCCTGTGCTTGATAGATCTTGAGTGAATAAAGGAGTTGTGTAAGACAGTACAAGTAAGGGCCTAACACTATGCCAGATTCATGGCAGGTGTTCAATACGTGGGAGCTAATATGGTGATTGTCCCTGGCATTGTTTATTTGAATATGTACCTGCCTATGGTAGGCAGCCTCTAAACTGGCTGCCAGCAGCCCTGTCCCTGTTCCCTTGTATTTCTATGTCCCTTGAGCATAAATTGGACTTACTGGCATACTTTAACAAATAGAATGCAGCAGAAGAGAGAGAATGTCTTAGTCTGTTTCATGTGGCTATAAAAGTATACTTGAGACTGAAGAAATTATTTTCCAGAGTTCTGGTGGCTAAGAAGGCCATGATCAAGACACAGGCATGTGATGAGGGCTTTTAGGTTGAACCCTCACACAGCAGAAGACAGAAGGGCAAGAGCGGGATGAATGTGTGTGTGTGTGCCCACATAGTAGAAGAGCAGGAAAGAGAGAACCTCTCCACAAGCTCTTTTTCTAGTGGCAAGAATCTACCCCTGAAGGCCAAGTGAACCCTCAAGACCTAAATGCCTCTCAGCTCCCTGCGTGGGGGATCAAATGTTCAACACATAAATGTGGGGGATGCTTTCAGACAACAGCATAGGATGTGATTTCCAAGATTGCGTAAAAAGACTGTAGCACCCATCTGGGGTCCTCTTGCTATTTTTTGGATTGCTCCCCTTGGAGGAAGTCAGCTGCCCTGTCTCAGGGCAGCCTGTGGAGAGGCCCATGAGATGAAGGGCCAAGGCCTGCCAGCACGCACATAAGGGAGTCTGGAAGTCGATTCTCCACCTCGTTGAGCCTCCTAATGAGAACGCAGCCCCAGCTGACAGCTTGACTGTGACCTCATGGAAGACCTGCAGCTGGTGACACTCAGCCCAGCCATGCCGAGGTTCCTGACTATAGAAACTGTGAGATGACTGATATTGGTTTTATTTTCAATTTTATTTGAAAGACAGGGTGATGCAGACAGAGGCTCTTCCATCAGCTGGTTTACTTCTCAAATGGCTGCAATAGCCAGTGCTGGCCCAGACTCAAGCCCAGAGACCAGAACTCCATCCAGGTCTCCCACATGGGAGGTAGAGCTCCAAATGCTTGACCCCAGAATTCACCTCCCAGATAGTCACACCAACAGGAATCTGGGTCAGAAATGAAGCCAGGACTCAAACCCAGGAACTCCAACATGGGACATAGCATTGCAAGTGACACCCTAACCACTGTGCCAAATGCCTAAGTCTGCTTTGAGCTGCTACATTTTGGGGCAATTTGTACAAGAGCCATAGATAACCACATAACTGCCTCCCCTTGGGTGAAGAGTGCTGGCAGTCTTTAGAGAATGTGTCAGACACAGAGATGCAATGTTCAGATCCCCACTTAAGGATGGAGACACTGCCCAGCTGCAAGGAGCTCAGCTAAGTGACAGCCTCCAGGGTCCACATCAGCTTTCAAGTTGAGCTAATGCTCTTCTTGGGGCACTCTCCCTAGCCAGTGCTGAGCAAGGTAGTGGTGTGAGGGCCTGGCCATCTCTGCCCACGCCGGACTCCACTTGTGTGTAGTCTTTGCTTCAGAGCTCTGTGGTGGGCTGGCAGACTTGGTCAGGTCTGCCTTGGGGTTTTCTTCTGTGAGTGTTGCTCCCTAATAAGTCTTTCTCATTTCAAGCCCCATCCTGGCCTCTGCTTCCTAGAGAACCCATTGTGCAAATGAAGACAACATCTGTTTTCAGGGCCGATGTTGTGGTCCAGCAGTTGAGGCACTGTTTGCAACTCCAGAATCCAATATGAGTGTCAGTTCCAGTCCTGGCTGCTCTGCTTCCAATACAGCTCCTTGCTAATGCACCTAAGAAGGCAGCAGAAGATGGCCCAAGCACTTGGGCCTCTGCCACCCACATGGGAGACCTGAATGGAATTCCTGGCTCCTGACTTCAGCCTGGCCCAGCCCTATTTGTACCTGATTGTAGCAGCAATTCAGGGAGTAAATCAGCAGGTGAAATATATTCTCTCTCTCTCTCTCTCTCTCTCTCTCTCTCTTTCTCTCTATCACTCTACCTTTCAAATAAATAAATCTTTAAAAACAGAAGAAGGGGCCACTGCAGTGGCATAGCTGGTGAACCTGCTGCCTGCAGTGCTGGCATCCCATATGGGCCCTGGTTCGAGTCCTGGCTGCTCTACTTCCAATCCAGCTTTCTGCTATGGCCTGGGAAAGCAGTAGAAGATGGCCCAAGTCCTTGGGCCCCTGCACCCACATGAGAGACCCAGAAGAAGCTCCTGGCTTCTGGATTTGTGTTTTTTTAATTATTATTATTATTATTTGACAGGTAGTGTTATAGATAGAGAGAGACTAGAAAAAGAACTTCCTTCCATTGGTTCACTCCCCAAATGGCCGCAACGGCCGGCACTGCGCTGATCTGAAGCCAGGTGTCAGGTGCTTCTTCCTGGTCTCCCAAGTGGGTGCAGGGGCCCAAGCACCTGGGTCATCCTCCACTGCCCTCCCGGGCCACAGCAGAGAGCTGGACTGGAAGAGGAGCAATCAGGACTAGAACCTGGAACCCATATGGGATGCCGGCGCCACAGGCGGAGGATTAACCAAGTGAGTCATGGTGCCGGCCCCATGGCTCCTGGCTTTGGATCAGCATAGCTCCCACTGTTGCAGCCATCTGGGGAGTAAACCAGTGCATGGAAGACCTCTCTCTGTGTCTCTGCATCTGTCTCTCTGTAACTCTGCCTTTCAAATAAATCAATACATCTTTAAAAAGAGGAAGAAGAAGAAAAAAAGGAGGAGGAGGAAGAAGAAGAAGAAGAGGAAGAGGAAAAAGAAGAAGAGGATGGAGAAGAGGATGAGGAAGAAGGAGAAGAAACCCAAGCTTTCTAGTTAGCCCAGATCTGAATCCAAGTACACACTCCACATGACTGGTCCTGTGACCCTGAGCAAGTTACTTAACTCTTCTGAGTCTTATTTTCCTCCCATGTAAAATAGATAGCAAATGATGTTGGAACTGAAGTGAGATATTTATCAAATGCATAACAGAAAGCCCAGCACACAGTTAGTACTAAAGGACAATCATTAAGTATCCACGGGCAACACAGCAATTAACCCCTTGTCATGTCCCAATTTTTATTAGAAATTTGCTCAATACATTGTCTATCATATTGATTATCGGTCTTTGACACTCAGGTGGATTCTCCGTTACCTCTGTGAAACTTCAAGCCCTCAAACACCACCATAGCCCATGTTGTTACCCATAAAATGAATAAAGTAGAACTCAGGATTTCACATGACTCCTTTAGGTCCTTGACAGCTCTATACATAAGGACCAAAACCTTTATAAAGCTGTTAAAATTAAGGGTGGCTGGCATCATGCTAAAGCAGTTGGTGAGCTGTTTCTTTTGTGTGCCTTGGACTTGATCACATGAGAAGACTGAGCTACCTTTTTAATAAACACAGATGTGGGGAATTGAACAGATCCAAACCTGCTCCTCTCATGGCCTGCCTCTCCTTGGTGGATAATTTCAAGCCCCATAAAATGGAGAGCCACCTATGGTAGGTTGCTCTCTCATCCCCAACCATCTCCAGTCCAGCTCAGCATCTGACCTGTTCTCCCTTCAAAAGCCCTGAATCTGTCACCTCTTTTCATCCCCAGTACCTCCCCAGGCCCTTCCTTTAAGAGCTTCCCAACTGACCCTCCTCTGGTCCCTACAGACCAGCTGGAGAGATCTTTTTAAAATGCTAATGGGGGCCCACACTGTGGGTAAAGCTGCCACCTGCAGTGCCGGAATCCCATATGGGTGCCGGTTCCAACCCTGGCTGCTCCACTTCCAATCCAGCTCTCTGCTATGGCCTGGGAAAGCAGTAGAAGATGACCCAAGTTCTTGGGCCTCTGCACCCAAGTGGGGGACCAGGAAGAAGCTTCTGGCTCCTGGCTTTGGATCGTTGAGGCCAACTGGGGAGTGAACCAGTGGATAGAAGATCCCCCTGCCCCCGCCTATCCTTCTCTCTGTGTGTAACTCTTTCAAATAAATAAATGAATCTTTAAAAAAAATAAAATAAAATACAAATGAGTGGTGGGTGTTTTGCCTAGCAGTTGGGATACCAGTTATGATGCCTGTATCCCACATCATGTCCTACATTGGAGAGCCTGGGTTTGACTCCTACTTCCAGCTCCTGTTTCTAGCTTCCTGCCAGTGTAGACCCTGGGAGGCAGTAGGTGATGGGGCTCAAGTGATTGGTTCCCTGCCATCCATGTAAGATACCTGGGTTGAACTCCTGGCTCCCAGCTTTGGCCCCATGTGAGCTAGCGGACAGGAGCTCTCTGTCAACCTCTTGAACAAAAAAATGAATTAAGTCAATCAATTAAGCAAACAAGAGTGTTAGCTTGCACAATTCAAAACTCTCTGGCAGCTTCCCCTTACGTGTGGAGTGAAGGCTACCCTCTTCATCGGAACTGCGGAGGCCCCACACTGGCTTCTGCATCTCCCCAGGTCTCCTCCACACCCACCCCCCAACCTCGAACCTCCCTCTCAACAGTCAGCTCCCTCTTAACAGTCAGCTCCCTCTTGCCTTGGGCTGCTAGAACCCTTCTGCTCCCACTCCTCAAATTGCAGGTGCCTTTTCTCTTTCAGGTCTGAGAATAAACATCCCCTCCACAGGGAGGCCTTTGTTAACCTTCTCCTATAGGTTCCTTCACAAGCAGCCTCCCATTAGTCTCAGTCCCAGGGCTCAGACTTCTCTGCCTCCCTTGCATGTCAGTTAGCTTAGTGATGGCTCCCCTTAGGTTGCTACAGTTCCTTAGAGTGCAGGGGTCTTATCTCTTCCTCCTCCAGTGCCAACCCTAATGTTGGCCTCCTTGTTTAATATCTGCCTAATGAATGTTCTAGCTGAGAATATCACTTTTATCATTGTTATTTGTTCCTACTGCAGAAGCCATACATTGTAATTGTAGAAAAGATTAGATACACAATTAATAAAAAATAAAAATTAATTAAATTATTTTTAAAAAATAAAGATTTATTGGGGCTAGCACTGTGGTGTAGTAGGTGAAGTCACTGCCTGCAGTGCTGGCATCCCATATGGGCACCAGTTCAAGACCTGGCAGCTCCACTTCTGATCCAGCTCTCTGCTGTGGCCTGGGAAACAGTAGACGATGGCTGAAGTCCTTGGGCCTCTCCACCCATATGGGAGACCTGGAGGAAGCTCCTGGCTTGAGATTGGCTTAGCTCTGGCTGTTGAGGCCATTTAGGGAGTGAACCAGTGGATGGAAGACCTCTCTCTCTCTCTCTCTCTCTCTCTCTCTCTTTCTTTCTCTCTCTCTGCCTCTGCCTCTCTGTAACTCTGCCTTTCAAATAAAAAATAAATCTTAAAAAAAGATATTTATTTTTTTGAAAAGGCTGAGTTACAAAGAGAGAGGGAGAGATATCATCATCTTCTGGTTCACTTGCCAAATGGCCACAATGGCTGGAGCTGGCCAGGCCAAAGCCACAGGCCTAGAACTTCATGCAGGTCTCTCACGTGGTTGACTGAGGCCCAACCACTTGGCTGTCTTCAGCTGCTTTCCCAGCACATTAGCCAGGAGCTGGAGCAGAAGTGGAGCATCCAGTACCTGAACCAATGCTCGTATGGGATGACGGTATTGCAGGTGGAAGGTAGCTTAACCTGCTGAGCCACAACTGTGGCTCCCATTCCACATTTAGAGATAGCCACCATTTGCATTCCGTGCAACATGCTTGGGACATCAGACGTCCTCTCTGGCATCTCCTTGCATTCTCACTGGGTCTTTCTTTCTCCTGGTAGCTTTCCAATTCTAGTTCAGCTGAATTGCCACATTCACTTCCCAAAGATGCTGTCTTCTTTCTTTGAATTCTGCCTGCATCTTCTACTTTGTTTTTCTCTCTTCTTCATCCCCAGAGGTCCTCTAACCCAAGGCCCACCAACACAAAATGGGCAACAGATTCTTTACTGGAGTGTGGGCTTATGGAAGGAGATCCCATCCTAACTCCAGAGAGCAGTTGGAAATATGTCTGCTGTCTGTAGAGCTAACAACATTTTCATTACAGATGTTTGGAGAAGTAAAGCAAGAGCTGTTTACATTGAATCTACATTGACTAGAGATAAGAGGCCAGATCAGAAGAAGCAGGGTACAATTTGGACAGTCCACAGGTAGCACTTGGTGCGGACAACAGCGCCCAGGGAGTTGGTCACCTGAGGTTTTGAGTCAAGGTTTCAGGATGCATTCAGGAATGTCTCTGGTTGGTTTGCTCAGGAAGTGTTCACTGATTAACTTCCCTTCTTCTCCCTTCCATCCTCCAGGGCATAATTAAATTAAGAACACTGTAGAATTTTTCTCTTATCAAAAGGAAACAGATTAAAATCAGCAGAGGCAAAGGGTACCTAAGGCACGACCAGGACCATCAGGCCCCTCCTGCACTTTCCCAGTGCATTGTGCAGGCCTTGCATGATGTTCCCAGCAAGAGTGTGTGACAGCCCAAATGATGTATTGTCAACCTGCCAGCTCACCTGGGTGTTCACACAGTCCCCAGCCCCTCCAGAGTTCAGACCAATACAGCCTGGCCTAGGGTTCCTGCTACAAATCCCATTGTTAGCATAACCCATCAGGTGAGCAGGACCCAGATCCACAAAGATGTTTGGATCAGGCAGCATATTCCGGGGGCTCAGAGGATGTCTCATATCAACCTCTCCAGGGCCAGAACTTTGAAATGTGCAGAGTTGAACACCTCTAACTTGCTGAGTTAACCTCCCACTAAACACAAAGAAACAAACACACAATGTGCTCAGCTGTGATTTAAAATCAGAGCTTGATACTAGTTCTTCTCTAGGTTCTCCAGACTAAATGTATAAACAAGAGTTTATTTACCCAGTAATGAGAAGGCAGGGCAGTAAAACTATATTCTTTCTTCCCTCCCCTGCAATTCAGAGCAAATTCAAATGGTTCAGAGGATATTATATCTATATCTATCTATAGATACAGAGCATACATGTAAATATGCAGGAACATTTCAAACAATCGTGGAAAATGGAACTAGAAGTTAAATTTATTCTGGTATTAAAAACCTTGATATCTATGTGTACAAAAAATTCAAGGAAAATGTCTATTATGAAAAAACTATGCATGGGGCCAGAGCCATAGCTCAATAGGCTAACCCTCCGCCTTGCGGCGCCGGCACTCCGGGTTCTAGTCCCGGTCGGGGCGCCGGATTCTGTCCCGGTTGCCCCTCTTCCAGTCCAGCTCCCTGCTGTGGCCCAGGAGTGCAGTGGAGGATGGCCCAAGTGCTGGGGCCCTGCATCCGCATGGGAGACCAGGAGAAGCACCTGGCTCCTGGCTTCGGATCAGCGCAGTGCGCCAGCTGCAGCGGCCATTGGAGGGTGAACCAACGGCAAAGGAAGACCTTTCTCTCTGTCTCTCTCTCTCACTGTCCACTCTGCCTGTCAAAAAAAAAAAAAAAGAAAAGAAAAGAAAAAACTATGCATGGAAAATGTGTTATGAAAAGCTGCATAGGAGCCAGCATTATGGCATAGGAGGTTAAGCTGCCACTTGCTACACCAGCATCCCATATTGGAGTGCTGTGTATCCAGTCCTGGCTGCTGTTTTCAACCCAGCTTCTTGCTAACACACTGGGAAGGCAGCAGATAATGGATCAAGTACTTGGGTCCTGTCACTCATGTGGGAGACCTGGATGGAGTTCAGTCTGGCCCAACTCTAGCTGTCAACACCATTTAGGGAGTGAATCACCATGTGGAAGATCTCTCTCTCTCTCTCTCTCTCTCCATCTCTCTCTGTCTCTATCTGTGTGTGTGTTGTGTGTGTGTGTGTGTGTCCCTCTCCCTCTCTGTCACTCTGCCTTTCAAATAAATAAATAAATAAATCTTTTTTAAAAACTGCATATATTTCATTTTTTTGTTTTTGCATCAAAACAAATCTTTTGAGAGCTTACATTTGCTGGCTCACTTGGCACATGCCTACAATGACCAATCCAGGACTCCTGTGTGTGTGACAGGAATCCAAAGGTTTTTTCCAAAGGTTTCATTTAACTGGGTTTTTGTTGTTGTTGTTATTTATTTAAAGATTATATTTTATTTGTTTGAAAGGCAGAGTTACAGAGAGAGAGAGAGAGAGAGATCTTTCATCCACTATTTGATTCACTCCCCAAATGGCCTCAATGGCCGAGGCTGGGCCAAGCCAAAGCTAGGAGCTTGGAACTCCTATGTGTGTGGCAGGGCAGAGCCCAAGCTCTCAGGTCATCATCTGCTGCTTTCCCAGGTCCGTTAGCAGGGACTTGGGTTGGAAGTGGAGCAGTTGGCAGTTGAACTGATGTTCATGTGGGATGCCCGCATTGCAGGCAGTGGCTTAATCTACTGCACCACAGTACCAGCCCCAGAGATTCAACTGCTTAAGCCACCCCTATTGCCTCTGAGGGTGCTCATTCAGAGGAAGCTAGGATCAGGAGGAGAGCCCAGGCACCCCTTATGGGATGTAAGAGTCTCAGCCAGCATTTAACCATGAGGCTAAATGCCTGTCTCCAAAATTAACATCTTTTGATTCCATTTTTGTGATTTTTAAAAAATATCCATGTATTTATATATACTAACATATATATACATATAAAATATTTTAATGGTATATGCTATTTGTCCTTTTTCATCTAAATATCCTTATATAGTTTTCTCTTCCTTTATTTTAGATGCTTGCTTAATATTCTATTATTGTAGGAAAATACCATCATCTATTTAACTGATCCCATATTATTAGACATTAACTTGCTTTCATTTTTTAACTATAATAAATAGTACTTTAACAAACATCCTTGTAATGAGAGTCGTAGTGACATGTCCAGAGCTGTTATGACTCAGAAAGAAACTCCCAGGTATTTCTGTCCCGGTTTACCTCGTGAAGGTGGTGGAAGCTTCCCTCAGGCTAAGTCTAGTGTTCCAGGCAGGGGGACTTGCAATGTCTGGGCTTGTTGGGCTGCCAGTAGACAATGCAGTAGTGGGGAGCTGGGTGCTTTTCTCACTCTTCTTTCACTGTTCCGTCCTGCAATGGAAGTTGCTCCTCCATGGAGTCATTTGGGGCTTGGTTTCCTCCTCCTCATTCTCCCCTGCCTCTATCATCTCTCCTCTCTTCCCATCATTCCCCAGAACAGATCATGTCTCCCCTTGGAGGTAGAAGGGGAAGTCTCTATACCCTACCTAACTAAGTCTCTAGACCCAACCTAACTGTTGGCCCAGCAACTGTTCTTCACACCGAGAGAGGAGAGCAAACCAACCTTAGATTATAGTGAGGGAGCAGGAAAAGTGGAGGAACACTTGGAAAAGTTGTCTCTGGACATTTGGAGAAGTCAGTTGGCCAAAGAACTTAAACTAATCCAGACCCCTCAATATCTCCTTATGGTAAATTCTCAGTCATTCTATAAGCACTCACTATGTATTGGGCATTGTTCTAAGGACCTTGAAAATATTAACTCATTTAATTTTTCTTGGGTCCTATGAGGTTAGGCACCATGACTACCCCTACATTACACATAAGAAAACTGGAGGGAAAGTCAGTAATTTGCTCCAGGTTGTGTAGGTACAGTTGGCAGAGATTCCACCCCCCAAAATGCTGGCAGCTCTCCTGGAGGCCATTGTCCACCTTTGCTACACTGCCTTTCCCTACGGGTAAAATTGTGAGGAGTATGTACACTTGAAGGTTTCAAACCCATGGCCAAGTTGCCCTCGGGAAGGTTGTCATTGTATTAAGCTTCTGCCAGCTCTGTATTCACTCAGCAGTTACTGTATACCCCTTGTGGATGAACCAGACACAAGCCTGCTGTCAAGGAGTTTCTAGTAACAAGGACAAGCACCATCCTTGGTCGTATGTGCTGTGGGGATCCTGGGAGCAGTTATAGTCATGCTTAGTCCAGTTTGTGGGTTAAACAAGACTTCTGGGGCAGGCATTAGGTCTAATGGTTAAGGTGTCCCCATCCCATACTGGAGAGCCTGGATTTGACGCCTACCTCCAGCTCCCGACTACAGCATCCTGCTGGTGCAGACCCTGAGAGGCAGAGGTGGTAGCTCAAGGGCTTGGGTTCCTGCCACTCACTGGTGTGGGAGACCTGGACTGAGTTCCTGGCCCCCAGCTTTGGCCCGATCCCAGCTGTTAAAGGCATTTGCAAGAGTGAGTCAGTAGATGGGGGCATTTTCTCTCTCTTTCAAATACATAACAAAATAAAATAAATAGTAAAAGAAAGTAAATACTTCCCCTCCACCAAAAAAAAGACTTCCTGGGTGGCTGAGATTTATAAATGAAGACCGGGACTGGTAGAGAAGAGAGATGGCAGGAGAGAGGAGACGGCAGAAATGAAATCAAAACGACAGAGTTACATTGTGGACCCTTTGCAGGATCCTTCGGAATATATTAAAACTAGTATTTAGGCCGGCGCCGTGGCTCAACAGGCTAATCCTCCGCCTTGCGGCGCCGGCACACCGGGTTCTAGTCCCGGTCGGGGCACCGATCCTGTCCCGGTTGCCCCTCTTCCAGGCCAGCTCTCTGCTGTGGCCAGGGAGTGCAGTGGAGGATGGCCCAAGTGTTTGGGCTCTGCACCCCATGGGAGACCAGGAGAAGCACCTGGCTCCTGCCATCGGATCAGCGCAGTGCGCCGGCCGCAGCGCGCAACCGCGGCGGCCATTAGAGGGTGAACCAACGGCAAAGGAAGACCTTTCTCTCTGTCTCTTTCTCTCTCACTGTCCACTCTGCCTGTCAAAAAAAAAAAAAAAAAAAAAAAAAAAAACAAAAAACTAGTATTTATGACTGCGTTGTATAGACATATATATTACTATTATAGATTACACAACTGTCCTTGATTTAAAATCTGTTGTTTCTTTCGGATTTTAAAGAAATTAAAACCTGTTTGGGGAGCTCTACGAATTAAAACATGTTTGGGATTGGGCCAAAGCTGGGGCCCTAGGCACTGAACCCACTGGGCCTGTGGGAGAAGTCGGCCCTTCAGAAAGGTCAAGAGCATAGGCAGAGAGGGAGGGGTGAGACAGAGGTCAGCACTGAGAGCTGCTGCCTTCTGGGTACTGAGAGTTGGAAGGGAGGGGCAGTGCTGGGGCACTGTGCATGGCTGTAAGGGGAGCATCAGGAATAGACTCACTCCAGATCGACCTTTGTGGCCTCAGCACAGACCATGGCTGGGAGGGCAAGCCTGGAAGGAGAGCCGTCAGCTTTGGGAGGTAGAGGGATCCAGGGCAGATCTGAGGGAACACACAGCCAAGGAAGGAGCCCAGGGAGGGGGCAGACAAACTGAGAGCCTACAATCAATAGGACTTGGTGATTGGTTGACTGCAGGAGGAAGGGGCAGGGGGACATCCAACCTAAGGAGATCCTTAGCTTCGTGACTTGGGTGCCTGAATAGAGCCATGGCGACCCTGTGGTTCAAAAGAAAAGAAACAGATTGGAAGATACTATAGGAAGAATAGTTAAGCATTTTTAGAAATACTGAGTTTCTGAGACATCCAAGAGGATAGAATTTTTCAGAGCCAGTGGGTGAAGTAACTCTTAAAAAAATTGTAGTGACTTTATTTTGTTTTTCAATTGTATTTCTTTACTTACCTGAAAGGCAAAGAAAGAGATGCAGAGAGAGCTTTCATCCAGTGGTCACTCCCCAAACGCTCACAACAGCCAGGACTGGGCCAGGCCAATGGTGGGAGCTGGGAACTCAGTCCAAGCCTTCCTCCCGAGTGGCAGGGACCCAACCACTTGAGCAATCATCTGCTGTCTCCCAGAGTCTGCCTTAAGAAACAGCTGGACTTGGGAGACAAACCCAGGACATAAACCTAAGCACTTGGCTATAGGATGCAGGCATACTAATCAGTGGCTTAACCTCTAGGCCAAATGTCCCCTGTAGTGATTTCAAAAGTATAATGCTACTGTCTGTTGTTGATGAAACATATACACTAATCTGTTTCCAAAGCACTTTAGAATTTTTAAGGTAATTTCACATATGTGCTCCATTTTGCACTTAATGGGCAAGAATGCGGGCCCTGGCCACAGACTACACAGGTTCAAATCTCATAACTGGGCCGGCGCCATGGCTTAACAGGCTAATCCTCTGCCTTGCGGCACCGGCACACCGGGTTCTAGTCCTGGTTGGGGAGCCGGATTCTATCCCGGTTGCCCCTCTTCCAGGCCAGCTCTCTGCTATGGCCCGGGAAGGCAGTGGAGGATGGCCCAAGTGCTTGGGCCCTGCACCCGCATGGGAGACCAGGAGAAGCACCTGGCTCCTGGCTTTGGATCAGCATGATGAGCCGGCCGCAGCGGCCATTGGAGGGTGAACCAACGGCAAAAAGGAAGACCTTTCTCTCTGTCTCTCTCTCTCTCACTATCCACTCTGCCTGTAAAAAAAAAAAAAAAAAAAAAAAAAAAGAAAATCTCATAACTGCCACTGTCTAACTGTGTCATCTTGGGAAAATTATTTAAACTTGTCTTGCCTCACGTTTCCCATCTGTAAAATGGTTTAATAACAGCCCCAGCTTGTAGATGGATGGTTAAGTAAATTGACAACCATAAAGCACTCTGAACAGTGTGGCATTTGGCATGCACAGAGTCAGGACAGCTGCCATTAACCTCGCCATGGTAGTGAGCACTGCTGTCCTCTCACTACGACTCCTGTGGCAGTTGAACAGGCAAGAATCCACACTGCTCTGTCACTGTGTTTCCTTCTGGCTGTGCCCATATCTGTCATAGGGATGAGAAAGGGTGTGGCAGTGACTGGGACTCCTGGAGGGTCTGAAATGGGGTTTGGCATCCCAGGAGGAGAAATGTTACACTGACAGCATCAGTGGCAAAAATCTTGGGCAGGCCCCTGGGGAGGGGGAGGGTCTGCTCACATGGAGATCCACCCAATGCTAGAGAGAAAAGGGAAACCTTGAGTTCGTAATAAATAAATTTGACATCGTTTATTCCATTGTAGCCAAGGTGAAGCCACCCAGCTACCAGGTAACACAGGGAACACTTCCCACCCATTTCATTTAATTCAGCCAAAGTTCACTGAATGTGGAAAAAGACCAGTGTTCCTAGGAGACCAGAAAACTGTTCAGAATACAAATGCATCTAGTGGCGCAGGGCAGGGGAGCCACCAGGCCATCTCGTGGTCAGACCTAGTGGACAGGACTCCACCAGGCACTTGCACTGTTCATTCGTTCTCTCAATCCCACTGGTGAGGTATTGGATACTTCTTTCACAAAGAGGCTAAATAATCTTCCTAGAGCCACACAGACAGGAAAAGGCAGAGCTGCAGTGGGAACTGAGTCTGTCTTCCAGGGCCTGAAGTCTCTGGAGATCAGAAAGATGGACAAACAGAAGCAGCAGCACTGCTGAGCTACAGGGCTGCTCATTGCACAGCTTCGTGCTGCTGATATCAAATAATAATACTAACATTGTGCCATGCTCAAATACCTATGTGTATGGGCCAGCATCATGGCTAATGCACCGGGGAAGCAGTGGAAGATGGCCGTATTTGGGCCTCTGCCACCCATGTGGGAGACCCAGATAGATTTCCAGGCTCCTGGCTTCAGCCTTGTCCAGCCTCTGCTGTGCTGGCCATTTGGGGAGTGAACCAGCAGATGGAAGATTCTCTCTCTCTTTCTCGGTACCTGTCTCTCTCTGTGTCTGTCTCCCTCCCTCTGTGTCACTCTGCCTTATTTTATTTTATTTTATTTTTTTTTTATTTTATTTTATTTTTTGACAGATAGACAGTGAGAGAGAGAGAGAGAGAGAGAGAGAGAGAGAGAGAGAGAAAGGTCTTCCTTCCGTTGGTTCACCCCACAAATGACCACTACGGCTGGAGCTGCGCCGATCCGAAGCCAGGAGCCAGGTGCTTCTCCTGGTCTCCCATGTGGGAGCAGGGGCCCAAGCACTTGGGCCATCGTCCACTGCACTCCCAGGCCACAGCAGAGAGCTGGACTGGAAGAGGAGCAACCGGGACTAGAACTCTGCTCCTGACTCTGCCTTTCAAATAAATAAATAAATAAATAGTTTTTAAAAAACCATGTGTACCATTTCATTTTCTCCCCCTAATAACCATACAAAGAAGGTACTGGTATTGTCTTGCTTTAAAAAATGTTTTATTGGAAAGACAGAGTGACACAGAGAGAGGAAAAGACACACAGAAAGGGATCTTCCATCCTCTGGCTCTCTCCCCTGCAACAGCTGTGGGTCGGGGAGGGAGACAGGCTGAAGCCAGGAGCCTGGAACTCCATCCTAGTCTCCCACGTGGGTGGCAGAAGCCCAAGTTCTTGGGCTATCATCTGCTGCCTTCTCAGGTACAAGGGCAAGGAGGAGCTGGGTCAGAAGCAGGGTAGCTGGAACACAAAGCTTACATTCTGATATGGAATGTAGATGTCCCAGATGGCAGCTTAACCCACTGCGCCACAGCACCTGCCCCTATTGTCTTGTGTTGCAGCTGGGGAGCTCAGGGTGCAGAGAATCTGAAGAGCATGTCCAAGGTCACACCACTAGTAAATGGCAGAGCTAGGACTCAAACCAGAGTCTTGCACCAAACACCATGTTTTTGTGCCCTGTGCTGTGCTGCTCCTACTAGAAATAAGACGCAGCTGCTCTTGGGCACTCATCCCGCTGCGCCAAAGCCCTATCCAGCGGCAGAAGGAGGGAGGTGCCTGACCAGACAGTTAAGGCACAGGCTCTGGAGTCAGGTACCCCTTGATTCACACGTAGCCTGGCAACCTCACGGTGATGGCTGCCCCTCAGCTCAGCCGCCAGACAAAACACCTGTGCTGTTCTCTCTTTTCTGCCATCTGCCAGGATTGTGACATGAATATGCAGGGGAACAAACATGCCACAACCCCACTGGGGCTCTCCTCCATCCTGTTCCTTACAACAGCTATGGCCCCTCCTCAGTTTCCCCGGAAAGGACGTGCCCACCCATCCTTACACCAACAGTGAACAACCTACTCCTGACAGAGGCTTTTAAAGCACAGCTGGGGAAAGTGTCCTACTGGAACAGCAATTTCATCTTTAGTTTTGCTTCTCTCCAGTGTACACACCTCGTCCCCCAGCTCTGTGCCCCACCCTGGGACACACACCAGTTCGTCTGGGTGCCTTGCTATCCTCTTTCCTTGTGCAGCACACCCCAGGCTGCCTCCCTCCAGCCCAGGTGGTTTGTTGAAGTGTTTCTTCCAAATAAGTGGCCTTCTCCCCTGCAAAGAGCTTCCTCAGCCAATCACCCTTCACTGAAGCTCCCTCGGAAAACAAAGACAATAGAAATGTCCGTTACAGCCAGAGCCATGGCGCTGATCTCAGAAGGGAAGGTCCGGGCCAGCTGCCTCTGTCCCACTTTCTCTGTTTCCAAATGTCACTGGTCTCAGAGGTCTCAGCATGTCCTGAGACAGTCTGTGCACACGACTCTGTGGCTTTCTAGCTCCTCCTAAGAGCAAGAGGGGTTGGTCTCTGAAGGTTGCCAGAGGTAGTGGCAGGAACCTCTCAGAGAGCAATTACCTTGAAGAGCCTTCCCTGGAGAACAGGCTGTTTCTCATCCAAGTTGGAAAATTCCCACATTGTGCCAATGAGTCCAGAGGGCACTTGGAGCTTCACCAACTGAAACACTCACCACTCTTAAAGGGACCGCAAGCAAGGAACGGGGTGCCTTCAGGAGCCGTGGCAGCAGCCAGGTGGCTTACAAAGAAGCTGTGCTAGATGCTGCCCTGGTGGAACCCACAGGAATATCATGTGGAGTCCATTGTAGAAACACAGATCAGTGATTAAATATAGGACTCTCCCTACACCCTTGCCCCCCAAGACAGTATAGATTTCATTGCCAAGTTATACAACCAAAAACAACTTACATCAGAAACATCCTGAAGTCTGCAGTTATTTTTTAAAAGATGTATTTATTTATTTGAAAGAGTTACAGAGAGAGAGAGAGAGAGAGAGAGAGAGAAGGAGAAACAGAGAGAGAGAGAGAGGTCTTCCATCTGCTGGTTCACTCCCTAAATGGCCACAACAGCCAGGGCTGGGCCAGGCAGAAGCCAGGAGCCAAGCATTTCTTCTGAGTTGCAGGGGCCCAAGCCCTTGGGCCATTTTCTCCTTTCCCAGCTGCATTAGCAGGGAGCTGGAGTGGAAGTAGAGCAACTGGGACTTGAGCCAGCACCTATGGGGGATGCCAATGCTGCAGATGGAGGCTTAACACACTGTGCCACAGCGCCAGCCCCTGAAATCTATACTTTAGTGGCTCATTCAACCAGCCGCAGGTTAATCACTGCTGTAGTAAAACAGCCAATGATGGTTGCATGTGTCTTCCTCGTCACACTGGCGTCAGATGCATTATGCGATTTCCATTTCTTTGGAAACAGAGGTACATCCTCTCTTAGGCTTTGCCCAAAACAACACTCAACTTTGATTGCTTTCCCCAGGTGAAAAGCAACTGACTGAAATATTCCAATGTGTGTAGGCCGGCAGGAGGAAGCTGGCTTGTCACCACAAAGTGGATGGCTCCCCAACTGCCGGATTGGAAGGTGACCATATAAGACCTGACACTTCAATCCAGGGGAAGTTGGGGGAAAGAGGGAATCTTACAGAAAATGACCAGACACACCCAATGTGGCTTGAAAGGGGGGAGCATGGGAGGGGCAGCCTGGTCTAGAGTGAACTCTGCACACCAGAGAACACCAAACCAAATACTGTCACTGATGACATAGTTTAATTCTGGAGAGCATTTATTAGGGGCTGTTCTTGCTTTTGAGTCTGACTCTGATTTTCACTGCTAACAAATTCTGTATTTTTTGTTTTGACAGGCAGAGTTAGACAGTGAGAGAGAGAGACAGAGAGAAAGGTCTTGCTTCTGTTGGTTCATCCCCCAAATGGCCGCTATGGCTGGAGCTGTGCAGATCCAAAGCCAGGAGCCAGGTGCTTCTCCCGGTCTCCCATGTGGGTACAGGAGCCCAAGCACTTGGGCCATCCTCCACTGCCTTCCCAGGCCACAGCAGAGAGCTAGACTGGAAGAGGAGCAACTGGAACAGAATCTGGTGCCCCAACCGGGACTAGAACTTGGGCTGCCGGCGCCGCAGGCAGAGGATTAGCCAAGTGAGCCGCGGCGCTGGCACTGCTAGCAACTTCTAATGACAGACAAGGTCAGTTGTCAAGGTTGCTTGCAAATAGCTCAGCAAAATATTGCATTCCCTTGACTGCTCCCAAGTGACCACATTTTTTGAAGAACAAAAGAACCTGATTCTGCAATCCTAACATGGGGCAGATCTGAGCCCCAGAGCGTCCGCGTTTTCATCACACTGGGTTGACTGTGACCAAGTTCACTCTAACACAACTTCTTTGGGTTTGAGGAGCTTTTGTTTGGTTGATTTTGCTTTTCTTTTTTTTTTTTTTTTTAGATTAGCATTTTTTAATTTTAAGAATGTCTTTTCAGTGGTTTCTTTTTCCTAGTCCAAATGAAAACAGGACTTGACTTGGGCTTTAGCAAATTAAAAGAGGTTATGCATCTAGGAGCAGAGTTAAACATGTTCCCAGAGAGAGGCCAGCACTACTTTATTTTTGGTTGCAGTTCTCTCAAGAGGACCTTTTAATAGCTCTTGGAATAGGGGCCATAATCCTTGGAATCAAGACAAACTGAGAGGATTGGCTCCCCCCAACTGCCTTTTATTCCTTTACACTTGAGGCATCTAAATTGGAAGTTGAATGCAATGAATCCTGTAGTTTTACTTGTAATTTCCTGCTACTACCATTACTATTTTCTTTTTTGATAGCATCAAACCACCTGACCCAGTCTCTAAATCCATTTATTCCCAAGGCAGTAATTCTTCACTTCTCTGAGTTAAAGAAGAATGTAACCGTGTATAACAATGTGGCCACACCTTCCCCAGTTTCTAAAACCACATTGTATTTCGAAAGAATTAGGCTTGGCTGTAAATGCTAAAAACCCAAAGCAACTGTGGCATTAAGATAGGCAGTTACTTCTCTCCCAAGAACAGAGAGGAAAGTGGTGAAAAGGTACAATGAGGGTGCTGAAATCCTCAGCAGATCTCCTGACCCCTACCCCAATGATATGGTCCTGTGATCCGCTCAGGGTCCCTGATGGTACATCCACAGTCTGGCTCATAAAATGAAGGAAAGGAGGGAGAAGAGAAGTTAGAAGACACGCACTGGGGAGGCCTTCCAGCTGCTACCAGGAAGACATTTCTGCTCGTATCAGTTGGGTCAGTGTTTGGCACGTGGTCACACATAACTGCATAGGAGGTTGGACAATGTAGTATGTTTTCTGGTGGCTGTGTATTCTAGCTATGGAACAGGCATTGTGGTGCAGCAAGTTAAGCTGCCACTTGGGATGCGAGCATCCCTATCGGAGCACTGGTTTGAGTCCTGGCTACTCTGCTTCTGATCCAGCTCCTGGCTAATGTGTTTGGGAAAGCAAAAAAGGATGGCCCAATTGCTTGGGCCCCTTCCACCCACATGGGAGACCCAGGTGGAATTCCAGGCTCCTGTCTTCGGCTTGTCCCAGCATTGGCCGTTATAGCTATTTGGGGAATGAACCAACAGATGGAAACTAACTCTCTCTCTCTCCCTCCCTCTCTCTCTCTCTCGATCTGTTACTCTGCCTTTCAAATCAATCTTTGTTTTAAAAAATTCTATTCTATGCCATATACTCTATGGCCTATGTTCTTAGAATTCACCATTTTCTTTTTTTAAAGATTTGTTTATGTGAAGGGAAGAGTTACAAAGAAAGAGAGAGAAGGAGAGATGGAGAGAGAGAAAAAGAGATCACCCATCTGCTGGTTCCCCAAATGGCCACAATAGCCAGGGGTGGGCCTGGTTGGAGGCAGGAGCCAGGAGCTTCTTCCAGGTCTCCCATGTAGGTGCAGGGACCCACACATTTGGACCATCTTCCCCTGCTTCTCCCAGGCAGATTAGCAGGGAGTTGGATCAGAAGTGGAGTAGCCTGGACTCGAACTGGTGTTTATATGGGATGCTGGCACTGTAGGTGGTTGCTGTATCTGCTATGCCGCAACACTGGCCCCGTAAAGTTCACCAATTTTTATCAATTTTACCTTAAGACTTTTGAAGCATCTCTTGCTATTATTGAATAACAGTATAAGGTAGTATAAAATAAGAAATTGGAAATGTCTCATCCTTTATAATATTCAAAATCATTACCAATAATTTTGCTTTTGATAGTCCATACTAATTAAATAACTCTAAAATCAGAAAAAAAGGTATAGTCATTTTTTAATCAGAGAAAAGAGAACCAGAATAAATTTTAAAATATGGGGAACTGATCAAATAAACTGTCAGACATTTTCTTAGTGGAATATTATGCATCTGTTAATAAATGTCCACAGGAACATAGATAAGTTCTTATAATTTTCTGTTAAGTTAAAATATAGGAATATAGGGGAGAAAGAGAAATAGCACTGCAAAGTAAACCTCAATGGCATTTTTTTTATAATGACAATTTTAATGATAATTTTTTCTAGACTTCTTCATTTCTTAAATATTTTTACCATTACACTTTTTAAAAAAAAAGATTTATTTTATTTATTTGAAAGACAGAGTTACATAGAGAGAGGGAGAGACAGACAGAGATCGATCTTCCTTCCACTGGCCCACTCTCCAAATGGCCACAACAGCTGGGGCTGGGCCAGGCCAAAGTCAGGAGCCAGGAGCTTCTTCCAGGCCTCCAATGTGGGTACAGGGGCCCAAACAATTGGGCCATCCTCCACTGCTTTCCCAGGCACATTAGTAGAGAGTTGGATGAGAAGTAGAGCCACTGGGACTGAAACCAAAACCCATATGGGATTGCTAGCACTGCAGGCAGTGGCTTTACCAACTACACCATAGCACTGGCCCCACACTTACTAATTTTTTAAAGATTTCTTTATTTTATTTGAAAGTCAGAATTACAGAGAGGGAGATACAGAGATAGACACATATATACACACACAGAGAGACAGAGAGATCTCCATTCCCTGGTTCACTCCACCAGATGGCCACAATTGGGTAAGGCTAGGCCAGGCTGGAATCAGTAGCCAGGAGCTTCATCCGGGTCTCCCACATGAGTAGCAGGGCCCAAGCACTTGCAACATCCTCCTCTGCTTCTCTCAGGCCTTTAGCAGGGAGCTGGATTAGAAGCGGAGCAGCTGGGACGCTAACCGGCACCCATATGGGATGCAGACATTGCAGGTGGCAGCTTTACCCAGTATACCACAACACTGGCCCCTACACTTACTATTTTTATTAGAAATAAAAACATGAGGTGGAGTTTGGCCTCTCTTAGTCTTAGTATACCTGCATCCCATATTAAAGTACCTGGGTTCCATACTCAGCTCCTCTCCTAACTCTAGCTTCCCGCTAATGCCGACCCTGGGAGGCAATAGTGATGGCTCAAATAATATGGTTCCTGCCACCCAAGTGGGAGACCTGGGATTGCATTCCTGGATCCCAACTCTGGCCTCAGCCCAGTTCCAGCTATTGTGGACATTTTGGGTAGTGAACCAATGGATGAGAATTTGTTCTCTGTCTCACTGTCTTTCTTCATCTGTCTCCCTGCTTCTCAAGTAAATAAAGATAATTAAAAAAAATTAAAAAATCGGCCGGTGCTGCAGCTCAATAGGCTAATCCTCTGCCTGCAGCACTGGCACACTGGGTTCTAGTCCCGGTCGGGGCACTGGATTCTGTCCCAGTTGCTCCTCTTCCAGGCCAGCTCTCTGCTGTGGCCTGGGAGTGCAGTGGAGGATGGCCCAAGTGCTTGGGCCCTGCACCCCATGGGAGACCAGGAGAAGCACCTGGCTCCTGGCTTCGGATCAGTGCGGTGCGCCGGCTGCAGTGTGCCGGCCACAGCGGTCACTGTGGGTGAACCAACGGCAAAGGAAGACCTTTCTCTCTGTCTCTCTCTTTCTCTCACTGTTCACTCTACCTGTCTAAATAAATAAATTAATTAAATATCCTATTTTACTCATCTCATAAGGCTCAGTTTGCACCTTCTGTCCAATAGTTTATCCTGGCCTCTCTCCCCCATTACTGTAAATACCTCCTGTTACAGAAAGTCACCCCTTTTGCTTACCAGTATCCAGGGGAATCCTCTGTAAGAGAGTTAGCCCTTTCTTCTCAGTGCTCCTTGGCAGGCGCTGTACAGGCCTGTGGCTGAGGCCCACTGCAAAGGGAAATGCACCTGCTCAGGGCCTGGACTAGGGGTGTGGGGAGCAGCTTTGCAGAGTTTCTTGAGCTTTAGGTGTTTAAAGATATTAAGGAATTTTTCATAATTTTGGATGAAGGTGGAGGGTGATAATGATAGTGTGGTTATTTTCTAAAAGTTATTTTAAAATTTTTGATTTCAAGCTCAGCAGATACAAGAGGGTAGCAGTTGTTGTTTGGTGCCTCAGGGGAGTTTGATTTCTCTCTTTTTGTCTCACTCTGTCTCTCTGTAACACACACACACACATACACACACTATTGCCCATTTTGTTTTCATCTTTTTATTCTACCATCGGTCAACAGAGTCCTTGCATGTGCATCGGGTTCAATGAATGCTTCTTTGAACACTTGCAAGTGCAAGACTACAAGACCAGCCAGCCAGGCTCAGAGGAACTGTGATACCCCAGGGAGGACTGTCTTTCATTAGCCCATCTGGTGACTAACATCTCTCATCCCGTGGAGGATAAAACCATTTGCCAGCTTCCCAAAGGATTAGCCTTTACAAAAGAAAAAAAAACCAAATAAACAAAACAAAAAAACTTCCAAAAAAACCCACAACAACAAACAAACAGCAAACTTTGACTGAGGGAGTGAGTCCTTCGTATTTAATTAGCACAATAACCCCATTATTATCCCTCCTCACTTAACAAAGAGTAAGTTGAAGCACAAAACAGTTAAGTTAGTTGCCAAGGGCCACCTGGCTAGTAGTGACCTGAGCCAGGATTGATTGCCCCCAAGGAATCTGGCTACAGAGTTGGTTCTTTTAAACTCTCTGCTTCATGAAGCTATCTCCAAGTTTTTCTCCTCCAACTCTGGTTTCAGATTTCTTCCTTCTGGAAACTCCTCCACCGGGCCATTAAGTATTACAAGTTCCCATGGGATTTGCCCTAGGCCCTCCTTCCTTCTCTCAGTCTAGACTCTCCCAAGGCAATTTTATAGGGCCCTGGGGTTCCACTGCTATCAGTTATCAGGATTGCCCTGGAATACATATGCCAGAAAAAAGTGACTGTGCTAGCCTAGCTGAACAGGTGCTTATTTTTCTAGCAAGACTAAAAATCTGTGGTCTGGTGCTGGCACAGCAACTCTTCTGTCATCACCATCCTAGGACCCCTGGTGTGTCCCTCACCACCAGCCTGTGTGTGTAATTTTTGTTCTCGGGCTTTGTTTTAACTTCACATAACATGTTGGATGGTTTTTCTCTAGCCTCAAGTTCACATTGCAAGCAAGAAGCTGGGTGATAAGAAAAATGCATGTGAGCCTAATCTGTTTTTAAAAGTTCCTGGAACTTCTACCTCTACTTACTGCTCATCAGCTGGAACTGGTCCTTCCTAGCACTCAGGGAATTGAGGAAGGTATCTTCTACTGGCACCTTGCCCTCCTGGAACAAATGTAACGCTCTGATAGAAGAGAGCTATTGCATGAGCAATCAACATCCCGTTTACACACTATTGATGCCACATTTATAACTGTATCTCATCTCAAATCTCATCCAAGCTCCACATTTGTGTATCTAACTGCTTACTTGCCATTCCCTCTGGTGACTCCAATGCAAATTCTATATAATTTTATGCTTTTGCACTCTTTTCCTCCAGCACCTTCTTCTTCCCAAGGGCCCCTGCTCAGTGCTCTGGTGGCATCACGCCCCCTATGCAGATATTCATGATGTCCATCTCGGTTGTAAGTGTACTCCTGGATGTGTGGTATCTCTCTGTGTACTCACCCTGGTGGTAGGCACCAGATCTTGTCTTTCAGTTGTTGTCATCTCCCCAGTGCCAGCACATCGCAGGCAGCCATCAGTAGAGGGCCCCCACCATAGAGTTATAGGAACATCCATGGCCCCAGGGCACAGAGAACAGACACTGGTTGAGGGGCAGTGGGTTTGCTCCCATAGGGTTTCATCCTGCTGGGGCTCAACTGAAGATGCATGGTGGCTCCTCAGTACTGACTTTGAGCCTCCACCCAGGAGCCTTCCAGAGCCTGTCTTAATGCTAAGCCACACTAACATCCCTCAAGGTCATGTGCCAACCAGCTTCCCCCATTCCAGTTGGCCTCATTGACTGGGGCTGGACAGCCTGAGTCTCCATCATGCTCTTTCCCACTGACAAAGACTCTTCTTTTTTTTTTTTATGAAATTTGTTATTCCCCATATATTTTTTTAAAATCTTTATTTATTTGAGAGGTAGAATTAGAGACAAAGAGAGGCAGAGAGAGGGAGAGAGAGAGAGAGAGTTCTTCCATCCACTGGTTCGCTCCCCAAATGGTCACAATGGCCAGAGCAGCGTGGATCTGAAGCCAGGAGCCAGGAGCCAAGAGCTTCCTCCAGGTCTCCCATGAGGGTGCAAGGGGCCCAAGCACTTGGGCCATCTTCCACTGCTTTCCTAGGCCATAAGCAGAGAGCAGACTCCACACTTCTGCCTTCCTCCATTCTCCATCCCTCCCTTCCACCCACCCCAACATATGCACTGAGACTTGAATAAACACTAGAAGTTTCCAAAAGCTTAAAGTCATATCCCTCGGATGATCTCAGCCCCTCCTTATAAGTGCCTACCTGGGAATTTGTTACTGAATCTGAAATCAGACACTCATTGCAAGAGAAGCAAATGACTCAGGACAAGGATTTCAGGAAAAGGAAGGGAGGAAGTTTATTTAGGATGCTGACAACCAGGAAGATGGCAGGCCTGTGCCTTAACTTTTAACCTGTCAATCAAAGCAAAGTGGGAAACAGGGTTTGTGTAGGGAAACACAAATTTAGCTAAATGACTACAAGAATAGGAGCTGTGTAGGGGTGACGTCTGCCAGATGTTCCATTACTAGCTGGGTCCTTGTGATCAGGACATTCCAGTCCTTATCTTGTGATGAGGTCATCAGTGCCCAGGTCTCAGGGAAATGCAGACAGAATCATCAGCCAAAGAGTGGGTAGGGAGTCCTGGGTCAGATCTAGTTACTCGGGCCTTTGAATCCTCAAAATGGTATAGAGGTCGCCCCTGTTACAGATTCACTGTTTGCTCCTGACCAAACCTGGTGAGAGGCCCCAAATGCCCTCTTAGAGCAGTTCCTTTAGAAAGCTTGTTATAAATCCCTTCTCTGCCCCCTGAAGATATAATTTTACTGCCCAGAGCTGTCTCTGTGAAATGTAAACTTCCAAGGTTCTCGCTCTGGCTTTGGCTCTGGCTCCCAGCTGGTGGGCAGGTCTTACCCTACTTTGTGTGAGCTCTGTCTCCTGTCATAAGAATCCAGGAAGTTTGTCACTTCCCCAGTTAGGTGCCAGTCAACCCTCTCTTCCCTCTTTTTGTGAATTTCAGATTGCCTGGCTCTGCTCAAACCTCTGCCATTATTTTCCCTTCCAAGTCCCTCATTCTCTTGTCAAAATTCCCTGTCATCTCTGGACAAATCAAATTTCAGTTCATTTCCGGCTAGAAAAAAATCTCTTTTCCATATTGCAATAGTATTACTGAATTGGATCTATCCTCACCATGTTACTGCTCAGCTTTGTTTATTGTTGACAACGGTGATTATTAAAGAATACATCCAGGGGTTGGCACTGTGGTGTAGCTGGTAAAGCTGCCTGCAGTGCTGGCATCCCATATGGGCCCTGGTTTGAGTCCTGGCTGTTCCACTTCTGATCCAGCTCTCTGCTATGGCCTGGGAGAGCAGTAGAGGATGGCTCAAGTCCTTGGGCCCCTGCACCTGTGTGGGAGACCTGGAAGAAGCTCCTGGCTCCTGGCTTTGGATAGGCCCAGCTCTGGCCATTGGGAACATTTGACGAGTGAACTAGTGGACTGAAGATCTTGCGCTCTCTCTCTCTGCCTCTCTCTCTCTTTCTCTCTCTTTCTCTGCCTCTCTGTAGCTCTGCCTTTCAAATAATAAATAAATAAATCTTTTTAAAAAAATAAAGAATACATCCACTGCCCTTTTCTTTCATGGCTTTTTTTAAAAAAAGATTTATGTCATTTATTTGAAAATAGAATTACATAGAGTGGGGGAAAGAGACAGAGTGAGAGATCTTCCATTCACTGCCTCACTCCCCAAATGGCTTCAGTGGCTGGGGCTGGGCCAGTTCAAAGCCAGGAGCCTGGAACTACCCCTTGCTCTCCCACATGAGTGACAGAAGTCCAAGTATTTGGACCATCATCCACTGCTTTCCCAGGTGCATTAGCAGGAAGTTGGATCAGAAGCAGAGCAGCCAGGACTCAAACTGGTGCTCAAATGGGATCCAGTGTGGCAGGCAGAGGGTTAACCCACTGCACTACAACCTGGTCCCTCAAGATCTTTTTGATTCTCAAAAATACCTTTTCTTGGGCTGAGCATTTGGGGCAGCAGTTAAAGAGGTCACTGGGGACACCACATCCCATATGGGAGTGCCTGAGTTTCAGACCTGGCATGGGTACGATTCCAGCTTCGTGCTAATGCACACCCTGGGAGGCAGCAGGGACGGCTCACATAGTTGGGTTCCTGTCACCCATGTGTTGCTGCTTAGTCCCGCTAGGCAGCGGTGTCTTTTCCTCCACAAAGTCACTGGGGACAGGCTTCTGTGAACATGTCCGTGTTGATTCACAAGCACGTACATTATAAAGGGCAGGTAAAGGGGGCATAACCAATTCTGGAGGACGCTGACCATAGGGCAGAATGGACACTGGTGCCAATATGCCTATCCAATCAGCTTGAAGGTCACATAGCTTCCCAGGTGGGCTTAATGGGCTTGTTTACCTGATTGGCAGAAGGCGGGGGTGGGGAGAAATGTGCCTGGGTTCAGGTAACTGCTGAGTTTGCCCACAATGTGTGAGACCTGGATTGAATAAACTGTTTCAAGTTCAAACTCTCTTCTTAAAAAAAAAAAAAATATTTTCAGCTTTATAAAAAACTGAAAGTATTTTTTGATGAACTGATCAGATTCCTATGTTTTTTCAACAAGAGCCAACAGAAAGTATATAGAAAAAATTATTTCCTTCTGTACACCAATAAAAGAAAAACATTCAATGCTTCTGGCACCAGATTGTGGGGTTTTGTTTCCCATACAAAGCAATTATTCCAGTCCTCTGTAGACATCAATTGGGTGTGCTACAATTAATCCAGTTCAATTCTGACATTCTCTACATGGAGTTAGTACAGGCCCCACAGATAAGTGCTTAGTCCCACAAAACTGACCCCACTTCAGACACCATTCTAAAGTCCAGGTGGTCATGTGTATTTCTGGAGGGTCCCATGGCCTCCTTCTTGTGTTCAATCATTTGCTAGAACAGCTCACAGAAATTTGGAAAAGTGCGCAACTATAGGCCTGGCACTATGGCACAGCAGGTTAAGATACTGCCTGCAGTGCAACCATCTCATTCAGGCACCAGTTTGAGTTCAGGCTGGTCCACTTCTGATCTAGCTCCCTGCTAATGCACCTTGGAAAGCAGAAGAAGATGTCCCAAGTGCTTGGGCTCCTGTCACCCATGAAGAAGACCCCAGTTGAAGCTCTTGGCTCCTGGCTTTGGCCCAGCCCTGGCTGTTGCAGCCATTTGGGGAGTGTATCAGTGGATAGAAGCTCTCTCTCTCCCTCTCTATAACTCTTTCAAATAAATAAATAAATAAACCTTTAAAAATAAAAGTGTTCATTAACTAAATTACTAGTTGGTTATGAAAGCATACAACTCAGGGACAGCCAGATGAAAGAGATGCACAGACCAAGTACAGGAGAAGGCGTGTGGAGCACCCTGCCTTCTCCACATGGCTCTGCCCAGTGCCTCCATGTACTCACCAACCTGGAAGCTCTCTGAATCTGGGTTTGTGCCTGGGTTTGATACCTGGCTCTGCTCTTGACTTTAGCTTCTTGCTAAAGCAGACTGTGGGAGGCAGTAGTGATGGCTTAAGTGATTGGGTTCCCATCTCCAATGTGGGAGACCAACTCTGGTTTCAGTCCTCCTGCCATTGTGGGCATCTGGGGGAGTGAACCAGTGGATGGGAGAACCTTTCTCTGTCTCTGTCTCTCTAATGAAATATTTTTAAAATTGAAAAAAAAATATCCTTATAAATCAAACACATTAACATGAAAATAAAAAAACCTGCATCTAAAACAGAGGAAATTAACACAAGGTATAAAAGAACAGTTGAGGGGCTGGCGCGGTGGTGTGTGGTGTAGCAGGTAAGGCACTGCCTGCAGTGCCAGCATCCCATACGGGCACCGGTTCAAGACCCAGCTGCTTTCAGGCATGGGAAGCCAAGACACTGTGGCAAAAAAATGATCTACATGAAGGATGTCTGTGAGTGAGACCCCAATGGAAAGAAGGGGGCATCAAAGAGGGATGTACTTTTCTTTGAAGGGAGGAGAGAACTTCCACTTTGCTTATGGTCCTGTCTAAATACTGACGAAGTTTGTGGACTCAAAAGGCTTCTATAGCCTTGGCAGCTCATGTCAAGAGCCTCGGGTGAGGGGCCAGCACTGTGGCATAGTGGGTAAGGCCCCCGTCTGCACTGCCAGCACCCCATATTGGTGCTGGTTCAAGACCCAGCTACTCCTCTTCCAGTCCAGCTCTCTGCTGTGGTCCGGGAAGGCAGTGGAGGATGGTCCAAGTGCTTGGGCCCTGTACCTGCATGGGAGACCAGGAAGAGGCACCTGGCTCCTGGCTTTGGATCGGCATAGCGTGCCGGCCGTAGCGGCCATTTGGGGGGTGAACCAACAGAAGGAAGATCTTTCTCTCTGTCTCTCTCACTGTCTAACTCTGCCTGTCAAGAAAAAAAAAAAAATAACAAAAGGAGATGAGGTGAAACAGCAGCTGGGGTAACTAGAGAAAATAAATTAAGGAAAAAGGTAATTACAGACATTAAAAGCACCTGAGAAACTCAACGCGCGGCCGTGACATTACTGAACATGAAATAGCTGTGCTGTTGGCAGTCTTGAGAAAAGCTATCCAGAATGAAAGCAGCAAGACAAAAAAGTGGGGGAAAGATCTGAAACAACATTTGAGTCTGTATACTGGAAAACATTGCTGAACCAAAGAGCCAACTGAGCAGCAAAACCTCATCACACAGCAGGCAAAGTTAATTAAAAACTGCAGCCGCCAGTGCGCCCACCTGAAGTTATCGCGTGACAAGATTAAACACAGACGTTCCCAGCTTCCAGATATTAAAATAAACTGATTGTTCACAAAACAAAAAGGAAGGCGAGCTGGTTTCAAATTTCTCAGCAACACTTGATGCCAGCCATGAGGAAAGCTGTGGCTGTGGAATTCTAGATCAGGTCAAGTTGTTGTTGCTCATGCGTACAGGTAGCAGCAGGACCCGATCCAGTAAGCAGGTTCCATTTGGGGGGAATTTTGAATCTGTTAACAATGATTAGGTGTTGTTTTTTGTTTTGTTTTGTTTTTTTTTTTTTTTTTGACAGGCAGAGTGGATAGTGAGAGAGAGAGACAGAGAGAAAGTTCTTCCCTTTGCCGTTGGTTCACCCTCCAATGGCCGCCGCGGTTGGCACGCTGCGGCCAGCGCACCGCACTGATCCGATGGCAGGAGCCAGGGGCTTATCCTGGTCTCCCATGGGGTGCAGGACCCAAGCACTTGGGCCATCCTCCACTGCACTCCCTGGCCACAGCAGAGAGCTGGCCTGGAAGAGGGGCAACCGGGACAGAATCCGGCGCCCCGACCAGGACTAGAACCCGGTGTGCCGGCGCTGCAAGGCGGAGGATTAGCCTAGTGAGCCACAGCGCCGGCCATGATTAGGTTTTAATAGCGAGATCAACCAGGATTCGATCAGAGAAGTAGAACTAGGTTGTAAGTGAATGTGTGTGTGTGTGCACATGTGTGCTCTTTGTGTTACAGGGACTTGACTGTGGAAGCTGGTTAGGCAGTCTTTGTACAGCTGGCATCTCCGAATCAGATGCGGGAGCTTGAAGTCCACAGAGCCAGCAGTCAGGAGGGACCGTGCATGTAACGTGGAAAGGAGCAAGTGCAGTGTGACTCTCGTGCACGAGCGGAGTCCCTGGGACCGTCCAGGAAGCAGAAGCGAGTGCGGGTCCTTGGCGCTGCTTCACAGCGCTAAGCGCACTCACCTGGCCCAGGAGGATCCAAGGGAACAGGGAGCAGGTGCAGACCTGGCTGCTGACAAGCTGAGCCAGCAGAAAGATGACAACTCATCTGAGCTAAAAACGGCTATTCTTCCCTTCCATCTTCCACATCCCCACAGGAATCCCTCTGTGGGTCACCCGAGTCAGAAGCATACAGGAAAGGTAATTGTGGACTGTGTAATTCCGCTGAGGCAAGCAGAAGCATGATAAAGACCCCACAATTCACCCCTTGTCAATGCAGTACCATACCTGTCCCTTTAAACCATACTTTATCGCCACATAAAGACAAAAGAGTCGCCGGTGCTGTGGCTCAACAGGCTAATCCTCCGCCTTGCGGCGCCAGCACACTGGGTTCTAGTCTTGGTTGGGGCGCCGGATTCTATCCCGGTTGCCCCTCTTCCAGGCCAGCTCTCTGCTATGGCCTGGGAAGGCAGTGGAGGATGGCCCAAGTCCTTGGGCCCTGCACCTGCATGGGAGACCAGGATCAGCGCGATGCACCAGCCGCAGCGGCCATTGCAGGGTGAACCAATGGCAAAAAGGAAGACCTTTCTCTGTCTCTCTCTCTCTCACTATCCACTCTGCCTGACAAAAAAAAAGAAAAAAAAGACAAAAGAGTCACACTTCTGTTTAACATGACACTACTGTCCTTTTATGCATTTTTCCCCATAGAGCTCTTTTCATCTGCTGGCTTTCTCCCCAAATAGCCACAATGGCCAGGACTCGATCAGTCCAAAGCCAAGAGCCTGTAACTCCATCTGGGTTTCCCACGAGTGGAAGGGACTCAACTACTTGAGCCATCATCTGCTGTGTCCCAGGCACATCAGCAGGGAGCTGGACCAAAAGCAGAGCAGCCAGAACTCTCTTTGCCACAATGCCAGCACCACCACTATCCCTCTTAAAACTATCCTTTTTCCTAAAAGAGCACCAGAATTCCTTTTTTTTTTTTTTGTCTTTGGACAGTGATCACTCTTTTCTTGGTTCATTGACAATCCCTCCTTGACATTTTGTAAAATGAATGCTTACACAGAAAATTGTATGCTCTTAGCCCATCTTAGATTATTACAGAATAGGAGAGGAGATGAAAGCAAAAATTCTGGGTTAATATTTACTGAAATAGATTCACATCAAAATCAGGAAGAAACATTGTTTCGACAAGGCACGGGATCACAGCTAGTATTTGTTTACTACCTTAGTTTTTTGTTGTTGTTGTTGTAACAAAATGCCTGAGAGTGGGCAATTACAAAGAAAAGAGGTATATTTTTGGCTCATAATTCTGGAGGTGCAAGAACATGGTGCTGATACCTGTTCAGCTTCTGGTGAAGGCATCCTATGGTCAAAGACCCGAGAGAAAGCCCTGGAAGCCACACTCCCTTTATTGTAGCGCCCTCTGGTGGAGCTAATCCGGTCCCAGAATGACCCCTCACTCAATCCTGCCAGACTGCATTAATCCATTCGTGAGGGCTCCTTCCCATGACCCAAACTCCTCCCGCTAGGCACCACCTCCCAACACAGCCACACTGAGGAATTAAGTAAGTCTTGAAGAATGGACATCTACGTTGCTGAGCCCATGTGCAACCTCCATCCCTGCTTCCAAGGCTCAGGAGACTATACAAGTGGCTGGAAGGGACTGATGTCCACAGATGGTTCATCCTATCCACCTGATTATTAATATCAGGCCCTTGTTTGTATCACTCACATCCCATTTCAAAGTGCCGGTTCAAGTCCCAGCTACTCTGCTTCCATCCAGCTTCCTGCTAATGCACTTGGGAGGCAGCCAATGCTGGCCCACGCATATGGGAGACTCAAATGGAGTTCCCGGCTCCTGGCTTCATCCTGGCCTAGCCAGGGCTTTTGGAGGGTGAACCAGCAGCTGGAAGATCTATCACTCTGCCTTTCGAATATATAAAATAAACTTTTTAAAGCCGGCGCTGTGGCTCACTAGGCTAATCCTCCGCCTTGCGGCGCCAGCACACCGGGTTCTAGTCCCGGTCAGGGCACCGATCCTGTCCCGGTTGCCCCTCTTCCAGGCCAGCTCTCTGCTGTGGCCAGGGAGTGCAATGGAGGATGGCCCAAGTGCTTGGGCCCTGCACCCCATGGGAGACCAGGAGAAGCACCTGGCTCCTGCCATCGGATCAGCATGGTGCGCCGGCCGCAGCGCACCTACCGTGGCGGCCATTGGAGGGTGAACCAACGGCAAAAAGGAAGACCTTTCTCTCTGTCTCCCTCTGCTGTCCATTCTGCCTGTCCAAAAAAAAAAAAAAAAAAAAAATCTCCCTTTATCCTTTGGTAAGCATTCACATGAGATGCAAATATGTTCATATTCTGCTTTTCAGAGCAGTCTATCCTTATACTTTTGTCCTCAATTTCCCAGTCACATTTCTCCCAATTCTGACTACCCAATCAAACCATGATTTGGTGAAAACCGATTCTGGCCATCTCCCATTCCAGGCCAAATGAACAGCCATTGCTCTAAGTTCTATTTACTAACAGAATTTCCCCTTACCTCTTTCAGGACTGTCCCAGAGTGGGAATTGGGGGCCATAGTTGAGTGCTTTTGAAACATACATGCACATTGTACAGAGCAGGCCAAGCCCAACAGTGATCTTCCCCATGAAGGCATGAGTGTAGGTTGACAGTGTCTTACAGCAGGGACAGAGTTCATGAGCAAGTCTAAGAATTAATCATAGGGTCTTGGGGCAAGACTGACCTCAGGCAGGATGAAAGGGCTGCTTCCGGTGGCCACAAAGGTTTGTGGTCCCCAGCTTCACTGCAGACTGCCCTATGACCCATCTCAATGCCCAGAATCACATTTCCTCCCAACAGAAGAGAGCGCTCCCAGTGCACCTGGGAATCCAATTTGTGCTGGAATTCAGGGCTTGATTTGATGATTTACCAGGACCAACTGCAGGGGCAGTGTTGTTCCGTGGATAAGATACTGCTTGGGATATCAAAGTGCCTGGGTTCCAGTCCTGGCTCTGTTCCCAATTCCACCCTCCTGCTAACGTACAACCTGGGAGGCAGCAGGTGAAAGCTCAAGTACTTGGGACCCTGCCACCCACATCGGAGATCTGGACTGAGTTCCTAGCTCCCAGTATCAAGGCAGTGATCATTGTGGGCATTTGGGGAGTAAACTAGTAAATGGTAGCCCCCTCTCTATCTCTCATATTAAAAAAATTATAAAGCCTTTTTAAAAAAGTCCTAAACATTAATCTTAAAATGTGGCAATGCTTTGGGTAGAGGTAGGTGTTTGGAGCAACTGTTAAGACTTGGGAGGTCTGCATCTCATATTAGACTACCTGAGTTTGAATCCCACCTCTGCCTCCAATTCCAGCTTCTGGATAGTGTGCATGCTGGAGGCAACAGGTGATTGGGTCCCTGCCACCCCTGTGGGAGACCCAGATGGAGTTCTGGACTCTCGGCTCTGGCCTTGAGGGAGCGAAGTGGTGGATGGAAGACCTTTCTCTCCTTCTCTTTGCCTTTCAAATAAAAAATGAAAATACATAAATAAATAATTATAAAATCCTTTGCCTAAACAATTATACATTTATGAGTTTACTGTCAGGGAATAACAGGGATGTGCAGACACACGTAACCATCAGAATGAATCACAGAGCACTGTTTACAGTTGGGATGAACCAGAAATTACTTGTGGGAAACAGTTGGGGCTGCAGTAAATAAACATGCACAACCATGAAACCGATCACTCAGCAGCCACTCAGCTGTCTCAGAACACTGCCATGAAAGGCGCCTGGGCAGACTGATGTGTGAACAAAGCAGACAGCACAGTAGCATATAGGACATGACGATTCAATCTTTGTAAAAAATATATACGTCTATATAGCAAAAAAGGACCTGCCATGGTTTCTACCATATTGGTAACAGTGCTTGTCCCTGTACACGAGTGTTTATTTTGTTCTTTGTTTACCTTAATTTCCACTGTTTGTACAAATCACATCATTTGCTTTTGTAATAAGGAAAAGTTAATCTGTTATAATCCTTCATTTTGATAAAAACAAGCCCATTTTGTAAGAACTTCAGTTTTCTTAAGCAGCACTGATTTCCAGCTTGTCCTGGGGCAACACTTTATCCTCTGCTGAGGCTGGGGGGAACCTTCCCAAGCACAGCCTAGGTCAAACTGAAGGAATATGGCTGACTCCCACTGCTCCAGGGTCGCGGGCTCAGCTCCTGGACTGAGATCAACCCAGCTCATCTCCAGCCGTCAGTCCTATTCTTGCTGAGTCACCAGCTTCATCATCTTCAGAGCCATGTCCCCTTGGTCAGAGGGAACCTGGAAGCAAGCACATCTGTTAGTCTCCTGTGACATCCCTGGGACTGCAGTCAGGAGTAACATCCCGAAAGCTTGTTCCTATGGGGCGGTGTTGTGGCGCAGCAAGGTAAGTGACTGTGATAACGCGGCATCCCGTATCAGAGTGGCTTCCCTGCTTCCAACCCAGATCCCTGCTAATGCACCTGGAAAGGCAGTGGATGATGGCCCCAGTACTTGGGCCCTTGCTACCCTTGTGGGAGGTCTCTTGAGGCATCATCCACTGTCCCCCAGGATGTACATTAGGCAGGAAGCTGGATTGGAAATAGAGAAGCCAAGACTCGAACCAGGCACTCACTTACAGGATGTGGACATCTCAAGCTGTGTCTTAACCACTGTACCAAATGCCTGCCCTGGAATAAATTCTTTAGAAACTCTCTTCCCAGCCAGTGCCGCGGCTCAATAGGCTAATCCTCCGCCTGTGGTGCCGGCACCTGAGGTTCTAGTCCTGGTTAGGGCGCCGGATTCTGTCCCAGTTGCTCCTCTTCCAGTCCAGCTCTCTGCTGTGGCCCGGGAGTGCAGTGGAGGATGGCCCAAGTCCTTGGGCCCTGCACCCGCATGGGAGACCAGGAGAAGCACCTAGCTCCTGGCTTTGGATTGGCGCGGTGCACCAGCCGCAGCGGCCATTGTGGGGTAAACCAACGAAAAAAGGAAGACCTTTCTCTCTGTCTCTCTCTCTCACTGCCCACTCTGCCTGTCAAAAAATTTAAAAAATAAATAAATAAAAAAGAAACTCTCTTCCTGAACATCATCAAGAGGGAAGGCCACAGGCCTCAGTTTCTCCTTGACAAAAAGAGAGTAAGGTAGATGGTGTCCCAGGTCTGAAACCTCCCAGCTCCACGTTCTGAGATGCACTGGGATCCTGGACTCTCAGGCCAAGCCAGAGTCCCCAGGAGGCACAAGTGCAGCTGTGGGCCACTAGAAGATGACATATAATCAACTAAAGGGGAAGTGGCTATTTTAAGGCTTTCCCCCAACTGATCTGTTGTTCTGTATATAACAAGAGGAAATGGGCCGGAACTGCAGCGCCTGGGTGAGCGGATGAGTGTGGGGTTAGTTTGGCCTGTGCTCTCCCACCAGCCTGGGCAGGGATCTTCCTAGTGATGGTGCTTTGCTTCCAACCAGCTCCTTCCTGGTCAGTACTGAAGGTTCTCAGATATGCAGAACCATAAATCACATATCCCTAACCCCATGGCCTGCTGCTTGCTCGTTCTCCCAGCAGACTTTCTTCAAAGGGTGTGTGTCTTTCTCCCACACCCTAAAGGAGGCTGTCATCTGCTTCTTTTCACTGCTCATTCATTTTATTTTTATATATATACATATATATGTATGTATATATATATATACATTTACATTAACAGGCTATAATTGTACATTATTTCTGGAATACAGTACAATATATCAAGACTTTAAAAATATTTAGTCTTAGGGGCCAATGTTGTGGCACAGTGGGTTAAGCCCCCGCATGCCCCTATGGGCACCAGTCTGAGTCCTGGCTGTTCTACTTCCAATCCAGCCTCCTGCTAATGCACCTGGAAAGGCAGTAGAAAATGCCCCAAGTTGGAGACCCGGATGGAGTTCCAGGCTCCTGGCTTTGGCCTGGACATTGTGGCCATTTAGGGAGTAAACCAGCAGATGGAAGATCTCTCTCTATGATGCTGCCTTTTCAATAAACAAATAAATCTTTTTAAAAAATTCAGTGACTTATTTTCATTTTATCTGAAAGGCAGAGAAACAGAGATCTATCTGCTGGTTCACTCCCCAGAAGTCAATAAATACACAGGGCTGGACCAGGATGAAGCCAGGGACCAGGAACTCAATACAGGTCTTTCACATGGGTGGCAGGGACCCAAGAACTTGCGCTATCGCCTGCTATCTCCCAGAGTGTGCATTAGCTAGAATGCTAGAATGGAGAACGGAGCTGGGCTTTGAACCCAGGTGCTCCGATATAGGACACAGACTCCCCAGGGGGCATCTTACTCACTGTGACAAACACCTGCCCCTCACTCATTATCTTTAACCTTTCCATCCCACCTCCTGAGCCTGCCATTTCACTAAAAACACTTGGCACTATCACTAAAGATGCCATGTAGGGGCAGCTGTCACTTAGGATACCTGCATCCCATATGTGGTCCTCTATGTGGGTGCAGGGGCCCAAGGACTTGGGCCATCTTCTACTGCTTTCCCAGGCCACAGCAGAGAGCTGGATTGGAAGTGGAGCAACTGGGACTAGAACTGGTGCCCATAAGGGATGCTGGCACTGTAGGCGGCAGCTTTACCCACTACACCACAGTGCTGGCCCCAGCCTGTCTTTCTCTATATCCTCTGCCTCTGGAATGTTATTTCTCAGACAAATGTAATAATTTCACTCCTTTGCTTGTAGCTGCTCCATGGCACCTCCTGTCTGAACCCTCAGTCTTCCCCCCCTCCCATGCCCTCAATGGCTGCAGGCTCCTGTGACCCCTGAACTCACTGCTCCCCTTGCTCCCACACCTGTCCTCTTTACCTAACTCACTCCTGCTCATCATACAGGACCTTGTCTTCTGTATCTGCAAGCTTGGGCTGCCTCACTTCCCTGGGCCAGCTCCCACCTTGGCATTGCTTCCTTCAAGTAACTAAGAGTCAGTCTGTCCCTCTACACCAGGGATGGGAACCTTTCCTCCACCAATGGATGTTTATAACTTCATTTGTGGGCTACACAGAATTATCAACTTAAAGATTAGTTTGCTATAGAGTTATTGAATTTCGAGTCCTGCCTGTGGTTGCCTGGAGAGGGTCAAGCCAAAGATTCCATGGGTCTTACACTGCCCACAGGCTGATGTTCCCTGTCCCCGCTCTGGACAGTGGGCCTTTGAGGAGAGGGACTGTGCACTGTTCATCTTCATGCTCCCAGTGCCCAGTACCACACAGCGTGGTGCACTTAGGGGACACTCAGATATTTGCTCAATGGGTAATTAGGCTTGCGGCATCTTCATTTCTGGGAAATCTTAAGAAGAGCTGAAGGATCAGCGAGGTTAATCATGAGTTATCCATGGTCTAGGAAATACTGTGAGGCCAAGCCAACCGATTCCAAGCCTCTGCTTTCCTCTCTTACCAGGGCTTCCGAGGCTGACACTGCTGATATTCTGTGCTGCACAGTTCTTTGCTGTGCACTCTAGGATGTTCGCCAGGATCCCTGGCCTCTACCCACTACATGCCAGTGGCACCACCTCTCCTTCCTCAAGCTGTGACAAGCAAGGATGCAAGTATCTGCAGACATTCAAGTCCCCTGGGACAAAATCAACCCTGGCTGAGAACCACTGTGTCCCTAAGAAGTGGCTTGGAGCAGGCCCTGTGGTGCCCCCATAACCTCTATTTGCATCTCCTCTGCCAAACAAGTAAACACAGTTGTGCTCACTGTGCAAACACAGCTGTAAGCCCTGTTCCCCAGCCACATGTCAGAGCCTAGTTTCTGCTCCTCAGTCCCTTCTAGATGGACACTATGTCCTTGGGCATACAGGGCTGGGGAGGGGAGGCCAGAAGGTTCCTGCCACCTCACAGCATACAGGAGACAGCAATCCTGGGACCCTGCTAGATGGGCATCTGATGTAGCAAATGCCACTCTCATATTGGAGGGCCTAAGTCCCAGCTTTGCTCCTGCTTCCAGCTTCCTGCTAACGCACATTCTGGAAGGCAACAGATGATAGCTCAAGTAGCTGAGTCCCATGCACCATGTGGGAGATCTGAATTGAGTCCCCGGCTCTCAACCTGGGCCCCTGGCCAGGAACCATTACAGGCATTGGGAGAGTAAACCAGAGGATGGGAGCTCTGTCTGTCTCTCTTGCTCTCTGTCTCCACCTCCTAAGTAAATACAAATAAACTTTAAAAAAGAAGACAAAATATGTACACAAGTGGCCAGTCCAAGGTATAACAGTGAAAGGGGCATCTGGGCCCTTCTGCCACCTCCCATGCTACCTTCTCCTTTGCAGGTGTGAGTGTGGGGTGGGGAAGGGAGCAAGACTGAAGTCCCCTTCATCTCCCTTAGCCCAAGGAAAGCTACTCATCAGCCTGTAACCATGAGAGGAGGGTGGCCTCCTGGCCCATCTCTGCGCCCAAAGCCTATCCTGAACAGAAATCCTGAACAGAAGCCCCCAATGCCTGGAGACACTCCTTGCCTTGTGCTCTGCTCTGTGACTCGGCTTCTCAGAGCATCCAACTTTGATTTCCACTGCCTGAAAATGATCAAGGAAAGAAAATTTCTCCCCTTTCCTTGCCCCAAGACAAACTGTTCCTCCAGGACAGATGGTTAAAAGGAAAGTAACTGATTAATTCACATAAGCTAAAGTGTAAAGGATAGAGAGCCCAGTTTAACTCTCTCTGGAGGGTTTGCTTTTTAAAATGAGGGTTTTTATTCAATCCCAAAGGAATCAGGCACTTTCTAGATGAAGTATTCCTTATCCAAAATGTTCAGGACCAGAAATGTTTCAGATTTTCCCAGATTGGGAGATATCTGCAGTACACATAATGAGAAGTCTTGGCAATGGGACCCACATCTAAACAAGGCACTCACCTATGTCATACACATAGCCTAAAAGGAATTTTCTACAATGCCTTTTGTGTGCCTGCATTCTGACTGAAACCTGTCACATAAGGTCAGGTGTGGAGTTCCCACTGTGGCATCACGTCTGTGGCCAAGACATTTCAGGCTTTAGAGCATTTGGAATTTTGAATTTTCAGATTCAGGATTCTCACCCTGTAGCAGAATTCTGTTAAAGAACTCAGAACACTCCCACGCCTGAAGGATTTCTAATGAGACCATGCCAGACAGTGGACACACACGTAATAAACTGCCCACTGCTTGCCTCTTGGGATGATTTTAAGCTTGGGACAAAACCTGACACTTTCTTTCTCACCATGTGGCCAGCTCTTAGAATCCAGTAGAAAGCCAGGTTCTTGTAGGACTTGACAAAAGCAGATGTTTCAGAGGATTTGGGGTCGCTGTACAGGGCCTTCCACCTCAGCTGATTGAATTTGGGCAGTTCTGGCCACTTCAGCTTCCGCACCCAGGCCTCCTGACCTGTTTGTCAAAAGACAAAAAGGACCCCACATTAACACCTGGTGAATTATAAGGGGAAAAAATCTAGGTCCTATAGCTCGGTGTTTGCCAAACAATGAGGTGCATAAAATGCACAGGGAACTGGATAAAATGCAGAGTCTGACTCAGTGGTTGTGGTGGGGCCTGCGCAGCTGCATTTCCAACGGGTCCCTGGTGAGACTGAGGGTGTTCAGAAATCTAACAGCTGTGGAGCTATTTTTGCCTGACCTTCCTACCACTATCTGCTCATGAGGAAGGGACCCAGGGACCTCTGGAGCTGACAGGGCTGGCAGGAAGAGCAAGAAATCTCAGCAATGAGCCAGGACATGAATGACACCTGGGCAGGCTGTGGATAAAATGCAGATGACTCTGACCATCCTTAGTGCCCTGGATCACAAGTCCCAAGAACAGCCAATACTGCCAGCATCAAGACCACGCGCCTCGATGTGCCTGACGGCTCTAAGAACCTGTCCCCGAGCCTCTGCCGGCCCCACTGGAATCAAAAGCAAGCACGTGGCAGGCCGGCAACAGGCAGTAGGGAGTCAGGAATCCACAGAGACCATTCCCCCTAGGCCCTTGGGTGAGGGGTGAGGTGTAGTTTGCAGTCTGCAGTGCTTTGCCACATCTACTGCGACACTGCACAGCAACACGGTCTCCCTCAACAAGGCGCACTCGCTCAATAGCCAGCAAAGTGTCTCCGTTTTTTCAGGGGGGCAGGTGTGGTCTTTCCTTTAATCATACCTCAGGACCTCAAAACCTGGAAGGGCCCAGGCTTCTCCCCGACTTCTCTGAAGAATAAAGGTCAAGGCTGAATGGATGTAACAGGAAATGACCTTCTTCCTGGCACATCTCACAGCCTCAAGACTGACACGTCTGAGGCCGGTTCCCTCCCAGCTCACCCCATGAAACTGCCTGCACATGTGCCACCAGGTCACTTCCTACCCATGGTGTCCACGATGAGGTCGAGCTGGCCATTATACACGGTCACGTTGACCCCGGTTTCCAGCAGCTCATCCACAATGCTGATGACCGGCTTCATGAAGTCCCCCTCCATGTTCATGAAGACGTTGGAAGATTGGGCTGCGCAAGAGGAAGGAGATGAGGCTGCAGCTTGAGCTATGCCAGAACATGAAGTATCCCAGGCTCCACCACCTAACAGTAACCCTGGTGCAGGACCTAAGACAGCCTCGATGCACAGGGGCTTCGCCAGTCAGGGCAGAAACCTGTGCCATGAGCTAGCTGGGTGGAAGGGAGGCACAAACGGTGCACGTGGCCCATTCAATGGTGCACTTGTGACGACGGCAGATGCCATTTCTAACAAGGACCTGAAACCTGGAGAAGGCTATTGTCCAAGGAAACAGGGAGGCAGAGGCCCAGAAAACACTCTCCAGGCCGGTCTACTCAGGGAATAAAATGTATTTTGGGCCAGCATTAGTTTCTTCTTGGGCTGAGCAACACGAGGGCCAACTTTCAAGTTCTGATCAAGGGGAATCACCTTATAATAAAACAAATGAGACCCAAAAACCAATCCAAAGTTGCCCCTTGGGAAAGCCGAAACAGCAGCCAGTCCCAGGCAAAAGAGGAAGCCATCAGCACAGCCATCACGCTGGATTCCTGACCACAACCACCATCACCATCCTCATCCTCATTAGCATCAACATCCTGAATGACAGTAACAACAGCAGCCACACTCTTGACTTGATTGCCAATCTCTGTGCTAAGTCTGCATTTTACATGCAATGTCCCATTTGCTCTTCATCACTACCCTGGGATATTCAAAGTCTTAATTTGTACAACAGTTAAAGGAAATAAAGCCTAGAGAGGCTAAGGAACAAACACAGCCAGGGTGCAAACCAAGACTCAGGCGACTCCACACATGTATGCTTTGTTATAAACTCAGGAGCCCAAGGGTACTGGTCAAGGACAGTTTGTTCTTTCTTGATTGTACAAAGATAGATCTGGAGGCAAATGAGTTTCATTAATCAGCAGTTACCTCCAAAAATGTAATCACCATGCCCATCCATCCACACTGGGCAGGGAGGGTCCCTAGACCAAAGAAGGTAGGATTGGAAATGATCATCCTAACTAGCAGGCAGGAGAGAGGTGAGCTGAAAAGGTGGGCCTCCCCCTGGCCTCCTGTGCGTCCACACGTGGCACACAAGCAAACCCACCCTTTGAAGCTTCTGACACCATAGCCCTTTGATTCAATCTAATTAATAACTTTTCTTCATTTCTAAAAAACTCCAAGTGGTGAGGGGAAATGAGGAGGCCAGGTCTAAGATGAGCCCTCTGGTGACTGCAAGTGGAGACAGGATGGCCCATCTCCCATAAGAAGGAAAGACCAGGACCAAGTCTTCACCACTCAGCAGCTGCCAAGGGGCCACCCTAGACAGGGCCCCACCCAACTCCACAGCTCTTGGTTACCTTGGACACAAACAAAACAAAACTCTCCTTTAGAGGTTTTCCCTCCAGAAGCTTGGAATTGCTGCTTGCATAATGTCTCTCTGTAGGATGAATTAGGAACTTATCCAGCATTTCCGCCTGACCTTGGCCTTTAGTAACTCCAGTATTTCCTCACCTCGGCCCTCAGAGCACAATGTAGCAGATGCCCCATCACACCCAGCCTCAGGGTTCTGGAGAGGCCAGCATGAGAGAGCTGCTCAAAACCTGTCCAGGTACACAAGCCAGTCTGATATCCTGCAAGGGAGCTTGGCTGAAAATCTCACCTGCAGCCAGCTGTGGCCTTGGGCATGGCTTTCGTAATGTAACTTTTATTATGGAAAATGTCAAACTGATAGAAAGGTAATGAGAAGAGTATGGGAATCCCTATGTGCCAAAGCGGGCTCCAACAATTACTGACTCCTAACCAGTCGTGTGTCATTTCTTTCCCCACTCACTACCCTAGCAACCTTGAACCAATTTTGGCCCATTGCTGTCTTGATACCTGCTTACTCATCCTTGCAATGTGGCTAGGGAATACTATTTTACCCACATATCATCCCCACCGTGAAAACCCATCCTATAAATTCAGGCCTCTGAATTTGCATCTCTCTTCTCCCTCCAACTCTGTAAGTGGAACTTATTTGGGTCACACAAATACCTCCCCAGGAGAAATCCTCAGGAATAATTTTGAGTTTCTTTCTGATGGGACCATTCATGAGTTGACTCAGGGAATCTCCATGTAGGTGTCTCACGTGACGCTGACACAGACGAACTGGAAACAAAACAAAACAAAAACTGGACGTGGTGAGTCGAAGGACTGAAAGTGGGACTAATGAGGCATCTTAAAAAGATTTATTTTTTCATTTATTTGAGAGAGAGAGAATTTATTAAGAGAGAGAGAATCTTTCATTTGCTGGCTCACTCCCCAAATGTCTACTAGGACCAGAGCTAGGTGGCAGGGGCCCAAGTACATGGGCTATCTTCTGCTGCTTTCCCAGGAGCGTTAGCAGGGAGCTGGATTGGAAACAGAACATCTGGGACTCCAACTGGCACTAGAATATGGGATGCCAGTGTCACAGCAGTGGCTTGATCTGTGCCACAACACCAGCCCCAGTGGAGCATCTTTTCCACGCAGCTGGGGATGCTGTAGAGTAAAACAGGGGATTCTGGTTGAAAAAGGGAAAGCATCACCTTGATTCACCCCAGGTGGAAGAAGAAAGTCAGGACTGTGTTGGAAATGGAGAGGCTGGTTAGTGGACAGCTGCATTCTATGTTCTTGGGGGCCACTGAGATGATCTAGAATGTCCAGAGAAAATCAGCTGTGGGGTGGGCAAGGGGCACAGCTGTTAAGAAGCCATGGGACACCTGCATCCCACACTGGAGTGCCTGGGTTCAAGTCCTGGCTCCACTCCTCCTCCAGGAAGCAGCAGGTGATGGCCTAAGTAGTTAGGTTCCTGCCACCCAGAGGGGAGACCTGGGTGGGGTTCCAGGCTCAGACACGGCTACTGTGGGCATTTGAGGAGTGAACCGTGGATGGAAGATCTCTGTGTCTCCCTTTCAAATAAAAATCAATTAATCAATCAGCTTTAAAAAGAAAAAAAATCAGCTGGAAAGTGGAATGTGGGGCAACCATTACACGCCTTTCCCGCAGGGAGGAGCCAGGCACCGTGTATCCCGAGTAAAGCCGGGCCAGCCGCAACACCACTACAGTCAGCTTCGATGACAAAGACTCTGAAAGTCAGCGCGCAAGTGTTGGTTTCTGAACTTCAAAATCATCATGCCAACAGGAACCGAGTACAGAAGACTACTGTAATAGTTTCCTTTACATAAAATGTGCACAAAGGGCAAACCGAGTGACAGAGAAAGCAGTTGGGGTCTGCCAGGGGGAGAGCTGACTGCAAACGTGGGGTCTTTTTTGGAGTGATGGAAAGTCCTAAAAGTCGATTGTGGTGATGATTACACAACTCTGCGGATACACTCAAAACCGCTGAATCAACGCAATAACAATGGCTGCATTTTGTGACTTATTAATTAGATCCTAATGAAGCTTTGAACAGTGGGTTTCTTCTCACATGGAGGCAGGTGCAGGATAACGACGACAAGGCTCACTCACCCAAGTGGCTCCGCGTGAATTCCAGGCTGGACTCCATGGCAGACATGGGAGTGTCTTTGGTTAAGATGTTGTAGAAGTTCACCCCATCCGTGTTCTGAAATACAGGAGTGCACGTTCCTGTCGCTCTATCATTCCATTACCAGTGCTGCAATACTGGCAAGCACCTGGCTGTCTTATCCAAGGACAGCTTCCACTTTGTAAATTTGCTCGGACCAGAAGGAAATGCAGCTCTGAAGACCCAAGAGCCATCTGTGTCAGTCCCTTCTACGCTAAGTGGTGCACGCCCATGGGAGCAGAGCTCACCAAGGGCCAGGTGCTAACTTTCAGGGGGCACAGAGCTGAGGACGATCCCACACACCCAAGTCCATGGCCAGTGCACCTTTTCCTTCTGGATCACTGAAATAAGAATGTTCCATGGAAAGGATCTTAAGAAGGCAACTGATGTCTCCAAATTTGACACTCGCCTCTGCTAGACACAGACATTCAGTCAAGAACAAGCTAGCCTTGTGGGCCTGGGTGCCGTTCTGACCCTGTAAGGGGCCACGACGTTACCGCTCACACCCACGAGATTCATCCTGCAAGATGCAGTCATTTCCAGACTCATGGGAAGACTCAGGATAGACCCCAATCCTGACTACACCAACCACTGGCCCTGAACCCCCAGAGAAGGACCCGGTGTGTCCCCTTTTACCTTCTCAATGACCATTTCTGCTTTCTCCCACAGCTGAGTGGCTTCCTTGTAGAGCCCCTTGTTGATGGCATCCAGGACTTGCTCAGCAACACGAGAAACCTCCGCCAGACCTTGGTCGTCCAGGAGAGACTAGAGTGCAAACCAACACAGAAAGGCCCACTTGACTTGGGAAGGTAAGACTGGTAGGACAAAGAGCAGGAGGAAGGAGAAAGGGGAACTCACCCAGGAGCAGGGATTTAGCTTTGTGGTTAAGACTGCCTTGTCCCACATCAGAGTGCCTAGGTTCAATACCTGGCTGGCTCTTGACTCTAGCTTTGTGAATAAATTCACATTAATGCAGCCCCTGGGAGGCAGCAATGAACGATCAGGTGGTTGAGTTCCTGCCACCCATGTGGGAGACTGGAACTGTATTGCTGACTTCTGTCCTGGCCCAGCCCCAGCAGCTGTGGGCATTTGGGGAGTAAAAGCGTGGATGAGAGTTCTCTCTGTGAGTTTCTGTCTCTCTGTTTCTCTCACACATACACACAAAATGGATCATTATAAGTCTCACATGAGGGTACTTCAGAGAGTTTGTGGGAAAAAATTGAGATTAAAAGATGTTTATTTTGGTGCAAAGATTTTTTTTAAATCCATGCATGGATTTCATAACATGCATTTTATGACCTCTTTGAAGATTCTTTGTATGTATTGATAAAAGAAATACAGTGAAATGTTAACTGGGTCAAGATGGTGGGTGTGTGGGTGCTCACAGCCACCTTTCAACTTTACTACATATTTGAAAATTTTTATAATAATAAGGGAAAAATGAAAAATGGAGTAAGTGCATTGATTTGCTTAAAATTTGTCCCCAAAGCCAGCTGTTTCTTAGGGTCTCCAATGTGACGTGGACTAAGAGCCTCTGCAAACTCACTGAAGTTCCTTCTTGCTGGGGACAGAGCCAGAGGAGGTGGGCTGGGTCATTTATGATGGATGGTGGAGAGGTGAGGACCCATCTACTTACCATGCTGTACAGATAAGGTCCCCAGGAGAGCACTGAATCTAAAAAAATCACACGTGTACAAATTATATGTCATGGCTTTAACTTTCCAAAGAAAAACCCAACCGGCTTCCCTCCAAAGCAGAAAGAGACCCAAGCCAGAAACTACGTGGCCGTGGTTTGAGCCTCCATAACTCACCACTGCCCACACAGGAAGTGGGCTAGCATCTTGGTGGCTGGAAGGTGAGACGAGGGTGTGGGGCAGCCAGCTTCGAGGACTAATGGCACAGCAACCTGGCCTGATTCTGGCCCAGCAAGTGATGCAATGGCATCCGCCAGGCAGGGGCTGGGTGTGTCTGGGGAGGCCCTGATCTGCAGACTTCTAGGCTTTTTGAAAGCTTTAGGTATGTCCCCACCCTCATGTTTCCACTCTGCATCCTGTTTGCACCTCCAACTTGGAGACAGCAGCTTCTGCCAGGAGACCAATGAGTTTGTGAGCCAAGTGTTGGTGGCTGTACTGCCAATTGATTCATTTCTATTCCACAAACACTGAGAATTTATTAAGGGTTTGGGAAGAGGTAGGCGTTTGGCATAGCCAGTTAAGATGCTGTTGGGATGCCTACATGCCACACGGGAATGCCTAGTTCAAGTCCTAGCTCCGCTTCCAACTTCTTGCTAACGTGCACCCTAAGAGGCAGCACGTGATGGCTCAAGAACCTGGATCTCTGGCACCTATTTGTAAGACCAGCACGGAGTTCCCAGCTCCTGGCTTTGGCCTGGCCCAGCTCTGGACTTTGCAGATGTTTGGAAAGTTTACTAGCCAATGAAAGATCTCTTTTTCTGTGTCTTTCAAATAAAAAAGTGAAAATAATACATAAAACAAAAGCTTGAGAAGATGAGATAGAGTAGGATAATGCCTACTGTCAAAGAGGACAGTGGGGCTGGTACGGACATGTTCACAACTACTGCATCACGAGACAAGAGAGGCACCAGTGAGAGATGGCCGACAGAGAGCATCAGGGCCTCATTTTATAGAGCACGTTGGAGCATGTCATGCCTCTGTTTGAAAGGTTTCAATGGCTTCCCGAGACCTAGCATCTCAAAGTAGGCTTCCAGTAGTCACAGTTCTGCAGCATTTTAATTTAGGTTCTCAGACAACAGAAATGATTCCCTGAGAAAATACCTTTGGAGTTATACAAAATGCAGCACATTTCTTTACTATGGGACCTCTCAGAGCCTTTACTGTGCCTGGGAATCTGGAAGAGGTGGAGTCAGTGTTGAGCACTTCCAAAACTTAGGAGACCAGGGAGCCCTTTGCACAGCACCTCACTGGATTGGTATTCCTGAGGCGTGCAGGCACGCCAGCCTTCGTGACCTACCTACTGGTCAGCTCTCCAGCTTAACCTCATGCTTGGGCCTTAGTGTCTTGAACTACTGAACCGTTCACAGTTTGTCAGTGCTTCCCATTCCCTGCTTGCTCTAGACCAGGGACTGGCCATCACTTTCTATAAAGCAACAGAAAGTAAGTAACTTTGCCAGTCTGCTACAACTATTCAGCTCTTAGCTTGCCACCTCCAAACAGCCACAGATAATATGTAAATGATGGGTGTGGCTGTTTCAATAAAGAACTTTAATTACCAAACCAGGTGGCAGGACATTCTTGACCTGTAGGTGGCAACTTGCCAGCCTCTGATGGAGACCAGCACTGTCCAACAGACCTTTCTGGAACAGTGGAAATGCTCCATGTTGGTATGGCCCAAGCAGCTAGCAGCCACTACTCTTGAAGTCTCTACTCAGCACATGAAGCATGGATGGTGCCCTTGAGAAACTGAAACTCTACTGTTTCAAAATTTTAATTACTATAAATTTACCTAGACACATGTGGCTCGGGGCTACCATATTAAAATAGTCACATGTGGCTAGTGACAGTGCAGGTCCCAACCTTCTTGAAGATAGGGAGTGTGTCTGTGTACCTACGCCTAAAATCTAGCACAGTGCTTATCATTAGCAAGCAGTGAGCAGCTGCTCAGGGACATCAACAGTTCTACAGCCTCATAAGGGAACACCTCTGGGACGAGGCATGATGCTTCCACTGGATCTGGAAGGCTGGGTTCAGATCTGGACAGGCAGATGCACAAAAGGAAATGGGCCATGACAAGGAAAAAAGCGTAGGTTCTGGCCTGGATGACAGCACTTGCAAAGCCATAGGGATACACTCCTTGATTTGATAGTAAAGTACATGGATTTGAGCACCTGCTGCTTGAGTTTGAATCCCAGCTCTACAACTTCAGCTGTGTGACTCTAGGAAAGTTACTGAACCTGAGTCTTAGGTTCATCATCTACAGAATCAGAGTAACAGCAGCATCCATCCCATAATTATTGTAAGGAGTAAATGAGATTAGCACATGCAAAGTGCTCAGTGCTATTATGAAATGATGGCGAGACCCTGGGTGCAACTGTTACGTGCTGACGTTGTAATTCTGGATCATAAACAGCTCTTATCTGTGCCTTAACAAGGATGCTCGGTTGTGAAACGACAAACTTCTGTGTTACAAGACCTGATGATAACCCTGTCTGGCCATCAACAGCGGCAACAGAGTAACATCTGACAAGAATCCTGCAGGACTTCCAGCCCTTGGTCAAGGCTTCTGCAGCTTTGTGATCTCCTATAAGGTCCACCCAGGAAGGAGAAACACACAGCAGCCCTCCTCTCCATGCTGACTCAGCTTTATGCCGTGTCAGCCCTACCCTGGGGCTGCCACATCCGAGGCAAGAAATAAACACCCCAAGTAGCAACAGAACATCCTCATCCAGGGGCAAGCACCGTGGTGCAGCAGGTTCAGCTGCTGCTTGGGATGCCCACATACCAAACTGAACTACTTGGTTCTAACTACCAGCTACCCTGCTTCTGATCCAGTTTCCTGCTAATGTGCCAGGAGGCAGAAGATGGCTCAAGTAGTTGAATCCCTGCCACCCACGTGGGAGACCAGGATAGAGTTCCTGGCTCCTGGCTTTGGCCTGGCACAGCCCCAACTGTTGCAGGCATTTGCAGACTGAACCAGAGGATAGAAGTGAGTGCTCTCTCTTTCTCTCTCTTGTAAATATGTTTTGTAAAATCTTAAAAAGAGAGAGAGAGAATATGATGAACCGGTAAGGACACAGCTCTGTAACAAGCCAAATTCCCATCTTTGGGGAGGAAAATATTACATTTTATAAACTGTCATTTAAAAACACTGATGGCGGAGTGGGGAGGAAGGGAGTCAACATTGTAGGCAGCAGATAAAGCTGCCACCTGCAATGCTGGTATCCCATATGGACACAAGTTTGAGTCCTGGTTGCTCCACTTCCAATCCAGCTCCCTGCTAATGTGCCTGGAAAAGCAGTAGGAAGAAGGCTCAAGTGCTTGGACCCCTGCACTCATGTTGCAGGCCCAGACAGATTTCCTGGTTCCTAGCTTTTGTCTGGCCCAGCCCAGGCTGTTGCAGCCAATTAGAGAGTGAACCAGCAGATGGAAAATCTATCTCTCCCTCTCTCTCTGTAACTCTGCCTTTCAAATAAATAAAATAAATCTTTTTAAAAAGTAAATTTAGGTGCCAGCACTGTGGCATAGCGGGTAAAGCCACAGCCTGCAGTGCTGGCATCACATATGGGTGCCAGTTTGAGTCCCAGCTGCTCCGCTTCTGATCCAGCTCTCTACCCAGACCTGGGAAGGCATTAGGAGATGGCCCAAGTCCTTGGGCCCTTGCACCCATGTGGGAGACCAGGAAGAAGTTCCTGGCTTCAGATCAGCACAGCTCCCACCATTGTGGCCAATTCGGGAGTGAACCAGTAGATGGAAGACCTCTCTTTCTCTCTGCTTCTCCTTCTCTCTCTCTGTATAACTCTGACTTTCAATTAAATAAATAAATATTAAAAAAAAAAAAAGCAAAAAACTGATACAGGGCTGACACAGTGGTACAGTGGGTTAAACTGCCACCTGCAATGCCATAGTTGATAAGGGCATTGGTTAGAGTCCCAGCTGCTCTACTTCAGATCTAGTTCTCTGCTAATATGCCTGGGAAAGCAGAAGATGGCCCAAGTCCCTGGGCCCTGCCACCCAATGAGAGACCTGGAAGAAGCTCCTCACTCCTAGCTTCAACTTGGTCCAAACTTGTTCACTGCAGCCAGCTGAGGAGAGAACCAGCGGATGGAAGCGCGCTCTCTCCCTCTGTCTCTTTTTCTCTATGTAACTCTTAAAAAAAAAAAAAAAAGACACAGATGAGTGGGCATCATGGTATGGCAGCTTAGACTGCCACTTGGGATGCCTGCTTCCCATACTGGAGTTGCGGTTCAAGTACCAGCTACTTGGCTTCCAATCCAGCTTCCTGCTATTGTTTCCTGGGAGGTAACAGAAGATGGCTCAAGTGTTTGAGTCTCTGCCATCCATGTGGGAGACATGGATGAAATTCTGGGCTCCTGGCTTCAGTCTGACCTAGCCCTGGCTGTTGTGAGCATTTAGAGTAAACCAGTGGATGAAAGATATTTCTCTAACTCCCCCCACCCCCTCTGCTTTTAAGTAGATGAAAATAAATAAATATACATTTCTAATAAGTGAGTAATCATCACAGATCACAAATCATAGTGTATCTTTGTAAGAGTTGATGCATGCATAAACTCATGTACCACCACCACCCCAATAAAGTGAGCCATGTGGCCCTGCTCGCCTGGGGAAGTTCCTTTTCAGCTTATTCCCCTCCCTCCACAGGCAGTCTCTCTTTTGCTTTCTAAATCTGTCATTGGGTTTTGCCTATGAAAAGTCAGCTTTTGTTAGATTAGAATAGCAGTTCTTGGGGCCAGCATTGTGGCATAGTAGGTAAAGCCACCACCTTCGAGTCCCGGCTGCTCCACTTCCAATCCAGCTCTCTACTAATGTGCCTTGGAAAGCAGAAGGGGATGGCCCAAGCACGTGGCCCCTGCACCCACATGGAATACCTGGATGAAGCTCCTGGTTCCTGATTTTGGCCTGGCCCAGCCCTGACTGTTGTAGCCATTTAGGGAATGAACCAGCAGATGGAAGACCTCTCTCTCTGTCTCTCCTCACCCACCCTGTAACTCTGCTTTTCAAAGAAAAAAAAAAAATTAGTAGTTCTTGACCAGGGATGATTTTGTCCCCCAGGGGACATCTGGCAAAGTCTGGAGACATTTTTAGTTGTCACACCAGGATGGCACTAATGGCAGCTCATAAGTAGAGGCCAGGAATGCTGCTGATAAATATCCTATGAGGCACAAAGAATTAGACAACCCACAACGTCAACAGTGCCGAGGTTGAGAAACCCCGTGTTAGAGCTAACCCCAAGATGATAATTTCAGCCATGCAAGGACACACCCTGGGTTGCAATATAAACACTGCAGCCTGTGCTGCCAGCAAGGATGCTGAATTATGAAACTGCAAACTCAATGAGTTTGCAAGACCTGATGACAACCTTGTCTCAGCAACCATCAACATGCAGGAAATTTCACCCCAGATGCTCACGCCGGCACAGGGTGGTGGAGGGGACAAGCTGAGAAGACAGGCTGGCCCTCGTGCTGAGTCACACAGACCTGGGTTTGATTGCTTGTGGGCCACTCATGCTGTATGTCAGAAGGCAAACATGTCATCACTATCATCGGTGTTTAGAATGTCTCCAACTCTAAATTGTGATTCTTTGATAAGAATCAAGTCAGAGAACTCAGTTCAGTCCTGAGCAGCCCATGGTAGATGCTCTGTGAATGAGTTCTCACTGCTTCTGGAGCCAACACTTTCTGTGTTGACTTCTCCAAGGATCCAGAAAATTCTGTTGCCTGTTAGTTGATCTGAAACACTCAGCCCAAAGTCCTAGGAAAGAATGGTTGAGAGAGGGTACAAAGAGATGCCCCCAAATTCTGTACTTACCAACAGGGGAGATCCAGGAGTCACCCAAGGCAACCCCAGAGAAATTGCACTTGATGGTCCCTTGCTGCACAGCCTGAAGAGAAGACAAAAAGAATATGTCTTCAGCAAGGAACCCCAGGGCCTCTATCTCTTCCTCCACAGAGAGAAACAAGCCTGCTACAGTGCCCTTCCGGGGCACAGAAGACTGCCAACTGCCCTTTCCCAGGCTCCCTGGGCACCAGAAGACCCCAGGCACAAGGCTGCCTCCGCTGGTGCCATCTGCAAAGTGAGCAGAAGTCTGCAAACCATTCCTTGAGCATTCCTTCCATGCCCCAATGATCTGAAGTGCCACCTTATAATTTATATAGGATCAATCTCTCTCTGTCTCTTTATGTATATATGTATGACCCATACACAGCCATATATGTAAAATCTGCTTCTGGATTCTTTACCCTGTTGCATTTCATCCATTTGTCTGTTGCTGTGTCAGTACCAGATTGTTTTACTCACTGCAGCTTTATAGCTTGTTCAATAGGGTGACGTCCACTTTCTTTTTAAAACTTTTCATGATTATTACAGACTTAATTTTCATGTGCATGTATAAGACCTTATTCATTAGCAAGTGAACATAAAAAAAAATTAGGGGCTGCCATTGTGGCATGGTGGGTTACACTCCTGCCTGCAATGCTAGCATCCCATGTGGGTGCTGGCTCAAGTCCTGGTTGCTCCCTGCTCATGGCCTGGGAAAACAGCAGAAGATGCTTGGGCCTCTACACCCACATGAGAGACCAGGTAGAGACACTCCTGGCCCTGGCTGTTGCAGCCATCTAGGGAGTGAACTCATTCCGTCTCTCCCTCTGTCACTGTAACTCTGCCTTTCAAATAAATAAATAAATCTTTTTAAAAATTAGTTTTCCATCCAAAATTGTAAAAAGTCATATTCTTTCTTACCTTATAAAGTTCTAGACCAATACCAGCAGCCATTTTTCCTCCATAGGATTCTGAGAAAATGTAGAATGGAATTGTCTAGCAAGAAAAGGAATTTACAAAGAATTAAATATTCTGATTATCTCTTGATTTGCACAACTTGATTTCAAATTTCTGTTGTAATGGCCAGACTAAAGAAATCTGCTTTGTCTTTTGACTTGATAGGTGATGTTTATAATACAGGCTCTAGGGTTATTTTTTCAAGCCAACATCTTTAGAAGTGATAGAAACAAGTCATGACCCAATTTGGAAGTAAAACAGTTTTCTTTAAAATCAGCTGTGCAGTGGCTGGTGTCATGGCACAGTGGGTTAAGCCACTACTTGGGATGCCCACATCCCATTTCCAGTGCTGATATGAGTCCTGGCTATTTCATTTCTGATCCAGATCCCTACTAGTGAGGCTGGAAAGGCAGCAGAAGATGGCACAAGTAGACTTAGGCCCTTGCACTTGTATGAGAGACCTGGATAGAGCTCCTGGTTTCTGGCTTCAGCCTGGCCCAGCACAGGCCATGGAGGGCATCCGGGGAGTAAATAGTGGATAGACAATCTCTCTGTGTCTCTGTCACTCTGTCAAATAAGTAAATAAGCCTTAAAACAAAACAAAACAAAAAACAACAACTGGGGGCTGGTGCTGTGGCATAATGAGTAAGGCCACCTACCACCTGCAATACTAGCATCCCACATGGGCACCAGTTCAAGTCCCAGCTGCTCCACTTCCAATCCAGCTCCCTGCTAATGGCCTAGGAAAGCAGGAGAGGATGGCTCAAGTGATTTGGTCCCTGTACCCACGTGGAAGACCCAGAAGAAGCTCCTAGCTCCTGGCATCAACCTGGCCCAGCCTTGGCTTTTGTGGCCATTTGGAAAGTAAAGCAGTAGATGGAAGATTTCTCTCCCTCTCTTTCTCTCTGTCTCTCCCTCTCTCTCTCTGTAACTCTGCCTTTCAGATAAATAAAATAAACCTTCAGATAAATAAAATAAACCTTCAGATAAATAAAATAAACCTTAAAAAAAAAAACAACTGGGTACCAAGCTCTTAGAAAAATTCATGGTTACTCTGAGAGATGCAATGCTGCTACTGCCAGGCCTTTTCTTACTTGTGTGAGTCTTGGCATACCTGGAATTCTTTGTGGCAATCGAAGAAGGTCTTCAGCAGGACCATCATGTCTGCAGCCACCATGGCGAGGTCTTTGGCATAGGAGGCGCTCTTGTTCACGTAACTGAACCCCGTGCCCACGGGATTATCCACGAAGAGGAGACTGGCAGCCTGGAGCTAGGAGCCACAGAGGAAAAGCAGATGCTGCAGTGAGCGCTGACAACTCCTCCAAGTACAGCAAAGCCCTCCCGGGGGACGGGACCAGCGAGCTGATGATACCCTGCTGCTCAAGGGGGTTGTGAAAAGCTGCAGGACAGAAACAGAGACTGCAGCCTGAGAAGGAGAGACAGGAGGGAAAGATGAAGACACACATGGTGATCAGGGACTCTGGGCTGTGGCTTTTCACACTACACGCACTTCCCAAGGAGACACAACACACGAGAGGAGGCAGAAGCCCGCAGGGTCAGCCAGCAGGAACACCAAGCCCTGACAGCGAGCTCAAGGTCTGAATACCAAGCAGCACTTTTCTTCCTGGTGAACCCGGCTTCCACCCTGCCCTGGGCTCCCTGTGCACAGCAAGAACAGACTTTACTCCACTGCCTTTTCAGAACAGGCTGAGATTTGTACAATTTCACGTCTGGAAGGATCCTTCGTGATGACAGAGTCCAGCCACACCCTCTACCGATCAGGAAATATGAAACCCCAGGAAGGGCACAGATGGGTCCAGGATCACAAACTTGTGGCTTGGTAATGACAGTACCAGGACCAGCACCCAGGTCTGCTCACTCAGGCCCTCTGCCCCAGCCTTACGGCCGCCTTAGCCCGGGGAGGCCTGGAGACGAGCCAGCAGGGCACCGTGCCACTGCTCTCGGAAGTGGCCCGTACACAAACATTCCAGGCCGAGAGAACGGTGAGATGCACTTAGCAAAGACCAATGGGTTAGCGCGTGACGAGAGAGGGGGGCTGCAGAAGGGGCCCTGAGGATGGTGGAGAGCACCATAGCAGCAGCTGCAGGTGCAGCCGGGAGAGGAACCAAGCTGCATAGGGCAAAGGAGGGCCACGGTGTGGGGGAGGCCCACCACTGACAAAGCCCCCACCTGCTGGCTATGGATACGCCTGTGGCATCTGGCAGCCTGGGAGCAGGGGCTGAGCCAGTGGATGATGGTGGGAGTTGCCCAAGGGTGGGGCTGTCAGGGCTGTAAAGGGAGAAGTTTGGGGGAGCAGGCAGGGCACTTGGCAGAGGGCTTAGGGGAGGAAGTGATGCAAAGAGTGAGGGGGAGGGGTAGAGACAGAGAACTAGAGGCATCACAGAAAGGGTGGGGCCCAGGAACACGAGGTCTAGACGTAAGGTGGAATGAAAAGGGGTTGGAAGTTGTGACCACAGGGCGGGGCTCTGGCTGTGGCTCTGCAGAGGGCCAACGTGAGGGTGGGTAGTGGGAGGGTCCTGGGTGTCTGCAGGGACACATTTCTGAAGACAGGTGGAAAGAGTCCCCAGTGCGGAGGCCAGAGAGACTGGAGTGAGACAGGCCAACCTGAGAAATGGGAAGACCTATGGACAGGAGCTCCAGGCCCCGGAAAAGGTGTGGCAGGGTGAACTGCTAAACATGTCACCCCACCCAGAGGTGGGGAAGGCAGGTGGGGCCCAGCCCCAGAGAGGCCACATGCACTGCAGGTAAGGGCTGTCCTCACTGTACCCAGGTGGTATTCCGGGGTTTGAGGTCAGTGTCAAGAGGCCCGATCTCCTGAAAGTTTCCAAATCCAGTGCTGGAACCACCCGGACCGCCCTGTGGAAAAATACAAGCACAGAGACCACGTTAGCCAAACCTTAGTCATGACGCTGGATGCCGGCATTCACTATAAACGGGGTGGGATTTAGTGACGGCTGGGTGAACCTGCACAGAAGAGGCAATTGCTCAGTGAACCTCGGGCTTCTGCAAGACCAAGCCCCGTATCAGTGGCAGTCTGAGTCCCAGCTGCTCTGCTTCTGATCTAGCTCTCTGCTAATGTAGCTGGGAAAGCACCCGACGATGGTCCAAGTGTTTGGGCCCCTGCCACCTAGGTGGGGAACCCAGATGGAGTTTCTGGCTCCTGGCTTTGACCTGGCCCAGCCCTGGCTGTTGCAACCATTTGGGGAGTAAACCAGCACATGGAGATCTCAAGCTCTGTTTCTCTCCCTGATACTCTGCTTTTCAAACAAATAAATGAATCTTGAAAGAAAGAGAGAGAGAGGGAGGGAGGAAGAGAGGAAGAAAAGAAAGAAAGGGAGAGAAAGAAAGGAACAGGGCTGGGCTAAGGGCCCTGGAGAAAACTTGCTGCCTTCTGGTTTGGGGAGTGGGAGCCATGACCTGTCTGGGGGGCCCCTGACCTTCAGTACTGGAGCAACCTTCACAAGCATCTCACCCAACCCCTCTCACTTCACACAGGGTGGTGAGGCCCGAGAAAGGATGTGGCTTGGCCCTGGGCTACTGGGCAATTAGCAGCTCTCACAGGACTGGGCCTGAATCTCCTGACTCCACCTCCACCCACTCCTCCGAGGGTGGGGGACTGTCACCTCAGATTGTTAGGGTGCCCGATCTAAGGGGCAGTTTGGTCAAGCTGATTCTCTGGATACAACATATCCAACATAGAAGTCCCAGGGGGGCCCTACACTCTGAGAGGCCCAGAGGAGGGGCAGGACAGACAAGAGGCACAGTGGGGCAGCCCAGATGGACTTCTTGACGGAGACAGGAGGGGGCCTCTTGGTAGCTGGGCAGGGGAAAGGAGACTGCTTTCTTGGACAAATCTAGGAGCCTATGAGGAGAGCAGGATCAGCCGCAGGGAGGGGACAGGCCCCGGGCCTAGAATAAAAGGACACAGCACCTCAGTGCACAGCAGCATGGGTAGGAAAGGGAGATAGAAAAGAAGAAAGGGAACAGCTCAGGCAAAGCAGAGGCCAGGGCACGAGTGGAAGGAAATCTAAAGAAAAAGACAAGGTGGAGTCAGGGCTAAGGGGTGATGAGACAACTGCAGGAGGCCTCGACTCGGAGAACCTGCAGCAGCCTCAGATCAAAAGTGATCTGCGTAGGCTGTATAGCCCACTACTGTGTGTACTTCCAACTCAAGATTTCCTAACACGGGGCAACACCAGATGGAGCAACTTAGATCAACGGCAACAGTAACATTAGCTGGAATGTCCCCAGCGGGGAACAGTAAACCATGCCTACAGGATGGAACATAATGCTGCCATGTAGACTCACAGACTCAAAAGCTAGGAGTCAATGTTGTAAAATGCTTCTAATGCAATAAGCAATCAAAACCCAGCACTCAGATGTATCCTTGAATGGCAGCTGGGTCACTTTTTCCCTAGCAAACTTACAGGATGGGGCCGGAGCAAAGTGTCAGGGCTGGGGGAGCTGGGAATCCTGGGAGGCTTGGTGTTGGTGGAGAAATCCCATTTCCTGTTCTGCTTTTGAGACCACAGGGGCAGCAGATGACCCCTCCTCCTACTCCACCGACCCAAGCTCCCCACCACCACCACCACCACCATGGCAAGGGGAAGCTGGCTGAAAGATGTGTGGTTGTTCTTGATGAACACATCCCATTACAAACGGTTTCTGTCTCAAACTTTGGGAGGGGGTGGTACCCTAAGCTGGGGCTATCCTGTGACTCTGAAATACAGTAAATGTAGCAGTGAACTACAAAAATGCTTAAGTGACTTGGAAGTGTCCTTAAAATAGCTTGCTACTCCACTCAGATGATGTGACCTAGATTCTCAGATTCCCCCCAAAGAAGTCAGTGCTTGGGTCCTCAGTAGGCTGTGAAGATAGACCTCCTTTTCATCTAAATTAATTGTTCCTATCTCAATCATAACATTCTTTCCTTCTTTTTCCTTGTGGCTCTAGGGAACTCGAGGAGAGCGACTGAGTGTCTTCTGCTGATAACCTTCAAAGAGCCTCAGAGGCAGAAGGTCATGCTAACTGCACGTGGTGGCGGGGGGGGGGGCAAGGGGGGGCAGGGGGGAGGGGTGGGGGCACTGGGTAGAGGCTGCAGAGCAAGTGGGAATGGGTAGGGCTCGCCTCCCCCACCTCCAGGCTCTCCCGCCCTCTCTGGGAAGGGGCCATCCCTGGTCAGATTTGGGGACAGTGAATTCAAGGCAGAGTTGCCAGATGTCTTGATATTTGGAAAGAGTCAGGAAATGGCCTGCCTTGAAAATGCTGACAACCAATTCCATGAAAACCACCACCTCACTCCACGTCAATCAAAAGCACAGTCACAACTTCCAAAATTCGGGTTCTTCAAACTACTTCCCAGAGAGCTCCGAAAGCGTCCCCAGGGCAGCCAGGGACAAAGGGGTTGGGCCAGCGGGTGGGACTGGGCATCCTGCCGCCACCTCAGCTGGGGCACTTCTGCTTTTCTCTGCTTTGGCTCCCGATGTGAACTTTAGTCTGAGTGTGAAGACAGTTGTTCTGATTAATAAATAACGGGGCTGAAACCCAAGGCCCAGAGAAGGAAGCGTGGCCCTGGCAAACAGCACCTCCCCCTCCAGCTGCCTGGGGTGGACAGGGCTCCCTGAGTCCTTTTCTTCCCTTTGTTCCTGGGCTAAGCCTCCCCTCTAGCCCTCAGGAGGTCACCTATGATAAGCGGAAGAGAGAAAGAATGGCTCATCTTCACTCTGTCTCACCCGGAAGCCTGGGCCTGGGAGGCTGCCTGTGGACACTGGTATTCGGCAGGAAGTCTCATTCCCACCCCAGGCAGGTGAGGAGCAGGGCTGCCCTGTTTACTGGTGAGTGACCTGGAAGCCAGGCTGGGCCCGAGGCTGAAGCAACCCCTCCCTGGAGGTGGGCCTTCCAGCGGATGTGAGCCACCTCTGGACACACACTGCAGCAATGCCAGGAAGGGGCCTGTGCCCATCTCTAAGGGCCCTTCAACCAGCACCCTGCCTGCAGTCCCACGATCAGAATGCAAGGTTAAAATGCAAACACACATAGGGAGAAGGGTAGAGCTTCACATGTACACTAAGATAACAAGGCTGGGAGCTGGTGGTCCTTTCACAAGATGAGCTCTCTGGGGTCAAGAAGCGAGGTACAGGGCAGGTGTTGTGGTGCAGCGGGTTAAGCTGCTGTGTGGGATGCCCACATCCAATATCAGAGTGGCAGTTCAAGTCCTGGTTGCTCTGTTTCTGATCCAGCTTCCTGTTAGTGTGTCTTAGATGGCAGATGATGGCCATCTGGGTCCCAGCCATCTCTGTGGGAGACCTGGATGGAGTTCTGGGCTCCTGACTTCTTCTACCTGGCCCAGCTCTGGCTGTTGCAGGCATTTGGGGAATGAACCAGCAGATGGAAGATCTCTCTCTCTCTCTCTCTCTCTCTCTCTCCCTATCTGCTTTTCAAGTAGATGAAAAAATAAACATTTATAAAAATAAAATAAAAAGTCGAGGGCCCAGCAGAGGATTATAGGCAATGAGAGAGGAAGAGAGGGTTACTGTACTTCAACCTTGGCTTCAGAACCTTTCAGAACAGCTTTATCAGTAAGGATACACCAATAGAGCAGTGGGATCATTCTATAAGGGTTCCCACAACCACCTGGACTTCACAGAAAAGACTGTGGCAAAAGGCTAGAGCCCCTTGCCCTCTGGGTTGGCCTCCTAGGTTATCTCCACTGCGTCAACGCGATGCTGACCCCCACCGCCACCCCCTGGGCCTGGCTGCTGGACCAGATCAGCCCTTCCCTGCTGAGCTGTCAGCCCTGAAGAATGAGTTGGGGGAGACCTGGCCTCAACCTGAGGCTGCACAGGGAAGCCACATTACCTGAAGCCACATGACCAGGGGCAGTTCTGAGAAGTTCTTGCAGGGGTGGGTGGCATAATAGAGCCACCAGAACATGTGGGCATCCTGGCGGACAGTCACATAGCCCCACACTTCCTTGCCCTCCTCCGTGGACCCATCAGTGGCAGCTCCTGCAACGGAAGCTCAGTTTCACTTTCCCGAAGAAAGGTTCAAGGGCAAATCCAAGCCTGGTAGACCGGGCCATGCCAGGTTAGATGTGACTGGTTTTATATTTCAGACAACTTACCCACTCAAATCTATTATGTGGGATATAGAAATAAAGAAACCTAAGCTACAAGAAAAGAAACCAAAAAGCACATGGGAGACAGCTGATTTTTTACTTTTCCCTTTCCATCTTTTTGTAATCACTGAACACTTAATAGAATTTTATAAAACTGAGAGTGCTTGACATTTTGAGAAAAAAAAAAAAAACCTCAAAATGCAATATACTAGCGTTTAATATCATGTTAAATATGTGGTTAAAGACTCATCACCCATTAGTGGAGCTGAGACTATTCAATACATGGTTCCAGCACAACAATCTTGGTTCCATCACACTATAAGCTAAAATGAATTCCAAGGGGATCGAGTATTTAAATTTAAATATTAGAAATAATACAAAAATATACAGCTAGCTCTTTAAATCCACACAGTCCATACCCGTGGATTCAACTAACCTTGGATCAAGAATATCTGAAGGAGCGGGCATGGCACAGTGGGTTAAGCTGCCACTTGGGGTGCCTGCATCCCATACTGCAATGCCAGTTAGAAGCCTGGCTCCTCTGCTTCCAATCCAGTGCCCTGTTAATGCCCCTGGGAAGCAGCAGACGATGGCTCAAGTACTTGAGTACCTGCCACGCACGTGGGAGACCAAGATGGAGTTCCTGGTTCCTGGATTTGGCCTGGCCCAGCCCGGGCTTTTGCCGGCATTTGGGAAGTGAACCAGTGGATGGAAGATCTTCTGTTTCTCGCTTTGTCACTCTGCCTTTCAAATAAGTAAATTTATATAAATTTTCAAAAAATTTGAAAATAAAAATAATACAAATATAGTACAGCAATTATTTACATCACATTTACATGTTTAGGATCATAAGTTACCTAGAGATGATTTAAAGTATATAGGAGGAAAAAAAGTATACAGGAGGATATATGTAGGTCATGTACAAATACTACCCCATTTTATGCAAGGGACATGAGTATCTTTGGATTTTGGTACTGAGAAAGGTTCGGGAACAAGTTCCTCCTCACAGGCACCGAGGAATAGCCATGGATGAATATTTTTCTGACCTCTGGGTGAGGAAAAGTTTTAAGCAAATCTCAGAGACTGTAAAGAAAAATATCAACAGAGATGAGAACAGAAACTTGTCAAATTTCTATGTAACAGAATTCCTGTACATCAAACATAAAATTGAAAGGCAAAAAGCAATGAAAGAGCTGTCACAAATCTAAAAAAGGGTAATTTTCCTTATTCATCTAGAACAATTTTTTTCCAGTGGAGATTTTTATGTGTGTGTGTGTACGTGTAATGTGTATATATGTTTACCTGCATATACATATGTATATGATAGATATCTATGTCTGTATACACATACATATATAAGTAGATATATATCTATACTTCTTGCACCTCCCAACTTCAGTTTTCCTTACCTTAACTTCTCCAGCCTCTGCAAAAATAGGTACTGCAAAAGAGTAGGGTAAACCACCTCCAGTAACAAAGTCCAAGTTACAGTATCTTTTCTTTTCCTCACAAATCACTCTGGGGCTACAAGTGTAAAGGCTAAGCATGTTCAAAGATGAGGGGAAGAGTCCTTTGGCACCTGGATTGTCTGCCTTCTGCTTCCTCCCTCCTCAAATCTCAAGCCTCTCTGGCAAGTAAAAAAAAAAAAAAACAAAAATTGATCTCAAGAGGAAAGAGAAAGAGATGCGACTGGACGAGGAGACAGTTCCGTCCTGGAAATCAGAATGAAGCATGAGAAGACCAGAAAGCCGCAGGTGTGGCAGTAAAGTTCTCTAAGCAAGGACCATAAGGACCATGAAATCACAAGAGTCCCTGGAAGCCGGAGAAGGTTTTCACCTACACCCCGGATGGGGGTGGAGTGGGTGGCGGCAGCTCCGTCACTCCAGCTCAAGCACCCAGAGAAGGGCCTTACCTCCACGCGATGCCCCATTCCTGGCAGGATTTTAAACACCCCCTCTGTCTGCATGTTTCTCTGAGGATGCCTACCGCTGAAACACAAGACCCTGGGACAGCCCTCATTGCACAAGAGGGAAAACAAGACTGGTGAGTGACTCGCCTAAGACCACAAGGCCGACTCGGCGCCCTCAGGAAGCCTCAGTTCTTGTTTCAGACCAGGCAAACATTTTTGCTCGATGAAGAGCGAAAGTCAATTTGCAAGGCGTCCTGTTAAAAACGTTGTTTTGGTTTGTCTTCCCAGGTCTGTGCCAGCAGCAAGGGGAGAAAGGCCTTGTCTCAATACAATGGGCCCTTCCTGGTAGGATTTTTAAGGGTCTTTCGGAATATAAATAAAAAGGCGCTCTAGCCTCACTAAGCAGCCAGTGGCCAAGTGTGGCAGAAAAGGGACGTGGGCTTAGCGCCGTGGAAATGCCACTTAACAGCACTTTCCCAAATCATACATTTTCACACAACTGCTGCTTTCGAGGCCCAGGGGAGAAGGAGGCACTAGAATACCTAGAGCAGAAAGGGGTAGAAAAAGCCCTTGGAATGGGGGGAAAAAAAAGTGAGGTTTAAAAGCACCATAAAAATGCAAGGTAGGAACCCACTAACAAACTTCCAGCTCTGGAGAGAAGCGAGAGGAGAGACGAGGCCCGTGTCGCTGATGCAGCTTCTGTCAGAACCTACCTAGCGCGCTCTGGCCCAGTAGAGGCAGCGGCAGAAGCAGCAGCAACAGCAGCAGCCACCGAGGCCCGGGACGGCTCGGCGGCGCCAGCTCCATGACGAACACCGCGCGGCAGCATCAGCAACAGGCTGGACCCGGGGTCCCACCACGTGACGGCTGCGGGCGGAGCCGGGGGGCGGGCCGGGGGCGGGGTCTGGGCGGGCGAGGCGGGGCCGAGGCTCGCCGCCGCGCGCGCCCTCTGCCGGGCAGGCCGGGGGCAGTTCCGCAGGCCTGGCCTTGGCATCTTCCTTGTAGGGCCCTTATAGGGGCGGACGAGTTGAAGGCGTTTGATTTAGGCTGTGCGACGGCTCTGAGAGACTACAGAGAAATAACCCTGCTGCCTCGCCCTTCTCTGGTAATGTTGTGGCTATATTTTGTGTCTTTTGATAGGTGTTTTTGTTACATAGGCCCATGCATTGGTCAAAACTCAACAAAGGTACTCTTAAGATATGTGTACTGGGACTGGTGTGGCCCAGCGGGTTAAGGTGCCACCTGCAACACTGGTATCCCATGTGAACGCCAGTTTGTGTCACAGCTGCACTTCTTCCGATTCATCTCCCTGTTAATGTGCCTGGGAAAGCAGAGGAAGATGGCCCAAAGTGCTTCGGCTCCTGCACCCATGTGGGAGCCCGGGACGGAGATCCAGGCTCCCAGCCATTGCCATTGAGGCCATTTGGGAATCAAACAGCAAATGGAAGATCTTTCTCTCCATCTTTCCCTCTCTCCCCATCTCTCTTTCAGATGAATACGTCTTGAATTTGTCCTCTTTCTTTGCACTTTGCTATACTGGAATTTCAAGCAAACTTTCCTCAAATCCTTCCTCCACCCCCTCCTGGCAAGCTACCATTGAACCTGCAGCTGTCAGCGCCCTTGGCAGGAAGACTTCCTTAGAGCTTCAGACTCAGCTAAGGCGGGGCTGTTTTGACAGGTCCTCACAACATCCTTGACCTCTCTTTCATCACGCGCACCATGAGTGTTTTTAAATGATCATGTGTGTGGCTGTTTATCTCATTTGATCTTCCTTGCTAGACTGTCAGCTCCGTGAGGTTGAGGGTCAGGCCGTCAGTGACGGTTGGCCAAACAGACTGTGATCACAAGGCAACAGTTGAGAGTGTCACACGTGAGCCAGGCCGGCTCCTTGGCAAATGCTCTTCCATAACGTCACCAAGTTTGGGAGAGATTCTTCTTCTATGGTGTGCAGAGCCCAAGAGGCCCTGGCATATTTGGGGACCAGTACGTTATGGGGGAAGTTGTTGGGGAATAAAGCATCAGAGGACTCGGGTAAGTCTGGGCCAGGATGCAGGGTCCTGAGTACAACAGGCTGTCACACCACCAACTCAGCATTTAGCAAAGGTGATGTGGATCCGGGCAGTCACACAGCCCGAACTGTATGTCTGTCAGTTTTGTTGTGCAGGTGCCCAAACAAGGTGCCCTTCCTCTTCTTCGGGGCTAATTGCTACAGGAACGATCGGAACCCCAACAGGCTAATAGCCATGATGTGAAATCACAAAACCCCCAGGCCGAGGTGGAGGCAGAATGTAACTGCTGGACAGAGCTGAGTGGGGGCAGGAATACATGGGCCAGGAAATGCATTAGACAGCAATCTTGGGAGTCAGGGAAACCCAGGAAAGTCAGTGGGGCTTTGTGTGCCCACCTCTTCCTTCTCAGCTTTGCAGAACCATTGAAAAATGATATGCTTTTTGGTTGTTGCTTTACTCTTTTTAAAAAATATATTTTCATTTTATTTGAGAGGTAGAGATACACACATACACAGAGATAGAGACAAAGAAACAGGGGGACAGAGATCTTCCACCTGCTGGTTCACTCCCCAAATACCCAAAACAGCTAAGATAGGCCAGGCTGAAGCCAGGCGCCCAGAACTTATTTTGGGTCTCCCACATGGATAGCAGGGATGCAAGTACTTGAGCCATCATCTTCTGCCTCCCAGAATGCACACTGGCAAGAAGCTGGATGGGAAGTGGAATACCCAGAATTTGAACCAGATACTCTGAAATGGGACGCAGGTGTCCCAAGCCTCAAGTTAATCCATTGCACCCACAATGGCCACCCTGGTTGCTTTGTCTTAAGTGATAAGTGTGAGCTGTTAATAAAAGGATTCATCATGAATAACACACACACACACACACACACGTGTGTGATGCTGATCCACGACAAGTACAAGAAATTTGGAGCCCTATTTTTGGCTTCAGTTTTTAAATTTAAATTCCTGTAGGCACAGTAACAGGCATGTACCAAGCGGTGTGGGTGCATCAGAACACAGTTTAATTCTTACATTTCCAAACTCAAATTTAAGTAAATGAAGAACCAGAGTCTGAGAGTACCTGCCTACACACTGGCAGGATGAGACCTTGGGCCAGGGTCTCTCACCACCATGATGCAATAATGAGCCCGCCCACCTCTTCAGGTGCCAACACGCCCAGTTAGGGAACATGAACCTTTCACCCAGGATCACACCAGGATGAGGGTCCCCCCCACCCCCCAGCCAGAGCAGTGTCAGAGGAAGCCAGCTGAAACAGAGTGAACAAGATCTACGCTCGGAACATTCACCACACTTTTGCTTTTGTGCTTTTCTCTCATGTCCTGGACACCTTTTCATATCCATATATTTTGAACAATCTCAAGAAAATGGTTGAATAGATCATGATTCCCCATGTAGTGGGGTTTTATATAGCTATTAAATAGACATACACTAGTTTATCCTATTTCATCCCAGTCATGGGCATTTACTTTGCTTCCAGGAAGTCGCCATTCTAAACCAACACTGCATGCAAGGTTTTGCCCAGAGATGTTAGGCAGGTGTCAGGTGTAGGAGTGGAATTGCTGGATCAAAGAGTACATGCAGGCTGGGTGCTGTGGCGCAGTGGGTTGAGATCTCTACATTGGGTATCAGAGTGCCTGGGATTGAGTCTTGCCTCCACTTCTCATCCAACTTCCTGCAAATGTGCCTGGGAGGCAGCAGAGGCCAAGCACTTGGGTTCCTGCCATCTGTTGTGAGACTGGAATGGTGTTCCTGGGTCATGGCTTTGGCCTAACCCTGCTTTGGCTGCTGTAGAAATTTAGAGAGTGAACTAGCAGTTAGAAGACCTCTTTCTCTCCCCGTCACTCTGCCTTTCAAAAAAAAAAGCACACATGTACTTAACAATTTTTCTTTTTTTTCTTCTTTGTTTTGTGTAATTACAATTTTTTTCTCTTTTTTTTTTTTTTTTGGACAGGCAGAGTGGACAGTGAGAGAGAGAGAGACAGAGAGAAAGGTCTTCCTTTTTGCCGTTGGTTCACCCTCCAATGGCCGCTACGGACGGCGTCTCTCGCTGATCCGAAGCCAGGAGCCAGGTGCTTCTCCTGGTCTCCCTTGCGGGTGCAGGGCCCAAGCACTGGGGCCATCCTCCACTGCCTTCCTGGGCCATAGCAGAGAGCTGGCCTGGAAGAGGGGCAACCGGGATAGAATCCGGCGCCCCAACCGGGACTAGAACCCGGTGTGCCGGCACCCAAAGGCGGAGGATTAGCCTGTTCGTAATTACAATTTAAACAAGTGATGTCAGGTAACCTTTTAGAAGTATCCAAGATTAAAAAATAGATCCTTTCTATAATTAAATATAGCAAAATACAGATAAATGCAAAGAATAAAGAATATTGCAAAATTATAGATAAAGTACAAAGGAGCATAAATGTTGCAAAAATACAGTAAAGCATTGTGTACCTACCATTCAGCTTTATTAAAAAATTTTTAAAGATTTATTTATTTATTTGAAAGTCAGAGTTACACAGAGAGAGGAGAGGCAGAGAGAGAGAGAGAGAGAAAGGTCTTCCATCTACTGGTTCACTCCCCAATAGGCTGCAATGGCTGGAGCTGCACCGATCCGAAGCCCTGTTTAGTGATACTCATCCTTAAATACTTGGACCAATGGAAAACCCCTCACAGCTTTGCCCTTGACGCTTTCATTGTTCTTTTCCTACCTAATAGTGATGCATAATTACATGTAATGTTTGAAGCTATTTAGATCAATTATGTATCACTAATAATATTAATAATTTAATACAAAAGACATAGAGCTTTAAGAAAAAAACTTGAAAAACTGTTTTTTTCAGTGCATCTTCTGAGTGCCAGAAACCTGCACCTACTCACCTACTACTTTGGGGAAGTTACTTATCCTCTCTGAACCTTGGTTTGTTAGATCTTCTGAATGAGGATAATAGTTCATACCTTTGACATGACAATTAAAGGGTTGACATATATATATTGTAGGAAAAATGGATATTAAAGGAATAATGTAAAATTTCGCACTTACCTACCTACAGGTAAATAAAAGGACTTATTTTTGCATTTTAAAATATGGATGGTGGTGGGCATTAAACAGCTAGAGTACTTTTTTCACTGGATACATTTAGAAGAGAGATGTCAATGTCGACGACGCGCTAGAAATGACATCTTTTTCAACTCCTTGGGATGAAAGATTGGGGTCAACTAAACGTATTGGGAGTTGCTATCTTTTTAAAAAAAAAAATCTTTGACGTACTTTAGATCGCCACTGGTGTCAAGTGCTTGTTCATCCAGCGACTTGCCTAAATTCGGGCCCTCCATTTATCTGATAAGAAAGGAATAAAAGCATTTATTTCTTTTGTACTCTTCCCTAGCCCTGTCCTGAACAAAACTCTGTCAACCGCGCTCCTGCAGTAACCACTCGTTGCCGAAAGGTGGCACACGGTAGCGGCTCCAGGGGGCGGGGGCCACCTGCGCACGGGAGCTTTGTGGTGTCTCTCGGCTTCCGTTGAGGACGGCAAGATGGCAGCTTCCGACACGGTTAGGTTACGGCTTCAATTTGATTATCCACCGCCAGCCACTCCACACTGTACAGCCTTCTGGCTTCTGGTCGACTTGAACCGATGCCGAGTCGTCACGGATCTCATTAGTCTCATCCGCCAGCGCTTCGGCTTCAGTTCGGGGGCCCTCCTGGGCCTCTACTTGGAGGGGGGGCTCCTGCCCCCAGCCGAGAGCGCGCGCCTGGTGCGGGACAACGACTGCCTCAGGTGCGCGTGGGCGGCGGCCCGGGGACGCGCCTGCGGCCGCGGGGCCGCGCGGGTCGGCGGCGGGGGCGGCGGGGGCGGCGGGGTGGGCTTGGCGGGGCGCAGAGGGCCCGCGCGGTGTGGTCGAGGAGGGGCTCAGGAGCCTGCGTTTTGACGCGCGTCCTGCAAGCCTGGGACGCTCCCCGGCGCAGGTGGACGGGACGCGGGACAAGCCTGCTGTGTGCCGGCCGGCTCGGGGTTCGTGCAGCCTTGCTTTCCCAAGTCCTCGCTCAGCCTGGCGCCGTGATCGTGCGCACGGTGCCAGGGACCGGCCTTCCCTCGGCCGCGGTCAGGGTCAGGGTTCGGGGCGGGACGCCAGGCAGACCGCAGCTGGCAAGTTTTCTTCAAACGCGTGTTTTGTCCAGCGTTAGCCCTGTGATAGCCCCGGGGGCATTCGGTGTCTCGCCCCGGCGTTTTGGGGTCCACTCACAGAGATAGGTGTTTGGGTCCTTTTGGGTTCAAGTAGGTGGATTTGAGAAAGGCAGAGTAATTCCAGGTGTGCTTTTGGACATGTAGAGAAGATGACGCTGAGATGACTGTCCCGGAGCAGTTGTAGTAGGAGCTGCTGGCGAGGTGTGGAGATGCAGGCATTCCAGCTCGGATGCATGTCTTGGGCTAATTGTTTCAGGGCTTATTATTATTATTTTTTCCTCTTTAAACTTACTCATTTATTTTATTTACTTGCAAGACAGATCTCCCATCTACTGGTTCACTCCCCAGATAGCCACAATAGCCAGGGCTTGGCCAAGCCAATGGCAGGACCCAGAAATGCAATCCAGGTCTCCCTTGTGTGTGGCAGGAGTCCAACAACTTGAGCCATCACCTGCTGCTTCCCAGGGTAAACACTGTAAGAAGCTGGAACGAGAATGGGGCTGGGACTGGAACCCAGGTAGTCTGATGTGGGATGTGGGCATCCCAGCCAGCATCTTAACTGCTGTGCCAAACGCCCACTCCTGTTTCTCTTTTCTTATGAAAATTATTTATTTGAGAGGCAGAGAGGGAGCGAGCGAGCTCACCCTCCACTGTTTCATTCCCTAAATTCCCACAGCAGCCAGGCCTAGGGCAGAGCTGAAGCTGTGGGCGTGGAGTATGATCTGGGTCACCTACATGGGTTGCAGGGGCCCAGTCAGTCACCTGAGCTATCACACAGCCTCCCACAGTCTTCAGGAATTATCAGGAGGCTGAAATAAGGAGGGTGCTGGGACTAGAACCCAAGCACTGCAGGGTGGGATGTGGGCTCTCAAGCACTAGACGGGATGCACACTCCCTTTTCCCCTGTAAGCTTTAGCTTATGGTGAATTAATTTCAGAGTGGTGAATGCACCCACTTCTTTTGGCTTGCCCTTTCCCCAGAATATCATTGACTATTCCTTTTGCTACCTAGAGCACGTCGCATTCACAAGATTTCTTCCGAACACTAGGGAATTTAATTTGGAACATGACTACATCTTTGGCTCTCTCTCAGGTCAAGGATGCTGTGATATAATGATGTTCCACTGTTTCAGATGACAGCTTGAAAAAGCCTAAAATTCAGAGAGTTTTTTATCCTATTTATTGTCTGTGAAATGGGTCTGTATTCCCTCTGCAATTTAGGGAGTATTTAAATATTACAATTGTAAGGACTGTCCCCTCCTAGAGGGTGTACTTTCTAAACTGTCCTCTGCCCAATGATTAATAACTTGCTGCCAGCTACCCATGGCTGTACTGCAGTTGATGAGTCATCTGGGAAATAATATTCTTTATAATGAAGTTAACAGTGTCAAAAACCGCATGAAAACTGTTACAAGTAAATTTCCCCTGAGTGCGTCAGCTTATGGCAAGACATGCCTTTTTTAGCTGGCTTCAGTGGTAAATGGGTAAAGCTTGGGAAAATCCTGAAAATTTTGTGTTGTTTCTTGCCTCCAGTCATCTAGCCTTCCCTTGACCAATTGAATTTTTGTTCATAGCTACCAAAGGAAACATAGTCTCTGCTGTGGTTGGATGTGGTTCTGTGTACCCCAAATCAACGTATTGAAAGCGTAGTCCCAAGTGTGGCAGTATTGGAAGGTTGGAGACCTTTAAAACATGAGACCTGTGGTAACTGGGTAGGTCACCGGAGGTACTGCCCACAAAAAGATGAAGGTAGTTCTCTTGGGACCCTAAGTTAATTCTCATGAGAGTGAGCATCATAAAAGAGTGAGTCTGACCCCGAACTCTCTGGTTTCCTTTCTCTCCATGTGATCTTTTCCACTTGTGCAGTCTCCTGCTGTGGTGCCTGCTGCCAGAGTCCAGCTAACGCTGGTGCTCACCAGGCCCTCAGGAGAGTCCAGCAAATGCTAAATGCTAGTGCTGTGTCCTTCCTCGAACAGTCAAAACTGTGAGCTAAACAAATTTTTTTTTTTGAGAGTGAGAGCTCCCATTTCCTGCCTGCAACAGCCAAGATGGGGCCAGGCTGAAGCTGGGAGTTGGGAACTCAATCCATGTCTCCCCTAGCGGTGGAAGAACCCAATGATTTGAGCCATCATTGCAGCATCCTGGGGTGTGCATTAGCAGGAATGCTGGACTCCGGAGCCAGAGTGTTTTTTTTTGTTTTGTTTTGCTTTTTAAGATTTATTTATTTGAAAGGTAGCGTTACAAAGAAGCAGAGGCAGATAGAGAGAGATCTTCCATCTGCTGGTTCACTCCCCAAATGGCCACAACAGCCAGAGCTGGACCAATCCGAAGCCAGGAGCTTCTTCTGGGGCTCCCATGGGGGTGCAAGGGCCTAAGGACTTGGGCCATCTTCTACTGCTTTTCCAGGCCATAGCAGAGAGCTGGATCGGAAGTGGAGCAGCCAGGATTTGAACTGGCACCCATATGGGATGCCTGCACTGCAGGCGGCGACTCAGCCTGCTGTGCCACACCGCCAGCCCCCAGAGCCAGGTATTAAACCAGGGTATTCCAGTATGGGATACAGGTATCTTAATTGGTATCTTAACTACCAAGCTAATTATCTTCTCTGCTTTTGTTTTTAAAATATCTGACTTCAGGTAATATGTTTTAGTAACTGAAAACAGACCAATACTATGTCTGTTCTCAAAGTTACCTTAATGTTGGAGTAGACCAACGTTAGTGTCATGCTTCTAAATATTATTTTCTCATGTGACGTAGGCAGTTAGCCTAAGAGTTAGACTAGATTTCACTGCTAACTGCAGAGAAAGCTGGGCAAGGAGAGAGATTGTGGACAGAGTGCTCAGGGTACGTTAAGGATGGGGAGGAGACGCTGGACGGCCAGGACGCGGTCGTACAGGCAGACACTAGCCTGGCTTGGTGAAGGATGCGTCTGACCCGCAGAAGGCTCCTGTTGGGAGTGCAGGGGCTGCTGAGAGAAGTTCAGTGAGGGATGGTATAGCCAGGTGGGCGAGGCCCGAGAAATAACCTTTGAGGCCCAAGAGGCAGTGCCATACTTGTGTGCCATTGCTGCTGGCTCAAAGCCCATTCGCTCAAGCTGGAGGGCTTGACTTCACCTGCTCCCAGACTGCGGGCAGCTCCTACAGGAGTTCTCTGAGTCTCCTGGGAGGCGGAAGTGCTGCCATTGACTTGGATCCCCCTGTGTTGTTTTGCAGGGGTGCTAAAACAGAATTGCCATAGACTGTGGCTTACACCACAGGGATTTGCTTCTCAGAGTTTCAGACTGGAAGTCGAGGTGTGGGTGGGCGTGGTTTCTTCTGAGGCTTTCTCACTGGTTTGCAAGTGAGTCCTCTCACAGTCTTGGCGTCCCGTAAGGACCCTGGTACTGGCTACGTTGGCCTGGCACCCACCGCAGTGAGTTCATCTTGACTTGATCACCTCTTTAAAGGCCCTGTTTCCACACAGGCACATTCTGGGGTGCTGGGGTTAGGACCTCACCACAGGAATTTTAGCAGGACGTGGGTTAGCTCATAGCCCGCTCTGAAGAGGGCTCCGCAGAGGCCTGGTAGCAGAGCTGATTTGGAGAGACAAGGTAGAGTCAAGATTTCTCGGTTGCAGAATCATCCTGGAAGGCAGCTGAGGGCATTCTCTCCTCTCTGAACTCTGTGACGTTTAGTGCGTGATGGAGTATCAGGGATGGTTCTCATTTCGTGTTGCTGTAGTTAGAGATTCCTTGGACATCCACTCGGGACATGTCAGGGAGGTAGTGGGAGTTAGGAGGACAGTCTCACCCGAGCTGAGGACAGTTTGGTTTCCTGGAGCCTCGAGTAGCTGCCATTAAAGTTGCCCAGCTTTGTGTAGCTCTGAGTCACTGACGCTGGATGTTGTCTACAGCATGCTGATGGCTTCTGGGATGTAAAATACTGAGAGCTGCTCTCACGTCAAGGACCTTGCTTATCTAATGCCCATGGATAAATAGAGATCAATGAAGTTGGCCAGGAGCCGGTACTGTGGCTTAGTAGGTTAAGTCTCTGCCTGTGGTGCCGGCATCCCATATGGGTACCATTTCATGTCCTGCCTGCTCGTCTTCTGATCCGGCTCTTTGCTATGGCTTGGGAAAGCAGTGGAAGATGGCCCAAGTCCATCGGCCCCTGCACCCACGTGGGAGACCCGGAAGAAGCTCCTGGCTCCTATCTTCGGATCAGCCTGGCTCCAGTCATTGCAGCCATTTGGGGAATAAACCAGCAGATAAAGACCTCTCTCTCTGTCTGTCCTTTTCTCTGTAACTCTGTCTTTCAAATAAATCTTTTTATTTTTTTTTTAAAGTTGGCCATTGACTGCTTTCATTTCTGGAACATTTGTAGCCATTTCTTCCCATACTTTATTAAAGCAAAAATTTTTTGTTGTTAAAGAAATTGTACTTCAAAATAGTCTAAGGTAGAAAGTCCTCTATTTTCCCACACCGCATGCCCAGTTAAGTTTGGGTGTGTCTTTCCAGGTCCTTTTCATACTTGGGCAGACACAGATGCGTTTTTTTGTTTTTTTGTTTTTTTTCTTTTACTACATCCCACAAATTTTGATAATCTTTGTTTATTTTTCATTTATTTCATAACTTTTTTTTAAAATATGGAACGCTTCACAAATTTGCGTGTCATTCTTGCGCAGGGGCCATGCTAATCTTCTCTGTATCGTTCCAATTTTAGTATATGTGCTGCCGAAGCGAGCACCACAGATGCGTATTAAACACAAGTGTCACCAGTGCGCCTGGTGCTGCACCTTTCTCTTTCACCCAGCACGTCATGAGTGTCTTTCGTTTTAGTAGCAGACAGTCCCCAGCTGAGTGTGGCTTGCCTTGGTACAGTGTACCATACAGCCATTCTTTCACCTTCAGCACAGTTTTCAGTAGACTGAAGTGAGCTGGCAGTACTTCATTACAAGCTAGGCTTTGGGTGAGGTGATTTTGCCCAACAGTTCACTCATGTAAGTGTTCTGAGCACATTTTTAAGGTATGCAAGGCTAAGCTGTGCTGTTTGGTAGGATAGGTATATTAAATACATTTTCAATGCAACGCTATTTTCTACGGAGTCTATTATGGTATAACTCCATTGTAAGTTGAGAAGCGTCTGTATACAGTAGGTGATCTGCATCTTTGTTTTTAAATGCTGTAGAGTGTTTCTTTATATGACCATGCCAGTATTTAGACAGCTCCTTATTGATGGACGTGTTGGGTTGCTTCCTCACTGTGGGGAGTATTCTCATGTATCTTTCTGTGCTTGAGCACTGATTCAGCAGGATACATCCCAAGAGGAGGTACTCCTTCATCAAAGAGAGGACACATCTTCAGTTTGATAGGTACCAGCACACCGACCTCCAGAAAAGTGGTACAGGTCTATTTCTGCCAGCAATATGAGTTCCTTTTGCTTGTTAGCATGTGAGAGGTGGGGGAGCAGAGTGATTGAGAGCTCAGGGCCTCCAATCTAAATCTTGGGTTTGACTTGGCTCTCCAACTCATTCATTGTGTGCCCCTGTTGAAGAAATTTGACCTCTCTGAAGGTGATAATGCAGGCAGCAGTCAGACCAGAGGAAGGCTGCAGGAAACAGGTGAGTGGGTAAAGGGTCCCCCTTGACCTTCGCAGTTGATGGGACGGGTTTATTAGAAACCTACTAGCGTCTCCTTCAGAGGACAGCAACATCTGATGGTTGTTAAATACAAATTAGACCTGGTGTTCCAATAGCGCTTGCTCTGAGCTAGGTGTGCTCTAGATATATGGTAGTTCAACTGAGAACTGCAATTACCATTATCTTCCTTTGTATACCTAGGAAAGGCTGAGGTAATGATTTTAAAATAATTGAATTACACTGAGAAGAGGGATTTGAACCCATGTAATCACTTTGGCCTTGAAAGGAAGTGAGTAGAAGTGTTAGGCAGGGTAGGTGGGTATGTCTGTGTTTTTTAAAAAGATTTATTTATTTATTTGAAAGGCAGAGCAACAGAGAGAAAGAGAGGGAGGGAGTTAGAGGGACATAAAGGAGAGGTAGAGGAAGGGAGAGATGTTGGGAGGGAGGGAGGGAATTAGAGGGACAGAAGGAGAAAGAGAGATCTTCCATCCACTGGTTTATTCCCCCAAATGGCTACAATGGCTGGGGCTGGTTCAGGCCAAAGCTAGGAGCCTGGAACTCCTTCTGAGTCTCCCATGTGAGTTGCAGAGGCTCCAAGCACTTAGGCAATCCTGTGCTGCTTTCCCAGGCACTTTAGCAGGGAACTGGATGGGAAGTGGAGCAGTCAGGACTCAGCTTCGGTTTGGGATGCCAGCATCACAAGCTGCAGCTTAACCTGCTGCTTGACATCAGCCCCGCATGTCCGTTTCTGTTTATCAAAATCCTTAAAGCAGCGTTGCAGATTTACAGGGAATACTTGCATCTTGCTAATACCACATAATTTGCCCAGATGGAGGATCTGTTTTAAAAGTTTTTTGGTTCTCATATCTCTTATCACTAATAAAATAAGCAATTCACTTTTGTTTGTGAAAGGACAGCTCCGTTTGTTGTTGGGGATCCAGATAGAGGAATGAAAAACGTTGCAGGCCTGGCGTTGTGCTATTGTGGGTAAAGCCGCTGCCTGTAGTGCTGACATTCCATATGGGTGCCATTTCTAGTCCTGGCTGCTCCACTTCTGATCCAGCTCTCTGCTGTGCCCTGGGAAAGCAGTAGAAGATGGCCCAAGTCCTTGGGCCCCTGCACCCACGTGGGAGACCCAGAAGAAGATCCCAGCTGCTGGCTTTGGGTCAGCACAGCTCCAGCCATTGCGGCCATTTGGGGAGTGAACCAGCAGATGGAAGACCTCTCTCTCTCTCTCTCTCTGCCTCTCCTCTCTCTGTAACTCTTTCAAATAAATGAATAAATCTTAAAAAAAAAAAAAAAGAATTGAATCTTGAATCTTGAATTACAACATTGCTACAAGTAAAAACAAATTAATTTTTTTTAAAAAAAGGAGAAATCTGATAGTCTGACTTTTTCTAAAACTACTACTACTGCTTCTTTTTTTATAGATTTATTTATTTATTTAAACATCAGAGAGAGATCATCATTCACTTGTTTGCTTCCTAGATGGCTGCAATAGCCAAACATCTGGGCATCCCTAGCCCAGTCAAGTTGACACATAAAATTAACCGTAGAAAGTCATCGAATATTATAGGTCACTGTAACTATCCCTCAGAACATGAATTGTTTAGTATCTTGCTAAATTTTTTTTAAAGATTTATTTTATTTATTTGAAAAAGTTACAGAGAGAGGTCGAGACAAAAAGGTCTTCCATCTGCTGGTTTACTCCCCAGAGGGCCACAATGGCTAGAGCTGTGCTTACCTGAAGCCAGGAGCTTCTTCTGGGTCTCCCATGCGGGTGCAGGGGCCCAAGGACTTGGGCCATCTTCCAGTGCTATCCCAGGCGATAGCAGAGAGCTGGATCGGAAGAGGAGCAGCCAGGACTAGAACTGGTGCCCATATGGGATGCCGGTGCTTTAGGCCAGGACTTTAACCCACTGCGACACAGTGCTGGCCCTTCCTAAATTTTTAAAAAATATTTATTTATTTGAAAGAGTTACAGACAGGTAGAGAGAGAGGTCTTCCATTTGCTGGTTCATTCTCTAGATGGCCACAACTGCTGGAGCTGGGCCAATCAGAGGCCAGGAGCCAGTAGTTTCTTGTGAATCTCCCACGAGGGTTCAGGGGCCCAAGGACTTGGGCCATCTTCTACTGCCTTCCCAGGCCATAGCAGAGAGCTGCTTTGCTGGATGGGAAATGGAGCAGCTGGGACTCAAACCTGAGTTTATATAGGATGCTGGCACTGCAGGCGGTGGCAGCTTTTACCCACTATGCCACAACGCTGGCCCCTTCCTAAAGTTTTTTTTTTTTTTAAAGATTTATTTATTTATTTTAAAGTCAGAGTTACAGAGAGAGAGGTCTTCCATCCTCTGGTTCACTCCCCAATTGGCTGCAACGGCCAGGGCTGCATCGATCTGAAGCCAGGAGCCAGGAGCTTCTTCCGGGTCTCTCATGTGGGTGCAGAGAGCTGGATTGGAAGTGGAGCAGTTGGGACTCGAACTAGTGCCCATATGGGATGCCAGCACTGGAGGTGGCAGCTTTATCCACTATGCCACAACACTGGCCCCTCCCTTCCTAAAGTTTTTAAAAAGGCAACATTCCAAAAACAAAAATGAATAATCATCTTTTAGGGTTGGTAACTTATGTAGTGGAAAGTTGAGTGTTGAAATGAGACAGACTGAGAATTAAATTGCTTTTCTGCTACTTGTCAGCTGTGGATTCTGGGCAGGTTGCTTGTCTGAGATGTAATCGTGTGGCAGACTCTCTGTGACGTGACAGACTCTCCTCTGTAGTGGTGTTTAGATGAGAGGTGATCCATAGAAGATGTTTGGGATGCAGTCAGTAGTCAAAGAACAAGACCAACCATTTGAAAGTTGACCATAAGTGATGCTGTCTAGGCCATTTTGTCAAAAGGCATCCTTTGTGTGTTAAGTGATGTAACAGTTTTTCATGGACTGGTGGTACTAAGTTTGTAGCATCATCTTGGTGTATAACTAAGTCCTTGGGACGTACTTATGCAGTGCTCACTCTAGCTTTCTCTTTTGTTCTTTTGACAGAGTTAAATTAGAAGAGAGAGGAGTTGCCGAGAATTCTGTAGTAGTCAGGAATGGTGATGGTACTCATTTTTTACCTAGAAAAGCAAAGAAGCGGGCATTTAAGTTGGAGGAGAACGAAGAAAGTGACATAGATTGCAAGTATTCAAAGAAACATTGGAAAAGGCAAGAGAACAGTAGTAGTAATGAGAAGGCCTTGGTTCTGCACACAAAAGCGGTCACAGAGCAGGCTGTGGGGAAAAAAAACAAGAGAAAGAACAAAGCATCGGGTGGCACTATGGATGACAATGATGAAGAAACCAAAAGGAAATCACCAAAGAAAAAGGAGAAATGTGAATATAAAAAGCAGACCAAGAATTCCAAGTCTCCCAAAGTGCACGTGGTAAAAGAGTGGACCACTCAGAACTGTAGTACTCCAAAAAGTCCTGCTAAGAACAGCCTGGCAAAAGCCAGAAATAAAGCTGGTGTAGGCACTGTTTCAAAAGACAGCCCCAGTTCCTCCTCGGAGTCGGAGTCTTGTCACGAATCCACCAGCGATGGGCTCAGCAATGTCACTTCGGAGGCCAGAAATTCCTCAGAGAAAATTCCCACTGAGTTAGCAAAGGAAGGATCCTCTACAAAAAATACGACTGCAAACAAATTGCCTGCAAAAGGTGGCTTTAGCCTTACTCCGAGCCAGGGCAAGACCACCGGAACATCCTCGTCTAGTTCAGACTCGAGTTCAGAGTCGGATGACCAGTGCCTGCTGTCCAAGAGCACTCCCGAGAGTGCCTCGGGGCTCTTCAAGACGGCTGGCCTCTTCCCAGGGAGAGGCTGCCCGGGTCCAGGGCTGTCCTCGCAGGTGCCACCTGCTGCCGGCTGGAAGTATTCTGACTTAAGCGGTGGCAGACAGGCTCCCGGTCCTCCCTCTGTTGCGACTCTCCCCTCCAGCCTAGGAAGAGGATGGGGTCGAGGAGAGGACCTTCTTTCTTGGAAGGGAGCCAGAGGTCGGGGTGCGCGGGGGAGAGGGCGAGGGCGAGGGCAGGCTGTGTCTGGTGTTGTGAACAGAAATGCTGACTATCAGAAGCAGAAGCAATTAAATGAAATGATAACAAACACATCTACTTTTATCCAGGTAGGTATGATTGGTTGTAGCTTACCTCCCCCACTTTCCCATGGAGTGTATCTGGAGTTCATGTCATGAGTTTACGTTTTTTTACGAGTACCAGTCACTTGACTAATGCTGTTTTTCAGAATCCAGTAGAGACACACAAGAAGGATTATAGTCTGTTACCACTCTTAGCAGCTGCCCCTCAGGTTGGAGAAAAGATTGCATTTAAGGTATGCTTTATTTTATTTATTTATTTAAAGATTTTATGTATTGAAGAGACACAGAGAGAGGCAGAGAGCTCCCATCTACTTGTTCACTCCCCAAATGCCCCCATTGTCTGGGCCAGGCCAAAGCTGGGAGCCTGGAACTCAACCCAATGTGGGTGGCGGGAAACTCAGTCCCTAAGCTGTCACTGTACCTCAACAGGAAGTTGGAATCAGGAACCAGAGACAGGCATCAAATCCAGGTATTCCATTAAGGGGATGCGATTGTCTTAAATGGTGTCTTAGCTGTTAGATGGAAAGCCCACCCCTAAGGTATATTTTAAAACAGCAGTGCTTGTAACCAAAATGGTTAACTCCATTTCCAAACAAACTTCACTCGTCTAGTCACATTAAATAATATTTATAAGAGCCTTCTCACTGGTTGATGATAGAGTTCCCCTGGCTTGTGTGGGCACCTTTACATTTCACGATTTTCTTGGGTAGGAGGGAGGAGCTGTGGGAATGTGAAAGGTTATAAGAGCTTGGTATTTGTGACTTTTTTCTTCTGTAGCTTTTGGAACTAACATCCAATTACTCTCCTGATGTCTCTGACTACAAGGTAAAGTTGTTTATTTAAAAATAATTAAGTTTTCAGTATATTAATAAAATGAAAATTGTAGATAATACTACTTATATGAATAGTATAGAATTTTTTGAGTGAACAGTGTCATAAAGTAATGTAGAAAATGAAAACATTAACCTATAAACTTGTGAACAGCTGAAGTCTGTCCATGCTGTTTTCTTGGCACTTGAGAAGAATATAGAATAAAAATTGATGAGCTTGATTTTTTTTTTTCCTAATCAATTTAAACACGTACTTATTTGAAAATCCACTCCCTCATGAGCCTAAATTTTGAAAGAACATAATATGAAAATAATAAATAGCTCTCACCTGGAAAAGATTATTTTTATTATAAGCATCTATTTCATGTATTTGTAAATGTCTTCTGATTATTATGGTCTAATATGGTATCTTTGCATCATCACTTAACCATGTAGTTCACAGTCATCCTTGGAATTTACTCTCTTTATATCTGTATGAGACTCTGTCATACGAGTTTTTCATTGTTCAGTAAAAGCTTGTCTCAGTGTGATTATGTTTCCATCCCTTTTTTTCAACCAACAAAATTTTGATATAATCTTACTAAAATAAATACATACTCCCAATATGTACAATTTTTATGTCAGTTAAAAAGTTTTTAAATGTATACTTTTTTGGTATAATATGTAGAATTATAAGCATTAAAAATTTTATTTATTTATTTATATTTATTTTTATTTATTTGAAAGGCAGAATTACATAGAGAAGGGGAGAGATAGAGAGAAATCTTCTATATACTGGTTCACTCCCCAAATGGTCGCACCAACAGGAGCCAGGAGCTTCATCCAGGTCTTCCACATAGATGTAGGGGCCCAAGCACTTGAGTCATCTGCTGCTGCTTTCCCAGGTGCATTAACAGGGAGCTGGATCAGAAGTGGAGCAGCCGGTTCTTGAACCAGTACCCACATGGGATGCTAGCGTTGCAGGTGGCAGCTATGCCACAATGCCAGCCTGTCAGTCTATATATATAATATATATATATATATAATTTTTTTTTGGACAGGCAGAGTGGATAGTGAGAGAGAGAGACAGAGAGAAAGGTCTTCCTTTTTTTTTGCCGTTGGTTCACCCTCCAATGGCCACTGCGGCTGGTGCATCGCGCTGATCCGAAGCCAGGAGCCAGGTGCTTCTCCTGGTCTCCCATGCGGGTGCAGGGCCCAAGGACTTGGGCCATCCTCCACTGCCTTCCTGGGCCATAGCAGAGAGCTGGCCTGGAAGAGGGGCAACCAGGATAGAATCCGGCACCCCAACTGGGACTAGAACCTGGTGTGCTGGCGCCGCAAGGCAGAGGATTAGCCTGTTAAGCCATGGCGCCGGCCATCAGTCTATATTTTTAATGTAATAATTGGTAATGCTGGAAGGAAAGTTGTTTTGGACTGTCTTAGACAGCCCAGGATGTTGTGTTACTCCACCATAGATAACTGATTTTCTGTTTTATTTGACAAAATGGCAATGAATATTGAATTGATAAATTTAATAACCTCTGCCAATTATAGTTCTAGGTCATATGATTTATTGTGTATTAAATTGATACTAGTTACCATAGTTATTTCCTTGGCAGGCTATTTGCTTACTTTAGTTCCCAGTATTTTTTGGAGAGTTTTGAAATCACATTCAAAACCATTTTAGGAATTACAGTTTGTCCCACTCTTTTGCTTTGACCTCAAATGCTGAAATCGAGCTTGATCATCTGCTTTATTTGTTAAGCTCATCTCCAGAAGTCAAATCTCTCCTCAAAGAATGTAGTCTCCCAGACTCCTGGCCACCATTTGGTCGGATTTAAACACTACTGTTGGCTGTGCCCAGAAAAGCTGGGTAGAAGCAGGAGGAACTGACTGGTGGGCCTCACTGGGTGCCTCCAAAGACTGCCTGTCTGTCTCACCACCACCCATGTGCACAGGGCAGTGCACCCTCTTGATGCATTTGAAAACCAGCTCCCAAAGCTGGGGACCTGGAGGAAGGGACCCGTAATGCTGTCAGTGACCAAGGGACTTCTCGTTTCTAGTTGCAGTTTCTGCTTGCAGCTTACTACCACTTTGTAAAAGAGGCCCTGTTGGGATATGTGAGGCCTTCCCTGATGTTGTCACGAGCAAACCTCATCTGAGTTATCGTGCTGGCCCATGCTTTTCCTCTTTCTTCTATTCAGTCGCTTTGATGATCTAGTCTAATCTTTACTTTTGTGTTCTTTAGGTCAGTGTCTGCCATTTGTGATTTAAATGTATCTATTTTGCTTCTGAGGGTAATTTTGTGTGTTCAAAGTGTTTATCAGAGAAAGGGGTTAAGAGAGGGAAAGAGATCTTCCATCTGCTGGCTCACTCCCCAAACGGCTGGGCCAGGCTGAAGCCAGAAGCCAAGATTTCCATCCTGGTCTCCCACATGGCTGCAAGGGCCCTAACACTTGGGCCATCTTCCTCTGCTTTCCCAGGCACATTAGCAGGGAGCTGGATTGGAAATGAAGCAGACAGGACTGGAGCTGGTGCTCCGATGTGGGATGTCGGCTTCACGAGCAGCAGCTTAATTTCCCCTGCACATTGATTTATTTAATTTTTTTATTGAGTTAAAATTCATGTAACAAAGAATTTACCAGTTTACAATCTGTAATTCAGTGGTTTTAAGTATATGTACTATGTTATATGTGTTGATATTTGACTCGGACTTTTGTTTTTGAAAGGAAGGAAAAATACTAAGCCACAATCCAGAGACCCAGCAAGTAGATATAGAAATTCTTTCATCCTTACCTGGTGAGTCTTTTAGAAATGAATTTAAACATTTAGCCTGTACATACCTGTGGTGGTTTCTAAATAGCCAATAAAGAAGCATCTATGGCCGCCACTTAGCCAGCCTCCCGGCTGACTGGCGATATCTGCGCCCCTCTGTGCTGTACTCCTCTTAGCCGGATCATTGGCAATCTAAGAGGAGTGGGGCAAATTCTGACTGCTCTAATATGGACTTTCATCAAAAGTTATATGAACTGATGAAAACTGAAAAGAATTATTTTCAGGAATTACGAACACTACTTTAAAAATGCTGTTAAATTATGTGTGGGTGGATCAGCTATAAAAGATTGGGAGACATTCTGTAAAAATTTAGGAAGATTCTGCACTTAAATTGCCTTGCAAAGTTTTGCATTCTTATGTTAATTAACAAAACAATGGAAATTGCAGACAATACATTAAGGGCATTGTTTACCTAATGAACTCAAAAGAACTACTTAGCGTTATTTCAGAAGTTTGACAGGTGAACATACTTTTATGTATTAAGTCAAAGTAAATTTAAAAAAAAAAAAGTTTCCCTGTTTTATCACTGATTAACCCATTAATGGTCCTGAAAGCCTAGAACAGAGACTGAGCTGTGCTGGAGGGTCCCTGGCTAGAGAGCAGGGGAGATCGCTTTTCTTGGTTATTTTTATGCAGACCCTACTGCAGTTAATTGTTTTTTGTTCCTTTTTAAATAAGATAGGGAATAGGAGATTCAAAATTCCAGTAGATAGAAATGTCACAAGCGTTTTTAGCTAAATTCCTATGTGCTATTAAATAAATGATTAGCTATAACTGTTTTAAGTTTTATTTATTTGAAAAGCAGAGTGACAGAGCGAAAGGGAGAGGGGGAGACAGAGAAAGAGATCTTCCACCTGCTGCTCTACTCCCCACTTGGCCCCAAGGGCTGGGGATGGGCCAGGCCAAAGCTAGGAGCCTGGAATTCCATCTGGGTCTCTCATGTGGGTGGCAGGAGCCCAGATCCTGGGGCCATCCTCTGCTGCTTTCCTGCATTATCTAGGAGCTGGGTCAGGAATCCAGCAGTGGGGACTTGAACTAGGGCTCTGATGAGGTGTGCCAGTGTTGTGAGCAGTGCTGTAACCCTCTGTACCTCGGGTATAACTTAGAATGAGAGCTTTCCAGCTTTCCTCTGGTGAAGTTTCATTGGTAGAAGCCCCTTTTCTCAATGGACAGAGAAACTTGTCCATGTCAGTTTCCACAGACCCAACCTGGTCATTTCTTGTCAGGTCGTTGCAGGCGATGACATCCAGTCAGAACTTTTCTTCTCCAGGGCATCAAGACATTGGCTTGTAGAAGTACGAGGAGCCCTCTATTTGCACGATACTATTATTTATGATTTTCATTTACCATGCTTTAGCCAGATAACACCAGTCCCCCAATGCCATTGGGAATGTTAAGTGTGAGTAAGTCCCTAGAGTACTGCTGGCTCTTCAGTCCTCAGATGGCTGTGTCAGTCATATACAGGCATCGTGACCTGTGACCAGTCTTGTCACTTAGAGAAGGGTTGGGTTGCTGTGCAGCCGACATTTGGTTTACGTATGCGGCAGAGTATGGAGTTGTGCTGTCTCCTTGTCTTGCAGTGGCAAACCCACACAACATTTTACAAAAATGAGTAATTATGAAAGGGGATTGCCCAACAAAGATAAAAGTGTGGTCAACAGCAAAATGGGACAGCAAGTGATGGAGCTGAAGGTGCCATCAAACTGAATTTTGGTGGCGTAACAGGAGAAATAGCTAATGGCGGGAATGTGACTCTGCCGTTTATGTGAACTCGCTGACATAAACGAAGAACGTGATTGTGAGGAAAAGGACGCAGATGGTCCCGGGAGTGCCCCCACCCAGCAAAACAGCTGCACAGAGATGGCACAGAGCGAAATGGAATGCGCTTTCATAGCTACTTTATGACATTAAAAGTTCAAGGGATAGAAGTGTTCAGGGCTGATCGAAGCTTAGGAAGGAGTGTGGCAGTTCTGCACGGCGTAGGGGAGGTGCCTGCTCTGCGTCCTAAGTCATACAAGAAGGCAGGCACTGAGCAAGCCACGCTTGACACGTTTCTTACAAAGACATGAAAGTATTTCCACTTTTCAGTTTCTAATATTAAAGTGTACCTCACAAATCCCAGTTTCACTTTCCTATACAGTAAAGGTTGTTAATGTTTTGATGAACATTTTTAAAGCTCATGAGACCAGCATAGTTTGTACCATCGAGATCATTTTGCATGATTTTTGCTTGCATGGTCATTGTTCTGATCTCTTACTACTGTGCAAAGCAGGGACCACATATATGATTTGTGAAGGCAGAACAACATTTCATGTGACCCCTCCCCTTATTGTAACATATAAATGATATTTGAGAATTATCTTGTTTCACATTCTATTCTGAGACTATGGGTGACAGTTCATCAAGCTCATTGCTTTTGGATGAAGGAGAGATCATCTCTGACCAAGAAACTCTGCTGTCACTGGCACAGGCTTTTCTAAGGGGTTCCCGTTAGTGAGGAGCACCCCTTACTGTACGTGCCCGGCCGTCACAACTGTCCACAGCTGTTCTCCCAGCGATATAAAGTCCCTGCAGAAGAACACCTGGACTGTTGAGCGGTGGCTTACTGTCTTTCCTCCTTCCCTTCTGGTTTCAGCCTTGAAAGAACCTGGGAAATTTGATTTGGTTTATCACAACGAAAATGGCACCGAGGTAGTGGAGTATGCCGTGACACAGGAAAGGAAGGTGGGCATGCTTCTCTCAGCTGATACCGGGGTCCTGGGACGTGACGTTGTAGCTTCCTAAGCCGCCTGTGTTAAAGCCGTAAAGGATCCGAGCCCTAGGGGAGCCTGCCCCTCCTGCAGAGTGGCAGTTACAGGTCTAAGTGCCAAATCAAGGCACCCTCTTGGCCCTCAGAGAGCCTGTGTAACAGGTGGCACAAACAGGGTTTTGATGGGATCAGCAGGTTTGATGCAGTCTCCTGTACATGTTTGTTTGCAGTATGTGCAGCCCCACTTTTTTTGTTGAATCCATTCCTGGAAACAGCATTAGAAAATTCAACCTTGTAGGCTTTCTTATTCCATTATTAAACAGAGCCTTGAAATAGAAGCACAAGCCTGTAGTAACCTTTTGTGACACTAGGTGGCTCTCATTATTCATATATCCATATGGCCAAGCATCAGCGCTTGTTTTCTCCTGTTGTAAAATAGTTCCTGTCTGTAGGCAGTGAAGAATAAGCACTGTAGAGCTGCACAAAAGGGCACCAGTGGCCTTGTGATCCAGCTGGGCCACATCCAGCTCCCAGGTCTGTGGGCCTCACGTGCACTGGGCAGATGCCTGACCGCCCTGGAACCGGTTAGCCCTCTCCCCCTGCCAGCAGCCTCCCTCTACACTTGCCCTAGATCAAAGAAGATGAATTATGTTTAACGTAAAATTTGGTGCAGCCTGCCTAAGTGAGTTCTTGTAGCCTAACTGAACTTAGCTTACTTGGGACTCAGATGATTCTGGTTCTTCCCATTCAGGACAAATGAAAATGTATTTGAATTTTTTTTCTTACTGAAAACTATATGACCTATGTTATGTTTTTCCTCAGATCACCGTTTTTTGGAGAGAGTTGATTGATCCAAGGCTGATTATTGAACCTGCAAGTAACACCTTGCGTTCAGAACTTGTCAGAGTATGACCTCTCCACTTGTTAGTCTATAAATGTCTTGTTTGTGAAAGTGGCTATAACCTGAAATTTAAAAAAAAAAAAAAGTGAGGATTTGAAAGTTGTATGGATTTTTTTTGTTATCTTCACTGTATATGAAAAAAAAAATCTACCTCATCATATAAGTAACATGGGTGTTGGTATTGTAGGCCTTCCTTTTTTGTCCCCCAGGTTAATTTTGGTTAACAAAGTTCCAGACACAACATTCCCTGCAGGCATTGTTGTCATCCAATGTGTATGGTTTCTTCTTTCTCTATTTTTTTGACCATCAACTAGCAGTCCTCAATAGGAGTTGGTAATACCAAGTACAACAACGTGCTGCATATCTTGTCTCAATAAGTTTTGTTAAGTAACATTCTAAAGTATTGAAGCGTGTTACTTGACCTAATTTTTTAACATTTGAGTTGTTCCATTAAATGTGGAACATCTTATAAATTCCAAGTATTTTATACTTGAAATGGTTGAGAATTCACAAGTAGTTAGTTGGGTTTGTTATAGACAATGAGTGAAGGAATCCTTTTCATTTTTCCCAAATGTAAATGAAGGATTCTCGGGGCCCTGTGTAGAGCAGTGAAAATCAGAGCCCGGGTGTGTGCCTAGAGGAGAACGGCGTTCCACCTGGAGAGAGGACTCACTGAACCACAGAGCAGGTGGTGGCCCCTGCTGCAAGACGCCAAGTGCCTGGCTCAGGTGCCGCAGTGAGGATCAGAAACGGAAACTTCCTTTGCTGTTACTATTCAACACAAAGCTAGAAAGGCTGAATATATGCTGTAAAAATTGCTTTCTTTTAACAAAAGATCATATCCCTCCTTCAGCTTTGCAAATTTTTAAATAAAATCATATTGAACTGAAAGTCCGTGCTGGGTCCTCGTGTTGAGTTGCGCGTTGCAGCTTGCGCTCCTGTTCTACAGTAGTGCTGTAGGTTGTGATTTTCTCTAACAAGCTCTGCTTTGACCAAGAGTCTGGCATTGCAGGGTTTGGGCGAGTGGCGTTCTTCAGATCTGGGAGCCATGGGTCCAGTGAAGATGACGTCACGGTTTAATTTGCTCGGCATGCATGTGTATGAGAATTGGGTTTGTTGGTTTATAATGGAAGGGTACCCCAGAAAGAGTGAGATTCATGTGAATGGTGGGGTCTTGGCACTGGGGTTCCATGGAGCACAGGATTTGGAAGGGTTTGGAAGACGAATTCAGGGCACTGGTGGACATGGCTATAGCAAAGGAAGTGCTGGCCTGAGGGCGGGTTTTCCTCAGGTGAAGGTCAGCGTGTGTGTTACCTTTTCCTTCTGTCGCAATGTTTTTCAAACTATGAAGAGTCCACTAGGAGGGTCAGAAAACCCATTTAGGGGCCATGACCAGCTTTTTGAAAAAATAAAATACAGTAGTTCAGGGAAATAAAAAGTGCATCACACCCAAAACACTGAGGTTTGCTATATAGTTCTCACACTTCATTCAGAGAATCACCTGTGTCCTGGATCACCAGGAGATGCAAATGCATTTCTCACTGCTTGAGATCAAGGGCTCAGGGTTGTATTCTCTTTGGACTGGGAGTCTAAACAATACCGTATACCAGCACTGAGAGAAGAGGGGAGAGGGAAATGCAGGTGTTGCATGAGAGGTACACGCAGGGATGAGCGTTTGGCCTTGCAGTTAAGATGCCTGCACCATGCATCATACCCAGGCATGCCTGGGTCTGACTTGCAGCTCTGGCTCCTGACTCTAGCCCCCTGCTGTGCAGACCCCACGAAGCAGTGGTGTGGCTCAGGTAGTTGATTCCCTGCCACTCACAGAGGAGACCTGGACTGCATTCTTGGCTTCCGGCTTCAACCTGATCAGACCCAGCCATTGCGAGCATTTGGGGAGTAAACCAGCAAATGGGAATGCTGGCTGGCTGGCTGGCTGTCTCTGCCTGTCAAAGAAAAATAAATAAAAAGAAGTATGTGCCAGGGATCTTGTTACACTGTTCCTGAGCTGGTGGTCCAGAAGCTCACTTCTAGATGAGGAAAATGGGAAATACTCAAATACCAGCTGCTGATACTATAGGATTGTTCTATGGGTTTAGAGAAGTAGTTCTTCCAACCCTTCTCAACCCCGTGCTGAGTGCCGACTTGCCAAAGATCCCCCAGCTGGCAGAGGGAGAGTGTGGTGTAGCCTCAGAGCAGCTTTCTGTGTCCCCAGGATGTTGTGGAGTTTGTCCTGGCCTGGAGTGTAGGCAAGAGCAGGGCACCTGCCTCACATTCCCTCCTGTCCACTGCCGTTATCCTTGGGAACCTGAACCTTCTGGCGTAACCCCCTGCTGCCCCACGACTCACCCTGGTCCATCTTCAGTGTCTCCTCACCATTGTAAACTGCACCAACTCCCAACAGAAAGACTGACCCTGACTTGCTCAGGCCGTGTCCCGCCGTGCCTTTCTCCCTGTGGGGAAACCCTCCAGCTCTCTTCAGCACGTCCCTGACGTCACTGTTCTCTTCTTTGCTGTCCTCTCATCTTGGACACTGTGGTGGTAACTGAATTACAGTGACCTCCCTTGTCTGGGGAGGATACTTCCAAGACCCCCAGTGGATGCCTGAAACTGGATATTGCCAAACCCTGTGTTTTCTCCTGTTCATGGAGAACTTGCACCTTTTCACTTAAAGGAAGCCCTCTAATGGTTTTCTTGGCATTTCCAAATCTCCAGCATCCCTACTCTTGCATTTGGGGGCCATTAGTCAGTGAATAGAGTTACTTGAACACAAGCACTGCAATACCATGACAGTCAGTCTGATAACCAACACTGCCGCCATCTGAGTGGCTGACATGGACTGCATGATTGCACTGGACCAAGGGGTGATTTGTACCCTGGGCAGAAAGGGTGGGACTGCTGAGATTCCGTGCTACACATGGGCACCCGATTTACAACTTATGAATCGCTTATTTTTGGAATGGCCCATTTAATATTCTTGAAGTGCAGTTAGGGGCTAGGGAGGAACTGCTGTGCTATGAATAATTGCATGCCAACAAATAGAGTAAATGGACTCATTCCTAGAAACTCAAGCTACCAAAACTAGCTTAAAAAGATAGAAAATCTGAACAGGCCTATACCAAGTAAAGACATTGAGTTAGTCATCAAAATCTGCCCCAGAAGTGCGCAGGACCACGTGACTTCACTGGTGAACTCTACCAAACATTAAACCTTCACAGACTGGCAGGACCTTTTGAAAGAGCAGGGAGAGCTCCTAGCTCATTCTTTGAGGCCAGTATTACCCAAAGATGTCACAAGGAAAGTGCCCCCTAGTGTCCCTAATGAATACAGACACAAAAATTCTTTACAAAACAGTAGCGAACTGAGTCTCACAACCTATAATCTGTGACCAAGGGAGACGTATATGGAAATCAATCAGTATACTTTTACCATTTCAGTAGGGAACAAAACCTAAATAGAAACAGAAAAAGCACTGGCAAACTCCCTGTCATGATAAACACACTCTGGGACTTGAGGACATCTCTGAAAACCTCCTAGCTAACATCAAGCAATGACTGAAGGGTGAAAGCTTTTCTTCCAAGGTCAGGAATAAGACAAGGATGTTTGCTGTTGCCATTTACATTCGGCATTGTGCTGGATTTTTGAGAGATCAATTGCATTTGTATACAACAGAAATGAAAAATTGTTAATTTTTTAAAAGATTTAGGGGCCACTTTTGGGGTGCAGTGGGTTAATGTGCTGCCTGTGCTGCTGGCATCCTGTATGAGTGCCGGATTGTGTCCTGGCTGCTCCACTTCCTATCCAGTTCTCTGCTAATGTGCCTGGGAAAGCAGCAACAGATGACCCAAGTTCTTGGGTCCCTGCCACCCATGTGGGAGAACAGACCAGAATGGAGTTCCTGGCTCCTGGCTTTGACCTGGCCCAGCCATTTCAGTTTGAAAGGCAGGTTGCAGAGAGAAATTTTCCATCTGCTAGTTCACTCCCCAAATAGCCACAGTGGCCTGAAGCTAGGCCAGGCAGAAGTCAGGAGCCTGGAATTCCATATGGATCCCTCACATGGGTGGCAGGGGCCTAAGCACTTGTGCCATCTTCCGCTGCTTTCCCAGGCTGTTAGCAAGGAGCTGGATCAGACATGGAGCAGCTGGGACTTGAAATGGAACTCACTGGATACCAGTGTTGCAGGCGTTGGCTTAACCTGCATCACAATTTTGGCCCCTTGAAATGAAAAATCTAAAAAAGAAGAAACAATTCCATTATAACAGCACCAAAATGAATGTAATTCTTAGGAAAAAAAAAAAACAACAACAAAATAAGTGTAAGAAATATATGTTGTAAATTTTTAAAAATTGTAATACTGTTAAAATGATAATATTCCTGAAATTGACACATATATTCAACATCATCCCTATCAAAATCTGAGCTAGAATTTTTGGAGAAATTGATGAGTTGATAACAAAATTCATATGGAAATACAGGGACTCAGAATAAATAGTTAAAATATATAATTAAAATATAATTAACTTAAAATAATTTTGAAAAAGTTGGAAGGCTCACACTTTGTGATTTGTAAAAAAAAAAAAAGATTTATTTATTTATTTATTTGAAAGAGTTACACAGAGAAAAAGAGGTCTTCCATCCGCTGGTTCACTCTCCAATTGGCCGCAACAGCTGGAGCTGTGCCAATCTGAAGACAGGACCTGGAGGGGTCCAGGTCTCCCGCATGGTGCAGGAGCCCAAGGACTTGGGCCATCTTCCACTGCTTACCCAGGCCATAGCAGAGAGAGCTGGATCAGAAGTGGAGCAGCCGGGACTCAAACTGGTGCCCATATGTGATGCCGGCTCTGCAGGCAGCGGCTTTACCCACTATGCCACAGCGCCAGCCCCCACTTTGGGATTTTAAAGCGTCATATAGATATAGTAAGAAAGACTGGTACTGGCATAAGGATATAGATAAATGGAATAGAAATGAGTCCAGGGGCTGGCACAGTGGTGTGATGGGTAAAGCCACCACCTGTGATGCCAGCATCCCATATGGGCACTGGTTTGAGTCCCAGCTGCTCTACTTTTGATCCAGTGCCCTGCTGGTAGCCTGGGAAAGCAGTGGAAGATCGCCCAAGTTCTAAGGCCTCTTCGCCCATGAAGGAGATCCAAAAGAAGCTCCTGGCTCCTGGTTTTGGACCAGCCCACTTCGGCAGTTGCAGCCATTTGAATGAACCAGTGGTTCAAAGATCTTTCTTTCTGTCCCTCTCTGTAACACTGCCTTTCTTTCTTTTTCTTTTTTCTTTTTAAATATTTATTTATTTATTTGAAAGAGTTACACAGAGAGAGGAGAGGCAGAGAGAGAAGTCTTCCATCTGATGGTTCACTCCCCAGTTGGCTGCAACAGCCAGAACTGCACTGATCCAAAGCCAGGAGCCAGGATCTTCCTCTTGGTCTCCCAAATGGGTGCAGGGGCCCAAGCAGTTGGGCCATGTATGCACTGCTTTCCCAGGGCATAGCAGAGAGCTGGATCAGAAGTGGAGCAGCTGGGTCTTGAACCGGCGTCTGTATGGGATGCTGGCACTTCAGGCCAGGGCATTAATCCGTTGAGCCACAGTGCCGGCCCCAAACACTGCCTTTGAAATAAGGAAATAAATCTTTTTAAAAAGAAAAATAAATAACAAAACTATGAGCAGTAATAATGTTCTCCATTACAAAAAAAAAAAAAAGTTACAACATGGAGGAACCTTGGAAACATGCTCCGCAAAGTAAGCCAGAGGCAGACGAACATATTGACAGAGGTGGTTTACTCACTTCCAGGGGCTGGGGCCCAGGGGGAATGGGGAGTGGTTGCTTGTAGGTAGTTTCTTTGGGGTGATGTAAATGTTCTGGACTTAGTAATGATGGTTGTACAACCTTCTGAATATACTGAAACATGCTGAGTTGTCCACTCTCCCTAAGGGGTGAGTTTATGGGATATGAATTACTTCTCAACTTAAAAAATTTGGGCCAGCGCCGTGGCTTAACAGGCTAATCGTCCGCCTTGTGGCGCCAGCACACCGGGTTCTAGTCCTGGTTGGGGCGCCGGATTCTATCCCGGTTGCCCCTCTTCCAGGCCAGCTCTCTGCTATGGCCCGGGAAGGCAGTGGAGGATGGCCCAAGTCCTTGGGCCCTGCACCCCATGGGAGACCAGGAAAAGCACCTGGCTCCTGCCTTGGGATCGGCGCAGCGCCAGCCGCAGCGGCCATTGGAGGGTGAACCAACGGCAAAAAGGAAGACCTTTCTCTCTGTCTCTCTCTCTCACTATCCACTCTGCCTGTCAAAAAAAAAAAAAAAAAAAAATTAAAAAGGGCAACTGATGATATGGTCTGATTACAAACACCTTTCTGGCAATAAACTCACTAATTTAGAGGAAATGGGACAAATTCCTTGAAAACACAACTTGCCAAAAACTGACACAAGAAGACATAAAAAGTCTGAATATTTCTTTAAGAGTTAAAGAAATTGAATTAATAATTTTAAACCTCCACATGAAAAAACTCCTGCCATCAGTTTTTTAACAGTGCATTCTATCAAACATTTAAGGAGGAAATAGGATCAAAATTCACACACGCCCTGAGACAGTAAATGAAAGAACAGTTCCCAAATGATTTCTCTGAAGGCTGCATGACCTTGATGGCAAAACCTGAGAAAGGCAAGAAAATGAGAGACCCCTGCCCCTCATGAGCAGCTGAAACCGCCCTTAACCAAAGAGCAGCAAATCCAATCCAGCAGTGTGGGAAATGGTGACACACCAGGACCAGGGGTTATTCCAGGAATGCACGATTGGTTTGATGTTCTACCTGCTTATTCATCACATTATCCAAATATAGAAGAAACAGGATCACTTGCTAGAAAGAAACATGCTTAAATAATCAAGAGTACCTCAATAAAATATAATCATAGCCATTATGGAGAAAGTAAGAACTCTTAGACTCTACACTTAGGGTTAAGAGTAGGCTCATGGTGTGGGAGGTGGACACCATGGTCTTTCCCACACTGGAGCACCTGAGGTCAGGAGGCCTCCATCCCGGGCCCTTCCCCATCTCTGGACAGTGGACGTCCTCTGTCACTTAGACTTCCCAGGCCGTCCTTCAAACAGGAGCAAGAACCGATGACCTTCCCACGGGGCTGAGGACTCAAAGTTGGATGCTAGAGCCACAGCCACAGTCTGAATTTCAATTCCACGAGGGTGGTACTGGTGGGAATAAAAGGCAGATTGTATCTGCAGGCAAAGGAGGTTTATCACTCTGCTCTCCCAAGCTCCAGCACAGTGGGAATCTGCCTAACACTGCCAGCCATGTGCTAGTCTGGGCCACATAGCTCCCTTGTGACCAACGGGGTCACCTTTGGCTTGAGGACACTGTTCTGGGTTCCTGATCATCGCACAGCCTCCAGCCCAGGGGCAGTCCCTGGCCCTCTGGAAGCCCGTGGCAAGGGCTAACATGTGTGGTGCCCATTCCTGCTGCGTGTGCTTCATTCGTGCCCACGGTGCCCCCACCCAAAAGGTGCTCCTGGCACGGCATGAGAAGGCAGGCCAATGGCCGACTCCCATGCCCTCCTTCAGCACTGGTCTGCTGCATGGTAGGTGTCCATAAACACTGCATGGACGCATGAGCGTAAGGTGTGGCCCTCTGGTCATCTCCATTTTCTAAGCAGCCCTTCTAGCCCTCTCCCCCGGGAAAGTGCATTTCACATTCCGGCCTGAGTCCCCGGCCACCTCCCTCATGATAACTGGTTAAAGGGCTCTGCATGGCTTTCTGTTCCTGGACCCTCTCCATTCTTCCCTTCCTGCCTCCCCCCTCCTTCTGTCTTTCTCCTTTGCCTTCAAACAACAACAAAACAAAAAGAGAACAAAGGGGGGGATTTCGGGGAAGCCAGGGGTTGGAATGCTGAGTTCAGCAGTCCTGAGCTGGAGTCCCAGGCCTGGGATGGTCGTGGGGTCCTCGTCTGTAGGCTGGACATACTGACACTGGCCTGGAGGGTTGGTCTGGATTATAAGATGGTACAGCAAGACTGGTGTAGCTCATGGCAGGAAACCCTAAGTATCAGTCACGATGGCGATGACAGCTCCAACCTGGCTCCAGGGCAAACTCCAGCTGTCTCCTCCCCCTGTCCTATCCCCTCTAGAACACCTCCGGCTTCCTGTGCAACCACATTTCCTGCGCCCGGTCCAGGGAGGTGGGAAACAGCTAAAATAAGGAAAGAAGTCTAACAAAGCGATTTTCAGGAAAAAAGAGCTTAGGTTCCAAAAAAGAGCTTAGGTTCCAATGTTCTGTGTGTGTGAGACAAAACACTTGTTAAGTTTGGGTTCCCCCAAGCCCCAGGCAAGTAGGAATGGGAATTCCAAATAAAGCATGCTGTATTGTACACTAGAGGGAAGTCATCCGGTTCCAGTCTGAAGCTGTGGCCACTGGCACCAGTCTCCAGGGACTGCATGTTCATAGGGGGAGAGTTGGGTGAGGGTAACAGGTGGAATAATAGGGAAGAAAATAAGGCAGTCTCATTTAAACAGTTCTACTGTTGTTTTTACTTGTGCTTTCTAACTCTTGTTTGCACAGAGAAAAGAGCTCCCGTGTGCTGATTAAATGCTGAATGACCCACAGGGGCTGGAACCAGGAGCTGGGAACCCCAGCCAGGTCTTCCACGTGGGTGGCAGGGACCATCACTCGCTGCCTAACAGGGCCTGCACTGCCAGGAAGCTGGAGTCAGGAGCCAAAGCCAGAGCCAGGAGTGGAGCCCAGGGTCGCCAACGTGGGACACGGTTGTCTTCACCACTCGCTAAACGGCCCCTATCTCTCAGAAGGAAAGGAGGCAAGAAAGCTGAAGACAGGAGAGAAAGGAGGCGAGAGACAGAAAGGGAGACAGACACAGAAAGGCGGGAAGAAATAGTGAGACCCCACCCTGATGGTGGACGCAAGGCTGTGCGGGAGCCAGACGGCACGGCACGAGGATCCCCAGCCCGCGGGCACTCACCGCAGAGCGACCCACAGGTGGGCGTAAGGGCGCGCGGGAAGTTCCAGTGCTGGGCGCCTGAGCCCACCCCACGCCTTCGCGCCGCTCTCCGACCCTCCCGCTAGGGGGCGACTGGGACCTCGGCGAGCTCGGGCTTCCCGGGGCCGCGAGCGGCCCGCCCCGTGCACGCCCCCAAGCGACTTCCTGGCAGGCGCGGGCAACGCCTTCCCCGGCTAGGTTTCGTTTCCCCGGGAGCCTCTGGGCAGTCGCTCGGCGCTCCGGATCCCGTGCCGTCCCCAGGAGCGCCATGGCGGAGCTGCTGCCCTTAGCCGAAGAGCTGTCGTGCTCCATCTGCCTGGAGCCCTTCAAGGAGCCGGTCACCACCCCGTGCGGCCACAACTTCTGCCGCTCGTGCCTGGACGACACATGGGCCGTCCAGGGCCCGCCGTTCCGCTGTCCTCAGTGCCGCACCAGCTACCAGGTGCGCCCGCAGCTGCACAAGAACACGGTGCTGTGCTCCGTGGTCGAGCGGCTCGCGATAGTGGAGCAGGACCAGGCCCGGGCGCCCGGCGACGGCTGGACGCCGCCCGTGCGCAGCGCGGCCCCCAGCACGGTCGCCCAGGTGGCCTGCGACCACTGCCTGAAGGAGCCCGCCGTGAAGACGTGCTTCGTGTGCACGGCCTCCTTCTGCCAGGAGCACCTGCGGCCGCACCTCGACAGCCCCGCCTTCCGGGACCACCCGCTGCAGCCGCCCGTGCGCGACCTGCAGCGCCGCAAGTGTCCCCAGCACAACCGCCTGCGGGACTTCTTCTGCCCGGAGCACGGCGAGTGCATCTGTCACGTCTGCGTGATAGAGCACAAGACCTGCTCGCCCATGTCCCTGAGTCAGGCCAGCGCTGACCTGGAGGTAGGCTGGCGGGGGTGGGGGGTGGGGGCGGGAGGGAAGCGTGGGCCCGCTGGGCGCTGCAGAGAGGCCGCCATGCCCCGGATCCCCTGGGGAGGGAGGCCTCGCTGGGCCTGAGTTGGAGTAGGGGTATCCCCAGCGACAGAGCAGGAAAGAGCTGGGAGGTTGTGCAGCCCTCCCCGCTCATGGCCCGTGCCCCAGCCATAAACCCATTTAACAGAGGGAATACTTGCGGGAGAGCTGGCTTGCTTGAAACCTGCACTTATCTGCTTAGGTCTTTGGGAGAGGGTTTTGAGCCGTCGTATAGGAACCCTGGAGCTCACCTCTCTGCCCTCATGGATTTCTGGCGGCACCTGGGAGGTGATTATTCTCAGTTTCGTTTCGTAGTTGAGTGAACCGAGGTCCGTGGGTGTTAATTTAGCTGGGGCATAAGCATTGTGGCCCAGCAGGTGTAGGTCTGACTCACAATTTGCAGTTTCTCCCCATGGACCAGCCTCCTATCCAGGTCTGTGGAGTCCAGAGCGGGGGACATCCTCAAGTGGCCCAAGCCTCCATCTAGTGACCTGGGAGGGTGGGCAGAGTCCCTGGAGGTGACCCCACGCTGTGCTGGTGTGACTGAGCTGGGCTTTGGCCCTGCTCCTGGGTCCTCCTGGGTCCTCCTGGGTGGTAGGAGGAGGGACTAGGTGAGTCGCTCAGGGCCTTCTAGACCTGTGCTGGTTTCAGTAGTTTTGGGGAAACCGTACCTGCCCTCTGTGGACTCACAGCAGAGCGGGGTAAGGTGTCATCCACCCACTTTGCTTATGCAGTCCCAGCTCCCCGGCGGCGTCTGACTGCATTTCATATCCAGGAGGACAAAGAACAAGGCCTGGCCTCATGCTGCCAAAGGAGACCTGAGCCTGGGGGGTGGGGTGGCAGGACTGCCGGGCCCAGGGGATAGGCCTGGCTCCCATCTGGCCGCAGCCCTTCTTTGCTTCCCTGGGTCTGAGCTGGGCTCCTCTGGTCTTTTCCCCTGAGTTTAGAAGCTGGCTTTGAGGCATGTGATCTGGCTGGGTGTGGCCTGTGGCCCACACGCTATCTCAGCCGCTGTTCCAAGCCAGGAGGAGGGCCCGTGTCACAGAGGTTGAGTCTGACACGTCATGGGTCCTAGATTTAAGGTGAGGGTGGGTCCCGAATAGCTCAGGTAGAGTGGGAGAGGCAGCAAGGAAGAAGGGAGGGCCAGGGAGTGTTGATACAGCTTGCGAAGGGAAGGAAATGTGTTTTTCCTAGACATTTCTGGCATGCTCAGATTGGGTTGTGTGTGTTCATTTTAATCCCAGGGTTTGAGCTGTGCCAGTTAACAGCAGTGTGGCCTCTGGCAAGTCGCTTAATTGCCCCGTGGCTCAGTGCCTGCCTCTGTGGAGGCTGGGTTGTTCCAACCGCATGGCGTTGTTCTGCGCTGTAAATACATGAACGTGTGGAAAGCGGTGTGGAAGTCGCGGCAGGTCAGAAATGCCAGCTGCCGCGACAGCGGCGGCCGTGACTTCCCTCCCCACTTCTGTGCCGCAGCGCTCGGCTCCGTCTGAGCAGAGGTCTGGCAGTCTGGGAGACTGGTGATGCGTAACGTGCCTTTGTTTCCGGAGGCAGCCGGGGCCAGGCAGTTCTGAATGAGCTTCACTGAGTTTGGGGGGCTGCATTGTTGACGCCTGGACTTTGGCCTCTGTGGGCTGTGTCGACCTTTTTCCTAACGTTGGTGGTCCCAGCCCACAGGGTGGCCAGGCGAGCCTTGGAATGTTGTCCCCTGTCGCCCTGAAGCTGACAAAGGCTCGCCCAGCTCTCCTCCAGGATTGTGGATCTCCAGGATTGTGGTTCCACAATCCCTTCTCTTTTAGCAATCCCCCCCTGCCTTCCCCTTCGGTTTTCTGTCTGCTTTTCTGGTTGTTGGCCGTGGGAGGATTGAGCCATCACCGAAGCAGCTGTCCCGGGTGGCTCTGCCTCCATGCCGGCGTGGCCACCTTTTTATTCTCCTCTCTTTGGTGTTGTCAGCTGTAAAATGGGTAGGCCTGAAGATGCTAGCAGAAATGAGTGGAATAAAAGTTTGTACAAGAGAGTTCAGACGTGAGACAGAGTAGTGGTAAGTAAGGTAGGTAGCAAGGTAGGGCATCTGTCAGAGCAGATGGGCCCCTCTCCAGATGGAATCTGAGAATGTCCAGTTTACATGAAGACTGGGGTTTGTAAGGCAATGGGGTCCAGTTCTTCCCATCTGTCTCCTTCCCCTCGCCCATCTTCTTCTGGAAAGAGAGTTTGCTGGGTGAAATAGGTACAGTTCCTCCCAGGGTTTTATTTCCCAGTGTCATCAGGCTGGGCAGCCCACTTGGCGCTGGGCAGGAGGGCAGGCGGGGATCACCTGCAGAGTTCTCAGGGCTGTGGACAGGACTTTGCAATGTGGAGACCCGTGCTGCTGGAGGCTGCCCCCTTCCCTCCTCTGGTGCTTTGTTGACTTTAGGCTACACACACACACACACACACGGGCTGATCTCTAACTTCCTACCTGGTGAAGTCCCAGGTATGGGCAGGTGCGTTGTTCCGGGTAATCCTCCTGATAGCCCTATGGGGTGGGAGCAGTTGTATCTCTTTTATGGCCAATGAAACTGAGGTGGTGAGAGCGGTACAGCTGCAAACTGGGACTTGAGCTGGGTCCGTCTGACCCCACATCCTGTTCTCTGAGCTTCCTTACTGTGCGGCCCCCCTAAAGGGTGATGGACTGCTTCAGAAAGCTCTACCCAGGTAAGACATGGGGTGGCCGAGCCCCTGTGGGACAGACTCAGGGCATGGCACCTGGTGTTGGGGGCAAGGCTGACGAGGAGCTGTCTCACCCTTGTGTGTTTTCTCTGCAGAACAAGCTGAGGTACAAACTCACCATCATGTACAGTCAGATCAACGGGGCGTCGAAAGCGCTAGAGGATGTGCAAGCCAGGCAGCAGGGTGTGCAGGTGAGTGGCCAGGCCCTTGTCTACCAGCCCGGCCCTGGGGCCCCCAGGCAGGATAGGGGCAGCGCTGAACTTGACAAGGCTGGTGTTGGGTGCGCTCACAAGCATCAGAATTCAGCACCAGACTTGCAAAGCAAGCAAAAGCACTGTGTGCTCAGGAGAGACCCTTTGCAAACCCAAGTTGAAAACCACCCACAGGCTCAACCGTGGGGGAACCTTCAGAACTTGAGCTGGGGGTGGCTGCTGTGGTACAGTGGTTAAACCACTGCTTGGGATACCCGCGTCCCATATCAGAGTGCTGGTTCGAGTCCCGACTCCCCTGCTTCTGATCCAGTTTCTGCTGGTGTGCACCCTGGGAGGCAGCAGGTATTGGCTGAAGTGCTTGGGTCCCTGCTGTCCTCATGGAAGACCCAGAGTTCTGGGCTCCTGGTGTCTGCCTGGCCCAGCCTTGGCTGTTGCAGGCACTTGGGGAGTAAACCAGTGGATGGAAGCTTGCTTGCTCTCTTTCTCTTTCCCTCTCTCTGTTATTATGCCTTTCAAATAAATAAGCATTTTAAAAAAAGAACTAAAATGTAGGAATATAAAGAAATGATTATGATCTGAATTAGGAGAAAAACAGGAAACCAATATCCACTAGAGTTTCGTCTTCTCTAAAAAGAGTGTTGTTTCCTGGGGCTGCTGTAACAAATTGCCACAGCCTTGGCGACTGAAACAAATGAAACTCATTGTTTCACAGTTCTGGAGGCCGGAAGTCCAAAATCACAACATGGGCGGGGTCAGTCACAGCATGGGCGGGGTCACACTGCCTCTGACATCTCTGACGGAGACGCCATCTTTGCCTCTCCCAGCTCCAGCCCCTCAGGCTGATGGCTTCGTGGCTGCATGGCTCCAGTCTCCCCTTCCTTCCCCTTTGTGTCTCCAAACACCTGTCAAATAAAAACAAAACACCTGTCTTTAGATTTAGGGCCCACCAGTGTAATCAGGGTGATCTCATGTTGAGATCCTTAGTTTAATTATATCTGCAAAGACCCTTTGCTGGGAGGCAGGTGTCGGGGGATAGGGAGGGAAGGCAGCATTGGATCCATTGCAGGGAGTACAGGAAAAAAGATAGGAAAGAAGTATTTTTTTTTTTTTTAAGATTTTTTATTTATTTGAGAGGTAGAGTTACAGACAGAGAGAGGGAGAGACAGAGAGGTCTGTCATCTGCTGGTTCACTCCCCAAATAGCTACAGTGGCCAGGGCTGGGCCAGGGCTGGGCCAGGCGAGAGCCAGGAGCTGAGAAATTCATCACAGTCTCTCATGTGGCGCAGGTGCCCAAGCACTCAGGCCATCTTCCACTGCTTTCCCAGGTGCATTAGCAGGGAGCTGGGACTCGAACCGGCACCCACATGGGATGCCTGTGTCTCGGGCTGCAGGTTGACCTGCTGCGCCACAACGCTGGCGTCTGCTAATGCATCTTGATTTGGACTAGCCACGTCTCAAGGGCTGGGAATGGAGCACAGGCACCCTGGTGTGGGATGCAGGCATCTTGACTGGCACTTCAGCTGCGAGGCTCAGTTCTCGGCCCCTCCGTGCATTTCTTTACGTGTTATCGTGCACGTATGTATTCTGTAGCAATTGATTCTGCCCTTCTGTTTGTTTCGCAGCTTTACATGAACAGCTGCTTCTCCAAGTCTGTGTCTTCTTCAAGTTGTGTTTCTCTCTTGGAGCTCTATTCCTGCATGGCCCCAGTTGATTAATTCTCATAACCATTTGGCTTTCCATCCTGTGAATAGCTCTCAGTTTCAAGTCTTCTGCTGACAGGTTTCCGGGTTGTTCCCAGGTTCTCGCTGTTTCAAAGCGTGTCGCTTCTGAACATTCTTGTGTGTGTCTCTGAGGCAGGTGTCTGCGCATTTTCCCAGAGTGCTTTCCTGGGATCGCAGCCGCCGCGCATCGGACACAAACGCCTCCGAATTTCCTAGACTGCCTGGTTGCTGCCCAGGGTGGCTGTGCTGGCTCCTACTGCTACAGGGCACGAGTCAGAGTTTCTGGTGCTCTGCCTCACCCACCTTGGGATGGAAGCTGTAGCTTTTTTTTTTTTTTTTTGCCAATCTCACGGTTCTTCTCTTGCCTCGGCCCTCTTAGGAGGCTACAAACAGGAAGATAGAGCAGCTGCGACAAGAATACCTGGAAATCAAGGCTCTCATCGATGCCTCGGAGGCCAGCTCGACTCGAAAGATAAAGGAAGAGGAGAAGAGAGTGCACGGCAAGTTGGACACCATTCATCAGGTGCTCCTCAAGAAGAAGAGTGAGATCCAGGCCCTGAAGGAGAAGATCGAGGACGGCCTCAAGGAAGGGGACGAGTTTGAGTTTCTGGAGGTGGGTGGCAGGGCCCGGGACCACCGGGTCTGGAAGCGATACGGTGGGGCCTGGCGCCGTTGGGCTGGAAGAGGTCAACAGAAGTATCTCTGAGTTTGCTGGGTTGCGACACGACTTCAAAACGTACCGCAGCCCCAGGGCTTAGAAGAGCTGCTCAGTGGCTCCCTGGCCCCTGAGTGTGGGCACGTCTTCGTCTGCGCAGGGGCTCACGACGCCAGCATCTGAGGGAGCACACATGGCGTGGCCGTTGTTGGTAGAATTCATTTCCTTAGGGTTGAAGGAATGAGGTCGTCCCCTCCTTGCTGGCTGTCAGCCAAGGCCTCTCCCAGCTTGGTAGCTTCCTTCTTTCAAAGCTAGCAGGAGAGCTGCTCCCTCGAGGAAGGCCTGGTCCCCCTTTTGAGGACTTTTACCTGATTAAGTCTGGCTCACCCGAAAAATCCCCCTTTGGATGAACTCCAGGTCAACTGATTTGGGGTCTTTTTGTTGTTTGTTTCTTTTTAAAGATTTATTTATTTGAAAGGCAGCGTGATAGAGAGAGAAGAAGACACACATACACAGAGAAAGACAGATCTTCCATCTGTTGTTTCTCTCCCCAAATGGCCACAATAGCCAGGTGTAGGCCGGGTCAAAGGCAGGAGCCAGGAACTCCCTCCAGGTCTCCTGCATGGGGAGCAGGGCCGCACGCACTCGGGCCAGACTCTGTTGCCTGGGAACACCCTCTGAAAGCTGGATGGAAGCAGAGGACCCAGGACTTGAACCAGCATTCCAGTACGGGAGGCTGGCCTCACAATCAGTGATCAACCCACTGCGCCACAATGCTGGCCCCTGAGTGGGGGGTCTCAGTTACACTGGTAACATTCCTGCCTCTGCTTATAACCCAATCATGGGAGTGATATCCTGCCACATCCCCCTCTGCTCCCCCTCAAAGACCAAGGATTATATGGGGTGTGTCCCCCAGAGGGAACGGGGATCTTGGGGGCCGTCTTAGAATCCTGCCTTCGTCACACCCCATCCTCTGCCTCTTTCCTGCCTTCCTCTTCACTGCCCCCAGGCCCCTGCCCTTCGTGGCTCCCTCCCCCTTCATGTGGCCCACAAGGTTCTTGGCGACCAGATCTTGCCTTGGCCAGCAGCCTCGTGTCTTGCCACCTGCTCTCCCAGCCCATGTCCTGTGTCATGACCACGGGGGGGCATCACCATTCCCAGATGGAGTGGGCACTGGGCGAAATGCCATGCTTGACTCCTCGTCCCTGGACGCCACGTCCTCCTTCCAAGGCCAGCTCCGGTTTCCCCGTCTTCTTGGGATCCTTTTTTTCTTGCCTTGATGGATATTGCAGAGCATGTCCCCCTGCCTCTCCTGGAGCACTGGTGGCAATGTGTCATGTCTGTTGCCATGGTAACCCATCCTGTTCCCTTGCTCCTCACGTCTCTAGTGTCCAGCACAGTGGGCCTGGTAGGGCATCTGGGTTCCCTGCCACCACCCTTGAAAGGCGCAGGTCCTGGGGAGAGTACAGGAGCGGTGGGAGCCTCTCCCTGTGCATGAAGCCCAGGCTGGAGGGCGTTCGGTTTCATCCCAAGTGCTCACACCTGTTTGTCGAGGACGCTGCCTCGACCTCTGGGAAGGTTTCTGAGTCCACAGCCAGGGCTCTTGATGCTGCGTGGCCGTGTTTGGTCTAAAAGTTTGCGACCTTCCGTCAGGCGCTGCCTTCCCCCAGGACGTGTCCTGGCCCAACTCTGCACCCGCTGGATGGCGCTGTCCATTCTCAGAGGTTGCAGGATAGACCTGGCCCTGGCCACCACTGCCTCTTCTCCATACCCAGCAAGAGGAGTGGGAAGAGCTTGGTCCTGAGGCCCAGACAGCCTCACTCCCAGTCGTGTCAGTGCCGGGAAATGGTGGATTTCCCAGGAGACCGCTTATCGTGCCTAGAACTCAGCTTCCCCACCTATAAGATGAGAAACCTCTGAGGTTCCTTCCAGCTTCAGGTTCCTGGATCTTAAAGTGGCGCCTCAACTTTGGGTGACTTCCGGCCTGTGCTGGAGTAGGCTGCCTGAAGTTAGCACCGTAGGCCCAGGGAAACTCTTCCCGAGGCACTGGCCTCCCTGGAGCTGCCTGCACTAATCCCCTGGCTTCTTCCAGAAAGCGTCAAAACTGCAAGGAATCGTGACGAAGCCAGTGTACGTCCCCAACGTGGAGCTGAATCATGAGCTGATACATTGCGTCTACCAGGGCACCTTGGACCTCAAAAATGAGCTGAAGCGGGCTACCAGGCAGCTCCAGGAGAAGAAGCCCAAGGAGGCCCCAGGCCCAGGTAACCCCTAGCAGCCCTGATGCTGTCCCCTGCAGAACTCTGAGCCGGGGTGAGCTGCTCGGTGTTTTGGCCAGGGCAGGGGTGGGGGTGGGGACACGTGACCCAGAGCTTTGGGGTTGGCATTCCAGGGGTCGCCTTCCATTTGCCAGGTGAAGTCTTTGCTTTATCTTGACATTGATGTTGCCATGAAACATGGTATGAGGCTTGATGTTGTAATAGGACTTCCAGGACAGGCTCTGTCTGTGACCCCGAAGCCAGCTTGCACGGGTTCTGAGTAGACTCAGGGTTGTCAGTGTGTTTGGTGAGGGAATGATGAGTTTGAGAACCCATAAAACCTGGACTTCCTCCTCAGCAGCCCCCCTCATCCTGTCCCCCATGTCCATCCATTGCAGGCCTCACCTCTTTAATTTTTCCCAAGTTAGTCCACTGGTCCCAGTGCCCCTCTCACTCACCTGCTGTCTGCTGCCGTCACCTGTACCCCATGACTGTGGCAACTTCCTTAATGGTCTCTGTGCGTCTACTGCTATAGCCAGAGGGAGCTTGTCAGGATTCAGGTCTCACCTCCTGGGACCTATCTCTTCTTCCCCTTTCAAAGGCTTTCCATTCCTGTTGGTTGCCAGACCCTTGACCTTGGCCTACAAGCCAGGTCAGGCCTTGTCTGTCTCTCCAATGCTACGGTGCCCCCATCCTCTCCCCATGCATCGCTCTGCATTCAGTTCTTCCACTATGCGAAGCTTCCTGCCACAGGGCCTTGGTACGTGCTCTCTTCCCACTTCTCAGAAGCCTGACACTCTGCCACCTGCACCGTTAACTCCTCACCCTTTGAAGCGCGGTTCAGACATCACATTTCTCAGCTGACATCCCTGCTACCACTGCCACGCCTTACGCTTGGTCCTGCAGTCTTACCATGCTTTCAGGCACATGCGTCTTTTTACTCTCCCTTGAATTGCTGTCTGTCTGCCCTGCCAGCTTGCGGTCTCTGAGGGCAGGGGCTATGTCTGTTTCTCATTCAACACTGTCCCACAGCACCTCACACAGAACCTTATGTGTCATCCAGGGCGTAGGCTTGGACTTCAACTTGGCCACTTGAATGTCCCTGCAGAAGGGCTTCTGAGACAAGTGGTGGTGCAGCTCCACTGGGGGAGTGACTTGTAGGGGTTCCAGCTGCTGTGGGGGGAACCAGAAGTGACCCTACCTCCATGCCACCCCAGGCACCTTCATCTCACGTGGGTGTCATCCCCAAAGTTAGAGAGGTCTCGAGGTCACAGACCTGGATGCTGGTGGCGATCAGGCTTGACCCCAGCTGCACCTTAAGCCAGAGAAAAGAAGGAACACGCTAACCTGGTCGTGCTCTTCCTTTGTTTCTGTCCCTTGCTGGTGACTGGATGAGGAAAGTCAGTGGAAGCAGCTGCCTGCAAACCCTCTGCCTGCCTGCCCTGGCACACAGGCTGCTAGGGCGGGTGGGGAAGAGCCGTGTCTACTGAGCTTTCTTCTCTGGCACAGGTGGCTCTGGAGACCATCCAACACAGGGAAAGATCAAACCCTCACACCCTGGGAAGAAGGTGTCATGTAAGTAGCCCTGCTGTGTCCCCATAGCTACAGCAAGGTCATGGCTGGCCTGTGCCCTGGCTCAGACACTCGCGGGGTCTGCTGCTTCCAGATGGGCACAGTTCCTTCCATCACCACAGGGAGCCCAACCTTGACTGGAGAAAGCTTTGGCTTTAGAGTGGAGGGGCATCCGCTTCTGCCCCCCACCGGCAGGGCAGGCACTGGGGTGGGAAGATGGTCCTCGGGCTCTGTCTGTCAAACTTGGGCAATAATGATCTGGAGCCCCCTGGCTTACTGGGAGTGCGGCTTCCATGAACCTATGAGCATGGGGGATGGGGGTGGGTGGGGTCTTTTTTTTTAAGATTCATCTTATTTAAAAGGCACAGTGCCAAAGAGGGAGATGTTCCATCTGCTGGTTCACCCCAAATGGCCATGACAGCCAGTGCTGGGCCACGCTGAAGCCAGGAGCCAGGACATCCATCCATGTCTCCTATGCGGGTACAGGGGCCTAAGCACTTGGGCCATCATCTTGCGCTGCTTTCCCGGGCGCATTAGTGGGGGGCTGGTTTGGAAGTGGAGCAGCCGGGACTCAAACCTGTGCCCAGATGGGATGCTGGTGCCACATGCTGTAGCTTAACCTACTGCGCCACAGCTCTGTCCCCACCTAGCTTTATTAACATGAGTCAAATTCATGCAAAGGAATGTTATGGTTTTTTGAAAGTGTCATTGGGTTGTACCTAAACCTCTTAATTCTAAAACTTTCTTTTTCAGATGAAAAGAAACCCAAGAACCCTTGTAAGTTGTGCATGTCTGCATCTTTTTCTTTCTTTCTTTTTAATATTAATTTATTTATTTGAGATACAGAATGGGAGAGAGAGAGAAACACAGACAGACAGAGATCTTCCACTTATTGGTTCACTCCCCAAATGCTGCAGCAGCCAGGCCGGGCCGGGCCAGGCCAAAGCCATGAGCCAGGAACTTCATCTGGTTCTACCACATGGGTAGCAGGAACTCAAGTATTTAAGCTATCATCCACTGCCTTCCCAGACACATTAGTAGGAAGCTGAATTAGAAGCAGAGCAGCCTGGACTTGAACTGGCACTCTGATACGGGATGCCGGTGTCGCAAGCGGTGGCTTAACCCGCCAGCCCCTTTGTCTTTTCTGTCTTGCCTCAAGAGGATTTGGGTTTTATGATTCTGTTCTATAACACAGGCAGGCCTGAGGTTGGAGGTGAGGGCAAGCAAAACTGAGTAAGGACAATCAGATGACTGTAGTCCTGTGTGGCCCTGGCCATGCAGGTGTGTGTGTGGCAGGGCTTGTGATAGTTGGCTTGGAAGGGAGTCGAGGCCACCTGGCTGCTGTGTGGCACGTCCCCCACTCATGAGTCTCCTCCCTCACCTGCAGCAGCTGACGCTGTCCCTCCATCTCCTGCCCCTTGCCCACCTGCCAAGATTCCCATCTTCGGAGCCCCAGGACAATTTGTGAGTTTGAAGCCAGCTGACGCAGAGGGTGAGTGACTGTGGGCCAGGGGCCAGGGGCCAGGGGGTATCCCTTTGGACTTTGTCCTGAACATAGCCCTCTGTGTCCTCTGCAGCTGCAGCCAAAGCTGCCCTCTCAGCAGCGAGCTCGGCAGCTGTCAAGGCCACCGAGCTGAAGGCCTTCTTGGACAAGTCCAGACCCGAGCTCCTGGAGTGTGAGTGGTGTGGGGGAGGGGCGTGGGTCCACGTGCTCCTGGCCCTTGGCTCTGTCCCAGTCCCAGTGGCCTGCATGGTCAGTGACTGCCCTCCCCAATCCCCTGCCTCTCTATGTCCCTCCGTCCTCCCCCCCTCCCTCCCTAGGCAGCTGTGAGTCCATGGTCAGTCCTTGCGGTCTCCCTGTTGCTGCCCAGCCTGTCTGAACCCCGCTGGCCCCTCTTTGAGTCTGAGACATGCACTGCTGAGCAGGAGCGGGAGGGTGATTCGTGGTCCCAGGGCCAGCAGCCCTGCCCTGGGAGTCCTGTTGCCTCCCCCATCACCCAGCCCAGCCCCCATTCCAAAGCCTTCCAGCCACCGGTCCCCTCCCACACAGTGCTGCACACTCAGATGCCCAGAGGGCACCCTTCACCACTCACTGTCCTCTCACCGCCTTCCTCAACTCATCCCAAGGCCCCCACCCTGGAGCTGCCGTTCTTGCTCTCTGCACAATCTCACACTCTCCGTGGGGCCCCTCCCTCTGTCCCCTTCTCCCCTCCCCCAGCGGAGCCTGCCTATGCACGGCACATTTGCATCTCCCTCTCTTCGCAGAAACACACCCTACAAACCTTTCTTGGCCATAGCTCTGTTTCCCACCTCCCTTTTACCCAAATACTCATTACAAATACAGATTCTGTCGGGCCGGTCCTCCGAGGCCAGGGGCCGGGGGGCCAGCGCAGAAGGCTGGGTGTTTGGCTCATTGCCCCGCAGCCCCTTGCGAGGGAAGTTGGGGAGCTTGCGGCTCACGCCCATGCTTGTTGGCACCCCTCCCCCAGGGAGCTTTTCCAAATCCCTGCCCCGGGCCGCAGCCCGGCTCTAACTCAGCCTCAGTGCTCTTCAGGGCTGCCCAAGGGTGGCTGAGGTGACAGCCCCAAGTCAAGTCCTCGTCCTGCTGCAGGCTTTGTCCCTGCCTCTTCATCCATGGCCTCTGTGCCCTGATCCCAAACTTTGGTCTCCCTTGACCTCCCAGTGGCGTTCCTCCTGTTTGTCACAGTCTCTCCCCGGAGCCCCAGAGCCACCACACTCCCTCGGGGTTCCAATGACCCCTCCAGTCACTGCCTCCTGGGGCTCCTTTGCACACTCGTCTCCCTGTCCCATTTGGAAGTGGTTGGAGTTCTTTCTTCAGGGCCAAGATGAGCTCCCCTCCCATGGGAGGCCAGAGCCAGTGCTAGGCTGGAACTGCCACCCCATCAGTTGTTCAGAGCCTCAGGTGCTCCGTGGCAGGGCCACGTAAACAGGGAAAGTAGAAGTCTAGCAGCTTAGGACCTCAGCAAACATTTTCCCAGCCCATTCACTTCTCCCCTGGGGAAACTCGGGCCCCATTGAAAAGTACTGCGTCCAGCCAGCCAGCAGCAGGGGCTCCTAGTTCCCAGGTTCCTAAGATTGACCCTGTCTGCCTTGCCCTGCAGCCTGGCTCCCCTGGGTTCTGTATTGCCTGTGAAGGGAGGGGCCGAGACAGGGAGTCCCCAGGAGGCAGCAGAGTGTGAGGACAACACTGGAACTTGTTGAAAGTGGCAGGAAGGGTAGGGTGGGCAGGCTAGTGTCCCAGCCAAGGACATGTTTAGGCCATTTGTGTGCTTACAAATCGTGGTTGGCTCCTTGCTCCCACCGGTTAAGTCCAGGCCTCTCTCCCTTCCCCGTTTCTCTTCCCCTACCCCTGTGTCTGTGTTTCCCACTGCATAACCCTCCGTGACCCAGCAGCAGGTGCCCACCATCCTGTGACTCCGTGGCTCTGCCCTCACTGTACCATGGGTTGCAGTAGCTTTTCTCCCTCCTCTGCCTGGTTCTTCTCACTTTCTTTGGTGTGGTTCAGATCCCGGCCTGCCTGTCCCCATACTCTCCCACCCCTCAAGTGGAATCAGTTGTGAATGGGTCTCTGTGACCCTACTGCAGTGTGCCCACCATTCAGCACAGATGGGTCTTACGGTGCTGCTGTTATTGATGGATTTGCCTTGCTTGTTGGAATGTCCACTCCATGAGGCCAGGCATCTTGTCTCTGGTTCATGGTTGTGCATGTTATGTGGAATCAGGTGCTCAGTCACTAGATTTGGGTAGAATGATGGGCAGATGACCGGCTGGTTGGACAGAATGGGTGAGTGGGTGGGTGGGCAGATGAGTGATGGAGGGATGGATGAATGGATGGGTAGACAGGCAGCTGAAATGGATGGATGGTTGGTTGGATGGATGGATGGTAGGTAGGTGGATATGTGAATGAATGGACAGATAGATGATGAGTGGGTGAAATGATTGGATGATTGATTAGTTGGATGGATAGTAGGTAGATGGACATGTGGATGAATGGACAGATAGATGAACGAGTGGGTAAGATGAATGGACTGATAAAAATGAACGAATAAATCGTAGAAGTCAGGGAAAGGTCTAAAGCTGAGCACCTTGGGCCCCTTGTGACTGACTCCTTGGGGTGCTGTCTCCTCAGATTCTACGAAAGTCATCCTGGACTACAACACTGCCCACAACAAGGTGGCTCTGTCAGAGAAGTATACCGTGGCTTCCGTGGCTGAGGAGTCTCAGAACTACCGGCCACATCCCCAGCGGTTCACATACTGCTCTCAGGTGCTGGGCCTGCACTGCTACAAGAAAGGGGTGCACTACTGGGAGGTGAAGCTGCAGAAGAACAACTTCTGTGGGGTAGGTGTCTGCTACGGCAGCATGGGACGGCAGGGCCCCCACAGCCGGCTTGGTCGCAACAGTGCCTCCTGGTGTGTGGAGTGGTTCAACACCAAGATCTCAGCCTGGCATGACAACGTGGAGAAAACTCTGCCCTCCACCAAGGCCATGCAGGTCGGCGTGCTTCTCAACTGTGACCACGGCTTTGTCATCTTCTTTGCCATTGCCGAGAAGGTCCACCTGTTGTATAAGTTCAAGGTGGACTTTACCGAAGCCGTGTACCCAGCCTTCTGGGTGTTCTCCACGGGTGCCACGCTCTCTATCTGCTTCTAGTGGGCAGCCCGGGGACCTTCTGGCTGACTGCCTGTGAGGCGTCCAGGACTCAGATGAAAATGCTGCATGGGGGATGCTCCTCAGAGAACTTTCCAGAGAGTCCCCAAGGCTGGAAGGACCGGAGGAGTTGGGGGGCGGGAGGGGAGGTGGGATGTGGAGGGATTTGGCCAGGGAAGGAGGTGGGGGTCCCTGTGTTGTGAAGAGAGATTTCTTTCTCCTATACCCCCTGGGGCATGGTGACCTCTTTCCTACTGCTCCTGCTGTTCTCCAGGCTCTGGGCCGAGCTCTGGGGAGGAGTCATGGTGCCCCTGTCTTCTTAGAAGTCTGTGTCTGTTGCAGGCTCTTTCCCAGGCTCCTTGGTCTGTGGCTCTTGGATCTCTGGGGTAGGGTTCAGATCTTCGTGTTTTCATGACTGTTCAGAGTTTCAGTTCCAGACTCGTTGATTCCCGATGTGCTGTACCCCCTGTAGCTCCTGTTGGTGCCCGGTCTCCTGGTTATTGTCTGTGTTCTAGGGACACCGTCCACAGCAGGTCTCCTCCCAGACCAGAGCTGCCCAGAGAAGTGTAGCCTCTTCCTTCACTGGAAAATGGCTCACGCTGTTGCTCCCAGGACCCCACTGATGGTTTTGAGATGCCCAATTGAACCAACACCTTATGAATGAAGATTTCAAACTAAGATCTGAGTCAGGCCTGTCTGGAATTCGTGGTTCAAAGTCAAGATGACCCACTCCTAAATGTTACAAGAGGCGTCTTGCTGCTGCCCTGCAACCTTCACTGAGCCTTGCTTCTTGTAGCCTAGGGCGAGGCGCTCTGCCCAGTAAGAGTGGCCCTGGCCTGGGTCAGCACAGGACAGGCAGCCTTGCTCTCGGCACGGTGTCTCCCCTTCTCACTGACGCCTCTCCCAAGCAGTAGAACCCCCGACCCCTGACCGTAGATACTGGACTGACTGGTGTCGATCCCACCTTGGCTAGCACCCAGCTGCTGCAGACAGGCTGTGGGTGGCTGCCACAGGGACCGTACTAGGACGGCCACTGCGGTGACTTGCCTGTGGTGGCCCAAAGGGCCTCGCTGCAGACGCCGTGGGAAACAGCAACATTCCTGCTCCTCCCTGGTGACAGACTGCAAACCCAGCGCTGGCCTTTGCATGAGTCAGAGGCCTGTTGCGGCCCTGGCCCCTTCTGTCTTCCTCCTTTGAGCAGGATAGAGGTCTGGAAGACACGGGCCAGGGAGGGAATGAGCCGAATAGGGTCAAACTGGTGGCTGTTTTCCCTGCAGAGTTTCTGTGCGGTGAAAATGACCCATCTGTCAAGGGATAGGAGTGAGTGGACTGCTGCAATTTTCTCAAGCTCCTCAGAGCCTGCCATTGTCAGGATGCACGTTCCCATCCTGACAAGTGAGAAATTGAATCTCTGGTGACATGAGTCCAGTTCTGGGCTTTCCTAAGAGGAGGGCTCTGGTCGGGCTTCTTAGGATATGCAAATAGGTCACCACTGGGGAAGAAGACACCCCAGATCTTTTCTTGAGGATATTTGAAAATGTGACACATCTCCAGCCTCTTGTTGGAATCCCAGGGCTCAGAGCACGTGGTGTTCCTGACAGACGTCTGGTCTGTGTCGTCTCCCCGACAAGGACTTTGAGTTCCTTGGAAGAGAGAATCTTTGTAGGGAACACATCCCTACAATGGCTGATACGTAGCCCTGAAAGTTTTTTTCTTCTATTGCTTCTTGGAAGAAAAGATCTTTGCTGATCCTTGTCTGCGTTTGAAAAGGGTCCATCCTTATGGATGTCCTGAAACAAAAGCCCTGTCGAGGCCCATTCATGCTTGGGTAGCAGCCCGGCTTCGAGTAGAAAGCCAGAGCTCTTATCCACAGCTGCTGCTGTGGCTGATCGTAGAGAAACGGAGGCAACAGGGCTGACTCTCCCCTGGCCAGCGTGCAGCTCAGATTAGGAAAGCCGGGGTCCTTCTGCAGACCAAAGCTGAGCCCAGGGCACAATGCTTTGGAGCTGTAAGTTCTGCCTGCAATGGGGAGACCTTACCTCGGCCGGCCTCGCAGGGCCTCTGCGTGGTCCTCGGCTCCTGGAGCTGGAGGACTGAATCCACCTGGGTCCCCATCTCACAGAGTAAGTCACGCGAGAGTCACTGTTCCACTCTCGTCATTTCGACAGGGAGTGGACGCTTCCTAGCATAAGGCAAAACCCTGGTACCAGAAATATCTGGAAACACAAGATACTGTCCTGGGACTAGGGACTGATCCAGTATAGCAGGTCTGATTCGAGACTGGTTGGTCGATGATTCCTGCCATAATTACTCTGAAGTTGATCTGTGATCTGTGACTATAATACTGATATATTCTCTTTTGCCTCGTTTCCCTTCTCACTATGGATTTTAATGAAGCAGGAGTATTTGAGCTATAATTTCTAGAGCTTATTTTATTTAGAATTGATTTTCTTACGGAAATAATCACAGTTAGAGACAGGGCCAAGGTTGGCTGCTGGGCCTTAGAAGACCTGAGTGCAACCAAGCAGTGTGTGACACCCGTTCTGGCATCACAGTGCAGGTGGAAAGTGTTACCTGTCCATCATGCTGGGGACAACAGGTGAGCATCAGAAGGCCAGGGGCCCCACCCAGCCACTCCCTGGGCTGCAGATTGGTCCACGTGACGCAGGCCATGGATGCAGCACCCCCTGGGGAGCGTCCCACGAAGTTTTCTCAGACTGGTAGGTGAGGCACATGCAGGGGGTCAGGGGACAGTGATGGGAAGGAAAGGTTCATTGTGTTTTTTCTTTTTTTTATTTGACAGGCAGAGTTAGACAGTGAGAGAGAGACAGAGAGACAGAAAGGTCTTCCTTCCGTTGGTTCAGCCCCCAAATGGCCACTACGGCCGTTGCTGCACCGATCCGAAGCCAGGAGCCAGGTGCTTCCTCCTGGTCTCCCATGCAGGTGCAGGGCCCAAGCACTTGGGCCATCCTCCACTGCCTTCCCAGGCCACAGTGGAGAGTTGGACTGGAAGAGGAGCAACCGGGACTAAAATCCAGCGCCCATATGGGATGCCGGTGCCACATGTGGAGGATTAACCAAGTGAGACATGGCCCTAGCCCCTCCTTGTATTTTTTCTACTCTTGCATAATGTTTGAAAATTTCTGGAGTGAAAATTGGGAAGAAAAACAACCCAGGCCCCGTTTAGTGGATTTTATACCTGTCTGAACAAGGGTAGGAGTTGGAGGAGATGTGGCTTTGAGGTCTGTGAAAGAACGCGGCTGATCTTTGTCCCTCGTTCTTGAGGGAGACTAAGTCCTTGGGATTTCCTGGGCTCTAAGAGTTCCTTTGTTAAACATGAGCCCCTTGGACCATACCCTGAGTTTGTGAAACACCAGCCACCTGTGATGAGAGGCTGGGGCTTCGAGCCTCTCCTACCTCCAGGGAGGGCTTCTGGGAGGGGGCTAGGGGATTGAGTTCAGTCACATAGGCAACAATGCAATCAATCCTGCCTACACAGTGAAATCCCAGGACGTGGGGGCTCCGTGGTGCTTGCTGTTGTGAACACGTGGAGATGCTAGAAGGGTGGCGGACCCTGATTCTGCGAGGGTCTACAGAAGCTCTGTGTTCCAGACTTTTGTGTCCTGTGGAATAAAACTGGCCTCCTGAGTACGGTGCTGTCCTGTGTCCTGTGACTCCTAGCAGATGATGACCTGAGGGAGGGCGCGGTGCCTCTGGGATTGGTAGCAGAGGCAGCTGGCCTGGGCCCCAGAGGGGCCGTCTGAAGTAAGAGCAGTCTCGTTGGGGACTGTTCTTTGGCCAGTGGCATCTGACCTAGCTCTGCAGGGTGAGTGGCACAGCACTGGTGTCACAACGGGTGGTGGTGGGCCTGAGCCTGCTGCTCTGAACTGGAGCCCCGCGAATGCACACACACAGAGGTGTTCCCTCCCATGGGAGGTCCCCAGCGTTCAGCTTCGGGGTTTTATTCTCTGGGCCCCACCTTCTGCTGCAGCAGTTCCCTCCTCATGGTCACTGTCAGGCAGATAATTAGACACGAGTGATGGGGGAGAGCACAAGACCTCCCTCCAGGGCTGAAACCAAGGACCTGCCCTTGGCCAGAACCCACCCGACACTCCCCACTTTGCATTTTAACTTGTGGTTAAAGTACCCTGATGAAATGGGAGCCCAGCTGGACTGGAAAAGCTCAGTTCGTAGCCACCTGTACAGAGAGCCCAAGGAGAGGCAGCTTCTGGATGTTGGTCACCGATGCCAGTCAAGAGCATCCCAGCCACATCACCAGCCCCTCATACATTAGAAATAAAAGCCCCAGACAGGGAAGAAAAGGTGTCGCTGGCTCTCTCTGTTTCTTGGAACATACTTTAATAAGACCTGTTTTTGCTGTCCCTACTTTGATCTCTGAACTAAATTCAGTGAAAAAGGATGGGGGAAGCTGGCTGTCTGTGGCAGATAGTCCAGCCGTTCAGACACCCCGTTAGTGTCGTGGGACACACTTTTACGAAATGTTCAGGACGGTCCCTTGTGACTTCTTAGGAAAGCCAAGCTGAGTGTGTGTATGTGTGTACATGCAGGGGGCGGGGAGGGGGGGAGCTGATTTCTAAGTCCCCTGGGGTCTGTGGGAGGGAGGCACTGACTAGTACTGCCCTTCCAGGCATTTTCTCACCTGTTCCCAGGAGATCTTGAAATGCTATAGCATCATCAATGACAGATGGAACCCCAACTGCTGTTAACCTGGGAGTGACCACCTACCTGCACTGTAGTGTGTAGGGGCAATCCCATATGTAAAATATAGAAAGGCTCTAAAGAAACAGATCTGAGAGTGATGGCAGGGATCCCATGAAAGAAGCTCTTGGAGGGGGAATTTGGAATTGTCACCAAAAGCTGGTGCCCCAGCAATATAATGAGGACTGGATTTGGGGGTAAAGAGAAGAGAACATTTTACCTCGGCAGATGAGAGGGTCGCAGACCTCTGGGTCTTGAGAGCTGCTGTGTTGAAGGGGGGTGTTTGGGGTCTACAGAAGGGTACAAGGAAACAGGAGTGGGGTGTTTGAAATTCAGGAAGGAGCTCAATGCTCTGGTGTAGGGCTCCAAGGCTTGTACATTCCTTCAGTTTCATGCTCTGGTTGTCGGCAGAAGCAGTTTCTCGACAAGAAGCAGGGTGATACGTGCCTTAGGACATAGGACATGCAGCCGGGAGCTACACACAGGTGGTAGTTATTTTCTGCTCCGGATCTGAAAGTCCCCTATATGAACCCCCCGGGGACAATACTGTTCTTTACTGGAGAAGTGAATGAGCTGGGGATTCTGGTGACTGGAATCTTTCAGGGCTGGCTGTACCACTCCCTGGATGCAGGGAGTTCAGCCAGGGAGGGCGGCTCGAGAGCTCTGGGTCCTGATGGGAGCTAGCATCTGCATTTGAGGCACTGTTCTGGGGCTTGGTTCCGGAATGAATGAATGAATGAATGAAGAATGAAATGGGGTCCCTGTGCTGATGCGTGTGTGCTGGCCTTGAACCCTGGGATGGTGTTGAGCTCTGCATAGGATAGAACAGCATCCTTAATGCTCAGATTCCGGTCCCCCATCCAGCTAGGTCTGTGCCTCTCCATTCGAGCCACTGCCTCCAGCCAGCTCCAGCAGAGCCAGGACTTCCCACCAGGCACTCCAGTGTGGCATACAAGCATCCCAAGGAGTGTCTTAACCACTGTGCCAAATGCCTGCCCCCAGGGAAATTCAGGTGGAACTGCCCTGGAGGCTGGGGCAAAGCATGGTAGCTACAAGGCCATTTTCTGTTCTCAACTAAGGCATACGGGTGTTGCCACCACTCCCTTCCTAGACTCCTCGCACACAGAGTCCCTGCACCTGAGCCCTCCTGACCTGGGAGTCCCGCCTGCTCCCTCTCTATGCAGATGCACTCAAACTTCTGCCATTCACTTTCTGCTGACTGCATTCCCCGCCCCTCCAGCTCCCATCCCTGGCTTGCTGTTTGTGCTGGGAGCCACAGATAAGACATTTTCATCCCCAGGCTGTGCTGATCCCTGTTTGCGTTCCATGACCTTTGTCCCAGATAAGTGGTCGCCAAGGAGACGGTTGTCCTCCCCTGGTGGCTTTAAAGCCACGAGAGGCCTCTCCCTGCTCTCCTCAACCACCACCTCTGTTCCTTCTCCTCTATGGGCCTTCATCTATGTAGTCATCGCATAAACGTGATCACAGTGAGGAAGTGTCCTAAGGTGGATCAGACCACCTAGGGAGCTAGTGGGGTTTCCCATCCACAGCCTTTCCCCCTGCAGTCACGTCAATGCTTTTCTAAGATTTTGCTTACTCATGATGTAGAATTAAAGCAGGATGAGGCCGGTGCTGTGCCATAGCAGGTAAAGCTGCTGCTTGCCGTGCCAGCCTCCCATATGGGTGCTGGTTCGAGTCCTGGCTGCTCCACCTCCGATCAGCTCTCATCAGTGTTTGCACTGGATGGAGTTCCTGGCCCCTGGCTTTGGCCTGACCCAGTCCCAGACATTGTGACCATTTGGGGAGTAAACCAGTGGATAGAAGACCTCTCGCTCCGTCTCTGTCTCTCTGCTTTTCTCTGTCACTCTGCCTTTCAAATAATAAATAAGTTTTTTTTTTTTTTTTTTAAATTGGGGGAAGTTGTTTTGGTCTTTTTTTTGACAGGCAGAGTGGATAGTGAGAGAGAGAGAGAAAGGTCTTCCTTTGCCGTTGGTTCACCCTCCAATGGCTGCTGCAGCTGGCGTGCTACGGCCGGCGCATCGCGCTGATCCGAAGCCAGGAGCCAGGTGCTTCTCCTGATCTCCCATGGGGCCCTAGCACTTGGGCCATCCTCCACTGCACTCCCGGGCCACAGCAGAGAGCTGGCCTGGAAGAGGGGCAACTGGGACAGAATCCGGTGCCCCGACTGGGACTAGAACCCAGTGTGCCGGCGCCGCAAGGCGGAGGATTAGCCTGTTGAGCCGCGGTGCTGGCCTCAATTCCAGTTTTCTGCTAATGCATGGCCTGGAGGTAGTGGGTGATGGCTCATGTTAATGGGTCCTTGCCACCCATGTGGGACATGAATTGAGTTCTGAGAGTGTCTGAAGAGGAAACCAACGGATGGGAGCTCTGGGCCTCTCTCACTCTTTCCCTCTCCCTCTCTCTCTCTGCCTGTTTCTCTCTCCTCCACTCTCTCTCTCTGCCTCTAAAAAAAAAAAAAAAAAAAAAAAAAAAACAACCAACCACCTCAATGAAATGTAAACAGAAAAGCTTCTGCATGTATTGCCCAATATGGGGTGCTGTAGTTTTGGACTTTGTCCTGTGGACAGGAGCTTCGCCTTCAAGGTGGAGCAGTTTCTGTTTTGCTTTTTCTTGCCTGTTCCCGTGACTCATCATGAGACATTTCTCTCTGTGCCTAACTGTTCAGTAGGCCTCAAGTCAGAGATATGTAAAAGATGCCCTGACAATGACACATGACCTTTTACCTGTCACCAGCTGGGGAGGCAGCCAACAACCAGAAACTAAGGTTGGCAGGATAGGTAGTGCTGTCCATGGATGGAAGCAGCAGTGTGTGCGCTGTGCTGGGGGAGAGAAGACTTAGAAGTGATCATTCCAGCCTTATGGCAAGGTAGAGACCAAAAGGAGAGAGAAAGTAAGCATGGGGTGGGGGTGGTGGCTGGCATCGTGGCTCAGCGTGGGCCCCTGCCACCCATGTGGGAGACCTGGATGGAGTTCCTGGCTCCTGGCTTTGGCCTGGCCCAGCCCCGGCTGTTTTGGGCATTTGGGGAGTGAGCCAGTGGACGGAGGATCTCTTCCTTTTCTTCTCTATTGCTCTGCCTTTCAAACAAACGCATAAATCTTAAAAAAAAAAAAAAAAAAAAAAAAAAAAAAAAAAAAAAAAAAGCTAGGCAAGGCTGGAATTCTAGTCCGCAGAGCTCTCTTTGTATTTTCAGTGTCTCCTTCTCCTGTGTGGGGGATAATGCCCCTGCATTCCCTAGCAGATGCCATGCCGTCGGTTTGCTGCACCTGGTGGGGTGTGCGTGGCCTCCCCGGGGGGCGGGGGGGTGCGTGGTCCTTTCCGGCTGTGTTGTTAGGTTGGCTGTCCCTTGTGCGACTTTTCCTTCCCCTTGCCCCAAGTATGCCTCTGTGGTTCCCTGCCTGGAACTCGGACCACTGACTGGCTCCTCCCTGGAGGCGTGACTTACTCATTCAGTGAAGACTTTTTTTTTTAAGGTTTATTTATTTGAAAGGCGGAGTTGCACAGAGAGGGAGGAACAGAGACAGAGTCATAGAGAGGTTGGTCTGCTGGTTCATTCCTCAAATGACTGCAATAAAGCCAAGAGCCAGGAGTGTTATCTGGGTCTCCCACGTGGGTGCAGGGCCCAAGGATTTGGGCCATCTTCTGCTGCTTTCCCAGGTGCATTAGCAAGGAGCTAGATAGGAAGAGGAGCAGCTGGGACATGAACCGGCACCCATATGGGACAGGCACTGCAGGCGGCGGATTAACCCCCTGTGCTATGATGCTGGCCCAGGGGGAATACTTCTTGAGTACCTACTATGTGTTGGGCACTTGTTCCCATGCTGCAGACACAGCACTGAACAAGAAACCTGCAGCCCTGCCTTCCTGGGGTCTCTACTGCAGGGCAGAGACCTGACAACACACACACAGAGACAGCAACGGGGGCTATGGAGGTGCTGAAGCCAGGGAAGGGTACCAGTGTATGCTGGTCTATCTGAGGAAGGTCCCTCTGATGGGCTCACATTTGCTCAGCATCCAGAGAGAAGAGGAGGAGGGGCTAGACCATGCAAAGCACAGGCGGAGTGAAGGCCCTGGGGTCGCCATGGGTCTGGGCTTTGGATGGTTTTGGATGTGAGAAAGGCCACATTTCCTTTCATCTTTTCTCTGTTCCCACTAGAGAGTGAGCTCCATGAAGGCAGGAGCCTGGGGCATAGGAGGTGCCCAAGAAACGCTGGATGAAGGTGGCACATGAGCCGAGGGTGTGTAGCAGATGGTCAGCCAGAGGAATTTATAACAGAGGGAACAAGTAAAGTTTAAAACCTGATGCTGGGGGCGGGTGCCTTGTGTAGCAGGTAAAGCCACCACCTGCAGTGCTGGCGTCCCATATAGGTGCTGGGTTTGAGTCCGGGCTGCTCCACTTCTGATCCAGCTCCCTGCTGATGTGCCTGGGAGGGCAGCTGCACCCACATGGGAGACCTGAAGGAAGCTCTCGGCCCCTGGCTTTGGATCAGCTCATCTCGGCCACTGAGGCCATTTAGGGAGTGAACCAGTGGATGGAAGACTCTCTGTCTTCTTTGTAACTCTGCCTTTCAAATGGATCAATGAATCTTAAACAAACAAACAAATTCTATGCTAAATATGACTATTCCCAGAGTGCTAGAGAACGGGACAAAAAGACGATGGATCCTTCCCAGGGGTCCTCCATGGCAGTGTCTCCGAGCTGAGTTTAGCCTTTATGTCCTGGATCCATCCTCTGGTTGACAGCTGAGGGAGAGTCCTTTCTTGCAGCTGCCACAGAGAAGATCCTCAGCGCCCCTCAGGGGACCTCAGCACCCACCACAGGCCCTGGCTTTGCTGGGAGGACTGGTTCTCTCTGTCCCCCACCCAACTACCCACGTGCAAAGTCTCTGGCATCGAGGGCTTTAGTGTGCTGGCTCTCAGATGTCAGGGACACCCCAGACACCTGGGGGCTGACATCAGATTTGTGTGCTCAACCCACCACCTCCCTCCCCACGCCCCAAGTTCCTGATTCAACCGGTCTTGGGTAAGGCTGGAAAATTCACAGTTCTCGCAAGTTCCCAGGTGTTGCTGGTGCTCCTGGTCTGGGAGCAGCACTCTGAGAATCCCGGGTCTCAGGGGACACCAGCAGTTGCATCCGGGGGGAGTTTTCTGCGTGTGATTTGGCTCCCTGGGAGGGGAAGGGTCCACACCGTCCACACCGTGGCCGTCTTCATGGGAGAACCACTCCTTGCATGTTGATGTTCTCATTTTCTTGTTTGCTTCGAGTCTCACTTCTGCTTTCTTTTTCTGGTTATTTGTCATTTCCTCTTCTTTGACTCCGCCTGTCTGCTCTTCTGACAGTGAGTGCCCGCCCAGGCCCCGGCTCTCAGCTTTTCCACCTTAGCATTCTGCTCTCCAAGAATCTACCTCCTTGTTTTAATTTACATTTTGTTTAAAAAATTATATATTTAAGAGGGAGGGAGGGAGAGAGAGGCAGAGACAGAGACAGAGAGACGGAGAGACGGAGAGACAGAGAATGAATCTCATCCACTGATTCACTCCCCTGACACCCAAAAGGCTGGGCCAGGGCTGGAGCCAGGAGCTGTGAACACATAAGTGGCTGGGATCCAACTATGTGAGCCGTCACCAGTGCTGCCCATGGTCCGCTACCAGGAAGCTGGCATCAGGAGCCAGAGCTGGGTGTTGAACCCCGGCACTTGGATGTAGGACATGAGCATCTTAACCACTAGGCTCAATGCCTGCCCCATGAATGTTTTTCTAAGCCACTAAGTTCCCAGGTAATTTGTCACACAGCCATGGTAGCCAAAAGATATACTTCGTAAGTAGTGGAGCCAGGATTGGAACCTAGGACTATAGCACTATAAAACTGTCACTCAACACCTCTAGGCAAACAACACAGAACAACACAGGAACCTACACCTTCCGGTCAGAGCAGCCTTGATCCATTCTCCATGTTCTGATGTCCCAGTGTAACCGCAGTTGTTTAGTTAATATGAGAGACCTCCTGGTGAAGTTCATTCAGTGGCCATCATGGCCATGTATCACTCATGTTCAAAATCATGCATCAGGAAAAGGGATGTCGTGCTTGTCAGTGTTTTAAAAAAGCAGGCAAGTGATTGTGAACTTAGCTATTTCGACAAATTTTGTAAAAACAGATTTCTGGGTAAAGATTACAGAATAACCTGGAATCATAGAATCTCCTCCCTCTAATACCAACTAAAATGAATAAAAGTTATATGCCACAAAGTGTTATGTGAAACCTGAGCCCTATCTGATAAACCATAAAGTTTTATGAAAATCCAAATGGAAGAAAACACATTAATATGCATTCACCACTCAACCTCCCCACTATCAGCATATAACCCCATGGAAGGCTAGAAGTAGTCAATAGGTTGCCAACCAACATTTTAAAACCAGATGTCCCAGAAAAAGTCTGACTTTCTATCTTTTCTGGGAAAATCAGCTGTGTCCCACGGGGCCCGTTCCTGTGGTCAGGTGCTCGTTCATGTACACAGAGCCTACACCTCCACCGTCGTCGCTGGCCTAGATCCCACAAGCCTTGGCGGCTGCAGCCCCTGGTGATTGATTCCTGCTTCGATAGAAGACTGAGGGTCAGGCAGAACCATTGATGTCAAACAGGGCTGGTGGCTGGGTTTCCAGCATAGACATTTCACATAAATTCTTTTCTCTTCCACGCTCAACCAGTCAAAAAATAAGGTGAAAGGGAAACCAAGCCGCCTCTCCCCAGTGCCTTTGATGCCCTTAGCTTCCCCCCTGTAGCTTCCAGTTCCTTTGTTCCTACTTTGAGGATTGCAAGTCCACTGCTCACAGCTTTACTCGCTAGAGTAAGGGAGTGGTGTGTGGGTCAGGCCGGCCTCCCCAGGCCCCAGGTCCCCAGACTCAGAACGCAGCGCTCGCCTCTGCAGAGAACTTCCTATGGTTGGATTTTCAGATGCCTCACAGGAACCCAACACTCCGATCAAACCAAGTGAGACCCCAGACAGACCGTCAGAGCATCTCAGCACGCACTCACTTCCGGTTCCTGGCCCGTCAAAGAGGGGGTCACAAGCTCGGTGGAGCAACCAGAGACCTGCAACACAAGCTGATCACGCACTGCTCTATCCCAGCTTAGATCCGCGAGCTTCACCGCCCTTAGCCCCTCGGGGAGTCCAGGAATTGAGTGAGAGCTGCCTGACTTCAAACTCGCGCATGGCGTCTCATTTAATCCTCACAGTTACTCCTGGAGGGAGGGGAAAGGAGCTCACGCTAGAGAGAAGACCGAGGCTTAGAGAAGCTAAATAACAATGGATACTGGCACCCGGCCTGATTTAGGAAACAAACGTTTCTCAATATAAAATGCTGCCTCCCAAGGGAGGAGTGGAGCAGTGTCCAGGAAATAAACACTATGAAATGCCCTCTAACCTAGTTATTGTGGGAGAGGTGGCCAGTGACTCAGGCCAGAAGGTGGAATTCTCTTCCCATATTCCCTTATAAACAGAGTTTATAGGTTAGAAGGGCTGGAAAGACACTGAAGATGACCAAAGGGCCACACTTAGGCTCATCAGATCACATGCAGTTTTTTTTTTTTTTTAAGATTTATTTATTTGAAAGGCAGATTACAGCAGGCAGAAGCAGAGAGAGAGAGAGAGAGAGAGAGAGAGAGAGAGAGAGAGAATGTTCCATCCACTGGTTCTTTCCCCAATTGGCTGCAATAGCTGGAGCTGAGCCGATCCAAAGCCAGGAGCCAGGAGCTTTTTCCGGGTCTCCCACATGGGTGCAGGAGCCCAAGGGCTTGGGCCATCTTCTACTGCTTTCCCAGGCCATGGCAGAGGCCTGGAAGTAGAGTAGCCAGGACTTGAACCATATGGGATGCTGGCACTGCAGGTGGCAGCTTTACCCACTACGCCACAGCGCTGGCCCGGCATGCAGTGTTTATGGACACTTGCCGTCAAACAGACCAAGTGCTGAAGGAGGGCATGGGAGTCAGCCACAGGCCTGCCTTATGCAGGGGTGACGTGGTGCGAGGCCAGTTCCTGCCAGAAGTGTGGTGCCTTCATGGATGAAACTCAGAGCCCAGGAATACCTTTGTAGCAGGGATACCATGGGCACAAATGAAGCACATACAAAACACACTGATGTCGGCAGGAATGGGCACCACACATGTTAGCCCTTGCCACGGGCTTCCAGAGGGCCAGGGACTGCCCCTGGGCTGGAGGCTGTGCGATGATCAGGAACCCAGTAGAACAATGTCCTCAAGCCAAAGGTGACCCCGTTGGTCACAAGGGAGCTATGTGGCCCAGGCTGGCCCATGGCTAGCAGTGTTAAGCAGATTCCCACTGTGCTGGAGCTTGGGAGAGCAGAGTGATAAACCTCCTTTGCCTGCAGATACAATCTGCCTTTTATTCCCACCAGTGCCACCCTCGTGGAATTGAAATTCAGACTGTGGCTGTGGCTCTAGCATCCAACTTCGAGTCCTCAGCCCCGTGGGAAGGTCATCGGTTCTTGCTCCTGTTTGAAGGACGGCCTGGGAAGTCTAAGTGACAGAGGACGTCCACTGTCCAGAGATGGGGAAGGGCCCGGGATGGAGGCCTCCTGACCTCAGGTGCTCCAGTGTGGGAAAGACCATGGTGTCCACCTCCCACACCATGAGCCTACTCTTAACCCTAAGTGTAGAGTCTAAGAGTTCTTACTTTCTCCATAACGGCTATGATTATATTTTATTGAGGTACTCTTGATTATTTAAGCATGTTTCTTTCTAGCAAGTGATCCTGTTTCTTCTATATTTGGATAATGTGATGAATAAGCAGGTAGAACATCAAACCGACCATGCATTCCTGGAATAACCCCTGGTCCCGGTGTGTCACCATTTCCCGCACTGCTGGATTGGATTTGCTGCTCTTTGGTTAAGGGTGGTTTTAGCCACTCATGAGGGGCGGGGGTCTCTAGTTTTCTTGCCTTCCTCAGGTTTTGCCATCAAGGTCATGTTGTCTTCATAAAGGTAAATTGGAAACTGTTCTTTCCTCCTTTATTTCCTGCAAAAACTTGTATAAAACTGGTATTATATCTTTCTCAGATGTTTGATAGCATTCACTGATAAAACTATACTGACCTGGAATTATTTTCATGAGGAGGGTTAAAATTACTGATAGAGGGGCTGGCGTTGCAGAGTAGCGGGTAAAGCTGCCGCCTGCAGTGCCAGCATCCCATAAGGCTGCCAGTTTGAGTCCCACATCAGCGCACCACTGATTCCAAAATATACATGAAATAGAATTTTATTTCATATTACAAATGCAAGTTAATCTTCCTTTGACATGCTGGTAGTATTCACTTTTATAGCACAAAAACATCTTTACAACTTCTGAGTCACAGTAGGGTTTACAACTCTAAGGAGGCAAATGTATTTCAAAAAGCAGACACTACACATTTTTATATACACTAAAAAAATAAAAATAAATTATTTTGACTATAAAACTTTTATGAACATTAGCTACATTAAGGGATCACAGCTAATTGTTGCAGAAAACCTAGAACACACTTATATCATGTACTCTTACCACTAGGCAACTCGTATTTTAAAACACAAGTCGATTTTATTTCTATCACTGAAAATTATCCTCATCTATTATAGGATCTATGAGAGCTGCCAGGTATTCAGTATTTAAGCCACTAAGTTTACGAGGCTTTAGGAATGTGTTAGCAAAGCACAAGATGAGGGAAAGCTGGACACATATATGGAATTATTATAGTTATCTTTTTTCTTCCTGAGAATGTAGTTTTTTTAGTAGAACAAATTTAAATGAAACATGAGAAAAATCTTATGGTAAATTATTTTCTCAAGTGTAGAATCCCTGGTAATATAAACAATTATGATCTTAATACCTAACTTGCAAACACGAATTGTATCTCTCACAAATTGTATTTATTTAAACAAGGCACAAGCCTATACATTTATTTGAAATGCTGGGTAGACGTGCCTTAAAAAAGTAAGTGAATTTTGCTAAGACAAGATAATGACATGTTTTATGATACAGTAATCTGAAACAACTTTCCTAAGTAAAAGTTAATTCTGCATGAGTGAAAAAGGCAGCAAAAACACATCATGAAGGGTAAAGATTTGTTTAAATAAATGAGGGCACTCTACATAAACCTGTCCTAAATCCAGTGTAACATTATGGTCATTTTTAGCAACTAAAAAACAATGACATTGTTATGTTAAACTCTGACATCCCAAATTCACTAGGTACTTTGCTTCTACTATAGTTAGCACTACAAATTATATGTGAAATATAACCTGCAGCAAAGTGAGCTTAACAGTGTATTTATAAAACGCGGGATCTGTAACAATTCTGATCATGAATGAAAGAATAAACCTCACTACACTCAAAACATGATCAGCCCCTAAAGGACAATCTACAAAACGCTGCCATCGCCACACCACGGCGAGCTCCTCAAAGTGCGAGAATAAGCTGGAAACACAGCGGCGCACACAGCCTTTCAAGGTGAGTATTTGGCATCACCCGTGGAGGTGTGAAGCTGCTAATTGAGCCAGATAAGAGCATGTTGTGGAATGACCTGATCATCCCTTACCAAGTCGTTGCTTCAAAACACGGTCCGGACCAGAAGTGACTCAGGTGCGAGTTTGTGGCCACTCACAGACAACGACTGCGAACAGGCCCCGGGAGGAAGACAACGGCGTGTGGGAGGACACGTTCTAATCCTGCAGAGATTAATGCCACGGGAGACCGCCAAGCCCACAACGGACCACTTGTCTCAAAACACCGGGCTCGGAGCCCACTGAGCCTGCTTAGCCACGGGGCGTTAAGGGCAGGCTGGATAAGAACAGAAGAGCGCCCTCTATGGGTAATCATGAAACCAGCCTTTCGATAGCTTTTGGCAAAAAGCATGCAGCAAAATCTTTCAACTTTCCACAGTAGTTTACCAGTGCTTTCACGACTCCCCCCACCTCCCCAGACACTAAAGACTATTTCTGGAGAATCAGAATAACAAGGTAATACATCTGCCAGGCGAATTCACTTAGCATTTTAATTAGTCAGTAGGCGGAATTTCTATCCATTGTGTCTAGCAGAACCAATGGGATCAACTGAACTCATTAAATAAAGCTCCACAGTGTAAACACTGAACACAGGAGTCAGAAGGTAAATAATAAATAAGTTAAAAATATAGATCTCATTTTAAAATAAATATGATACAAACACTTTAGCAGAGGTCTGTACACTTGCCTTCCCCGAGGGAGGCTCGGTGGAGTGCTTCAGATAGCAAAGACGGCTGTATTTCAAGGCACTGCACGAACACTGAATCTTTAAGCTGTTAGTCAGCCTTGAACATTCTTTGAGCGATGCATCAGGCCAGTTCCTTTTCAGTACATATAAAAACACATGTTGACACGGTCTCTTCGTCAAAAGAGAAGCTGGTGAACCTCCCAGCTCAGAACCCGTGTCTTTCAGTCAAGTGCTCTGGCCCTTACTTTTACCAATTCATCTATCCTGTTCTCTCTTGGACATCCTGGGCCTAGAAAACAGATCCTGAATTGCAGTTCAGCCTGGTCATTCACAGAGTTAATTAAGCAACATCTGGGGGCTCTGAAAATAATCCTACAATTTGAATTATAATGACTTAAAAGTACTGTTTTTTTTCTCCTCTTGGGGTTTCCTGAAAATCAGTATGTACGAATCACTTGGTTTGGGCTGCAGGCAAGCATTAACCAAGCCAGTGTGACAATAACCAGGTCCTTTCACAAAAGCAAGGGAGTGTACAATGTTGTGGTGTCCATTCGTTAACATGAAGAGGAGACGAGGTTTCCACGCACATCCTGTGTCTAGCAAGCGTGCGGCTCGAGAGTAAGGACTGAGACCGGCACCCTTCTGAGCCAGGCTCACTCTTCAGACACACAGCCATGGACAACAGTCCACCTCTGGGCCACCTTCTCTGACTTTTCAAAGTCAGTGCTGTATGATTGAAGTATTTCACTGGAAAAGAAGAACAGGCGTTTGTAAATAACAGGAAGTCTGGCCGTTTCTGGGGTGCTAGCCACACAAATGTACACCTGTCCCACTCCTAGTGCCATCAAGACTGCAAGACTGACAGAGCGCGTCCGTCTGCTCCTGGATGAGCTGCAGCTGCTTGTCTGGGAGGGGGCGAGGCGAAGTTTGCATTTCCGCTTCCGTCTAGTCGGTTTCCTTCATGTCCTCTTGGTCAGAAGTACTGGAGATGTCGTCGTCTGTCTGCTCTCCAGAGAAATACAACATCAGGGCGTGGGTCTTGTGAGTTATGGTAACGGTGCAGGGCCCTTGGGCCCACGGCTCCCCGTCTACTTGCATCGGCATCATGGAGCACTTCAAGATCAGCTGATGTTAGGGAACAGTCAGACAAGCGTCAGTCCCAATAGCGTTCAGGAGGGTGCTTCTCCCAAGGACCACCCACAGCCCCTTCACCCTCCTGTATCTCATTTTTAGAAAATTAACGTGACTATATCTTTATTGGCAGGCGGTGTAAGGGATTCTTTTTCAGGGGCCATGTGATTTTTTTCAGCTGCATTGAGGGTCAGGTGTCTTGTCTCTTCTTCCCCATCCTACTCGAGCCCCTGATGTAGGGTGACCAATAGTATGGGCCGTGAGCAGCTGTCCAGAGCCGTTACGGCATGAACACCTGCTTCCATGGACCGGTGGCCCCGCCCTGTGTCACTCACCCTCACTGTGTGTGCTTGTCCTATTCGGAAAGGGTTCGCCAGTTTCACTTGAATCTGGGCACAGTGGAAAGACCCGTATACTCCAACCACTTCCAGTAAACCATCATCATGCCTAAATTGGGAGAAGGAACTAGAAGTCTCTGATGCACAGCAGGAAAATCAGCCAAGTTGGGGCAGTTACTTTTTAACCAGGTGGCTGTCAACTTAGTATTAATGAGGTACACATAAAAAAAGGAAACTTTGGGGGAAAAATATTACTTTGAGAACAACACAGTGCTTCCATGCAATCAGTGATGGAGGGGACGGACAGCAATGCACGCACCTGGCTAGCGGGTAGGTCTCATCTCCCATGCCTTCCCACAGCCTGCAGCCACCGCCCCAGTAGCCAATGTTCAGAACTATGATGCCTTCCAAGTCTGGCAGCTCTACTCGCTCACCATCCAGCTCTAGCTTTAAAGAAAGGCAAGCAGTTAGTTACTACAAGGCACGCCACTCCCCACAGCGCCCTTGGAGTTTCCGACCGTGTGTGCAGACACGAGGCCACAGAGCCTGCTGAGGGGGAGACCTCCTCCCGCACGTGAGGGCCTGGCGGCTCCCGCTTTTCAGGGCCAGTGTACTTGTCCAGGGCACTGAGGACAAGACACCCTTTCTGCTAAAGTCCAAGACTTCTTCGGGCCTCTCCAGCTCACCGTCTCAGTGCACCTGACTCAGCCCCGCCCCCGGCTCTCCGGGGACCACCCTGCGTCTCGGGACATCACTGCTCAGTCACTGCTGCCAGCCCTGCTTCCTGCCTTGTCCCACAGCTTCCTCCCAGCTACGTGTCCAGCTCCTCCTCTGCTGCAGACCCTGGGGGGCAGCCCTAGCCACTTCCGCACCGTTAACTGCTAAAGCCGCAGACGGAAGCTGGGCCAGGCCCACGTGTCCAACTGCCTGCATGACGCTTGCACTGATGGCGCCATGTGCCACGGCTGTGCCAGTCTGTCCCGCCCTCCCTGCCTGCTTCCCTGGAAACCTGGGCGTTGTCTCGCTTTGTTGTCTTCATCCTCCTCATCCAATTAATTTGCTAAAAGCAACTGATCCTTTAGCTCTCTCTTTTCCCATCATTCCTCCCGAGTTGGCTTGTCTGCCCCCGGTGTCACTCTTCTCTCGTGGCCCTTCAGTGGCGTGGCTCTGTGCTCACGATGAGATCCAAGTGCCACAACAGGCCAACAGGACCTGCTGGGACTCAGGCCCTGTCCATTTCCCCAGCCTCAGGGCTTGCCTCTTTCCTTCCTGTTCCTGGGCTCCAGCTCAGACTCAAACATGCCCCATTCCACTATACACCTCTGGGCCCTCGGCATGTGCTGATCTTAGCCTGGGACATTCTTCACTGAGCTCACTCTGGATTTTCAGGTTCTAGCTTGTCACTTCCCCTAGACGGTCCCTGTCGTCCTTGGGTCATGCCTGGCTCTTGCTGATTTCCAGGAGACCTGAGCACGTCCCTCCCCATGTTGTCTTACTGCAAGGTAAGTACCTTTCTTCTCCTGAGACTGGAACCTTGGAGCAGGGGTAAGGAAGCTTTTCTCTGCCAAAGACCATTTGGGTATTTATAACATCATTTGTAGGCCATACAAAATTATTACCCAGGGGCCAGCATTGTGGTACAGTGTGTTAAGCAGCCACCAGAGATGTCGGCATCCCATATGGGAGCCAGTTTGAGTCCCAATTGCTCTACTTTTGATCCAGTTCCCTCCTAATGTGCCTGGGAAAGCAGCAGAACATGGCCCAAACACTTGGGCTTCCACCACCCACATGAAAGACCCAGATGAAGTTCCTGGCTTCAGCCTGGCCGTTGCGGCCATTTGGGGGCGTGAATGAGTGGATGGAAGATCTGTCTCTGTCTCTCCCACTCTCTTTCTATAACTCTGCCTTCCCAATAAACAAATCTTTCAAAACTGATGCACTGGATTGCGAGTCCTGCCCGTGGCTGCCTTGGCAGGACCAGACCACGTGACTTTGTGGCCTTCCTCAGCCCACAGACCAGACGTTCCCTGCCCCTGCCTTAGGACAGGGATCTGTCACTAGATCTGCAGGACCTATGCCAGTGCCCTGCACTTTGTGGGTGACCTCAAAGGAATTAAATATCAGACAATAAAATAAGGTGCTACCTTATGTGCTTCACTCTACCAATACTATCCAAGCCAAGGAAAAGGAAATATGATAAAGCAGCAATGACGTTTTTTAAATGCAAATTCTTGCTCTTCCTGCTGGCAGCAGCTTTCCTTGGTAATGGATAATCAGCTCCTTGGGCCATGCTCATTTTCTTTTCCCACTCTTTTCTCCCAAGCTATGCATCATCTCTTGTCTTTTGACTATACTGTACTAGCTCTAGGTTTCTCTGTATTAAAATTTTTTTTTAAGAAGTGTTTGTTTATTTAGGGTAGACACTGGCACAGTAGTTTAATCCGCTGCTTGTGATGCTGGCATCCCATATCACAGTGCCGGATCAAGTCTTGGCTGCTCCACTTCTGATCCAGCTCCTTGCTAATGCACCTGGGAAGGCAGTGGAAGATGGCCCAAGTACGTGGGCCTCTGTAACCCCCATGGGAGACCCAGATGGAGTTCCAGGATCCTGACTTCAGGCTGGCCCAGCCCTGACTATTGCAGCCATTTAGGGAGAGAATCAGCTGATGGATGATCTTTCTCTCTGGGTCTCTCCTTCTCTCTCTGTTGCTCTGCCTTTCAAATAAATAAATAAGTAAGTCAATCAATCTTTTAAAAACATAAATATAAAAATACACTTTTCATCCACCTGAAAGGCAGAGTGGGACATAGAGAGAAGCAGAGAGCAAGACAGAGAGCAAATGTGTACAAACGAACTTCCACTTGCTGGTTCGCTCCTCAAATGCCCACAACAGCCAGGCCTGGGCCAGGCCAAAGCCTGGAACCTGAAACTCTATCCAGGCCTCCCATGTGGGCGGCAGGAGCCCAAGCTCTGCTATCTCCCAGGATGCATTTGCAGGGAGCTGGTTGGAAGTGGAAGTGCTGGGACTCAAACTGGCAGTCCAGCATAGGATGCTGGCGTTCCAAGTTTCAACACGACATCCACTTCTCTATTACTATCTATGGTTGCTATTAACCATTACAGATTTTTCTGGAAGTAAGGAATAGATATATACAAAGATATTGCCATACAATGATGTTAGGGGTACTGCAGCAACATCAGTCATCAATATCCTATCTTACTGATTTAGTATGTTCGAGAGAGATCTCACAAAAGCAAACTGAATTAAACTTGCATGTAAACTTCCTCTGAGCATTTATGATGTATCAGGCACTGAATTTGAGAACTCCACAAATTTGTTATCATTCAGTATGGCACACAGGCTCTGGAGTGTCTAAGACTCGGCCCCAATCCTGATTATGCAGGTACTGTGTGAATAAATGTGTGCAGTTTTCCCGTCTCTGTAATGGGAATGTAATACTCCCTGCCTTAGAAAGTCATGGTGAGGACTGAGGTTACTGGGTACAGCAAAGTGCCTGGCGCAAATACCCCACATACATTACCAAAAGACACTAATAGGAAGCTGAGGATTTCTGTTAAACAAAAGAGTCTTATGATTAAGCAAGATACCATCTTAAACTTTAGAGAAGGCGTTAGTAGCTTACCTCAACTTTTTTGTTCAAATCTTTACATTCTTGCACTAAACAATCTTTGGTCCCATAGAATAAGTAAACAGCCTATGAAAAATGGGCAAAAATCATATTAGAACAACCTGACAAACCTTGCAAACATGAAGGAAAACACAGTGGGCCCCAGCTGTCTGATCTGACGGTTGGATCGCACTTTCTTAGAATGGACTGGATTCTGAGGGGAGAAAGGGCCCCAAAGGGATGCTTCGGGGATGCGACCTCTCGCTCCATCCAACACCTCTTAAACTGGAACTCACGTGGGACAGCAGGGAAGGTGCCCAGGTAAAATGCAGTGTAAAATGTCTCTCACGTGTTGCAGGCAGCTTGGGCACTGTTGAAATGTGATGCTTTATTCTATTGTGCTCTTAAGGGTTGAACAGTTCTAGCTGACCTGTGGTACAACAAGTGACATTAACCATCCCTCTCTTCTAGCAGGGGACCGTAGAAGCCACTGCTTTACAGTTTAACTAGCCTGTTCTTTGAGGGGCACATGGTGTTTTCTCCCTGTTTATCCAAAAAGCTACATTTTAAAAAGAAATACTGCATAAAAACAAGAAAATTCCACTTTTTTCAGTACTTCAGGTTACTTGAGGAAAGCAATGCAGACAAAACTTAGCAAGCATTTTACCATCACTTCTGAATTCAGAAAAGCCGCCAGAAGCACGGAGATGCTGAGCTGTATAAATAGCAACATTATCTACTTTTAAGAAAAAAAATTTTTTTTTGACAGGCAGAGTTAGACAGTGAGAGAGAGACAGAGAGAAAAGTCTTCCATTGGTTCACTCCCAAAATGGCTGTCATGGCCGGCGCACTGCGCCGATCCGAAGCCAGGAGCCAGGTGCTTCCTCCTGGTCTCCCATGTGGGTGCAGGGCCCAAGCACTTAGGCCATCCTCCACTGCCTTCCCGGGCCACAGCAGAGAGCTGGACTGGAAGAGGAGCAACCAGGACAGAATCCAGCACCCCAACCGGGACTAGAACCCTGGGGTGCCGGCGCTGTAGGCGGAGGATTAGCCAAGTGAGCCACGGCGCTGGCTGAAAATTTTTTTTAAAGATACAGAACTTCCATCCACTGGTTCACTCTCCAAATGCCTGCAAGTGCTGGGGCTGGACTGGGCCAAGCAGAACCTAGAAGCTGGGAGCGCAAGCCAGGTCTTCCAGGTGGGTGGGAAGAACCCAATTACTTGAGCCTCCCAGGGTTTGTATTAGAAGGAAGCCAATTAGAAGGAATCAGGAGATAGAGACAGGCATCAAATCCAGGTATGCCAATGTGGGATGAGGGGGTCTTAATTGCTAGGCGATTTTAAAATTTGAGATATTTGTAAACAGAACCAGGAATACTGTTTTACATTATGCTTCGCATTCTACTGCTCAATCGCCAAAAGTCATTTAAAAAACTATAGAACAAAACTTCCATCAGCCCTGGAGATGGCTGTGGCCTAAAGCTGTAGAAATGAATTGCTCCTCTCTGTGCCTCGACTGCCTCCTGGGGCTTTCCCAGGCCAATGGAATCTAATTTTTCATTAACGACTTTACCAAAAATTTATTCTGTCTAACATTTCTTTCCCACTTTCATCACCATTTAAGATAAGCTATCACGTACCGTAAAATTTGGACAGCTCTAAGATTTAAAAATCCAGTTTGACAGTCTTACACAAGCAGAGCAGGTAAGTGAGTCCATACGCTAGTTCAACTTGCATCTAAGAGTGTTAAATATAGTGAACTATTGATTTTTACTGTACCTTCAGTGATAAGCAGCAAATGTTATTTTATCCAACACACCTTATTAAGAATTCTGCTAGAAAACAGGGATGGTGCCTTCTCACGGTGAGCATGAAAATTGAGGGCCATGAGGGCGTCAGGTCCGATAGAAAAATAGTTGTTCATTGTGAATTCCTGCGTGAATCGGGGAGGATGAGCAACAGATGAGCTTTTGTCCACGCCTGTCCCACCCTGAACCACGCAAATCTGATCCTTTCTGCTCTTTTCCTCCTGTACTTTGACAGTGTTCAGGAAGAAGCATGAGTTCAAGGCTGCCCGTTATGGACAGGACCCGCCTTGGCCACGCCTGTCTGGCCTGCGGAGTCCCATACCTGGCCCCCTGCCTTGGCTCCCCTCTGGGTGTGAGGCTGCTCCCCTGGATCGTATCCACTGGGTTCTCTGCTCCTGTCACCCTCTCCGATCCAGCCTGGACGTGGTGGCCAACCACGTCCACCTCTGTGCTCTGCAGCACCTCATCTCTGGCTTTCTCCTCGCCCCTATCAGCCTGAATTGTTCATCTGCTTCACGTGCCCTTTCTTGGCTGTTTCCAGGCTGCTGGGCACTGCTGGTGAGAGCCTTGCAGTTACAATTCTCTCTGTTTACAGCTTGCTATTTCCAATCCATCATGGGGCGATTCCTTTCCATAACCCACAGGAGCTTATCTGGAAAAGTACAACTCTGAAGTCTCTCATCATCAGCCCCTTCCCTTTGCTACGCTCACGTGATCTTGCTTTGCTGGAACGCGTGATATCATCAGGTATGAATTCTCATGTGTTTCCTGCCATCTGAAAATCCTGCCTTTACTCAGTGTATCTCTTGTTCTCCAAGTCAAAGATGCTCTCAGCCCCTTCTAGGGCGAAGCTGAAATTCAGTTGCTCATTTTCTTCCTCCTTTCTGCATTTGTCTCTCATGGACCTATGAGTCACTAAATCTGTCCCTTCACTGCCAAAATATAACTAAAATCTCAATTCTTAAAAAAAAAAAAACCCACGTTAAACATCTTAAAAAGTACATCAATTTAACTGAAAACTTTTACATCAATTTGCCTTTATTTTTTACTAAAATTCCTCTTGTCCATTTCCCAGTAATTCTGGAACTAAAGGTGAGCAACACGAGCTCCATGAGGGGAAGACCTGCACCGCCAAAGCTCCCACACCCGGGACAGCGTCTGGCACAGAATAAGCATCTCAACATACCAGCGGTCACTTGGGTACTTATAACACCATACAAAATTATCAACTTAAAAACTGGCCTGCTACAGATTTATTGAATTTCGAGTCCTGCCTGCAGGTGCTTTGGCAGGGACACATCAAATGATTTTGAGGGCTTTATATGGCCTTTGGACCAGATGTTCCCACTCCTGGAAAGAATGAGGTTCTCTCTTGCTGTGTATGTTTGAAATTTCTTCCACAGAGATGAGTGCACCCTATTAATGGTGGCATAACTTCCTTTTAACAATATTTATCCATTTGAAAGGCAGACTTATAGAGAGAAGGAAAGAAAGAGAAAGAGAGAGAGAGAGAAGGGGAGAGAGAGATCTTCTATTCACTAGTTCACTCCCCAAATGGCCACAGTGGCTGGGGCTGGACTGGGCCAAAGCCAGGAGCCAGGAGCTTCCTCCAGGTCTCCCATGTGAGTGCAGGGGCCCAAGGACTTGGGGCATCCTCTGCTGCTTTCTCAGGCACATTAGCAGGGAGCTGGATTGGAAGTGGGGCAAGTGGGACTCAAACTGGCACTCATATGGGATGCTGGTATTACAGGGGCCAACTTTCCCCATTATGCCACAACACTGGCCCCAGCATAACTTTTCTTAGTGGCCTATCTTGTTTCTGATAGCAAATGGGTGGAGAGAGTATGCCTTCTTATTTGAATCACCTAACTGGCACAAAATTTTGCCCAAGTCCTTCTTTGGAAGAGTGACCTCTGATAAGTATTTTAAAACAGTTATCTCCTTTTTACTATTGAGCAGTATATTCTGGTATGGATGAGAAAAACATTTTTTTTTTCATGTCAGTCATCCTCAACTCTACCATTTCTTTATGACGAGAACATTTAGAACCCTCTTTTAGCAATTTTGAAACATTCTTAACTGTGGTCACCGTGCTGTGTGACAGAACACCTGAGCTCACTCTCCCATCTGACTGCTGAGCAATGTCTCTCCTTGTCCATCCACCCTGGTATCTGCCATTCTACTCTACTTCTGATGAATTCAACTCTTTCAGATGTCACACATTCGTGAGATCATACGCTGTCCGTCTCCCTTTGCCAGGCCTACTTAATGTGATGTCCTCTAGGTTCATCCATGTTGTTTCAAATGATAGGACCCCTACCGCCCTTCAAAAAGAAAAGGCTAAGCAGGATTCTATTGGGTATATGTACCAAATTAAAAAAAAAAATCCATTCACCCGTTGATGAACTTAGGCTGATTCTGCATCTTGGTTATTTGCTGTAATGACCTTGGGAGTGCCAGTATCTCTATGACATACTGCTTTCAATTCCTTTGGGTAAATACTCAGAAATGGAACCAGTGGATCATACAGTAAGTTCTAGTTTTAGTTTTTCTGAGGCAGTTCCATTCTGTTTTCCAAAATGGTTGTATTACTTCACACTCCCACCAACAGCACATGAGAGTTCCCCATTCTCTGCATCCTCACCAACACTTACATCATCAGCCAAGACAAACAGAGTAGAGAGCCCAGACGTAAACCCACCCGTTTATGGTCAACTGACTTTCAAGACAGGAGCCCAGAACACACAACAGGGAAAGGACAGTTTCTTCAATGAATGGTGTTTGGAAAACTGGATGTCCACATGTAGAGGGATGGAAATGGCTCCTCATTCCACTCCTTACACGGAATCAACCAAAAATTTATGGAAGACTTCAATGTTAAGAACAGACTATAAACTATCCAAAGAAAATGGGCAAAAGCTCCGTGACACTGGCAAGAGTGATTTCTTGGAAATGATCCTCAAAGCAAAGGCATTGAAAACAAAAATAGATAAATGGGATCACATCAAATTAGCAAACTTCTGCACAGCCAAGAGATAGTTAACAGAGCAAGAAAATCACCCAGTTGGGAGAAAATATTTGCATTACCCAAGAAACAAGGAATCCAAACTATTCTCTTGGAAGAAAATAATACTATTAAAAATGAGCAAAGGTCTTGGACACTTGTCAAAACACAAATTGGCAACAGGTATATGCAAGAATGCTCAGCATAGCACTAATCACAATGAAGTATCACCTTACACCTGCTAGGCTGGCTATTACCAAAAAGAGACATATATCTTTAATGCTGGTATTTCAGGTATTATGATAAATGACGAGTACTTTTACACACAGGATGCATTTTAGAAAATCTCTCAACACCTTCTCTACTTATATGGAGAGGGAGGGGGGAGGGAGAGAGAGCATTCACATCCACTGGTTCTTTCTCCAAGTGCTCATAATGGCTGGGACTGGGCCAGGCTGAAACCAGAAACTGGGAGTTGCATCTGGGTCTCCCGCGGGGGTGGCAGGGACTCCAGTTCTCAGCCATCACCTGCTGCCTCTCAGGGCCTGTATTAGCAGCAAGCTGCCTGCAGCTAGGAACCAGAACTGGCTATTGAACCCAGATACCCTGAGGTGGGATACAGGCTTCTTAAGACGGGTGTCTCCATGTCTAGGCTAAACACCCACCTCCAACTGTTATTTCATGATTTTCCAATTTTAAGTACTTACTATCTTTAAAAGAAATGTACTTATTTTATTTGAAAGACTCAGAATGAGATCTTCTATCTGCTGGTTTTGCTCCCTTGAGACTCCTAACAGGCAGAGTTGTGCCAGGATGAAGCCAGCCACAAAGGCGTGTGCCCGAGCACCCTGGCTCCAAGTCGGCATCAACTGCTGTTTATCACCCACCTTCTAGAACTGCCTTCTCTGACTCCCTACACGAGTCCCCTCTTCATCAGTACATCCCCAAAATATGTCTGTTTTTAAGATGTAGTTCTTAGCCTCGTTAGCTGGCTCCTTGCTCCTGCTCCCACGTGTTCAGCATGTAGACAGTCACACCAGAACCGCAGCTCCGCTCAGTGGCTGCCAGCTATGCAGGAGCCCTACTTTCCACTTCCGCTCCGCACGCTGTTCTCAATGGCTCGGCTTTACCCTCAAGGCTTCCACTGCTGTGTTCCCAATCTTCTTCTTACACTTTGGCAGCTTCCAGCAGCCCCAGCGCAGGCAACTGTGCCCGCTGGGTTTACCTTCCTCCCCAGCCCCACCTGGATTCCTCGATCTACAGCTCTAGGTTTCCTTGTTCCTGACAAATAAGCCTCAACTTCCAGAATCTTTGTCAGTGCTCCACAGTTTTCTGGGTTGATACCCCCAAATCTAACTCATTTTCTTCCAAGCTAAAGCTGAAATCTGTTTTTCTTATCTCTATTTCCTTAGCTGTGATCATTATCAACTGGAAGCCTAGTAATAACCTGTGTTTCCTCTCTCTTCCCTTCACACCAACAGACTGTCAAGTCTTGATGAGTTCTAGCTCTCAAAAGTGCTTGATTACCCGTATCCTAAGATTCCCCTAGTTTCTACCCTAGTGCCAGCTTCTATTCCAAGCTATTTCCACAGTATCTCCAGAGGAGCGTTTAAAGAAACAGGTCTGCTCTCTGTGTGTGTTACTTGCTCTTTGCCAACTGTATACTGTCTCTTCCGCTTCTCCCCCCGAAGTCCTTGGCTCCCCCTCTGCTATCTACACAGTTTCACCCAGAGACAGACTGGACGCCACGCCCCTGCAGCCTCCCTACTGTTCACCATCCCAGCCCCGTAGAGCAGCGCTGGGCCTTTTCTGCTCTGTAACCAACCTCAGAGAAGCCCCAGAGCTCGGTGTCCCCCACAGAAGGCCACAGCTGTGCACCCCATGTGCTCGCTCCAACTACTCCCAATGAAGCACTGACACATACCTTGGGCTTTCTTAGGTTGTAGTATCCTTTATTTGTTACTTGAACTTTCCACCTAAAAATATAAAAGTTAAAAAAGAGGAAAAGTCAGTACTTTTTACCAACATAACTGAATTCTGGATGTCTACTAGATAATGTTTTTCTGGTAAATTAGTATTTCAAAAAGTGATCATATCTGAGTGAGCGTGCAAATGTCCTAGGTTCTCAGCATGGCCTATCTATTTGTCCTATATAATAATGGAACAGCAGTACCCATGTATGAGAGTACTTCAAAACTTTTACGGAAAATGGAATTAAAATATAAGTTTGTTTTCATGCAAAAAAAATTTTTTTTAAAAAAGATTTATTTTGAAAGACAGAGTTAGAGAGAGGTAGACTCAGAGAGAGAGACAGAAGTCCTTCATTCCGCTGGTTTACTCCCCAAATGACTGCAACGGCCAGAGCTGAGATGATCCAAAGCCAGGAGTCAGGAGCCTCCTCTGGGTCTCCCATGTGGGTACAGAAGCCCAAGGAGTTGGACCATCTTCTACTGCTTTCCCAGGCCATAGCAGAGAGTTGAATTGGAAGTGGAGCAGATGGGACTCGAACTAGTACCCATATGGGATGCTGGCACTGTAGGCTGGGGCTTTAGCCCGCTGTGCCACAGCACCAGCCCCCAAAAATCTTTAAAATCCACACATACACGGGGTCTTCAAAATTTCATGGGAAATGCATGTTATGAAAAACTTTGCATGGATTTCACAATCTTTGCGCCAAAATAAACTAACTCTTAATTCCCATTTTCCATGAACTTTCTGAAGTACCGGGTGTAAGTATGACTAAAATGGCCTTTTACATTTAAATTACATTTAACTACACATGTCTTCATTTATATATCGCATGATGTTCCCAAAGCTCAAGACGTCTTCCTTCGGCTCAGAGTCACTCACCGATCGAGTTTAATGCCATCTGCCTCCATTACGTTTCTTAAGACTTGTGCCACTGGGATTTCGCCAGCATAGCCTGTACCCCAGCCCAGCGTATTGGACAGGTCGTTGCCTGTTCCCAGAGGCAACACCGCAACTTGTGGAATGTATTTTTCTTGTCCCTGGAACATGGAACATACATTTGTTTTAGAGTTTCCTCCTCAGAACACTTGTAGGGTAATGATATTTTGTAAAATTTAAAGCCCAAACCAACAAGGATACAAAAATCGCAGCTACAGGCTGAGTAAAGTGCTTCATGGTAATAATTCATTCCTAGCTGCCTGTTACCCTGCGTGGTAACAAAAGCCACCACCCCCCCCAGTGTCACTTATCTCAGCAATGCTCTGTGACCAGTGCCTCTGTACCTTGATCTTCATTTCATCAACAGTGTCCAGCACCCAGCCCACGGTCCCGTCCCCTCCACAGACAAGCACCCGAGCTGAGTTACAGGGAAGGAGGGTACAGAGCTGCAGAGCCTTGAGAGGGGGCGTTTTGGTCACATCAAAAACCTAGAAAGGAAAGAACAAGGAGAGAATTGTTTTTCTCTAACCCGGTTCTCCTTCCATGAGTAGATGACTAGACACGGCTGAAAAAGGTACCAGTTACCATGTATGTATCTTTAACAACAAGCCAGGCGTGTGCCTCCTGCACTTGTACTCAGTGGGGCTCCTTCTCACACCCACTCTACATGGCGGGAGTGGGCCTCCTGTGCTGACCAGGAAGGCAAATCACTTGCCAAGAGCCATAATTCAGGTCGGCGCCATAGCTCAACAGGCTAATCCTCTGCCTAGTGGCGCTGGCACACCGGGTTCTAGTCCCGGTTGGGGCACCAGATTCTATCCCGGTTGCCCCTCTTCCAGGCCAGCTCTCTGCTGTGGCCCGGGAGTGCAGTGGAGAATGGCCCAAGTGCTTGAGCCCTGCACCCCATGGGAGACCAGGAGAAGCACCTGGCTCCTGCCTTTGGATCAGTGCGGTGCGTCGCCCGCAGCTTGCCAGCTGCGGCAGCCATTGGAGGGTGAACCAACGGCAAAGGAAGACCTTTCTCTCTGTCTCTCTCTCTCTCTCTCACTGTCCGCTCTGCCTGTCAAAAAAAAAAAAAAAAAAAAAAAAAGAGCCACAATTCAAATCCAGACTCACGGTCTAGCCATTATACCCGACCGTCTCCTCCTCCACAAGGGCTGAATTCATCTCTAACCAGTGTTTCATATTTTACCCACTACACCACAGCACCTGCCCAGTGTTTCATATTTTATACTTTTTGTTTAAAAAAATCACTAGTTCAAGTTAATACAAATTACACAGCATGTTAGACAATAATTCCGCAATATCCAAGAAATGATACAAAAATGCAAGGAAGCTTGAGGTCACCAATCCTGTAAATGATCCTAGGAAAATATTTCAAAATACAAAAATGTTCTGAAGAGAAAGATAGTCACCGTTGCATTAATTATCATATTACAACCTTGGGGACACTCTCTACCTCCAACAGCAAGTGACTGGATAAATTATGATACACCCATTCAATGAACTCTCCTAGCCATTAAACATGTAATTATGAAGACTACGTTGAAACAGGGAAAATATACCATTAATAAAACAATGCAAATTTGTATCTAGATTATGACAGCATTATTAATACATAGATGTAGAGACTGTGCAAGTGACACGAACAAATGAGAACATGTGTTGTGTGGGGAAAATGTAGGTGATCTGCCCTTTTTTTCTTTTTTTTGTAATTTTCCCTAAGTAATGTAATACTGAAAGTATTAAAAACAGAAAGAAAGTATAAAAACTGAAAAGAAGGAAAAAATTTACTACCTGATGGTTGCACAATGGGTTTAGTTGTCCACAAGTTGCTAGCCTGTACCCTCAATGTTAATGTCAAGATTCTTTTTTCCCCTTGTTTTAAAACCAGGTATAATTTACATACCATGAAATTCACTCACTTAAAGAGAACAAGGCAATGACTGCTAGTTGTGCGACCACCACCACAACTCAGGTCAGAACTCTTAACCGCTTCAGTAAGGTTCCTCCATGCCTGTCTGCAGTCCCCATTCCTAGCCTCAGGCAACCCCCAACCTACGGCCCCTGTGGATCTGCCTTTTCTGGGCAGGTGGCATAAATGAGAGGCCCTTGTGTCTGGGTTCTTCACGGCTCACTCACTCTAACATGTCAGTGGTCAGCCATTCCTTTTCCTCACCCAGTGGTATCCCATTGTATGGGTACATTGTAGTTTTGTTTATCTGCTCACCAATTGATGGGACAGTCCACCTGCTCCTGTTTTTTGGCCATCATGAATCATGCTGCAATGAGGACTTGCAAGCAAGTCTTTGTGGGATGCATGTTTTCACTTCCTTTGTGCAGATTCTTATAAGTGGGATTGCTAGGCAAATGTATGTTTAACTTTTTAAGAAATTGCCAAGGGGCTGGCATCATGACACAGCAGGTTAAGCTGCCACCTGCCTCCCATATGAATGCTGGTTGGAGGCCCAGCTGCTCCACTTCTAATCCATCCCCCTTCTGAAGCACCTGAGAAAGCAACAGAAGATGGCCCAAGTGCTTGGGCTCTTGCCACCCATGTGGAAGACCCAGATGGAGTTTCAGGCTCTTGATTTCAAATTTCTTTTTTAAAGATTTTATTTATTTATTTGAGAGGTAGAGTTACAGAAAGAGAGAGGAAGAGAGAGCGCGAAAGGCCTCCCATACTACCAGTTCCTCCCTAAATGGTCGCAATGGCCAGGGCTGGGCTGATCTGAAGCCAGGAGCTTCCTCCAGGTCTCCCATGTGCGTGCAGAGGACTAAGCACTTGGGGCATTTTTTTACTGCTTTCCCAGGCCATGAGCATAGAGCTGAATAAGAGGAACAGCTGGGACTCAAACCATGGCCATATGGGATTCTGGCAACACAGACAGAGGCTTAGCCTACTGTGGCACAGCGCTGACCACGCGCCCTCCCTCCATTTCAAATTTTTGGAAATACAGTTACAGAGAAAAAGGGACACACACACACACACAGAGAGAGAGAGAGAAAGAGAGAGAGAAAGAGAGAGAGAGAGAGAGATTCCATCCACTGGTTCACTTCCCAAATGGCTGCAATGGCCAGGGCTAGGCCAGGCTGAAACCAGGAGTCAGGAGCTTCATCTGGGCAGGAGCCCAGACACTTTGGCTTTTTTTTTTTTGCTGCTTTTCCCATTAGCAGGGAAGCTGGACAGGAAGTGGAGCAGCCAGGACATGAACTGGCTCCTATATGCGATGCTTGCATTGTAGGCAATGGCTTTACTGGGTATGTTACAACATCAGCCCCAACAAATAAATCTTACAGTAACAAAACAAAACTGTCAAAGTGGATGTACCACTGTCTATTGCTACTCAAGGACTCCTGTTCCTCCTCATATGTGAGTGGTGTCACTCTTCTGTCATTATTATTCTTTGCTATGATCAAAGGCATTATTCACTACATTTTAGGGATAATGCAAGATTAATAAAGAAAGGAAAGCTTTCTACTTACCTGGACAGGATTTAACAGGATCCTAAATTCTCCCAACAGTTCTTCTCCCATGTTAGTTCCACTTCGAGAGTTGGCTAGGATTATTAATGGGGTCCACTGCTTTCCAAGCTTAGAAGCTAGCTTAAAAAAAAAATGATAACCAGAGTGAAAAGGGTTTAACATCTCAAAGGTGGCAGGCACCTACTTTTCACACCTTGATAACAATGGTGCTGTAATTTGCTGAAATTCAAACCATACTGGTGCTGTCAAAACAATGTGAAAATGGAAGAAGTCTAAGCCTGGAAGGGGACCACAGAGCTTAGTTGAAGCTTCTGCTTAATCTCTGACCATCTTCTGTTCTATATGTCACCCAGCATATGCTCTGATGCATTAAGAAGGGACTCACTATAAGGCAGCCTATTCTGATTTTGTTTCCCAAGTCAACTAGGAATGGCTGTTTCCTGCCCCTCACTGCTCTGTGCTCAAACCCACAAGCACTGCACCTTTGACCAGTCTTCTCTGCTGGGCAATACGTCCCACGGTCCTCCAGCCTCTTGCGGGATGGACACCGACCGTTCTCCCACCTTCACCTTGACCTTCTTTTGCTGGATGTATGCTGCCACATTGCCCTCTCCTTGTGGACAGAACCACCGAGGAAGCTATTCCATAGCTTTACTTAGTGATCTCAGAGTGAACTCAGGAAGGGGCTTGTACAGTGAAAAATCACCCATCTGTATCACAATGTGGAGGCTTGATGGTTAAGATAGAAAATCTGAGCTTCAACAAGGTAAAGCTGAATTTTAAAACAAAATAAATTTGTTGGAATATTCAAGTAGGACTTAAGTCTGTCCTTTTTTATAGTCAGTACTCAAGAGCAACATAAAGATGGGGAGCTGTATCCGTGCTGCTTTTCATGCATATACATACACACTGCACTTTAACTCCAGCATTACTTGCGGTAGCATCTAACGTGCAATGTGAACTTACTTCAAGGGATCCTATGTAAAGTTCTAAATGGAACAATTTTTTTTAGAACAAGGTCAGAGGAAAATCCATGTTTTCTTTTGACTGACAATGATTAAGAATCCCAAATCTAGCTGTTTGTCAGAATCATCTGAGGACCTTAAAATAATACATATATATATATATATATGTATGTAGGTTTTTTAAATCTACAACATTTGATGTGGTTTTAGGAGTGGGCTCATGAATCTATTTAAAAAGAAATTTCTCCAAGGGTTTGGATGCAGTTAGAACCACTGGTTTGATGCTTCCTGCTTTGCTCCAGACATGAAAGAACCCAGGAGTTGAAATCTGTGCCACATCACTAGGAACGGGCAGGATTTATGGCTTACAGGATGACTTTGTACTTCCCCCGAGCTTGGCCTTGACATTTTTATTATGCTTATTTTATTCCTGGCCCTAACTCTTCTCCCATACACAGCCTGAACTGTCTTATGCCCTGACTTAAACAATCTTTTTTTAGGAATCAAGCACGTAAGTAAACCGTAGTTACCACTTCATAATCTTTTCTCTTGTCCTTTCGCATCTGACTAATGGCAGCCAAGTAGCTGGGCGGGATGATGAGGTTTCGGAATTCTCCAAAATCACACTCTTCGTTCTTTAAGCTGGCTTTCATGCATTCATCGTGCACTGTTTTCTGACACCAAATGCACCTGAGGAAAGGAAGCGACAGAAGCATTCGTTAATTTTGAAGTGCAAGTTTACTGATCCACAAACCAATCATTCTTGTCAGGAAAACAAACAAACAAACAAACAAACATAGAGTCATCCCTTGGTATCCTCAGGGGACTGGTTCCAGGACCCCATCCTAAACACACCAAAAGCTAGGGTCCCTTACATCAAATGGTAGACAATGTGCACAGAACCTTCTCACTGCATTTTCCTTTATTTGCATATAAATGCATTATTTATATTGCCATTACTCTGAAAATGAATACATACTTTAACAATTTCTGTTGAAATCTGTCACATGGTGAGTACCACAGAAACCAAAGCTGACCCAGAACAAAGGGTCACCAATCAGTCCTGTTTTGGCCAAAACAGGTTCTGGAGGCCTCAACTCCCTACTGCTTAAACATCCCCACTGCCCTGGCCCTTGGAGAGTTCCTGGGGCCCAGCATCAAGTCTCCTGGTTTGTAAAGAGTGAAATAGCCCATTGGGGGTGGGGGAGAGACAGGTAACCAAAAATAATGTATATGTTTATGTTTGCTTTGCTCAAACAGGCTGGCAAGGGCCTGGGGCTCTGCCACTAATCTGCTGAGCATTTAATCCACTCACAGACAAGGCTGATCTGAGGGCACAAAGGCAGGGCAGCAGAAAAGAATGGCTGTAATTAGATGAATAAAGGGGCCAAGCTCTCCTTCACCTGGAGGCCACCGCAGGGCCCTTCTATTTTAAGAGGTTTCCCCCACCTCTGGTTGTTCAGATTTGTTGAGCAATTTCTGCTGCTTACTCAGGAGTTCTGCCTACCCTTAAAAAGAATTATTGGTTAAAGAGAAAACTGTAAAGTAACTCGCACAGTAACCGGCGAGGCTTACTTGCAAACTAAGCTTGAGAAACTGGCTACGCAGCCTGCGTCTAATTCCCCCACCCACCCACTGGCCCATCATTCACTTCAAAACAACAGCTTATTATTGAAAGTAACCTCAAAGAATGACCACTGAATTATTTCCTAATGGCTTCCTCTGGGAAGGACCCGGACCGAGGGATAGGAAGAACATTACGTGTTAGTGCTTGTACTTTGAGTTCCTAAAAACCAGAATATATTCACAGACTACTTTTTAAGATTTATTTATTTATTTATTTGAAAGGCAGAGTTACAGAGAGGCAGAGGCAGAGGCAGAGAGAGAGAGAGAGAGAGGTGCAAGGGCCCAGGGACTTGGGCCGTCTTCTACTACTTTCCTAGGCCATAGCAGGGAGCTGGATCGGAAGTGGAGCAGCTGGGACTCAAATTAGCACCCATATAGGATGCCAGTATTGTAGGTGGCAGCTTTACTTCCTACGCCACAGCACCAACACCTTGCATGTATTTTTAAAACCATTCTAAGAACACGCTAGCCTATGCTTTAGAGTTTAGAAATACTGAAAGGCACAGAGTAAAAACCAGTCAGAGATATTCTTAACTTTTTAATCTAGCCCTTCTCAGTTTTATAGAGCTATGTTTTTCAGGTTAGGAATATGATACATATATATTTAGATACTGCTTTTCTTCCCACATTGTACCATGAATATTTCCATATGCCACTAAATCTTTTTTAAAGCCATGATTTGTAAATGTATAATATTACATCATATGGATATACTAAATTTACCTAAACCCCTATTCTGCCTTTTGAAACATTTGGACAGGTTATCTTTAAATTAGAGATGGGATGAACGGCCCCAACACAAATGAGATTCTCTGCCAACCGCAGAGGTTAGTGCTATGGGAGCCAGCCTTGCCCTGCAGAACTCCATGTCTATCCCATGTGCCTGGGACCAGCACAGTTCATCACAGGCACTGCCCATTAACGGTGCTGATTTGTACTTAATTTCCTTGATGACTCGATAGCAAAGATCTTCCTCTTGTTTGTTTGTTTGTTTATTTATTTATTTATTTTTATTTGAATGGTGGAGTTACAGACAGAGAAAGGGAGGGATAGCGAAAAAGGTCTTCCAACTGCTGGTTCACTCCCCATATGGCCACAATGGCCAGAGCTGAGCTGATCCGAAGCCAGGAGCCAGGAACTTCTTCCGGGTCTCCCACATGGGTGCAGGGGCCAAGCACTTGGGCCATCTTCTACTGCTTTCCCAGGCCATAACAGAGAGCCGGATCAGTCAGACTAGAACCTCAGAAGAGGAGCAGCCGGGACTAGAACTGGTATCCATATGTGATGCTGGTGCCGCAGGTGGAGGCTTAACCTACTGCGCCACAACGCTGGCCCCCTTCCTCTTGTTTTAAACTGGAGGCCTCTGAGCCTCTCTGAGGAAACGCTTCCTGCCTGCCTTAGTGAATTCACGAACATCCTAGCTTCATCTTTTACCAGGCGTCAACACCTGCCTGCACTTTTTTTTTTTTTTAAAGATTCATTCATTTTACTTGAAAGTCAGAGTTATACAGAGAAGGAAAGGCAGAGAGAGAGAGAGAGAGAGAGAGAGGGAGAGGGAGAGAGGGAGAGAGGGAGAGAGGGAGAGAGGGAGGGAGGGAGGGAGGGGGGGAGAGAGAGAGAGAGAGAGAGAGAGGTCTTCCATCTACCGGTTCATTCCCAAGGTGGCCGCAATGGCTGAGCTGCACCAATCCGAAGCCAGGAGCCAGGAGCCAGGAGCTTCCTCCAGGTCTCCCACACGGGTGCAGGGGCCCAAGGATTTGGGCCATCCTCACTGCTTTCCCAGGCTATAGAAGAAAGCTGGATTGGAAGGGGAACAGCTGGGTCTTGAATCGGTGCCCATATGGGATGCCAGCACTGCAGGCGGCGGCTTTACCTGCTACACCACAGCGCCGGCCCCTGCTGCACTTCCATTTACCGAACATATCAACCTCTTGCCTACCATATTAACTGTAAGCACGTTTCCGTTTTCTCTTAAATTAACTTTTTAATAAACATAAGCTTATTTTTCTCAGATACAGACCTATCTTTTGCTTTGAAGTTTATTTAGAGGCCTTGTTGCAGGTGATTTGTGAAATGAAGGAACACAAACCAATAGGATACAAAAACACAACATTTAGGCTGGAGGCAGAGACTACAGCGGCCGTTCTAGAACTGCCTTCTCAGAGTCAGGAGCTTCCTCTGACTCCTCAGCAGGTGTATGTCTTGCAGGGGTGAAACGAAGAAAAGGCTTTATCAGTCACATGGCTGCTTCCCCAGCGGCAGAAGAGTACAAGAACCAAAGCTTATTTAATGACTATAACGAAACTATAAAACAGAACCCAACTCCCGATCGGAGTCAGAAGAGAGATGAGGGGAAGGAAGGATGGGGATGGAGAGAGAAGATGCCAGTGAAACACACTAATGACCAAGGGGTGTTTGTGGTGTATTCTGCTGAGGTCGCCAGGCCCTCGGGCTCTGTGGTCATTCCTGCCCTTTGAAGAACTAACCTGTGGGGCTGAGCTCCCAGGTTTCCCTGGGAACGGGATGCAGCGGCGGGAGAAGCCCTCCCCAGGGCTGGCTAAGACCCAGACAGGCACGTCCTGGCAAAGCTTCCAAACAGCAATTTGTCTCTCCTGCAGAAAGCCTTACTCAGAGAGAAAGCTTCAACAGACTGTAACCTGCCTCTCCCCGTCCACTAACATAATCAGTTCACAGGTAGCTCTTCAGGGCACCGCGCTCTTTCCTCCTGGACACACAGAGACCATGACCACCGTGGGCGGTTAGTGCAGCCTGCTGGGAACAGGCCGCTGGATAACCCACAAGGACAGGCTAAGGAGGCACTCGCTGTGCTCAGCAGGAGGAGGACACAGGTTCAGGACAGAGGCTCAGGTTTTAAATGGTACAAAATCACAGGCATGGTTCTCCAAACTCTAGAATGACCCGCAGAGTCTGCTGAACCAAAGACTGCTGATCCCCGTCCACACATCTGGTGCAGTGGGGTCTGCGGTGGGGTTGGGGTGGCCAGGGACACACAGAGGATGCCCAGTCAACATCCGGATTTCAAGTAAACACCACAAATTTTTGGTGTACGTCTGTCCCAAATACGACAAACACTTTTTATTTGCAGCATCTGGCAGCCCTAGAACTTGCGTTTCTAACAGATCGGATCTAAGGGTTCTTCCTCTGAGAAGCCCTGAGGCACAGGATATGATCTCACCACGCACACAGAGGGCATGCTAGAGGAAAATGAGCAGGTCAGGCAAGGGACCCTGGGGGAGAGGACACAGGTGCATCTTTGCGGATGCCCAGAAGCTGGTCAGCAAGAAAAGGGCAAAAAGAGGGGCCCTGAGACAAGCTGTGATGTTTGCAGAAAACTGCAGACAGCCAAGTGTGGCTGGTTCACAAAGCTCAGTGTAGGTGGTGGTAGCTCAGCCTGGAAGGGCAGAGGCCGAGCGGTGCAGGTGCACGGCGGTGAGCACTGGGCACTGGGGAGCTGACGCTGTCAGACCCAGGGTGTAAGTCACAGGCAGCAATTTCAAGGCTGTGAAGGGAAGCGGGGACTTGGTCAGATGTGCGGTTTTAGGGAGCTCCTCCGGGTGAGGGACCAGAAGTGCTGGGGTTATCCATCCTGGAGTATCTGAAATACGGGTCAGATATTTACAGAGGCCATCTTTATCTAATTCTGCACGAATACAGAAAAGGGAAGGAAATGTAACAGTGGTCGATTCATTATGAAATGCACAGAAGGTCATGGGTAACGGCTCTTCCCAGTAAAGAGGGAAGACAGAACACTCTAAATCCTAAAGACATCACATAAGAATGCTACAAAACTCTGTAGCTGTCTAACACAAGATTTTGAAAATTTACTGCCTACATCTGAAGTGTAAAATTAAAATAAGATTTAAGAACAGATATTGACATAAAAGTGCTCATGTTACGTAAAAAACTATTTTTCCCCTGTAAAAACAAAACAGAAGCTTCCTCTCTAGTGCCTGCTTTCTCTTTCAGTTCTTAAACGTGTTTATGCACATTTCTACACGTTGGAAATAAAACCCGTGACAATGAAGATGTCCAGACCCCAGGTTCAGAGAAGGCGAGGTGTGAGCATTCCCAGGGGTCAGGGGTCAGAGGTCAGAGGTCTCGAGCTGGTCCCCCTTTACCTTCAACCTTCCCCAGGGTGCAGGGAGCCAGCACAGATGATCCGAGAAGCAGCGTCCCTCCCACCCACCTCCGACAGGAGCCCAAGGCATCCTCTGTCTCAGACACTATTCAAGAACACAAGTGCGTTGCCTACTGCGTGTGCCAAAGCCATGAAAACATTCTTGGCTCAATCAAGGTCACTTCGGAAGAGCCCTGTTCTTTTTGGATGTATTTCACCACGGCAACAAGCGCGAGGTGCCCCAAGGGCTGCCTGGCAGGGACACTTGTTTTCATCCTGTACGCTCTCTGCAGGGCACCGAGGCCCAAACAGTCGTGCGGAGGAAGGGCGTAAGCCAACCCTCCCAGCGCTTCGTTTTGCCTTATGCAAAGCCGGGAGATCACCAACGACAGCCCAGCACACAGCAACATGCAGTGCCCAGGAAGCAGGCAGTACCCCGAGGCTTCCCGGCAGGAGTCAGGGCCAAGCTTGGCGCTCCACCAAGGCAGGGCGGCCAAGGAGTGGCGTCTAGATAGGCGCTTCGTCTCGGCAAACGGCTGCGGTGCCACCGCGCTGGCACGACACCGGGCATGCTGGCAAAGCGCGCAGCATAGGCCATCTGCAAGGATTCACACCCGCTGCACACAGGCCCGCCTCCCCCCCGAGCCTCCCCGGGCAGGGGCCCTACCTGTAATCACAGAGCTTGGGCTGCGTGCCGCACTGGCGCCGGCAGACCGCACAGGCGCTGCACAGGGGCACGTTGCCCCGGATCCAGTGGTGCGGCATGGCGTCGGGCGCCCCGGCGTCACTCTTGAGCACGATCTCCTTGCACGCGAAGCGCCTGTCGGCCTTCCGGAGGCAGGCCTCGTCCACGCGCAGCCCGCAGCAGTCGCAGAAGGCGCCCCGCAGGATGTGCTGCGCGCACACGCAGCAGTAGGTGGGCTGGCCGAACAGGTCGGTGTCGCGCCAGCCGTGCTGGCTCTTGCGGAAGATGTCCCTGCGGTGCAGCTGCCGCCGCGAGCGCTGGCGGCTGCACCACAGGGTGACGGCCACGGGCAGCAGCACGGAGCACAGCGTCCACAGGACCAGCTGGCCGTCCGCGAACAGGCCCTTGGCGGGCGGGCCCGGCGCCGGCCGCCGCTCCCCTTCCATCTTCTCTCCGAGGACCGGTCCACCCGCGAAAGAGACAGGTGGGTCCGCCGGGCCCGGCCCCCTCCCCGCCCTCCTTCCCGCCTCCCGGCGCTGACGCGAGCGCCGTCCGTCCCCGCCCTGCGCACACGGCCACTTGCCGCCTCGCCTCGTCGCCCGCCGGGCCTAGGGAGGGCGCGTCACACCCGCGCGGGCCGCCCTCGCGTCGGGGCTGTGCCCCTCGGCACGGCCGCCCGGGCCCGTGCTCCACTCCGGGGCTCGCAGCGGCGTTGGGCCCAGGCGCTGCCTCCTCCTCCTCCTCCTCCTCCTCCTCCAGGGCTCGGAGGTCCGCGCCTCCGCGCTGCCCACCCCGACTCGCCCTCGGCCCCGGCCTGGGACGGGACGCTGGGCCTGCGGCTGGCGCTGGAGCGCTGGGCGGCCGGCTCGGCCCGGGGGGGGGGGGGGGCTGCGGCGGCGAGCCCCCGTGCCTCGCCGGGCCGTGGACCAGCCGAGCGGAGCTAGGAGGGGCGGGACTCTGCGCGGTGGGGGCGGGGCCAAGGAAGACGGTGGGCGGAGTAACAGTGGAGGCGTTAGAGGGGCGGGATGGTTGCACGCTGTAATTCGTAACGGAAACTGCTGGTATGGCTGAGTTACAGTATGCCTTGAGCTTATCTGGGACCTTGTACCTCCGCTGCGGTGGAGGCGGCAGCTGGTACGGCTTTGCATGTTGGAAGGAAGAGAACTGGCAGTTTTGGCAGTGTCATGTATGTCTATACTAGAGAGGGGGGTAGGCCCAAGTCCCGGGTAAATGTCACCTGCATGCTTGCTGATTGTGAGGGCACTTAGGAAAGTTCCTGGAAGATGGAACGACAAGATAACGTTGGGTGCACAATGTTTTTAAATTTATGCATTTACGGGGGTCTTCAAAAAAGTTCATGGAAAATGTGTCTTATGAAAGCTACGCGTGGGATTTCAAACACTTTTTGCATTAAAATAAAAATCAGGAGCTTTCTGATTTCGTTAAACACATACTGGCTGAACACCTGCTACGTGCCAAGCACTATGCAAGGAATCCCAGCTCTCACGGAGCCCGGGGCCTGCTGGCCATCCTTGCTGCTTTCCCAGGTGCATTAACAGGGAGCTGGATCAGAAGCAGTGTAGCCAGCACTCAAACAAGTGCTCTGTTTGGGATGCCAGGGTTGCAGGCAGTGGCTTAACCTGCTGTGCCCCAGCACTGGCCTCGAGGGATCCCTCAAGGGATCCTAAACAACCTTTTTTTTTTTTTAGATTTATTTATTTATTTGAAAGAGTTACACAGAGAGAGAAGAGGGAGAGAGAGAGAGAGAGAGAGATCTTCCATCCGCTGGTTTCCTCCCCAATTGGCTGCAACAGCTGGAGCTGTGACAATACGAAGCCAGGAGCCAGAAGCTTCTTCTGGGTCTCCCATGTGGGTGCAGGGGCCCAAGGACTTTGGCCATCTTCCACTGCTTTCCCAGGCCACAGCAGAGAGCTGGATTGGAAGCAGAGCAGCCAAGACTCGAACTGGCACCCATATGGGATGCTGGCACGGCAGGCGGTGGCTTTACCTGTTACGCCACAGTGCCGGCCCCCTAAATAACTTTTTAGCTACTAGTTCAAACACTCACCTCTATGTGCACACTTTTGTCATGTGGGAAATTCACTTGTCTTTGGTTGACATTCTGAAGCATACCACACACAGAAGCGGTTCTAAAACATGCACCATTGAAAATAATAATACGAGACATCTGTGTGCCCTCTGCCCAGCCTAATAGAGTGACCCTCAGGGGGCTCCCACGTGCCTGCCTGGTGGCCCGCCCTCCCACCCTCCATCAGAGGATACTGCTGTCCTGGTCTACGCCGGCCTCATTTCCGTTCTTTGCTCTGCAGGTGCGCCACGCTGCAAAGTATCTCTAGACAATGCAGGTTTGTTTCAGAAGACTGAACAGCAAGGCCAAGCCTCGCCCTGTTTGTGACGCTTCCAGGAGTAGACAAGCTGACAGCGTCCTTGAGACAGAACCTGGATTCAGCTCCCCTGAGAAGACGCCACGTGGGAAGGCCGTGGGCAGGGTCTCGGGAAGTTGGTGAGTCCCAGAGGGGCCTCCTGGGCAGCTTGGTGTCTGAGATCTGATGAATGCGTGGCTGCAGAGGGAAGGGGTAGCTGTCTCTTCTCCCGTCTCAGCTCATCAGGGCCTCCCTCGGGTTCTCAGAAGCAGGTTGTCATGGATGCGTTCCCAGGGAGGGAGGGATGTCTGACGCGGGCTCTAGCGTGTGGAAGAGGGGAATGGGTGAGCACCAAAAATGCAAGCACACATCTGTAGCAGGCTCACCCGGCAGTGTGAACCCAGCCTGGCTTCTTCCATGTAGCCATACACATGCAAGGGCCTCATGGCTCTGTTTACTGCCGCATCACAGTACTTTGTCTGGATGGACCGGAGCTTATCAATGCATTCACCTCTAGAGGGACATCTTGGTTGCCCCCAAGTTTTGTCGATTAAGGATCAGTCTATTAATACCTGTATGCAAGTTTTCACGAGGACATGAATTTTAACTCATTTGGGTAAAAGTCCTCTCATTTAAAAAATTTGTATTTATTTATTTTCACTGGAAAAGGAGAGAGAGAGAGGAAGAGAGAGAGAGAGAGAGAGAGAGAGAGAGAGAGAGAGAGAGAGATTGGTCTTCCGTTTGCTGGTTCACTCCCCAAATGCCCAAAACAGCTGGGAGTAGGCCAGGTTGAAGCCAGGAACATGGAACTCAATGCAAGTCTCCCATGTGGGAGGCAGGGACCTAAGTACTTGAGCCATCACTACTGCCTAAGAGGATGTGAAGGAGCAGGAAGCTGGAGTGGCCAGGACTCGAACCAGGCACTCGGATGCAGGATGTGGGTGTCCCCTGTGGCTGCTTATCCACTGTGCCACAACACCTGCCCCTCTCTTTTTAATCTCTTTTTTCTCCCTATTTAAATTTTCTGTGCCAGAGGCATCCTCAGATTCAGATGTCTATGAGACTGCAGGTGATTCTTACACACTGTGAGGTTTGTGAATCACTGCTAGAGTTTCCTGTTTTTTATTTTATTTTAAATTATTTAAAACTCAGACTTAGAGGGGGAACAGAGAGACAGAGAGACAGACAGAGACAGAGAGATATCTTTCATCCACTGGTTCACGCTCCAAATGGCTGCAATGGGCAGGGCTGGGCTAAGCTGAATCCAGGAGCTCCATCCAGGTCTCCCATGTGGGTTCAGGGGCCCAAGGACTCGGGCCATTTTCCACTGCTTTTCCAGGCGTGTTAACTGGGAGCTGGATCAGAAGTGGAGCAGCTGGGGCTTGAACCAGCACCCATATGGGAGCAAGAGGAAGTGAGCGAGAGCTCTTCATCTTGTCACTGGGTCTTTGTCATTGCAACTAGGACCTCACAGAGAAAAACAAGCTTCGTTTCAGTATTTTTTTCCTTAGATGAACTAGAACTTCCCTTCTCCTGGAGGAGATGTAATATGACAGTAGCCTTAGAAGTGGCTTCACGAATTATTCCATCTGCGCCGCGCTCCCCTCGTGTGTTTATTTGTACCCATCTTACATTCCCATGCCTCTGCCAACGCTCCTGCCCCCCAGTTTAGGTTGGAGGCAAGCCTGGCCCTGGCCACAGGGAACCTGACGCCGACCTTGGCTGTCTTCACCTGCTGGGCAGACTGCACTTGAGGTCAATGTCTTAGACACAGAGCAGGGATTGTGGTCCACTTGTGGGAGCGTGCAGCAGGCCGGAAAGGCCCCTGTCCACGGCCAAACATCTTGCCATTGTATTGCTGCTCCAAACAGGAAGGGGGCGTGTGTGTGGAAGTGCTGAGGAGGTACACAGGGAAGCCAGGGCCGTGGGGTGCAGTGACAGAGATCAACTCAGAGAACAAAGGAGCCATATTTTTCTTCCTAATAAAAATGCACTTTCTTTTCCCCCTAATAATACATAAAGTGATATATCTTTGTATGTGTGTGATTGAGCTCTGAATTTTGGTTTTCACAGATGATCCTGTGTCTGAGAGGGGGATGAGTGTGCAGATCTGGCTTGCCCTGCTCAGGGATGGGCCACGTACACCACGGTGGTCCTGTGGATTATGTCGCCTGGCGATGTCATAGCCCTGGTGATTGGCGTCAGTGACACTTTGTGACGTTCTCACAATGACAGAGTTACCTAACGATACAGTCCTGAGTGTAACTCAGATGCATGACTGCATCACTGTGGGTGAGTGTGGTTGGGGGAGGTGTGGGAATAATAATAATAATAATAATAATAATAATAATAATAATAATAAGGCCGGTGCCGTGGCTCACTAGGCTAACCCTCTGCCTGCAGCGCTGGTATCCCGGGTTCTAGTCCCGGTTGGGGCGCCAGATTCTGTCCCAGTTGCCCCTCTTCCAGGCCAGCTCTCTGCTATGGCCCGGGAAGGCAGTGGAGGATGGCCCAAGTGCTTGGGCCCTGCACCTGCATGGGAGACCAGGAGGAAGCACCTGGCTCCTGGCTTTGGATCAGTGCAGTGTGCCGGCTGTAGCGGCCACTTGGGGGGGGGTGTGAACCAATGGAAGGAAGACCTTTCTCTTTGTCTCTCTCTCTCACTGTCTAACTCTGCCTGTCAAAAAAAATTAACAATAATAATAATGCTTTCCTGTATTACACTCCCATCTGTCAAACGTCTTGCTTCCGCAGTTGTCCGAATCCGCTATCCCCGCCACATCGATTTGGGGACCAGATGTGGGTATTGGAATCTCAGGGTGCTCCAGTCCCTTTCTGAAGTGGGGTAATGTGTATTACCTGTGCACACCCCCGCATGCTCCCTGCATTATTCAGAATACCTAAGACAGTGCACCTGCTGTGCAGACCGTTGGGATACGGTATTTAGGGAATTACAGCAAGAAAATAAGTCTGTATGTGCTCAGTACAGGTGCAATTTTTTTTTTCAAATATTTTCAATCCACGTTGGTGAAATCCCTGGATGTGGGGCTCGTGGATTCCCAGCCCTGATGCACTGTCTCTTTTAAGTCATAGAACAGCCTTAGGAGGAAAGACTATTAACATGTTTGGAATAAATGAGAAAACAATGACTTGGAAAGTTAAGAAATATGCTGAAGTCACACAGGTAGTAAGTTGCAGAGCCAGGATTCGAGCCCAGGCCTGTCGAGTCCTGTGCTTCGATAGCCACCCTCCTAACCATCACACCACACTGCCCACACAGGAGCAGTAGCTATATGTTGCCTTTTGTGTGAATATTCTGGCACGGCCCTATTTTTGTCTTAGGCCTGGTAGCACCTGATTTGGACACACTTCCCATCCAATTAAAACCCCCTGCATCAGTTAGCTGTGATCTGGGTCCTGCTGTATAACAAGCCACCCCCAGACTGGACACCATATCTATAACACTGGGAACTCCATAGTGTTGGCTCTATCAGTGATCCTCAAATATCCGTGCCCTTTGCGAATCCCATTGAAAAAGAGATGGGAAACTCACAAAAATGGAGATATTGGTTATGTTAGAGTGCTGTGACTATGTGTGCCATCATTCTTCCTTTCTCAAATGTCAGATTGGCAACCTAGCTTTCTCAGGCCTCACTGTCTGATGAAGACGTCAGTTAACATAGCAGGGACGTGCTCTCGAGCACTACCGCATCGTCTCTCTCCACCTCCGGCGGAGTCCCTGGGACGCCTGGCAGCTTCTTCAAGAGTTAGGTTCCTGGCCTGGAGTTTCTTTCCCATGACCTTGGCTGACCCAGTTCTGCTCTCTACTCTGCCACCTTGTGGATTTGTTGGGAATCGCACCTTCCGCAGAGCATCCAGGTGACTCACCTAGTTACTTGGCTGTGGCTTTCAATGGAACTGGGGGTAGCAGGTAGAAGAGAGTTCTCCCCAACAGGTAACACTTGCTCTCCATCCTTTTTTTTTAAGAAGTTTTATTTTACTTATTTGAAAGGCAAAGTTACAGATAGAGAAGGAGAGACAGAGATCTTTCATCCTCTGGTTCACTCCCCAAACAGCCACACTGGCCGGGACTGGGCCAGGCCAAAGCCAAGAGCCAAGAGTTTCATTCAGGTTTCCCGCATGGATGCAGGGGCCCAAGGACTTCTGATCCATCTTCTGTTGCTTTCCCAGGTACATCAGCAGGGAGCTGGATCAGAAGTAGAGCAGCCGGGACTTGAACTGGTATCCATTTGGGATGCTGGTGTCGCAGGTGGGGTGGCAGCTTTATCTGCTATTTCACAGCACCGGCCACCTCTCTATCTTCCTATAGACTCTGACCCCAACCTCTGCAGTTTTGGGACAATATTTCCAGAGGCCAAGGTGGAGGACATTGAGTGGCCTTGCTGGTATCACACCTGAAGGACCCTTTCCACCACCTGAGACTTGGCACCTGCAACCCAGGGTATAATCGAGACTCTGAGTCTCTCCAGTGTCACCTCCATAGGTCCCCTGTGCTTTTTTAAAAATTGTAAAGGTCATGTGAGCATACTTAGAGTTTACAGTCCAGCAGAGGAGCTAGATTGTTAAAAAGTAAAGAGCTGTGACATGGATAGTGATGGTGGTGGGATAGGGAACTTATAAGTAGGATGGTAAGGGAAGGCTGGTCTGAGCAGCAGAAATTTCAAATTGAAAACTGAAGAATGAGAAGGATGTAGGATTAAAAAAGCATGTGCAGAGGCTGGCACTGTGGCATAATGGATAAAGCTGCCACCTGCAGTGCCAGCATCCCATATGGGCACTGGTTCGAGTCCCAGCTGCTCCACTTCTGATCCAGCTCTCTGCTATGGCCTGGGAAAGCAGTAGAAGATGGCCCAAGTGCTTGGGCCCCTGCACCCATGTGGGAGACCTGGAAGAAGCTCCTGGCTTTGGATCAGTTCAGCTCTGCCCATTGTGACCATTTGGGGAGTGAGCCAGTGGATGGAAGACCTGCCCACCCACCCCTTCTCTCTCTCTCTCTTTCTCTCTGCCTCTGCCTCTCTGTAACTCTGCCTTTCAAATAAATAAATAAAACTTTTTATAAAAAAGGAGCATGTACAAAGGTCCTGAGGTGGGAACAAGCTTGTGAAGGTGAAAGTAGTTGTGTGCAGCTGGTTTGCAATGACCTTAGGGGGTGGCTGGAGAGAGCCGTCGGCTCAGATGACCCAGGGTTGGTAGTACGTGGCAGGGACTCGGCTGTTGTTCTGAGTCCGGTGGGAAAATAATGAAGGTTCTTAAGCAGGGAAAGAACAAGGCCCAACTTGTGTTTCCTGTTTCTGTTTTACAAAGATCATTGCTGCTGCAGGCAGAATGGATCGAAGCAAAGGGAAGGGAAGCTGGGAGACGGGGCAGGAGCCTGGAGCAGGAAGCTGCGTGGACGGTAACGGAGGCGTGGACTCAGGGCGGGGATGGCTCTGGACCCCCGCTGTCCACCTGGCAGGCACCAGCCACCTGCGGCTCTGAGCTCTGGGACCCTGCGAAGGTAAAAGGCACAGCAGATTCTGAGGGCTTTACAAAAAGAGAGGGTTAATCATTTGCTTGTGTTGATTGCAGGTTGAGCTAACCTGTGGGCATTTCATTGTGTTCAGTGACATAGAGTAGGGAGCAGGTGGTTAGCCTGGCGGTTCAGACACCTGTATCCCACATCAGAGTGCCTGGGCTGGACTCCTACCTCTGGTTCCTGACCCCAGCTTCCTGCTGCTGTGCACACTGAGAGGCAGCCGGTGGGGCTCATATCGTTGACTTCCTGCCACCTTTGTGGGAGACCTGGGTTGAATTCCCAGCCCTGGCTGTTTGCGGGCACCAATAGAGAGATGCTCTGTCTCTCAAATAACTACAATAAGTATATGAAAAATTTTAACTTTTAAAAAAAATGTGGCTACTGGAAAAACTTCAACTATGTATGTGTCTTGCAACTTTGGCTCACCTTATGTTTTCAAAATTTTTTTCTTTATCATGTATTTTCATTTTATTTGAAAGGCAAAGAGACAGAGAGATAGAGAGAGAGATCCGCCATCTGCTGGTTCATGCTCCAAATGCCTGCAGCAGCCGGGGCTGGGCCAGGCTGAAGCCAGGAGCCCTGAACTCAATCTGTGTCTCCCATGAGAATGGCAAGGACCTGACTGCTTGAGGCGTCATCTGCTGCCCCTCCCAGGGTGTGCATCAGCAGGAAGCTGGAGGAGAAGCAGAGTAGCGCTCTGCTAGGAGATGCAGGCGTCCTAGCCGCTGTTCTAACTGCTGCGCCAAACCTCCATCGCTACTTTGTCTTTATTGGACAGTGCTGATATAGATAAAAGTTACTAAATTAAAAAAAAAGCTTTGATCGCATATTTACACTGGAACATTGGACACCTTAGCCAATGCTAGCTGGGTACAGGGTTTTTTTTTTTTTTTCTCATCCATGGAAAATGTTTATTTGATATAACAAAATAGTATTCTAGTGAACCACAAGGTGTTTAATGTGACAAAGATGCATCCCCAAAGTAATGCTCCCCAAATTCCTTGGTTATTAAAAACTACAGGGCCGGTGCTGCAGCTCACTAGGCTAATCCTCCGCCTGTGGCACCGGCACACCGGGTTCTAGTCCCGGTTGGGGTGCTGGATCCTGTCTCGGTTGCTCCTCTTCCAGTCCAGCTCTCTGCTGTGGCCCGGGATTGCAGTGGAGGATGGCCCAAGTCCTTGAGCTCTGCACCTGGCTCCTGGCTTCGGATCGGTACAGCGCACCAGCTGTGGCGGCCATTTGGGGGGTGAACCAATGGAAGGAAGACCTTTCTCTCTGTCTCTCTCTCTCACTGTCTAACTCTGCCTGTCAAAAACAAAAACAAAAACAAAACAAAAACAAAAACTACAGGACAACAGAAGGCTATTCACAGCCACAGAGTACGTGAAATCAGACACCAAGTTCTGAGCAAATTCATACTGGGGGCACCTTTGCTCACAAAGCATGATTTTTTCCCCCTTGTTTACAGTCTGCTCAAAGTATCTTTGTTCCCACACCGTGGGGCCGTGGACAGAACATCTAGAGTTGGTATCAGCTACACTACATTAGCACAAACCCCGGCCCCAGTCTTGTTTTCTTCTGAGCTGGCGAAGCGGCCAGAGGAACACCAGGTCAGTTTCTTTGATTAGAGAATTTTATCCAAGTACGGGCCACATACCTTCCGGTTTTCCGTCTGGGTGGAGGCTGCCAGGGGCCTGCTGCGCGGGGCGCGGCAGGAGGTGGAGGAGGCTCTGGCCCAGCACTTTGCTTGTTTGTGGAGTGGAGGTGGCTCTGGTGGGTAGGACCGGCTGCCACGAGGCTCCCTTCTCACAGGGGACAAAGCTGAAGTTCCACAAGGGTCAGCGGCTCGCCTGAGGTTGCGTTGCCGGCAAGAGCAGAAGCCACAGTTTAAACTCTGGTTTTCCTCGCTCCCTAAGTCAGCTGAGAAAAATAAAAAGTTTTTTCTCTTTCATCACGCTCCTTGCTGATTTCTGTGCCTCCCTCTGAGATTATCGGGAGGCTCGGATCAGATGGGTGAAGGGGCTTCGTTAAAGTGTCATAAAGTAAGCAAACATAAGAGATGACTGTCAATGGAGCAGGTCGGTCCTCCTACGCTGTGTTGAAATGAAATGACTGTTAGAGTTCATGTTTGTGATCATCAAAGCAACACCATTTTATTACTATAACACCTTCCTCGAGGAGCTCTATCTGGGGATTGGGCTCAGCCGTCTCATTGTCCCTGAGTAGCTTTCAACAATTCTACACTTGATTTAGGGTATTGAGGATTAAAAAAAAAAAAACTCTCAAGAAAATATGTTTTTAAAAAAATGTCTTGGAGGATAATGTCCTTCCTCAGGATGGAAATTCACAGGAATTCGGAGGGAAATATTTTGGCGGTCATTACTGGAGCTCCTAGTCAGATCCACTCAGCATCACCCCGGAGTCCTCCTGGAGGAAGCACGCGCTGGCCCTGAGCCTGCCGTGCCTCCTTCAAATAGGCTGGTGCACCCGAGCTGGGAGGACTCACTCAGCGACCGCGGACACAGGACGCTGTGCAGGATGAAGATGTTTCTGCTCCTCCTCATCACCGGGCTGATTTTCTGCTCAGGTGAGCGCCCGCTCCCAACCCAGCCTGGTTCCATGCTGGCGTGGTGAACCAGGCTGGTACTCTATATGTCGTATTTTTTTTTTTTCATTTCAAATAGTGTATAATGTACATAGATATTTCAGTGATTTTTTTTTTCCTTTTCTGTTCCTAGAGCAGGCTTCTAGAACTGCTATCATTAGAGATAAGTTATTTTTAAAAAAATTCGTAAAGGTAATTGAGCACTAGTTCTTAAAAATGCTGATAAAATTTTCAAACATACAAAGGGACTTTTGTGGAAAATGATGTTTAAAAGATAAGTTTCTTTTGGTGCAAAAATTTCTGAAATCCATGCATAGTCTTTTCATAATATGCATTTTCCAGGAACTTTTTGAAGACCCTGTTCTTCACAAATTCCGAAACTTTTTTTGCACCAAAAATAGGCTTTTTAAAAAAAAAATTTAGAGTAACATGTGATGTCTCCATAGAGGCATGCATTGTGCCATGAAGGCAAAGGAATTCAAATACTTTCAAATACTTATTATTTCTCTGCAGTGAGAACATTTAAGATCTTTTAGACATCCTGACATAAATACATTATGGCAGCTATATAGACTTGGCTTTTCATTCTGTTTTTCCGTGAACTTTTTGAAGTACCCTCATCCCTTTGTTTAGAGCTCATGAGATCCCCCAGATCTGATATACTTGTGTTATGACATCTTTCACAGTTGGAATGGGTGATTATCAAAGCAGTACAGTTGTATTAGCATACTACCTTGTTTGAGGAGCTACATCTGGTGGTCAAGTTTGGCACAATCTTATTGTCATGGGCAGCTTTCAACAGCTCTAAACTTGATTTTGTCTGTTGAGGATTTAAAAAAAAAAGCCTTCCTCAGGCAAAAGCAGGGGATGGGAAGCAGACTAGAGACCTGCAGAAATTAGGCTGGAGCGAATTCGTTCAGTTAACCCTCGCTTTGCAAGGAGCAGGGCATTGCAGGAGGTAAATGGGTTTCAGTTCTGCAGCTTTCTCTCGGGCTTCACTCGATGAGAAGCCACTGAAATTCCTTGCAGAGCCGCCCAGAATCCCATGCTTTCTGGGCCAGGCCCTTGGTCGAGAAGGGCTTTGTTTTAGCCCAGGTTGAGCCTGCGCAACCTTTGTCCTGGCTGGGGTCGGGGGGAGGGGAGGAGGGCGTGGACCCGCGGACCTGCCCCCGGCCAGCAAGCCCTGAAGGACCCTGCACCAACTCTTTCAGAGGCCTCCCCGCTGCTCCTGACGGAAAAGCAGGCGAAGCAGCTCCTGAGATCCCGGAGGCAGGAGTGGCCCCGCAAAGCCGGCTTCCGTGACGAGCCCATGCGCGTGAGTGCCCGGCCCTGGGGGTCCTGGAGGAAACGCGATCATGATCGTTTGAATGCGGGTTTGGTGGGAAGCTAAGCCAGGGAGGCGCTGGTCCCAGCGAGGGTTGCTAGTTGGGGGTGGGGTGGGGAAGGTGGGTTAAAGTTTCAGGTGCAAGAAACATGCAAACTACCTGCACATCCACCTGTTGTGAACAGTCATTGGCTGTGTCCCCGGATGCTGAGCACGCTGCTAAGGGTCATCATGAGCTGCTGCTGGGCGCTGTCCCTTCAGCCGTTGCCAACTCCCGTCTTCTCCCTCCCCCGCCGGGCCCCGACAGGCTGGGCCAGCATCCTTGGCCAACAGCAGCTGGTTCCCCACAGCCTGTGAGGTTCGGCCACCATTGCGGCCCTCTTTGGCATCAGCTCTGCCCTGTGGGTCCCTGGTGACCACCTTCCTGGTCTTTCTGAACCAGGGAACCCCCTCCTGCCTTTGCTTGCAAGTCTCCTGGACACTGTAGACCCTGGCATGCCAGGCCTGGACTTGGTTCAAAGCCGGCTCTGCTCCTCCTGTGGCTGGAGCGGTCCAGACTTTTGAGTGCTTTGACCCCACGTAGGTGGAGGTGAGGAGCAGTGATCCAGCTGAGTCGGGATGTCTGGGGAGGTCTCCCTCCTTGTGCCTCCTTAGGGGGCACTGGCTCATCCTCATTTACTTCCACTCCATGAAGAATCACGCACTTTGTTTATGTCATTGAAAAGGCTCTTACTAAGGGCAGGCATTTGGCACAGCTTAAGTTGCTGCTTGGGACAACTGTTGGAGTGTCGGGTTCAAGTCCCGGCTCCTCTGCTTCTGATTTAGCTCCCTGTTAATAATGCCCCTGGGAGGCAGCAGATGATGGCTGAAGGACTTGAGTCCCTGCCACCCATGTGGGAGACCCAGATGGAGTTCTGGGATCCTGGCTTTGGTCTGGCCCAGCCCTGCTTGATGGGAGAGTGAACCAGCAGCTGGAAGATCTCTCTCTACCTTTCAAATAAAATGAAAAAAACAAATAAAAAATTTCAAGGGGCTCTTATTAAGAATGTGATATTTCTCACTGATGTGAGTACTGGCTGTAGGGTCAGATTGGGTCTGAATCTCCTCATTTTCTAATTGTGTTACCTTAGGGATGTTTCATTGTATTCTGAAACTCTGTATTCTCATTTGTGACATAGGGATAATAAGTATTATTACTTATATTATCATGATATATTATAAACAATAACGTAAAGTAAGTACTTCATGAAAGGCACGATAAGGTAGCACAGAGCAGAGCCCTTAGGGCAGAGCTCAGCCAATGCTAACGCCACCTCGGAGAGTTGCCATAGCAGGGGCCAGGCGAGGTGCTGAGGCTGTGCAGGTGCATCCCCTGGGTTTCTGCTCAGACCCTGGTGGAGATGAGCTCATGGCTGTGCTCCAGAGTGACTTAAAATGTCAAGGACTTCAGGCTGTTGAGTGGGTGTGGCTTGTGATATTTTGGCAGAAGAAATAATAAGTGGCCCAGAATATCCGGGTGCAGGGGGAGGAGTCTGGGAGATCGGTCAGGCTGGCATCCCAAAGGATCTGAGAACCCTGGACTTTGTCTCGCGTTCATTCCTGCACAAGTAAAGGACTTTTCAAACAAGGGAGTACAGATCCGGGCTTTGGGCAGGTGGCCTAGGAAGCAATGAAAAGAGCAGAGACCCAGGGGTGAAGTCAGAGGACAGCCACACTCAGAGGCGGACACGGGGGGCTGGCAGGGGATGCAGACAGGATAGAGGGAAGAGGTGGGTGGTGGGGTGAGGGAGGGTTTTCTGTGAGCACAGGAGGATGGGGAAGAACGTGCCTGGAGAGAGGGGCACTGGGGGTCCCTCCAGATGGATTTTCTTGTGATGTCTGCAGGGGCCCGGGAGCCAGGGAGGCTGGAGAAACCTGGGTAAAGGGCCTCCGAGGAGGGTACACCTGCTGCAGGTGCTGGGAGACAGGCTCTCCAGCATCGGCCCCTTGACAGTTCCTCTGCCAGCACCTGGCTGCTTTGAACTTGGATTGTGGACTAACGGAGGGTTTGTACCACTGTGGCCCAGCCTGCTGCCTCCAGGCCCCTTCCAGCACCTGCTACCCTGCCAATTGTCACTCTGCTGACTTGTGCCCTGGAGCTCTGCTGCGAGTGGTCCTTTTCCTGCTCAGAACCTACCCCCCAAGAACTGCTTCTCCCAGCTCATGGTCCTCACCTCCCTTAGTCCTCGACAACCTTCCACTGGCTCACAGCTCCATAGTTTTACTGAATGCCTGGCCCTTTTCTCATTTGTTTGGCTCATCTGTACAGATCTAACCACTGCCTGCTCTACTTAGGTGCCTTGGCCTTGCCTGATCTAACTCCTCTATGACTCCTTCCTGCCTTAGAATCCTCCTGCGGTCCCAGCACCATCTCCCAGCCAGCCCCGGATGCACCCCAGCTCGGCATGTCCCTCCCCCAGACATTTGACTCCACTGTCCAAAATCCTCAGGCCTTCTGTCCTGGTGGAACCACCTGGAGAATCTGGTGCCTGGGGTCCCATTCCTAGAGGAGTGGCCGGGGTGTGTGTGTGTGTGTGTGTGTTAAGGTTGGGGAGGGGGACACAGTTAAAGCTCCCTACTGGTTACCGAGGTGCAGCTGGGGCTGAGACCCACTGGGCAAGGCCTTCTGGGGGAATTCAGCCACGTGTGATACCAGCTCCTGTGGTTTCGCTGGGAACTCCAAGGCATTTTGACAACAGTTTGATGTTGAACCAATGTCATGGAGAGTAAGAATCCACTGTTTAGACAGAGGGCACGTGAGTGAGTGTCAGGTGCAGGCTGCAGGACAAGATGTGCACTTAAGTAAATTTTACATTGACCGTGCCCCGCCAAGCCCCAGAGACCGAGGATGGAAGATGAGCTAGGCATCCCTCCTTTATCTCAGGTGCCTGCTGGAGAAGATGGAGGCGGCGTGTGCCAGCAGGTCTCAAGTCCTCTAATGAGAACATCTGGGACTAGGGCCGCTGGGCTCTAACAGGAGATGAGGGCCTTGAACTCTTACTGAAAGGAAGAGGGAGGCTGGGAAGGCTTCCTAGAGGAGGTGTCCACCCAGCTGAGGTTTGAGGCCTGAGGAGTTCTCAGGCAGTGGAAGGGGTGGAGGTGAGGTGGGCAGAACGTTCGACCCTGGGCAATTCACGTCAATATTGTATCACCAACGAGTGTGGACTCTACTTCCTACTTTGGAGTCAAGTTTCTCGTTTATAAAATGCAGTATTTGGCCCAGAATCTGGACTAGAAGTTTCATTCCAGGTCTCATATTCCAGGATTCTGGATAGGGCTTTGAGGGTGACACAGATTTCCTGGTGTCGCAGCTGGAGGAAGAGCTACAGGCAGCAGGGCACCTACCTGGGGGAGGAGCCAGGTGGTTTATTTAAGGCCTCTGGAGTAGGAAGTAGAAAGTCAGCACCCAGGATGCACTGGGTCACCTGTGCTCCCCACCCGCCTTGGGTCTCATTGTTTTCTTTTCCTTTTTATGGATTTACTTAAAGCAAAATTAATAATAGCAAGGCTGATGTGGGAGAAGAGGTGATTTATTCTTTGCAGCTGACCATCCAGATCATCCCAGCCGTGCACTCCCAGTTGAGTCTGAGCATAAGATATGGGAGCCGCGGATTGGTCAGTACATCGTGAGGGGCTGTGCGGCTGGACCTGTGGCCTGCAGAGGTCAAGGGCTTCCCCACGGGCTCGCATCTCCTCAGTGCAGGAATGAAGGAGCTAAGCGTTTCAGGACCCTTGATTCCTGGAGAAGGACACTTCCCCTTCAGCCAAGGCCACCTTGCACCTGCCTCTTTCCTAACATAGGCCAGGAGCCATCTGCTTACGGGCAGCCCCTTTGCCAGGGAGCAGGGCGGGATGGGTGCATCACCCTGTGTGTTTGAGATTGCCAACATTGTGTGTCTAAGAGTGTGTGTATGTGAGGGTGTGTGTTTTGGAAAAGGCTTTGCAGAAGGTCTGGCTCCCACCCTTGACCTTGACCTGAGTACCTGGGCTATCTGGAGTGAGGGAGATGGCCAGTGGAAGGTTGTCCTGGAACAGGCTGGCAGGTCCTTGGGCTGACACAGCAGGGAAGCACTCAGGGATCATAGCAGGGGGAATGCTGTGACTGAATCTGGTTCACAGGGTTGTCTATCAGGACACGGAGCCTGCTAAATGCTGGTTTCCAGACGCTGCCCTCCGTGGGAAATGGGAAGTGGCATTTTTGGATGTGTGGTTGCACCTCCTTGCCATGGTGTCCGAAAGAAAAGCAGGTGGACGTAGGCAGATGAGTGGAGTTTGTGATTTTTGGGGAATGTGTGTGCCCTTGGGAACTGAGCCCTGGGACTCGTGTGCTCACTACCAACTCTAAGTTACCGAGGGCTGACAGGCGAGGTTATTTGATTTGGCTTCTCCCTTCTCAGGGACTGTGCAAAAGCAAACCCTTTCGAGAGGTCACTGGTGAGGGCCAATGCACCGTGCTTTGGGGAGGCGTTAACTCAACATGAAAGCAAGTTCAAAAATTTGCTGTTATCTCTCCCCACAGAGATCTGTGAAGCAGTTTATAATTGACACATGGGGCCTGACACTATGGCTTAGGAGGTCAAGCCTCTGCCTGCAGTGCTGGCATCCCATATCGGCATCTGGTTCAAGTCCCAGCTGCTCCACTGCCAATCCAGCTCCCTGCTAATGCACATGGGAAAGCAGCAGAAGATGACTCAAGTCCTTGGGCCCCTGCACTGTTGTGGGAGAACACATAGGAGACTTGGAAGGAGCTCCTGGCTCCTGGCTTCGGCTTGGCCCAGCCGGGAACAAACTAGCAGATAGAAGATTTCTCTCTCCTTCTATCTCTGCCTTTCAAATGAAAAACAAATTTTAATATATAGATATATGTATTCTTGACAGTTGCCCTCTTCAACATGGGCCAGTGTTGGCTGCTGTGGAAATGCAGGCATCTTGGAAACACGTTCAGAGCAGCCATGCTGGTGCACACAAGGGATGTGGCTGTTGGATGTAGATCCTGCCGATTGGTTGCGACGGCTGCTGTTTCCTGACATTTTGCTGGAGAGCACAACAGAAGAGATCACTGCTGTGCCTCTCTGTTGTGTGGAGGGCCAACCCCCCTCCCCCCCACAAGGAGCGTGAGCACCTTGTGGGAGCCCTCGATGGAGGAGCTGGAGATGGAGATCAAGAGGGGGGCAGATGGCGTGGGTAAGAAAGGGGAAGGGATTTTGAATATATGGAGGTCACCAGGAAGGACAGGATGAAAGACCCAGTGTATGGGGACAAGATGAGAACAGGGCTCAGAGAGAGAGAGAGTGAGCGAGCGAGAGGGCCTGCAGAGGCTACACCAGTGCAAAATTCCCTGTAGCAGGAAGCACTTGACCTTGAGATAGAAGTTGTTTTCTGCTCTGAGCTGTGCATGCCCTCTGCCGTTCAAACCTAGGAAACATCTCTACACAGCAACCTGGTGTTCAGGCTCTTTGGAGCTGGCCTGTTGTGTGGGCTGATGGCGGCTGACAAACGGAAGGTCATCTGGGAGCTGCTTTGGTGGAGAAACCGGTGACGAGACCGATTCAGGAAGCTCTTGGTCCCCGATCCTCAGAGATGTTGGAGAGCAGGGTTCTAAGGCCTCCCAGGAATGGGGTGGGCGCTCACCGGGGGATGGAGCTGGCCTGGGGACACCCACGTGGAGACAGGTGGGCGTCAGGTGAATGGACTTGCTGCCCCATCACAGCAGAGGCCTCGTGGGTCTCACAAAGCCCCAGGGATTCTGATGGGGACAGAAAACTCTGCTTAGGGACAAAGTGATGAGCAGAGGGCTGAGTGAGAAAGGCTGGATTTGTGTTTGGCAGAGTATGCCGGAGTGTCTCCCAGTGTGGAGTGCGCTCCTGTTGGTTTTCAGGGTGGGGGGGTGGTGTCTAAGCTCCTGCTATGTAAAATGTGCTCCCTGCAGGCTGTGTGGGTGTGGCCTGGGAGCCCTTCAGACAGGCGGGCCCCCTGCTCCTTCCCACACCTCCCTCAGGGGCCCTGCGCCTTCACAAGGCCCCGGCCCTCCAGGACTGTGGAGGGGCTGGGCTCAGGCCCTGCTGTCGACACAGGTGGTCTCTCTGCCTGCCCTGAGTGCTCGGCTCACGGGATTTCCAGTGTTCCCGGCCCATGTCAGGGCTCCTGCTGGGAGGGCTCCTTTGCAGTATTCTTAGCCTCTCATAGTTGTTGTTTTTAAAAAAATTTTTTTAAACTTAATTTATTTTACTTGAAAGGGAGAGGGAGAGAGAGAAAGAGAGAGGGGGATAGAGAGAGAGAGGGAGAGAGAGAGAGAGAGAAAAGAGATCATCTATTGATTCACAATGCCCACAACAACTGGGGCTGGGCCAGGCTGGAACTTCATCTGGGTCTCCCACATGGGTGGTAGGGACCACCTGAGCCATCACCTGCTGCCTCCCAGGGTAATGCCTCCCGCCCTAACAGATTAGCTGGAATTAGGAGTGGAACTGGGACTTGAACCCAGGCACTCTGATATGGGACATGAACGCCCCAACCCAGCATCCTAACCGCTAGGCCAAACATACCCCCCACCCAATAATTTTCTTATAAACAGCACTCAGAACATTTTTGTGCACAAAGTGCTTTTCATATTTTAAGTTGTTGTAGGGAATAGTCTTGCTGTGGGTATATTCTCAGAAAATAAATCAGTGTGTCTAAAGATAATGAATATTTTTAAGGTTTTTAGGTTACACTATCAAGTTGCATTCCCAAACAGTATTTTTTTTAAAGAATTATATATTTATTTGAACATCAGAGTTACACACAGAGAGAAAAAGAGAGGCAGAGAGAGAGAGAGACAGAGACAGAGAGAGGTCTTCCATCCGCTGGGTCACTCCCCAGATGGCCACAATGGCTGGAGCTGTGCTAATCCGAAGCCAGGAGCCAGGAGCTTCCTCTGGGTCTCCCATGCAGATGCAGGGGCCCAAGGACTTGGGCCATCTTTCGTTGCTCTCAGGCCATAGCAGAGAGCTGGATCAGAAGTGGGGCAGCCCAGACTTGAACCGACACCCATATGGGATGCTGGCACTACAGGTGGTGACTTTACCCACCAAACAGCGCTAGTACCAAACAGTGCCGAACCCCCCCCCCCCCAAACAGTGTTAATAACTGATGTTCCTACCTCCGAGAGACTGTTCTAGTAGAAGTTTTAAGGTAAACTGGCTGGGAACCTGCTTAGGATGCCTTAAATGCAAGCCCAGTTGTCTGTTACTGGGGCTGGAGGAACAGGTGCAGTGAGGAGGGAGTTGAAATAAAGGCTGGCTTCTACAGTTCGGTGTGGATGCTCTAATACCATTTGCTGGCTTCCAACATCCCCAAGGATAGGCAAATTAGGTGAAACGGTGGCGTGTTTCAAGTTCTTTCAGGGCACCTGCCTTTGTCCTATGTGGTGAGCTCCTGTGTGCGCATCGAGACTCGCCCTGGCTGATGTCTGTCTCGAGAGGCCTTCCGATGTCTCTGTTTCCTCCCCAGTGAATCACAACATCCTGCAGCCCAAGATGGCTCTGGTTGACCTTTTCCCGTGCCTCCTCCGAGACTGTTCTACATCGCTTGTGGTGGGGGAGTATTTGGATTTCACTCCTGGGTGCCTAGCACCAAGCACCGGATTGGCATTTGCTAAATGCTCATGATACTCACTAACATTTCCTTCCTTGCTTCTCTCTCCAGGGGAGAAGTTTTGTGAGCCATAACTTTGTTGTAGGACCTGGAGGTTATTTCAAAGAAATATTTTCTATTGCCTCACTTACACTCATTAAATTTCTCCCACTCTTCCTAAATTTTAGGGAGGAAATGGTTTGCCAAGTGCTGGGATGAACCATGGAAATTCTTTAAAAAGATGACATTCAAGCTTAAATTATGTCTTTTGTGATTGGATTCGTAAGTGCTTGTGTACCCTGGGACTACGCCTTCCTAGGAAACTTTCCATTCTGGCCCGTGTTCCTTTCAGGAATGTTCTGGTTGGGCAAATATAAATCATAGTAGCCTTATTGTGAGTCGTCTTTGTCGAATGTGGAACCCTTGATAAATGCACATGGCGACTCCAGCACCCTCAGCATCTCATGGGGACCAGCCCAGAGCCACTGTGATGTCAGCCCACGCAGCACCCGGCTGCTCCCTCTGGGGCAGAGCCCTCAGCGTCTGCAGAGCAGCTACGTTCCGAGCCAGCCTCCTGCCCCTGTGACCACCTTCCCCTCTCTGATGAGCACGGCAGCTCCTCCAAATGTCGATGGATCTTTAGTTCCATGCGAAAGCCGCAGGAAGGAATTGGCTTTCTTGGGAAAGTTCCTTCCTTAATAGATTAAGTGTCCGCTTGGTGATACTCAGCTTAGATCAGGTTCCGGTAGATATTTAATTTCATTATCACACCACTCCCAGGCCATAATAAGGGATTATTTCCCTAATTACCAGGAAGTTATTTACTGAAATCATTTCGGTTGGCATTGGACACGGAACAGAGATATTGGTTTTTGTTTTGCTTCAGTTTTTTTTTCCTCCCTTGAAGAAAGGAATCTAAAGGAATTAAGGCTTATTTTCCATTTGCCCCTCTTTCTAAGTCCAGGAACATTTGAGATTATCATCAATGCGGGGTCACTGCTGACCCAGCCAATGCAATTGTTGAATTTGTGGTTTGCCGCAGATTTACAGCCTGGCTTTTCATCTTTGACTAATGATGACTTCTAGGCCTTTGTGGCATATTCATTTTCCTAACATTTTAAATAAATAGTGAAATGTCATGGAAACCGGGGCTGGTTTCTTTCTTGTTCTCCGTGTGTGTCTGTTCTGCTTGTTTTTCTTCAGCGATGATTTCAGCTGCTGTTTAGCAGTGTGAAATATATATGACTTTTTGATGTTTTTTATGTGCGTTTGGCCTGAGCCGTTATAATGAACCGGCTGACACGGTCAAGGAACTTCCCGAGGGGGATTTGGGAAGATTAGGGAGAAGGGACCGGCACTTCAATGATCCGTTCGCTCAGCTGAACAGTTCCCAGTGAGTCTTACTGGAGTCCTACGGTGGGCCCACTGCTAAGCCACGTACTAGGGATACCTTGGTCACTGCCATCAAAAAACCCAACTGGACATTTGGCTTAGAGGGGCACTGGCTAAGTGAGTAAGGCTGCAAATGAGCACTGATCATGGAAGGTGCTGTACGCCAGTGGCGACATTCTGCCGTCTCTCCGGCGACCTCATTGGCAGGGCTTTAAGTGTTGAGAAGCTGTTGGTGTCACGGTAGCAGATAGACATTTTCTCAATTTCCAATTTCCCCCTGAAAGCTCAAATTTCATCATGTAGCAACAACTACTGTCAGTTTCTTTCTTTTTTTTCAAAGAAAGATTTATTTATTTATTTGAAAGGCAGAGTGAAAGAGAAAGAGTAAGAGACACAGAGAGAGAGCCAGGAGCCAGGAGCTCCATCTAGGTCTCCCTGATGGGTAGCAGGAGCCCAAGCGCTTGGGCCACCTTCTGCTGCCTTCCCAGGTGCATTAGCAGGGAGCTGGATCGGGAGTGGAGCAGCCGGGACTCCAGCTGGTATTCCAAGATGGGGTGCCGGCATCACGAGCGGCAGCTTACCCCACTGTGTCACAACGCCAGCCCCCACAATCATTTTCTTTGAGGTGACAGGGTCACTTGGCCCATTCGAGAGATGTCTGCCCAACCCACACAGCTCAGTCCTTGGCACCCGCAGAACACGGGTGCTCTTCCTTGCTCTCTGTCACACAAGAGCTGCCTGCAAACGCCCCAAGAGGTCGCTTGTTACCGCTTCTGCAGGGAAACCGAGCCATTTTCTGAATGCTTGCTCTTTACTTCCGTGACTCTGCGTGTGTGGTGGCGAGGGAGTCAGGGATGGCCAGAACAGACGGGTCCGGCTGCCCACCTCCCTGTGCAGGCGCCGGTCGTACCCACCGTTGCTTTGGCACATCAGTGCAAATGCCAGTGCAGCAGGAAGGCAAATCATGTCTGAGTATTATTCTAAAAATAATACTGCTCTACAAACACTTAGTGACCTCCCAGGCCCCCGTGGGGAGCACAGGCCACATATTGCGGAATGCTGCTCTGGGCTGTTATTCCAAGAGTCTTTTCTGCAGAAAGATGCTCAAAATGTCCTTGGAGCGTTTCTCTCTTATGTGAGTGATAACCAAATAGCAGCTCACACTGGCTGGATGCTAGCAGTGGTCTCCCAAGCTCCTTTAGCAGTGGAGTCCCGCTGGATTCCTGAAGGGGGGCTCACAAGAGGCTTGTTACAGAGGCACAGGCAGGATTTGGGTGAACCCAGAAATGCTAAAGGTGCCAGGCTAACCACCCCTAGGGCAGGAGGAATAAGGGAAGGGCATGGCTCCCGGAACAGCAAAGCTGGCACCCTAGGAGCCGTGGCCTTCAGGAACTGGGTATTCCAACCTGCTGGGACCCTCAGGACAGAACCAGGGGGAATAAATACCCTGGCCTCCACCTCCTCCTGGCCCCCAGTCCCTCCCGCACTGGAGGGGCTGGCGTTGTGGTGTAGTGGGTTAAGCTGCCACCTGTGAAGCCAGCATTCCATATGGGCACCAGTTCGTGTCCTGGCTGCTTCACTTCCAATCCAGCTCCCTGCTAATAGCCTTAGAAAAGCAGCAGAAGATGGCCCAAGTGTTTGTGCCCCTGTACCCTCATGGGAGGCCCAGATGAAGCTCCTGGCTCCTGGCTTTAGCCTGGCCCAGCCTTGGCTGTTGTGGCCATCTGGGGAATGAACCAGCAGATGGAAGATCTCTGTCTCGCTCTCCCCCATTTTCCCACTCTCCCTTTCTCCTTTTCTCCCCCTCTCTCTGTAATTCCTTCAATCTTAAAGAAACTGACAGGCAGCCACAGGAGAAGGGGCTCTGTGGTTACCATTCATCCAGGTCACAGGACCAGGAGAGAGAGGGAGAGGACGAGTCTGGAGGGACAACTGCAGGCTCCCTCTCGGGCACAGAGATTTAGTTGTCTCATCTCACGTAATGTCACTGACCTGGTGAAGTCAATGTCTGTGTTACACCCATCTTTCAGATGGACCTATTGAGGCAGGGGAGGGAAAGCCGCCTTGGCAGGATCAGGATTTGAAGGAGACTCAGGCCTCTTTGCTTCTACACCACACTTCCTGGCAAACAGGCAGGCGTGGAGAAGGTCAGGTGGGTGTCCGCTGGGCCACGTCCACGTAGTGGTTGAACAAGTGCAGCTGTGTGCTAGGGGCTTGTTCCTTGTTTATAGGGCTGCACGCTGCCCAAAGAGGCTCTGGCCAGGGCAGGGATTTAGTCCCAAATTCACCGCTGGGGACTCATCGTTGGTCCCACAAGGAGCCCTCTCTGTCTACCGTTCTCCCTGCCACCCCAGAGGCTCCTTGCTGGGACGTGGGGCGTATTTTGATGAGTTCCATGAAAGCAACGATGACCAAAACAAAGCCAAACTGCATGGGTTCTGGGGGGAAGAAAACCGTCTGCAGTGAAGTCGGGCACGTCATGCCTCATTCCTGGCGTGGTCTTTCAAAGGACCGTATGAATACAGAGTGCACAGTCCTGGAGAACATTCTGGAAACTCCACAACCTAAAGTTCCAAACTGTACTCTTTGTTAAAGCTTTATCCCTGCTGTGGGAGGTTTCCATGATTTAAGATTTTAATGATATTGATAGATGCCAAAATAATTTTAAAGAAAGATTTGTTGATTTATTTGACTGAGTTACAGAAGGAGAGAAAGAGAGAGAGAGAGAGAGAGAGAGAGAGAGAAAGAGAGAGATCTCCTATCTGTTGGTTCACTCCCCAGAAGGCCACAACAGGCTGGGCTGGGCAAGGCCAAAGCCAGGAGCTTCTTCCAGGTCTCTCATGTGAGTGCAGGGTCCCAAGCACTTGGGACATCTTCTACTGCTTTGCCTGGCACATTAACAGGGAGCTGGATCAGAAGCAGTGTAGCCAAGACTCACCCATATGGGATGCCGGCACTGTAGGCAGAGGCTTAACTCACTGCACCACAATACTTACTCTCCCCAGAAATTTTTGAAGCCATTTTCATTTTTCTTGTGTGAAACCCACCCTGGAAAAAACCTGAATGGAAATCTCATCAGAGATGAGATGAGATAAGCATGTGAAAAGACTCTCAGTGTCATTTGTCATTGGGAGGGAGAAGCAGGATTAAAACCTGTGAGGGTGACCAAAATCCAGAGCAGTGACAGCGAGAAGTGCTGGTGAGGATGTAGAGCCACAGGAAGGCTCGTTCGTAGCTGCTGGGAATGCAAACTGCGGCTGCTTTGAGAGCCAGTTTGGCAGCTTCTTACAAAGCCAGGCATCCTCCTGCCACGAGATTTACCAATCTCACTCTTTGGTATCAACATATGTCCATGCAAAAACCTGCACACGGATGTATAACACAGCTCTATTCATAATTGCAAACACTTGGAAGCAACAGAGATATCCTTTAGGAGTTAAAACAGATAAATAAGCTTGGTGCTTGCAGACAATGGGGTATTTGTTATGCAGCACTAAAAGGCAATGAGCATTCAAGCCAAGAAAAGACATGGAGGAAATGTAAATGCATGTTTTTATTTGAAAGATTTATTTATTTGGAAGACTTACACGGATGGAGAAGGAGAGGCAGAGACAGAGAGAGAGAGAGGTCTTCCATCTGCTGCTTCACTCCCCAATTGACCACAATGTCCGGAACTGGGCCTATCTGGGTCTCTCATGTGGGTGCAGGGGCCCAAGGACTTGGGCCATCTTCTACTGCTTTCCTAGGCCATAGCAGAGAGCTGGATCGGAAGTGGAGTAGCCGGGACTCAAACCGGAGCCCATGTGGGATGCCAGCACTGCAGGCAGCGGCTTCACCTGCTATGCCACAGCACCAGCCCCCGTAAATGCATATTACTAAGTGTGTGAAGCCAATCTGAAAAGGCTGCATACTGTACCATTCCAACTATAGGATATTCTGGAAAAGGAAGAATGCTAGGGACAGCCAAAAGTAGTGGCAAGGTGTTAGGCCAATGAAGAGACAGAACAAAGTGGAATTTAGGGCAGCACAATCCAGGCTGTGTGATGCTGACCTGGCAGATGCAGGTCCACCTGTTTTTGGCCAAAGCCATGGGATGTACACCACCATGAGAGAGCACGCATGTCTGCTGTCGCCTTTGGGTGACACTGATGTGTCAGCGGAGGCTCATCAGTTGCAACAGATGAGCCGCGCTGGTGGGGGATGTTGATGGAAGGCAGGCTGTGGGTGTGTGGTGCGGGAAGCGGCTATATGAGAACTGCCTGTACTTCTGCTCAGTTTTGCTGGGAACCTCAAAGTGCTCTAAAAAAATATGGTCTATTAAAACAAAGCAAACTGAAAACCCCATGAGAGGAAGGAGAAGAGTCGAGTGGAGGATGAGGCAGGGAGGTGGGGCAGAGACCGTGGCAGGGCTGGGGGAAGAAGGGTTCAGGGGCATCCATGGTGAGGGTAGGGGTAGGGAAGGGGCGCACGTGGAAGCTTCTGGCTTCGCTAGCTCTGTAATGCCGTGGGTGGCTGTGTGATGAACCACCCCAGGCAGTCTGGGTTGAGCTCATGGGGCAGATATTGCACCAACAGACAGAGAAACGAGGTGGAGAGAGAAGGAAGAGACTTCCGTCACTGATGAAGACAAGAGAGCTGGTGCATTATTTTATTTACGAAGCGTTTTGTAGATTAATCATTCTGTTGTATGCATCATTTAAAAATATTTATTTATTGGGGGTGGGTTCTATTTGTTGGTTCATTCCCTAAATGCCTGCAATGCTCAGGGCAGGCTGGCCGTTGAAGCTGGGTCTCCCACGTGGGTGGCAGGAGCCCAGTCACTTGAGCCCTCACTGCTACTTCCCAGGATGCACGCGAGCAGGAAGCTGGAGTCAGGAGCCGGAGCCAGAACTGAACCCAGATTCTCCCATTTCGGATGCAGATGTCTCAGCTGCTAAGCTAAACGCCCCTGCTCGTGCATGACTCGTTGTGGTGACCCAGTGCGTGATGGTATACAGAAATTTCGCAGCCTCGGCACCACGTTTGGAGAAGGCCTGTCTGCAGGCTGCAGGTGGCGTCCGTGGGGGTTGAGGGCAGGCTGTGAACAAGTGGAACTCTCTGTGCCCTTCTTTTGGCAGCAGTGCAGCGTCACCTCTCATCCTGGCTGACGCTGGCTCTCTCCACCAGCCCCAGTCCTCCCTCCACCCTGCTCTGGGCACCTGGAGGCTGACTCTGGGGACCACACAGCTTACCTGTTCTCTAGCTATCTGATCGGCTGGCCTCAGCCTGGGCTCCCTGGAGATTGAGGGCCTGGATTCCAGTCCTGGCTCCACTTGGGACCCCAGCGTCCTTCTGATGGGCACCCTGGAGAGCAGAGGATGATGGCTCCCAACTTCGGCCTGGCCCAGCTTTGAAGAGTGAACCAGCAGATGGAAGATCTCTCTGTCTCTCTGCTTTGAAAAAACAAACAAAAATGGCAGAAGTGGAGGGGAGAACATTTGAGAACTCTTCAGGAGATGGACTCAAGTCCTGGTGCTCAGTCTTATGATGAGTTTGAGGGTGAGGAAGACGGTGAGACTCTGTGTGCAGAGCTGAGTGCCTGAGGAGGTGCAGGTGCAGGGGAGAGGCAGGCAGGGCAGGGCCAGGGTCTGCGTCTTGTTAGGGAGATGCAGGTGCAGGGGAGAGGCGGGCAGGGCAGGGCCAGGGTCCGCATCCTGTTAAGGAGGTGTCGCCATACAGGGCTGTTTCATGTCTTTCTTTCACAGAGATGGAGTATACAGCGCGCGGGTCTTTGTGTCTGATTTGCTTCCCTGGGAGTCATGATTTCAAGGTTGTCTGGGAGGTGGCACCACGTGCCAGGATTTTACTCTCGCCTCGTCCTCCGCGGTGTGCAGGCACCATGCTTTCCTTCTCCATCCCTCTGTTAGTGGACCTTCGGGTTGTTTCTGTGTTTCTTTTTTTTTTTTTTGACAGGCAGAGTGGATAGTGAGAAAGAGAGACAGAGAGAAAGGTCTTCCTTTTTGCCGTTGGTTCACCCTCCAATGGCCGCTGTGGCCGGTGCATCTCGCTGATCCGAGGCCAGGAGCCAGGTGCTTCTCCTGGTCTCCCATGCGGGTGTAGGGCCCAAGCACTTGGGCCATCCTCCACTGCCTTCCCGGGCCATAGCAGAGAACTGGCCTGGAAGAGGGGCAACCGGGATAGAATCCGGCGCCCCAACCAGGACTAGAACCTGGTGTGCCGGCGCCACAAGGCGGAGGATCAGCCTGTTAAGCCACGGCGCTGGCCCGTTTCTGTGTTTCACTGACGAGAGGAGTGCTGCTGGGAGCATCCGGGTTCTCGCTTGTGCGTGGATGTCCATTCTCGCTTCTCTCGGGTGTGCAGCCCAGAGTTCACTTGCCAGGCGTCCAAGTGCTAACTCCATGTTTAACATGTTGAGGAATGGCTGGCCAGAATGTTTTTACAAACTTTTCTCTATAACTACTAATGTTTTTGAAGATTTATTTATTTGAAAGGCAGAGTTAGAGAGAGAGAGAGAGAGAGAGAGAGAGAGAGAGAGATCTTCCACCTGCTGATTCAATCCCCAGAGAGATGCAACAGCCTGCACAGGGCCATGCCGAAGCCAGGAGCTTCATCCGGGTCTCCCATGTGGGTGCAGAGGCCCAAATACTTGGGCCATTTTCTACTGCTTTTCCCGGGCCATTAGAGAGAGCTGGATCAGAAGTGGAGCAGCTGGGACTCAAACTGATATGGGATGCTGGCATTACAGGTGATGCCTCTACCCACTATGCTGTAGTGCTGGCCCTCTACTAATTTTTTTTGTTTTGTTTTAAAGTCATCTTGTTTGGACTTAGTGTAGCCACTCTAGCTTTCTTCTGATTACCCCTTGCCTTTTAAAAAAGATGTTTTTGGGGCCACCACTGTGGTAGAGTAGGTTAATTCTCTGCCTGTGGCACTGGCATTCCATATGGGCGCCAGTTTGAATCCTGGCTGCTTCTCTTTCAATCCAGCTCTCTGTTATGGTCTGGGAAAGCAGTAGAAGGTGGCCCAAGTTCTTGGGCCCCTGCACCAGCATGGGAAACCAGGAAAAAGCTCCTGGCTTCTGACTTCAGATCAGCGCATCGTTGCAGCCATCTGGGGTGAAACCATGGGCCTGGTTGGCCTTTCCCACAGAGGTGTGGGCGTGACTGTTGGCTTTTCCTCCCCGTCTCTGCTCCTGCACTGCCTCCTGCTGGCTGCGCCCTGTCCGAGGCAGCAGAGCCACAGCACGCACATGCGCTGCCCAGCTGTCCCTGGCGAGAGCCCCCTGTTCGTGTTCATTCAATGTGGGTCTGTTTCCACAGGAGTACATGCTGCACCTGCTGGCCCTGGAGCATCGTGCTGAAGAGCAGTTCCTGGAGCACTGGCTGAACCCACACTGTAAGCCCCACTGTGACAGGAATCGGGTCCACCCCGTGTAGGGGGCTCGGGCCCAGCCTGGTACGTCCCTGTGTCCCGGGGGCCTTCTGTCGGAGGGAGATTGCTGAGGGTGGCATGTGCACGGGCTGGGAGACCTGCCAGAACACGGTGTCAGGGAGACCAGCCGGCTGGCTGCTTGTGGGCTGGGGTGTCGAGAGTGATGCAGGGGAGACGGGCAGGAGCCAGGTTAAGAGGAGCTCCGAGGGCTCATCGGGGAGACTGCGGAGTCACTAGGACGTGACTCCTTTGCCCTCCAGCAGAGATCATTCTGGAATCTGTCCTGCCTGGAGAAGGGTGGCCTGCTGAGGCATGGGTCTCTCCCCAGGTGGGGTCAGCACCTGTGGGCTCGATCTTGACATTCACTGTGATCATCACAGCATCACCAGGATTGGCAGCTTCTCTCCTGCGTCTCGCTCCTGCTCCTCACTGCCTTCCCACAGCTCTCCCACTGGCAGTCTGCCCGCCCTCTCCCCGCCATCGCTCTCCCCCTGGGCCTTCTCCCCCAGCCCACCTGCCAGGGCCTGCCCAGCGTTCCCAGCATTCCCAGCATACCCCACACACCCCAGCTCCGCACCTCTGTTCCTAGATGGGCTGCTTGCTTCTTCCTGTCCGTCCTCATCTCCTTTCCAGCTTCCTAAATCTTTTTTTTTTTCCAAAGATTTATTTTATTTATTTTAAAGACAGAGTTACAGAGAGGGAGAGACAGAGAGAGAGGTCTTCCATCCACTGGTTCACTCCCCAGATGGCCGCAACAGCCGGAGCTGCGCCGATCTGAAATTAGGAGCCAGGAGCTTCTTCCAGGTCTTGCACATGGGTGCAGGGACCCAAAGACTTGGACCATCTTCTACTGCTTTCCCAGGCCATAGCAGAGAGCTGGATCAGAAGAGGAGCAGCCGGGACTAGAACCAGCGCCCATATGGAGTTCCGGCGCTTCAGGCCAGGGCTTTAACCTGCTGCGCCACAGTGCCGGCCCCAGCTTCCTAAATCTTATTACTTAAGGTAGCAAAAATACTTCAGAGGTCAAAGCCAGCGAAGTTCATTCTTCCTCTGTAGAGCAGGACCGAGCAGGACAGGATGATCGTCCGTGGTTAAGAGAAATCTCACATTGTTGTTTGTTTTCTGCTACTGTGAATGGGCACAGGGACCCGCCCTTTAGCTTATCACTGTAATTTTCAGGGGGCCATCACATAAACCCTCTCGCTGAACCCTCCTCATGTCCTGGTGTCATTGGAAGGCGTGCATTTTAACTCTGGTGAGGAGCTGACTGAGCCCCACGGAGCCACTAACTCATGCTGGGTATCAGTCCCTGCCCTCTCCACATCCCGCCCCTTCTCTCTGACTGACGGCCTGATCCTAGGTGTGGAATGGAATCCCCGTGAGCAGCTGTCACACACAGGGTGCTGCTCAGCTGCAGGGAGGGCTGGCAGCCGGGCTGACGTCCCCCTTCCACTCTGTTCTGGCTCCGTTTCCTGATCCCCAGGCTGCTGCCTGCCCTGCACCCAGGGCGTGTCCCTTCCAGCACTGGAAACCATCATACATCTTCTTCCAGAAGACGGAACCGTGCAGGGATTACACGCTCAGACTCTGGAACTGGCCAGAGCTGAGTTTGACTTCCTGGGTCCCAACCCTGTGGCCTTCAGCAAGTAGCCTGACCTCTCTGGCTCCCCATTTCTATGTGGGTAAATTGGAGTGATGGCAATGGCTATGGAGGGGTAGGCATTTGGCCTAATGGTTGAGGTGCCTGTTGGGACACTGTGTCCTGTGTGGGAGTGCCAGCATCCGAGTCCTGGCTCGATTCCCAATTCTACCTTCCAGTTCCTGTGTACTCTGGGAGGCAGCAGGTGTTCGCTCAAGTACCTGGGTCCCTGCCATGCATGTGGGAGATCCAGGTTGAGTTCCAGCTCCTGTGTTTGGCCTGACACAGCCCCTGCTGTTGTGGGCATTTGGGGAGTGAACCAATGGAAAGATCTCTCTCTGTCTCCTTGTCTCTCAAATTAACAACAAAAAAATTATGTCCATGGAGGATGAGGCCTAATGAGTACCTCTATAAATGGGAGGGCTTTCCTCCAGGCAGGAAAAAGCAGTGTTGGTGAGGCAGGGATCCGTGGAGGCCTCTGGCTAGGAAGGTCCCCCTTGCACAGTGCCCAGGAAGCAGTAGCTGGTGGGCTGCGTCCACCTGGAACTTGGGGTCAGAGAGCCTTCGGGTACTGACTCCCCCATTCACTGGCTGAACCACCTTGGGAAAAATGTCTCAGCTTCCTTATCTGCAAAATGAGGGTAGTAATGCCATCGCTGTCCTGGAGATGGAAGAGGTCAGTGCGTGGAAAATAGCGTTGCCTGGCATAGACACAGGAATTGCTCAGGAAGGGACAGGTGGATGGCTGTTTCCTTCGCCTTAGCCTCCTCCTCCTCTCCTGTCTTCTTCCTTTTTTTATCAACATCATCATCACTATCATCGCCATCATCACTTTATCATCATCCTTATCATTGCCGCCATCATTCCCATGCCCACTCTCATCCACCTATCATCGCCCCTCCACCACCACCACCGCTGTTGTCATTACCATTACCATCATCACTATCCCCCCCATCATCATCACCACCCCATCATCATTACCACCACCTCTACCTTCCCTGTCAACAGGACCATCATCACCATCCCCACCAAGATCATCACTTCCACCACCACCACTGTTGTCATTACCATCATCACTATCATCACCCCCATGTCATCACCATCAACCCCCCCCCCTCCGCATAATCACCTTAACATTTTTTTCTTGTTCTTTTCCAGCAAGCATCATGATAGGCAATGGCCTGGACAATGCCAAAACAGGATAAACTTCTCCTTTCATTTGTTTGCAAACTGTGGAGATGGATTTCTGCAGACCTTGTGAACTGTTGGGTGTGCCAAAGCTTGCCTTGGGGATGGCAAATATATATGCCGCTTCAATAGACTAACCTGCATGAATCTTTGCAATTAATAGCTTTAAGTGTGGCTCCCATTGCCCTCAAACATCTCCTGCTGACTCATCAGGCTGGGCAGACAGATTCTTCCCTGGGACTGACAGAGCTGGAATCTCTGGACCGGGAGCCAGGGCAGCTGCCTGGCCATGACTTCCCTGCAATGAGGCACATCACGTGGGGCCATTGAGTTTATGGTCAAGTATTTTTCTCTTTCTGTCTCTGTCCTAATAAATGCTGATGTCAAACCTGCTTTCTGTGGTGTCTTCTTTCATCCCCCTGCAAGAAGAGATGCCAAGATTTCCTTCCCTTATTTATCTTTGTAAATCCAGCTTCCTAAATCTTACTTTTCTTTGAATACACAAATGGAAGAAAACACCAGCACCCAGCTCCTTTGTGCAAAGGCCACCTCTGAAGATAGGGTTATAACTCAATGCCACTGGCAAAGGCAACATTTTTTGCACAACTCTTATATCCAACCACCCATAGGCAGGGATTGGACAGTCAGGGACCAACACAAGCAGAAGTTCAGAGAGCAAGGGGAGGTGGGCAGCATGGCTTGAGGGAAAGGAGAATTTGGAATCCTCAAGATAAGGTAAGGGGAGGGATGCCTATGCACCCGGGCCACAGAACAGGGCCTGTGCCAAGGGAGGCTGGGTAGGCTTGTGTAGGGAGAGAGGTCCTGAGCCTCTTAGCAAGGATGATACCAAGATTCACTTTATGCTTACCACAGGGTGAGCCCTGCGTAGGTTTTCTACGTACACTCCCTCTGAACCATCACACCTACCCCATGCAGTAGATTTGGTTGTTGTCCCCAGACCATAGATGAAGAAGCTGGGGCTTGCTGAATTTAGGGAGTCCATCAGTTTTTTAAAAATATTTATTTTTATTAATTGCAATACAGAGTTACAGAGAGAGGTAGAGACAGAGAGAGAGGTCTTCCATCCGCTGGTTCACTCCCCAGATGGCTGCAACGGCCAGAGCTTTGCCAATCTGAAGCCAGGAGTCAGGAGCTTCTTCCAGGTCTCCCATGTGGGTGCAGGGGCCCAAGGACCTGGGCCATCTTTCACTGCTTTCTCAGGCCATAGCAGAGAGCTGGATCGAAAGAGGAGCAGCCGGAACTAGAACCAGTGCCCATATGGGATGCCTGCGCTTCAGGCCAGGGCTTTAACCCACTGCGCCACAGCGCCAGCCCCAAGTCCATCAGTTTTCTATAACAAATCACTTAGAATACAAACTGACCATCTTACCTCCCTCACGTCAGAAGTGCCACACAAGTCCCGTTGGGTTGAAGTCAGGGTGTCAGCAGGGCTGCTTTCTCTGGATGCTCTGGGACAAACCTGTCTCCTGCCTCCCAGCTTCCGGAGGCCGATGCCTTGCTCAGCCTCCTGTGACTTGCATTTGCCTCCCAGCACATCATCCGCACTTTCCCTTCTGCCCCGTCTTCCACTCCAGAGGACTGTGTGGTTACCCTGGGCCCATTCAGGCTCCTCTCCCCATGATTGGCACTCTCAACCCACCTGCATCCTTAACTCCCCATTGCCACGTACGGTAAGGTATTCACAGGCTCCAGGAATCAGGACATGGACATCTCTGGAGAGGTCATTATTCTGCCTGCCACAGGTGGAACCACAAGCTCAAGTTCACACAGCTGTTAGGCAGAGGAGCTAGAATTTGACCCTAGGAAGGCCCTCACTACTCTGGGTCCCTAACGCTGCACCTATGTCCTAACCCAGAGCCTCTTCTTCCTGGAGTTGTGTAGTTATTTATGAGAGAGAGAGAGGGAAAAGAGAGAGAGAAGAGAGGAGAGAAGAGAGAGAGAGGCATCTTCCATCCACTGGTTCACTCCTTCAATACTGCAATGGCTGGGGCTGGGCCAAGCCTGAAGCTGGGTCCAGGAGCACAATTCAGGAATCTCAAATGGGTGGCAGGGATCCAATTACGTGAGCCATCATCTGGCTTCCCAGGGTCCACATTGGCAGGAAGCTGGACGCAGGAGCTGGGGCCAGGAGCCCATCTCCAGTACTCCAGTGTGGGATGTGGGCATATTAATGGCTGGGCTAAATGCCTGCTCCAACCCCTGAGTGGTTTTTAAACGTTTTGAAATTGTATTTTTAAAATATTTGTCTGAGAGAGAGAGAGAGAGACAGACAGACAGACAGGCATCTTCCATCTGCTGATTCACTCCCCCAAATACCTATGACAGCTGGAGCTGGGCCGGGCTGGGCCAGGAGTCAGGAGCTCAAGTCAGGTTTTGCACGTGAGTGCCAGGGACTCAGGCACTTGAGCCATCACTGCTGCCCCCAGGGTGTGCATTAGTAATGAGATGGAATCAGGAGCTGAGCCGGGACTCAAGCCCGGGCACTCCGATACGAGATGTGGGCATCTCAAGCCATGTTGTAACTGCTGCACCAAACACCTGTCCCTGGAGTGGTTTTTTTTTTTTTTTTAAAGATTTCTTTATTATTTATTTGAAAGGTAGAGTTAGAGAGAGGGAGAGAGAGAGAGAGAAAGGTATCTTTTACCCATTGATTCACTCCCCAAATGGCTGCAATGGCCAGGAGCCAGGAGCTTCCTCCAGGTCTCCCACATGGGTGCAGGGGACCAAGCACTTGGGGCATCTTCCACTGCTTTCCCAGGTGCACTAGCAGGGAGCTGGATCAGAAGTGGAGCATCCAGGACTCGAACCAGCGCCCATGTGGGATGCCGTTGCTGCAGGCAGTGGGTTAACCTGCCATGCCACAGCGCTGGCCTGCCTTGAGTGGTTTTTTTAAAACTGAGCTCCTTGACCTGGAAGAAGCTCCTGACTCCTGGCTTCGGATCGGCGCAGCTCCAGATGTTGCGGTCATCTGGGGAGTGAACCTGAGGATGGAAGACCTCTCTCTCTCTCTCTGTCTCTACCTCTCTCTGTAACTCTGTCTTTCAAATAAGTAAAATAAATATTTTTAAACTGAGTTCCTTGAGATCTGGGGATGTGTTTATCTTGGGAGGGACACAACAGCACCCTACACCTAGGGGAGGCATCGGTTGGGTGCCAGGCACTGACATTTAATGTGGGGGCTGGGTCTGGCCTGGGGTGTGTGCAGAAGTGGTGGGCAGAACGCTCCCTTTTAGGCCGCGTCCCCAGTTGCCTCTCAGGGTGCTCTCTAAGGAGGAGGAGCTCAGGGGCAGTCCTTGTGGTGCAGCAGGTGAAGCCGCCACTGGTGGCACCAGCATCCCGTATCAGAGCAGCTGTTTGAGTTCTGGCTGCTCTGCCTCCGATCCAGCTCCCCGTTAATGCACCTGGGAAAGTAGCAGAAGATGGTGCCAGGGCTTGGACTCCTGCACCCACATGGGAGACCCGGATGGTGTTTTCAGCTCCTGACTTCAGTCTGGCCCAGCCCTGGCCATTGTGGCCATCTGGGGGGTGAACCAGCGGGTGGAAGACCTCTGTCTCTGTCTCTCCCTCTCTGTCACTCTGCCTTTCCAATAAATAAATCCTAAAACAGGAGTAGGAGGTGAATATGTGCACGTGGAGACGGGATGCACAGGTCCCAGCAGAGAGGAGAGTGGCAGAATTCAGCATGAAGCAGAGGCACAGGCTTGCATCCGGGCAGAGGCAGGAGGGCTTCCTGGAGGTGCTAGGGAGCCCACGGTGACTCTCGCACCAGGGGCCCCAGCTCCGCACGGGGAGCACAGAGGCTTCTGCCCGAGTCACGGACAGCCTGGTTCTCAGCCTCCTGCCCCTGGACACACAGAGCGTCTGCTTATCCACAACAGAGGGAGGGGCCCATGGTGGGTTCCCTGCAGCTTCACCTGCCAACCCTCACCCCAAAAACTTCACAGTTGGCAGTGGAGCCAGAGTGACAGCGTCAGAGGACTGTCTTCACAACGACACAGAACAGAATTCAGAATCCAGGCTCCGAGTCAGTCCAGTGTGTTCACACCTTGGGTGGGCCCTTGATGAACCTCTTGGGGCCTCAGTCTCCCTATCTATAAAATGGGAGTAATTATAGTACTTTAGTTCAAAATGCATTGTGATGATTACTTTACTGAATAGTCACTAGCTATTAGTGTGTTGTTTTTATTTTTATTTATTTTTAAAGATTTATTTATTTAATTGAAAGTCAGAGTTACACACAGAGAGAAGGAGAGGCAGAGAGAGAGAGAGAGAGGTCGGTCTTCCATCTGCTGGTTCACTCCCCATATGGCCACAATGGCCACAGCTGGGCCAGACTAAAGCCAGGAGCCAGGAGCTTCTTCTGGGTCTCCCACATGGGTGCAGCGGCCCAAGGACTTGGGCCATCTTCTACTGCTTTCCCAGGCCATAGCAGAGAGCTGGATTGGAAGAGGAGCAGCTGGGACTCGAACCAGCGCCCATATGGGATGCTGGCACTGCAGGCAGCGGCTTTACCCTCTATGCCACAGCGCTGGCCCCTGTTTTTATTTTAAAAACTTAGCAAGTGACTGAGATCCTGCCTGTTGGTTCACTCCCCAAATGTCCACAACAGCCAGAGCTGGGCCAAGCTGAAGCTGGGAACCAGGAACTGAATCCTGATCTTCCTTGTGGGTGGCAGGGACCCAACTTTTACGTGAGCCATCACCTCTGCCTCCCGTGGTGCACATTGGCAGGAAGCTGGATCAGAAATGGATTAGCCTGGGAGGTTTGAACCAGCCACTCTGATACGAGATGCAGGGCCCCAAGCGGTGGCTTCACTGTTGTGGGTGTGGTGTGTCACGCCTCGATCATGCCAGGCACCTGGGTAGCATTCCGTGAATAGCTATTTGTTGAGTGGTGACGGCTCGTCCTGCGCTGCAGCGCCCATCCTGGCCTTGAACTGCAAACACAGCCCTCTGATGAGTTAGGAGAAGCACCTGAGGTCTTCCTCTGCCGGGAGCCTGGGGATGACGTCAGCAGGGAGTGCCACGGAAGCCGAGGCAGGAAGGGTCAGCCGCTGCCCGCCAGCTGGAAAGGGGCAAGAAAGCTTCTCCAGGTCCAGGGACAAGCTCTGTGCAAGGTACCTGCTTCTACATACCTAGACTTGGTTCCCCACCTCTCCCTGCAGCTCTCCATCAAGAGCGGGGCCCCGTGGCTGGGATGCCGGCCCTGGAGCAGGCGCACGGCGCCTTTGTTCTCTGGCTTTGTTATTCCCGGTGTGGCAGGCCCTGTGCTAGGCCCTGGGGACCCAATCCCGACCTCATGAGGCTTCCCCTCACACAGGAGCCAGCAGTGGAGGACAACGTCGTATGAGGCCCGCTGCCAAGATGTGCAGGAGCGTGGGGCATTTCAGGTCCCCAGCCTCATCAGGGAGAGCCTCCTAGAGGGGCACTTTCAGTGACTAAGGAATTTGGTGGCCAAAGGAGCTGGGGGTGAGGGTGGGGTGGGTGCTGCGGGATGGGGTGGAGAGAGTTGTTGCAGGCAGTCAGCAGCAAGTGCAAAGGCCCTGGGTCAGGAAGGGGGCTGGTTTGTTCTAGGAGCTTCCAGAGTTATTGAAACCTCACCCGAAGATCGAGGAGAGAGTAGTGAGCCTGGCAGACAGGCAGGGGCTGGGCCTGCAGGCCTTGGCCACCTCTGTGACAAGGTGAGGACTTTGGACATTACTCCAGGGGCACAGGGAAGCAGATGTGAGGAGAGGCAGGAAGCTGTGGCCAGGGCGTGCCTTGAAGTCAGAACAGGGGGCCAGCCCTGCGGGGCAGCCAGGAGGTTTCAGGCAGCCGAGTTACCTCCCCTGGCTCAGCTGATAGAGATAAGGAGTCCCTCCGCAGAGCTGTCTTCACGAGGCTCACCTGGCACACAGCTGGCTTCCAAGGTGTGGCTCTGGGGGCCGGCAGGCAGCGTGTGAGACCCTCGGGCGCTGAGTGTCAGGATCCTCAGAGGCCAAGGCCCAGCCCTGGGCTCCAGCAGCCTCTTCTGGGCGTTTCAGCCTGGGGCTTCCCGAAACTTCCCTCTGCCGTGGGAAGAAGCTGCGACGGAGGCCTGGGGAGTGTGGGTTCTCAGCCGCTTGACTCGTTTCTCCAGGAAGCAGGTCCTGAGCACCTACTGTGCACCCTGCGTCGCCACAGGGAGGCAGAGGTGGACGGATGAGGCCGAGCTGGTTGAGGATACTTGTGATGAAGTTTGTGTGATGTAGACAGTAGCGTCTTTACCGCATGCGATTCAGTGGTGCTTAGTACGGACACCACGTGGTGCAACCGCGACCTCTTTGGCTGCAGGACTTTCTGTCAGCCCTAAATGAGATCCTGGACCCTTTAAGCAGTCACCCCTTACTCCTCCCCCCTCCCTCCAGCCCCTGGCAACCGCCACTCTGCTTTCTGCATGCCCCCATTTGCCTCTTGCAGGCATTTCATGTCAGTGGAGCCACACACCACGTGGCCTTCCAGCCCTCAGCGTGTCTAAGGCAGAGAGCTTTTGGGACTCCATTCCTTTTCACGGCTGAATAATGTTCCACCGTTATGGGTCACGCACATTTTGTTTAGCCATTCACCAGTTGAACCTTTGGGTTGCTTCCACCTTTGAGCTCTTGGGAGCCATGCTGCCATATACGTCCACGTTCGTGAACATTCAGGTCTGAGTACCTGTTGCCAATTCCTTTGGGTAAACACCCAGGCCATTCTCTGGGTAACTTTTCAAGGAACCACACCACCCAGCAGCCCCCTGCACCGCTCCCACCAGCAAAGTGCGAATGTTCCAGCTTCCCCACATCCTTGCCAACAACTTCTTATGTCCCACTTCTAAAAAAAAAATTGAGGGGCAGGTGTTGTGGTGCAATGAGTTAAGTCGCCTCTTGCAACACCCACAGCCCACATACGAGTGCTGAATTGAGTTCCGGCTCCTCCACTTGCAGTCTAACTTCCTGCTCGTGCATCCTGAGAGCAGTGGATCAAGCATTTGGGCCCCTGCCACACACATGGGAGACCTGGGTAGAGCTCTGGGCCCTTGGTTTCAGCCTGGCTCCGTCCTGGCTGTTGTGGGCATCTGGGGAGTCAGTGGATGGAAGACCTCTCTCTCTCTCTCTTTCTGCCTTTCAAGTAGATGAAAATAAAAAATAAACATTAAAATTAATTTTCAGTAATTAGTGGATATGATTACTAATTAATTAGTAGTCAATGGGTATGATTGCTAATTAAGTAGTAACTAGTGGGTGTGAGGGGCTATCTTATTGTGAGGGGATATCTTATTTGTGTTCCCCAAATTCTAAATGATTTGAGCATTTCATATACTTGTTAGCTATTTGTTTACCTTCTTGGGTTGTCCTTTGCTGTCGAAGGGCTGGTGTGTATGTGAGAGAGACTAGAGCTCAGGTTACTAAGGGTGGGATCTCGGACAGTTCTGGAAGCTCTCCTGCCTCAGTTTCCTCTCCTGTGTAATGGGGATAACGCCAGGCCCCCCCAGGAAGGGGCGGTTGTGCAGACTCGGTGACTTCCAGTGCAGGCAGCTTTTGGAGCCCTGCTTGGCACTGGGTGGGTTTGTGCTGTGTCACTGGTGGGTCTCACCCAGGAGACGGGACTAACAATAGTAACGGACGCAGAAATTAGCAGAGATTAATAACTGCTGGGAAGTCAATAAAAGGGTGATGCAACGGGGGAGTGACTGGAAGGCTATTTCGGGCTGGCGCACAGGGGAGGCTTTGGAGGAGGGACATCTGAGCCGACAGCGGAATGACAGCAGGCAGCCAAGTGCGGGATGATCCACACTCAGGAAGGGCAGGCCGGGCTGAGGGACCAGCTGGGACAAAGGTCTTCAGGCCTGGCCCTGCGCGAGGAAGCGCTGGGGACCAGGCCAGCGCTGCTGGGGTGGGGTGTCTGCTGGCAGCGCCCACAAACCTGGGTGTGGGGGGGGTCTCTGCGTCAGTGGAAACTGGGGATGAGTCCCCTGGCCGGCAAAGGCCTCCGCGCTCCCGTGGTGGACTTGAGGGAGTCAGGAGGCCTTCGTGGGACTCCTGGGAGGTCAGTGAGCAAGTGGCTGCTCAGGTGTGGCTCAGCGCATGCGCTCATGCGGCCCCCACACGCACAGGGAGCCTGGGGGTGTGAGCACCTCTCGTAGGCGGTCTCTGAGAACCAAGCGGTGCCCTCAGCCTCTCTCCCAGCAGTCCCACGGCCCTATCCTTAAACTTCCGGGGAGAACTCCGAGGGTCTGTGTCTTCCAGGAGCTTGGGGCCTTCCTCCCGGGGTGCCTGAGCCCTGGCCCCTCTCCTACCCTTCACCCCTAGGTGGTAACGGAAGCGGCACGGAAGACTCCTGGCCCCAGCTTGCAGGGATCCAGGGTGTGCCCAGGCCAGTGCGGGGGCCAAGGACTCTCGGTCATGGAGTCGCTCCTGCTAGGCCTTGCTTTCCGTCTGTGAAATGGGCTAATAGTTCCTCCCTCATAGGGTTATGATGAAGAGGCCACATGAGTAAGTTTAGTCTAGGAACAGTGCCACAGGTATGCCTGGTGGATAAGTGCTATGTCAATATTTATTAAAAGCAAAAAAAAAAAAAAAAAAAAAAAAAAATTGGGTCATGGGGTGGGGATGGGGAGAGACCTGGGCAAGGCATTCGGTCGTTGAGTCTCGATTTCCAGATCTTTCCAGTGGGGCTGCTGTGGGTCTCCAGTGGTGTCACTGCGCACAGGGCCTGGCCCCAGGAGCCTTTGCACAAACGCCAGCTCCCTTCTTCCCTCTCCTGGTCATGCAGCTCCCCCGTCGGCCTCGCCCACCAACCGCTCAAGAGCAGAGCACCAGGGCTTATCTGGAGCCCAAAGAGCGCACCGCTTAGGGGTCTTGGGGATGCTTAGGGGTCTTGGGGATGCGCGCTGCCTGGAGTTGGCAAAGGAGAGAAGGAATTGCCTCTCTGGATTGGAGGAGAGAATGCACACAGTGGGTGTGATGTGTGAGCGTGTGCGTTTGTCGGGCCGCGGTGGAGTCGCGGTGCCGGCCCCGCGCAGCACGCCAGCACGCTGCAGCATCGAGCTGCCCCCGGGCCGCGGGAGCGCCTGGACCGAGCCGCGGCCGCCGCTGCAAGCGCCCGGCCAGCCGCCAGGGGGCAGTGTGTCTCCGCCGCAGGAGCACGCGCGCCGCTTACCTGGTGGAGCAGGCGCCAGCTGTCTGACAGCTTGCAACATCTCCTGCCTAACGCTAAAAAAAAAAAAAAAATTACTAATGTATTTTTCTCCGAAGCAGAGAAGGGAGACCAGAGGACCGACTAAACAAGCCGGCTGTCATGGCGGGAAGGTGCCAAGGTGGCCAACTGCCCCGACCTTTGCATTCCGGGGCCGAAGGAAAAAGGATCCAATTGTGGTTTGGGCTCTGGTTATCTTGGTGCTGCCGAGGGTGCCACGAGGGAAACTCGGATGAATTCTTCCTGTTCTGTTTTTTGCCTGGACAAGGGGCCGGGCAGCGAGGCCGGCTGGCAGTTCCCTGAGACCGACAGGGACGGCAGCAGGGTGTGCCAAGGCACAAGGGTGGGAAATAGTGTCCTTCGCTTTCTGCAGGGGAACAGATCTGCGGGGTTCTGCCGCAGGGGACACTTGGAAGGCTGGGGTTGGGAGGTGCTGCCTCATCTCCCCCATCTCTCTCTCCCCGCCTGTACTTTCTGGTGCCTCTCTGGTGAGACATAAACTCTGTTTTATTATCAATCTGGCAAACAGGCAAATGACTTGGCGACACACAGAATAACCCACTTAGATTCCCCCCTCTGTATCTGGTTCTTCTCTGTGGCCTGGAGATAAAGAGGAGTTCACTTGTGGGAGGGTGGGGAGGCTGCCCCAGCGCAGAGCTACCTGCCGGGATCCTGGCCCTGTCCTGTCTGTGCGGCACCAGCCAGTCTCAAGGCCACCTGCCCTGCACGTGGGACTCCCGGAAGTCTGCTCCTTGCAGGTGCTTTGCGTGCATTGAAGTTGTCACCCAGTTCCCTGTCCTTGTCACGTTCCTCCGTGGCACCTTCTCTGATTCCTTCTGCGAGGGACCCAGGGTTCCAACCTGCTGGTTAGCCAAATTCTCACCGCAGCCTCTGTGCTGTCGCTCTCAGAACCTGTTTTGCAACCTCTCTCTGAGCCTGATTGCTCTCTCCTTTGTGTCCCTAGCGCCCAGCTCAGTGCCTGGTGCACTGCTAGTAGGCGCTTGATCAGTGTTTGTGAATGAGTGAATGATGGTACCCGGGATAGCCAGCATATTCCCTGCCCAAAGTGCTTTGCGCGCTTCCTCTCATTCAGTCCTTATGCCGTGAGATAGGAGTTAGTACGTTGTCCTCATCATCCCCATTTTACAGATTGGGAAGTTGAGCCTCAGCAAGGGTAACTCACTCACCCACAGTGACAAAACCTAGCTAGCACAGGGCAGGGGTGCAGGGGTGGCATTGCTGCCTCCGTAGACAGCCTCTCCGTGGTGCCTGGATCCCCTGCCCTGCACCTCCCCTCCATTTCTTTACCAGTGTGATGGCAAATTGTGCAGGCTCTTGTTGGATCTCCCTGCAAAAATGCCAGTCTGAGGCCAGGGCTGTGCTTGTAGCTTCTCTGTAGTCTTCACAGAAAGAAAAGGCCAGACCAGGGCTGGGGCCTGGGAGCAGTCCCCTGGGTGTGGCTTGCGTTCCTACCGTGGGGATCCTTGGGGCCTGACTGTTCCTGGGTTCTGGATGAGGCTGCCTGGGCTGGGATCCCAGCTCTGCCACTTACACCTGGGCCAGTCACCTCCCCTGCCTCAGTTTCCCTATTTGCACGCTGGCAGCACCCACCTCGTAGAGCTGTCGTGAGGAGTGAGCTAACGCATTTGCTTTGAATGGTGCCTGGCCCAGATGTCTATGATGTGTTCATGGTTCTCGTCTTAAGGCTCTGGACACTGAATGCGCAGCACTAGGTGTGGGGGTACCGGTGCGGCCCCGTCTTCATGGAAGCTGCAGCCTGAGGGTGAATCTGTATTCTGGGGACCACTTCGGAATTGTCCAGTTAATTAGTCCAACACTGTGGACCTCCTAACCCTGCTTTTCTCAATGGACAATGCACTCCATTAAACACCAACAATACCCCAACCCACCAGCCTGGCTCCTCTAAGACGAGGAAGGCAAACATTCGGCACTGCCTCAGCCCTGTGCTTCCCGTTGCTTATCCACAGCAGGTGGAGGAACCGGGCCGTGCGTTTAAGGTGTGCCATCCAGTGCGTGCTGTGTGTGGCTGCCGTGGTGGACGGACACTCACAATGAATGAGGCCAGCCGGCTCCTCCGGATGGATAAAAATACCCAAGGAAGAGAAACCCAAGCCCGAAGGCTTGGGACACCCCGCGCCGGCGGCCGGCACCGGCTTGTGTTCTTCCTGCGTGCGGTGCGGCGTGACCCGATACTTAGTCCTTCCTGAGAGCTGGGTGAGCCTACAACGCCAACATTTTTGTCCCTGCTCCCAGTGGTGTCACCAGATACTGCTGTCTCGGGCCAGCATGCGTGCTGTTGAGTTTCCTTCAGAAAGTGGACGGAGAGGAGGACAGAGACCTCTATGTGGGTGGCAGCCTCCTCGTTGTCATTCAGTCACCAAGTACTTGTGGGCCGTTCGCCACCTCCTTGGGCGCAGTGCCAGGTGTGGGGGTACTGGGGGTGGTCCCTGTGTCTGTGGAAGCTGCAGCCCAAAGGTAGACAGCTAAGGTGCAAGAAAGTGTGGTGAAGGAGGAGGCCAGGGAGCTCAGGGAGCTGTGGCGTGTATCTGGGACAGGGGGATCGGGAGGGGGGGTGGTCTTCCCAGAGGAGCACTGGCTAAGCTGAGTGCTGAGGGGTAAGCAGGAGGTAGCCTGTTCCCATCTGTGCCAGGCCCTGGAGTCGAGACCATGGAAGCGTTGAGCGAATGAAGGCGGCTCTGAGAAGAGCAGGGCAGGGAGAGGAGAGGAGAGCTGGCAGAGGGAGGGACAGCAGGTCAGCCAGTAGCTCGATAGCCATGTGAACGATTTGGGGAATCATTGCAAGAGTTTTGGAGACAGCAGGAGGATTTTAAGTAGGGCAGTGAGGTTTGCATTAAAAAAAAAAAAAGTTACAGGCAGCTGCCTGCCCCATGGCTGGGAGAGAAGCCAAGGTGGCTGTGGAAGACCATTGGGAACCTCTGCAACAGGTGTGAAACGGCAGGGCGGGGAACGTGGCCTGGAGGAGGGGGGCAGGGCTGGGGTGCAGGGTGGGGGTAGGGTCTGTGGATGTACAGGTGACACAGGGGACACCCAGAAGAAGCTCCTGGCTCCTGGCTTCAGATTGGCCCAGCTCCAGCCACTACAGCCATTTGGGGAATGAACCAATAGATGGAAGACCTCTTTCTGTCTCCCTCTGCCTCTCTGTAACTCTGCCTTTCAAATAAATAAACAAATCTTTAAAAAACAGACAAGTGTCCAGGTGATAGAGTTGATGGGGTCGGATATGGGGACAAGGAGGAAGAGGCAGCACAGAGTTTGAACGAAGGGCCGGATGGTGGCAGAGCGAGTGGGTTTGGACAGAGCAGAAGCACATGTTGAGTTTTGGATGCGCTTCGTTGGAGGCCCTGCAGAGGTGTTGGGAAAGGTCTGGAGAGGAGCATGCGGGCTGGGCTCGGGGCGCAGCCTGGGAGTCACGGGTTTGGGGCTGGGATGGAGAGCCGTGGGCAGGGGGAGGTCAGTCCTGGGGTGGAGACAGCGAGTGGTGTTCACAGACCTGGAGGGTTGGCAGGGCGAGGGGGGCAGGCTAGGGGTGGAGCGCCTTTGTAGGACAGTTTGGCGTTTGTCTGGGTAATGAGTCTTGGGTGGCAAACCAGTTTTTGCACTTGCATGTTTTCAGAAGAAATAGTGGTGACATGGGCCTTGGCATTTCCGCCACATGCTGCTGCCTCACGTCGCCTTAGTCCGCTGGGGGAGCTGGCTGAGCCTGGCGGAGGTGGCGATGTCCTCTGTCCTTTGCTGCTGGTTTTCTTTCCTTTGCTGAAATTCTTCCTTGGAACAAGGACCTCTCCCGAGTGGGCTCCTGTGTCTCTGCCCATAAAAACACCATCGTGCTCCCCAGGCAGTGTCTGGGCAAGGCAGGGATGTTGGGGCAAAGCAGCAGTTTTTGGAGGGGGAGGTCTTGGTGGCCAGATGACTGGGTACCAACAAGCAGGGTGAACCGCTGTGCATGGAGGGCTGTCTCTCTAAGATCTGAGACTTTGTTTATTTTTATATTTTCATGTACTTGAGAGGTAGAGTGACAAAGGGAGGAAGGGAGGGGGGAGGGAGAGGGGGAGGGGGGGGGAGAGAGAGATCGAGAGATCTTTCCTTTGCTGGTTCACTCCACAAATGCCCACAACTGCCAAGGCAGAAGCAAGGAGCCTGAGACTCCATCCAAGTCTCCCATGTGGGTGGCAGGGCCCCAACATCTTGAGCCATCACTGCTGTCTCCCAAGGTGCGCATTAGCAGGAAGCTGGATCAGAAGCGGAGGAGAACTCCAGCATGGGAGGCTGCGCCCGAAGCAGCGTCTTAACTGCTGTGCCGAACGCCCACCCTGATGGAAGATTTTTTACAAAAGGATCTAACCTAGTATGGGTGATCAAGCATTCCTGGGTTTCTGCTGCTGTGCTCCTAGGATGCGGAACCGGGATGAGCAGGTCAGCCTGGACCTACGTGACAGTAACTGGTGCTCTTCACCCGTCAGTCTCAGTCAGGGTGGGGTGGTTGCGTGTACTCCTCAGAGTCTCCAGGGGCGCTGGGTCCTAGGAGGGATCTTGGCCAAACTTTTCCTGCACAACCTTGTTGAATTTTCTCACCTGAGGAGAAAAACCCAAGAAGAGTAAAGCGACTGGTGTGAGGCTGCCCCGGGAGCAGAGGCAGAGTGGGGAGCTGCAGAGCCGCGTGTCCTGTTAGTTTCTGCTACCTTTCTCCTATTTCCCAGCGAGGCATCGTTTGCCCTACTCTGTCCTTCTTCCAGGTATCTCTGTAACCGTGTGAGAGCAACCAGCCCTGAGATGGCATTTCCTGAGCTGAGACACTGTCCTCAGAGCTTTACAACAATGCTGTGGAAGGTTCTATTAGTGTCCCTATTTACCCATAGGGAAACTGAGGCACTTGCCCACGCTCACCCAGCTAGTGGGGAGCAGAGGCAAGATTTGGAACCCGGGCTCCTGGGTCAGGAGCTGCTGACTGTGCTCAGGGATGTCCATCAGTGCTTCCTGCCGGAGGGCAGCTTGCACAAGGCAGTGCCCACAGCTGTGTCACATGCAGTAGCGGGAAGGGCTCAGCTTTAACCATCACAGATCTGGGTTTAGATTCTACACCCTGCACTCACTTAAAACGCCCGGGCCTCACTTTAACTATTGTGTAAAAGGTGACAATACTACTACTTACTACTAATAAGTAATCTATCTGTGTATCCTTTCTTTAAATATTTTTTTAAACTTGTTATTTATTTGAAAGGCAGACAGACACACAGGGATGGTAGGGACGGAGCTATTTACACCATCATCTGTGGCCTCCCAGGGTGTACGTTAGTAGGAAGCTGGACTAGGGTGTCTGGGTGGAGCTGTGACTCGAACCAGGTGCCCCGATATGGGACATGAGCATCCCAACCAGCGTCTTAACAACCATGTTAAAACCCTCCCCTCCGTTTATCTTTTCTTGGCGGGATTGTTGTAAGGATCACATACAAATAGGTCTATATAAAATGATTCGTGGAAAGCAAAGAACAAAACAGATGTCTGTTTTTGTTAAGCAGAGATCAGCATAATGAGATGTGGTTAAAGGCATGATGATGGCATAAAAAGGCAATGGACTGACTAATTAAAAGACCCTGACTGAAAAGTCTGGATGGCGGTGGCATAAATATAAGTACAATGTCAAGTTCAGCATTGTTAAGCAGCTGGGTGGCGAGGATTGGGAATAAGATGCATCATTGAAATACTGATGCAAAGTACAGAGACCCGGCCAAAAAAGTAAAAAAGAGAAAAAGAACCAATCAACCAACCAACCCACCAAAACAACCAACCAGACAACCAAACATAAACAACCCCTTAGTCTCTTGTGACAGCGATTAGATCCACTTTACTGAAGAGCAAGCAAAAACCTAGCGAGAGCCCAAGAGCCTTGCGGGGACCATGCTCCGCCCCCAGCCCCTTCCTTACCCGGTGCTGGCCCTGGGCGAGGTGTCAGCTTTCTGAACGACGTCTTCCTCTTCTGGTGTTCACGATGGAGAGGATCAGCTGACGGATTTCATTGAATACATCAGGGACTCAGCGTAGCACCAGGCACCTGGGCATCCCTCAGCTGCCATGAGCTATTGTTATGAGTGAAGGGAAGACCTGGTTTAAAGCAAACCACAAGGTCCTGCACAGAAGATAGAGATTCTTCTTCCTCCATCTCTGCAGAGATTTGGGAAAGAGTTGCTAAGGGAAGCTGTGAAATCATCTTCTGGTTTCAAAACCTCTCTGGTCCCTTCTGGAGGCAGAAGGATACCTTTAAGCTCCCTTGAAGCTTTGATTGGAGCCATTCTCTGGGTGTGCACCTCTCTTTCAGCCAATCCTTTTCTATCTTGGTGGCCCAAGGGGCTCCCAATGAAGAAACCAGGGCTCACCCCGTCTCTCCTCACTGCCTCCCTTCAGCATTGAAGCACTGCCTGCTAACAAAGTGTCTTTCACACCCCCGGAGGCCGAGAGCGCAGGTTTCCTTCTGAGCCATCGGAGGCTGGCTCGCGTCCCCCCTCCTCCCCGTCCCCAGCATGTTATCTGTGGGGACTGGAAAACATTATTACAACAGACCCCGTCTGTTCCTGCAGCTGTGGCAGAATACTTGTGCGATCCGTTTGCAGGGTCACTGGGAGACCCTCTAATTTTCTGGGAAATGACAAGGCGTCTGTGGCCACGTTGTGTAAAATGTCCTCTTTTATACCCAAGTTACATGCCATGGATTATTTACTTGGAGTCTGAGGGTGTATTAGCCATTCAGGTAACATCACAAGCTGTCAAAGAAATCTACTCAGAGGAGGATGTGTCGGGTGTCTGGCCTTTCTAAAAATGACATTCGGCTCTCTCTTTTTTTTCTTTAATAAATCTTTTTAGGTGCTATGTTCACAGTGCAAATAGCTTAGAAAAGGACACTGGTAGAGAGTCAAAGTTTAAGTCAGGACAGACGCGTCCCCTGGAAACCAGATTGGACTTGGCAGCTTTGCCAAGAAAGGAAGCTGGTTGCAGATGGGATCGCCTCTGTGGTGCTCTGTGGAGACTGGGGACCGTGCGATCGATCTGGTGATCGATCTGCTGAGTCAGCACCCACAGGTTGGAAGGCTCGAAGTGTGTCAGTCCCAGCAAACAGTCACATGGTATAGAGAAGCTGCCTCCAAGGTCAATAGCTGAAGGAATGCTTTGGGGGAGAGATGGGAGACCATGGTTTCCAAATTTAGAACCCACTCGCATTTCATGGGTTCTGACATTAACATTGAACTTGAACATACAGTTCTGGCAAAATACAATTCCCTGATTCAAAACAAGATGTTGTGTAAGGGCGCTGGGGAGGTGTCTTGGGAGTTCGGGATCTCTTACCAAAGAGCCTGTTTGAGGATTCAAGTGTACGTGAACCAGGCCCAGACCGATTCCATTCCCTCTGAAGTCCATGTGGCTTTTAGAATTAAGCAGCAGGAAGGCTGGTTGTGGGGATGTGGAGAGCAGGAAAGCACTCTGGAAAAAGGCATGTGAGGTTTCTCTGCCCTGAACCTGTTTGAGCATCAGTATGAATCCATCTGTTGGGTCGTGACTGTCTGTGGATCTGGCACTGAGTTTTTGGTCTGATAACAGAGCCCCAAGAAGGGTTGTTGGAGAATAGAGCAGGCATCAGGCTACCTCCCCAGGACGCAGAGTTGGCTACCCTGGGGCTCAGACTGCCTGTCTTTAGCACAAGGCCTGAGTCCATAGGATTGCTCTGGTCTCACACCCACTCCTTAGGAGAGAAAGGAACTGTTGTTGTTCCATAGCTTTGGCCCTGACTCTGAGGTTCCCACAGTCCCGAGGTTGCAGTTAAGGGACCCCATATCCCAGTCTCAATTTTTTAAAAAGACTTATTTATTTGAGTTACACAAAGAGAGAAGGAGAGGCAGAGATAGAGAGAGAGAGAGAGAGAGAGAGAGGTCTTCCATCTGCTGGTTCACTCCCCAATTGGTTGCAATGGCTGGAGCTGTGCCCATCTAAAGCCAGGAGCCTGGAGCTTCCTCCAGGGCTTTTCATGCTGGTGCAGGGGCCCAAGGACCTGGGCCATCTTCCACTGCTTTCCCAGGCCATAGCAGAGAGCTGGATCAGAAGTGGAGCAGCCGGGATTTCAACCGGTGCCCATATGGGATGCAGCACAGCAGGCGGTGGCCTTACCTGCTACACCACAGTGCTAGGCCCCCTATATTCTTTCTAGAACTGCCAACCACATCACTTCTGAACTTAAGAGCTTAAGACCCCTTAATAGCAACTCTATGACTGTAGCTTAAAGTCCGAAGTGTCAGGTTTTAGGATTTTAGGGCTCAAAGAGGCACAGAGACCACTGAGAAGCAGAAAACATTTTTTTTTTTTTTTTGTAGACAGGACAGCATAGAGGGAGTTTGGGATAGGACTGTAGACCGCCCGGAGAGCAGGGAGGCGACGGGCAGCAGTCCAACTATGTTGTTTTTTCGGGAGGGGTTCTGTTGCAGAAGGGCCGGTTGGCCAAGTCCCTTTGTCACAATGTCTTGTCTCAGCAACTTGGAATGTCCAAACAATGAACATTCCACTAACCTTTAGATTATCTGTGCCCAGTTTTATCGGGTTTGGGAGTTTTAGGCCTCAGTGCCCTAACGGGTTCTATCAGGCCTCAGTGGCCTAACAGATTCCAACACACAGTCGCGTGGTCCGCCCTGTGTAACTCAGCCTACCTCTGTCTGGTGTTGTCTCCTGCTGTTCCTCATATTGGATTCTCTAGCCATACTGAAAGACTTTTGGACCTCCTCACACAACATGTCCTCTCTGGCTTCTCTGTCTTTGTCACTTGTTCTGCTTGAAATGTCCTCTCCCTACCTCCCCTCTTATTCAGGGAGCCTTCCCAGAACCCCCTCCCCAACACCTGGGCTAACTGGGGCCCCCTTCTCTGTGCCAGCCTCTGTGGGGACATCGGAACTTCCCTCTGTTGTAGCACTCGCCACCCTGTACTGTGGGGTCTGTTCTTGCAAGGAGTTGGAGCACAATGTGCTTGCTAGATTCTGGCAGCCCTCTGTCCTGGGGGGCATGTCTCAGTAGGAAGTGAAGAGTACACTTCACTCCCAGGGGACTGCACTGGAGGAGGGTCCAGTGCTAGTTGCTGGGGCTTTTGGTGGGAAATAAATAAGAGGTGGAAGGCTGCAAAGTATAGGGAAAGACCCTTCACTATAGATTTTCAAATCTACAGTGAGGTCACCAACTGCTCATTATCATCACTGGGTTTTTATTTCTTGTGGTAAAAGGGTAAAGAGATCTAGGACTATTTCCCCGCCAGCACAAGGCCACCCTGGGACGATACCTATGGGCAGAGAAATGGAGAGGGGATCAGGAGGAAGAAAGCAAGAATTTCTGCAGATTGTGGGGAGGGGTCTGGACACGCACAGGTTGTGAAATTGGAGGGTTTAAAGTGATCTCTGTTTGGGTGATACTTGTTTGTCTTTCCATTGACTATGAGCTCCTTGAGGAGGAAAGTCTAACTGGCTCATCTCTGGATCCCTGGTGCCTGGCATATAGCACACAGGGCTCAGTAAATGGTTGTTGGATAAATGGTGGGTGTGTATGTGCAGGGGTGGATGTGTAGATGGGTGGTGGAAGAATGATGGATAGATAGATGGATGGCTGAATGGATGGGTGGATGCATGTGTACATGAATAAATGGATGGATGGGTGGGTGGAAGGGTGGGAGGATAGGTAGGTAAATGGGTGGATAGATGGATGGACAGATAGAGGGATGGATAGAGGGATGGAAAGAGAGATGTATGGATGGGAGGTTAATAGATGGATGGAAGTGTGGATGGAATAATGGAAGGACAGGCAGATGGATAGATATATGGGTTGATGAATGAGTGGATATATGAGGAACTGGTGGATGGAAGGGCTGGGTGGATGCAAATGTAGATACATAGATGTATGGATAGATGAACGGATGTATAGGTGGAAGAATGGAAAGAGGAGAATGGAAGGATAGATGGATACAAGGACAGATGGTTGGATGGATGAATAGGTGGAAGGAAACTGGATGGAAAGGTCCATGGGTGGATGGAAGGGTGGAGGCAAGGGTGCATGGATGGATGATAGGGAGAAGGAAGGAAGAAAAGTAGGAAGGGAAGAAGGAAAAGTAGACAAATGGTTGGGAAGAAGGATGGATGGATGGAAGAATGGACCTCAGTTCCAAGGATGCAGACAAATTGTGATTTCCCCCTCTGCTCGAGCTGCCTTTCCTCATCCCATCCTTTGCCTCAGTTGGCTGGTTTGTTGTCACTCTTTGTAACATAGCATCTGAGACAGAGGAAGTAGTTAAACAAAGGCCTGCAGGCCAGAGGAACAAGGCCCAGCTGGGAAATGGCAGGAGCTGTGTGAGGTTGGAAAGCACACTTAGAGGCAGGGAGCAGACATAGGCAGTGCAGCAGGAGAATTTTAATCAGGGGTCAGACCACAAAAGGTCTGGCCATCAGTTTAAAAGGTCTGTGTATCAGTCTAAGCCTTTGTCCTTTGTCCTGAGAGCAATGGGAAATGTTGAAAAGTTTCCCACAGGGCAGTGTCCTAAACATTCACAGCGCACTTCTTTGTCTATATTGCTTTTTATGGATACTTAAAATGTCCCTGCTTGGAATACCACAACCCAGAAGAAACCAGGCCAGTCCTAGTTCATTGGGAGAGTCTTGGACCTGGAATTAGAGGGCCCACATTTATTTTGGGGCCTTCCTTTATCAGTTTCTAGTTGAGTGACACTAGCAGAGTGCTTTACCAGGTGTCTCGGTTTTCTGATCTGCAGAGTGAATGGAATTTACCCAGGCAGGCTTCACGCACACGCAACTTGTGCACGTGTATAGGGTCCCATGCTTACAACAATGCTGTGCTTGGTACGGGGCTCTGCTTCCACTGGCCTGTACCCTCTGGCAGCCACTGGCTTCCTTTCAGTCACTCCAGCCCACCATGTCTTTGCCACCCCAAGGCCTTGGCACATGCTTGCTCTCATCAACTACTAATTACTCCCAGTTCATGGCTCATGTTGCACCCCAAGCTTTAGATTCTAAGGGAAGCCTGAGCCACCCTTCCCAACCAGTTTACCCTCCTCTTGCTGATCTCTCAAAGCCTCCAAAGCCTTGCTATCCTGGTGCCTCAGTTGCCTGTCTCCTACGCCAGCAGAGCCATGTTTGCGTTTGTTCCTTGCAGTGATTAGTGCAGTGCTTATCACAGAACGGGTGTTCAACAGTGATGAGTGCATGAATAAGTGTTTGTACGTGGGTGCTTTCCTTGGCACCATGGGGGAAGCACCTTCAGTCCCCAAGACTATATAATAATCATACAGCAAAGAACATGTAAAAGGGGCTTCTTATATGCAGTAGACCCTGTGCTAAGTCCCCTAATTGCACCATCACACACTATCCCTACAGCTCATCTATGACATTGGATTATGTTGTCCCACTTTGCACATGGCAAGATCAATGCTGAGAGAGATTAAAAGATGTCCCTCAGGTCATGGATCTAGTAAGGGATAATGTGAACTTGAGGTTGGCTCTGGTTAACACTGAAGTCTAATTCTTCATTCTCTTTTTTCATCTCCTGTTTCTTTTATATTTTTCCAATCTGACCTACCCTATTAAGTGCTACAGGTATTAAATATGCAGGGGCCTGCTACCGGGCCTGCACTGTACACACATGAGCTGTAACCCATGTGACACAATGGATAAAACACTGGGCAAGAGTCAGCAGGTGCAAGGACTGGTCCTGGCCCTGCTCCAGTTGCTGGGTCACCTTGAGCCAGTCACATTATCTCTGGGAGCCTCAGAGTTTCCAGCCATCAGGCTGGGAACTGAACCTCATGATCCCTAAATTTCAGCCTGGCACTAATTCTGGTTAAGTCCCAGCTGGACCTGTGTAATTCTGTGCGGGCCTGCTCTTCCCCATGCTCCGTCCTTGCTGCCCTTCTGTCTGCTCCTTGAACATGCCAGGCTCCTTCCTGCACCCATGGCCTGAGCACCTGCCAGGCTTCCACGTGAGAGTCCTCCCCGGACATTCAGGGGCCGGGGAGCTCCTGTTCACGTAGGTTGCAGTGTTAAGTGTCACAGAGAGACCTTTCCTGCTCACCCAAGCTAACGTTGGGCCCAGTTTCCTCCTGGTCTATTACCTGGGCCCAGCCCGTTTGATTTTGTTTCTTTCCTAGCACATATCATTATTTGAAATCGTGTGTGTGTGTATGTGTGTATGTATGTATTTATGTGTATATATAAATTTAAAATATTTTCTATCAATAATAAATAAAATCATTGTTCTATCATCTCTCTATCTCTATCATACCATTGTTCATAGTTTACCAGTCTAAAGGTGAGGCTCCTAGGAGCAGGGTAGTAGACTGTCTTCTTCAATGTTGCATTTCCAGCTCTTGGGAATGGTGCCATGAGTATTTACTGAATGCATTGAAATGAATGAATGAGTGAGTGAGAGGGCGAGTGAGTGAAACGTTCTGTGCTTGCCAAAGCACCAAGGATAGAGTTCTAGCTGGAAAGGAAGGCCCGGGAAGACAGGGGCCACAGTGGCCCTCTCAGAGGCCCAGTTCCACCCACAAAGCTCCCTTCCTGGAGCCACGGGAGAGCCCAATAAATAGGCATTAAATACCTGGTCTCATTTAGCCGAGTGGGCTGTGGCAGCTGTCTTGGGGTGGCAGTCGTGGTGCCCTGGAGAGACCCATTAAGAGTGATCCTGGAGGAGGAGCACAAACCCAAGCAGCCCAGATGAAAGGGCTCCCCCTCCCCCGCTCCTCCATGCAGTCTGCTCTCTTCAGATCCGGAAATGTCAGCTCCAGCTGTGGGCAGGCACAGCCTGTTTGCATCTGATGGGTCTGATGGCGTCATCCGGGGAACTTGCATGCAAATGCTCGGGGCACTTGCAAAGCTCTCAGATCTGCCGATCTCAATTCTGCAGCTCCAGGAGCTCTGAGGTTTAAGACACATCCCTGCCTCCCACCTCCCTGATGTACCGTTTGATGCTTTAGCCTTCTCGGGAGAGAAACAGGTTGTATTTTACATTCAACGGCTGGCAAAGAGCTGCAGAAAGCACACGCATTTGAACTATGAACACAGCTTCCAGATAGGCAGTGCTTGAAGGGCTGGAGCCTGCTGCCCAATTGACCCCATCTCTGGGAAACAAAACCAAACAAAAAGGTGAAACCTGGCCGGCTTCATCCTCCTGTTGCCCCCAAGTGCTTGAGAGCCATCCAAGCTGAATTTAGCATCTGCCACCTCCACCCACTTTCTGGACTCAACTGTCCACCCAGAGAGGGTGGACAGAGAGGCTTCTTACACAGGAGGGTACCTTTGGGCTGAGACGGCAGGCAGGAAGACCTATGAGAGCCCTCTGCCTGTCTGTGGGCTGGCCCTCGGGCCACCGCCCCGGAGACACCAGCATCTACACCCTTTGAGAGGAGGCGATTTCACAGTCTCTCTAGGAGTCCTCTTTCATGGTCCAATAAGCCCCGACAGGCAGGAAGTCGTTTCTGGGCCTGACCTGGGGCTCATGCTGCATTAAACCATGTGGATCTTAAAGTGTCCGGGTTTCCTGATGACACCTATCTCAGCCTTTCCCGGGGCCCATGAAGGCAAATGAGCGGCCTTTCAAGGCGTATTTTACAGGAAATCTGTCTTCCCCTGTCTGATGGCTGGAGCATCATCCCTGCTGCTGCGGGAGCCTTTGAAGATTTTCGTGCTGGCCAAGGATGCCTGCTCCCTGGCAGGGGGGGCCGCCTCCCATTCCGCGGTGTCCCTGGACAGTCTCCTACTGAGGTGCTGATGAAGCTCACAGGGCTGCATTCCAATTCTTAACCTCCCTTTGGGGGCTGGCACTGAGCGTTGTCCTCATTTTGTTCGGTGATTGCTTTATTAACTCACTGGCTCCATCTCATTTTTCACGCTGCTCTTTAGGAAGTCGCAGCTTGGAGAGGGGTCTCCCGGGAGGACCCTGGCTCCAGGCTGTGGCCAATTGCGTTGTTATAGACTGGAGGCACCCTCCCTCATTCTACCTCTCCTGTTTTGAATGAAACTTGTAGATCTGAAAGCCCTGGCCTTGCAGTGGACAGGCAAGAGATATTTGTGAATGGAGAGCTGAACGAACGAATGAATGAACGGGAGAGTGCCTTACTGTGTCCAGACTAGACGTGCTGGCATTTTGGGTTTTCAGTTGCTTCCCTGTTTAGCAGTGGGTTTGCTGCCTCCCACTAGCTGGGATCACAAAGCACAGTTAGCAAGCAGAGAAGATGCCAGTAACCTAGGACAGGGGAGCCCCAGCTGGGAATCCGGGAAAGAGCTTGACCAAATTTTGGCTTCGGCACTCGGCCATGAACCAGACAGGACACCGGCCGGGGAGACAAAACTGCCTCTTGTGTTGGTGGCATCGGTTAGTTCCACGGTGCTTTTACAACTCCATCTTTGGGATCCAGTAAATTCTGTCCTCCTTTCTCTGAAGCCCCCACCTCCACATAAAGCCCAACAGAACTGAACTGAGGAGGGTTGGAGCCATGGGCCAGGAGCTCGGAAGCGACAGGGCAGCTGGTTTTCCTGGAACTGCTAGCAAAGTGTACGCTGGACCTAGGAAGACTTGTCTCTGCCCTTCTCTGACAGTGCCCCTCAGAGCCCCAAAGCCCAGCTTCCAGAACAAAACACAATGATGTCAACTGCAGGGTTGCAGGCATTGACTGTTGTGCAAAAACCATGAATAAGCAATGAGTTTGGAAACTGATTGTCCCAGGAACCAAATCCTACCCCATATGGTAAAAGGGAATTTCAACACAAGGAATCTCTTTAACACTTCCTATTATTAACATAATAACCCTCCTGTTTTTTTTTTTTAATTTATTTTATTTATTTGAAAGACAGAGTGACAGAGGGAAAGGAAGAGACAGTGATCTGCCATTTACTGATTCACTCCTCAAACAGCTGCAAGGTCCAGGACTGGGCCAGGCTGAAGCCAGGAGTCTGGAACTCCATCTGGGTCTCCTATGTGGGTGGAAGGGATCCAAGCACATGGACCATCTTCTGCTGCTTCCGCAGGCACATTAGCAGGGAGCTGGATCAGAAGCAGAGCAGCCAGGACTGGAATCGGCACCCTTCTGGGATGCCAGTGTCCCTTAACCTGCTGCAACAAAGTGCCCACCCCAGTAACTCCTTCTTTGGCACACGCCCTGTCCCTCCACACCCGAGGGGACAGCACAGTCTCTCGCCTATAAAGCCCAAGGGCTTGAGTGTATGACTCTTCTCCAAACCAGGAGTGCAGGTGCACCCAAAATCTTAACACCCCCCTGACATACTCAAAACCACCCCCCACATCATCCCTTAGACTAGATAGCACCCCCAAAATAACAAGAGTTCAATGAAACCTGCAAATCAACAACCCAAAGAACTCCTGAAATAATGCATGTTCCTCTTGCTCTCCAGCGAGCTGAGCTAATTAAGCTTTTATTCTTCCCAGTTGTTTGTAATTGGAAAACCAAGTAAAACACAGTTGGGTATCTCTCAAGTTTCTCTCTCCTGGCAGGTGCTTGAAATGCCATCTCTCTTTTCCCCTACCCCTGCTTCGTCTCGCTCCCAGGAAACAGGATGCTGCCTTCAGGATGTGATGTCCTTGCTTGAGGCTTATGTGAGCTCTGACAGGTCCTCCTTTTCAAGTCCCAAGGTCATGGTTGAGTTCTCAGGCCTGCAGGAAGTTGTCTGCGCTGCAGGAGGTTTTCTCCATCTGAATTTTGTCCCGGTTACTGTATTGGATGGTGCGTAGGAGAAATGGTGGTGTTTTGCCAAGTAAACTAGCGGACACTGTTTAGTGGTGCCCCCTTAGCACATTCTGTGCCTTGGCCCCCAGGAAGCTCAGGGAAACTTTTGGCTCAATTGCATTCATTTTCTTTAGTTGATGCTTTTTGATTCTGACCTCCACTAGGCTGCTCTTCCCCCATGGACATTCAATGTCTAGTTGTAGCCTTTTAGCTGCATGAAAGGCTGCCTAGAAAAAGCAAGGGCATGCATGTCCCCGAAAGAATTATGGATGAAGCTTTTGATTCCTGGAGTTGAGTCCAATCAAGTTTGCAGAAAATCAATAAATATTACTTACTACTGCCAGACAGATGTGAAGGAATGAGAGACTGGTGGAGGGGCACCCACATCTCAGGGTCCCCACCTTTGCACAGCCAGGAAGCAGGTAGTTGTCACCCCTGTCCTAGCCCCAGTGTGCTCCTCAGCTCTTCTAGGCTGACAGGGAGGGAAAAGCTCCCAGAGGGCAGAGCCAAGAGCCTGGATGAGAAAGGGCCGGGGAGCAACTCCGTGCAGAACAGGGGCAAATTGAGGAACACTGTCCACCTCCAGGCTATGGGGACCTGGCAAGAAATTCCCAGCAGAGTGTCGGAGTGGCCGCACTTCAGTGAGCGCCACAGCCCTCCTGTCTGTGTCCTTTTCAGAAGCGAGCATCTGTGTAACAGTTCTGCGCTGCTCCACCATTGCGTGTTGGGAGTGTTGGGTGTGTCTTTTTGATCTTTAGGTCCTATCAAGCCAAAAGGAGCCTCCCTGAGACCTGATGTAGATCAGGTTTTGCAGCTCAGTACTAGGATTGGATAGGATTTTTGGAGTTCTTAGGGACTGAGTGGCTATTTTGCATATGGGGTGAGAGTGACTATTTGTGGCCCAAAGAGCAGAGGGTAGGCATTGTCTGTGAATATTCAGTTGTTTTTCTTTCTGTACATCTCCACAGGGCAAACGTACCTCCCTGCCTGCCCTTGACTTCGGATTTAGCCATTTTTACTTGTTTTGGCCAAGGAAGCCTTAGTGGGTGTGGCATGAGCGAGCATTGAAACGTACTTGTGCTGTTCCGCTTGCCACCTTGCGTGTCTGCTATTGCCACAAGAAAATGTGACACGGGCCCAGTGGAATGAGAGCCACATCAAATAAAGCCATCCCAGGTGACCTGGAGACCTGAAGCCTGACAAAACCACCCCACCTGACCCCGAGGCGGACAGGCGAGAAATACTTGTTGCCACTGTGATGTTTGTGGTTGTTTGTCACACACTGTAGCTGACAGCGACAACCTACAGTAGCCACCTGGAGCCCCACGGCTTCCTACAGGACAGGGGAGTGGACAAGTAAATGCCTAACAATTTGAGAGTGGTCCGTGCTACAGAAGGGGAAGATGAGGGTGGGCTGGAGGTGAGCTGACAAAGTCCTCCGGATGGTCTTCAAAACTCAGCCTAAGTCTCGGTCTCAGGGAGAGCCCGAGATTACGCAGCAAATGTGGATCTCAAAATCTCCTAGGCCAGTCAAAGAAAGGAGGAAAGAGTCGGCTGAGGTTGTGGGCGAGGTGAGCGGGTTTGTAGACAAGGCTGCCCAGGAATTCTCAGTGCATATATACAGTGCACACACTGCATGTTTGATATATTTATTATACAGTCATTTTCTGATAATTAAACTTCTTAATATAACTTTGCGGTAAGAGCGCTTGTCCCACATTCCAGAGACTACCAGGAGTCTGACCTTTCTTTTTTTTTTTTTTTTTTTGAAAATATTGTTGTATCATATATATTTTTAGCAGGAGGTAGAGTAAAAATAAATAGATGAACCAGGAGTGCTGGCTGGGTGGGAAAGCAAAATGTCATTCAGAAATAGACCGTGAAATTAATTATCTGGATAAACCAATGTAAAAAAAAAGTTATTGTTGAAGACAAGGGTCATAAACCCACATACCTTGGGGACCAGGAAGGCCACATAAACAAGAGGCTGAAGGGGGAGTGTGATGCTACAGACGCAGTGTGCCCTGCAGCCACGACTTGGCTCCCTCTGCCTGTTACCCTTCGGGGAGGGGAGAGCCCAGTGTTATCTGGGGAGACAAGGCTGCCATGTGTGTTTGGGCAGGTTGTACACTGCACAAGCGTGCTCAGACGAGTGGCCACTGGAGGCTGAAGCCTGGTTCACATTTTACTTTCCGAGCCTTGGGTCAGGGGATCCGTGACTCAGGGTGGGGGTCAGGGGAAGGCAGAGCTGGGCTGGATTCCAGCCTGCATCCGCTTTCTTTGTGTAGTTCGCCAGCCCATGGGGTGGAGGAGGAGTCCCCTTCTCATTGTGGATGGTGAGTGAGGATCTGCTTCTGGCCTCCCGGGCGTGGTGGCTTTCCTAGGCTCAGCCAATCATCTAAGTAGAATCTTCTGAGCGTGACAAAGGGATTACCTGGGGTGGCATCTGCTGAGTTTTGGTGTGCATGATTGAGGACAGATGTGGCATTTCTGAGTACACTTGGTTCTTAAATAAAACTTACCAGGCCACTGACGGGTCCACAGGGTCTCTGTCCACCTCTAGGTCAAGACATCCCAAGAACGGGACGGGGACTGTGAGCATGCGCACCTATTCTCAGGAACCTTTGCACATTCGTGGGTTTCACCACAGTGAGGTGTCCTGGCTTGCCATTCCCCACCTGCTTCCGGTTCTTTGAGAGTTTGGACTTGCCTGCTGTGATCCTGGTCCAGTTTTGATTATGCCGATTCTCAATATCCAGATGTACAAAATACACATTTGAAGGCTTCCTTGACTCCTAGGGATGTGGTAAAGATCAAATTCCCCAGGATAACGCATGAGAAAGCACTTGCAAAGCTCTAACACCAGGTATCCTGATGCCAGGGCTGAGATGTGAGAACTCCCGTTGCTGATACTTTAATTGGAATTGGAGGGGCCTCTGGTGTGGAGCATGCCTGGTGGACTATTTTCAAAATGCTGGAAAACAGGGGTTTGTAATTCACTGCCCCCCCTGCCTACCTGCCCTGTTCACTTCTGCAAATCTGAGCCTTTCCCGCAAGAAATATCTGGGACATTGACATCATTGTACTTCACCCTCACAACAGACGTCCGGGGCAAGGATTATCATAGCCCTGTGCCGAATAGGAAGCTGTGGCTTGAGGAGCCCAAGTGTATGGAGTTGGCAAAGAGCGCAACTTTGGAGGGAAACCAGGTTTTCTTCTCCAAGGCCACAGATGTCCCCAGTAGAGCCTGCTGGCACCACCCAAGGCAACCTGCACTCAGCACCATCCAAGGTCCTGAAGATGCCTGTGAGTGCCCAGGGGCTCAGGAGGGGCTGATCCTGCCCAGCACCTCATCCCTGCAGCTTCTGGAAATAGCACTCCTCACCACCACCTTCTCGGGCACTGCCCCCCTCCGGACTTGATGTACTTTGTGTGGCTGCCTCTCCCGTGCCCCAGTGGGGCACATGATCTAAGACAACTCATGCGACATGCCCGTGCGATGTAGCCTGGAAGGAAGCTGCAGCCGGGCGCTCCTGAGGTGCTTCTACAACCCCTACAGCAGTGGGGCTTCTCCTCTCCGGTGAGGCCCAGATCACGACTGGACTGGTGCAAACACAGATCGCTGGGCTCACCTCCGGGGCCTGGGATCTGGCAGGTGGGGGTGGGATTGAGACTCTGCATCCTGAACAAGTTTCCAGGTGCTGCTGCTGCTGCTACTACTGCTAAGGGGTCCTCACTCAGCGGTTCTCAACCAGGGGTGACTTTGCCCCCCAGGGGCATCTGTTTGATCGACATGACTGAGGGGCTGCTCCTGGTACCTGGTGGGCGGAGGTCAGGGGTGCTGCCGAACATCCTACAGTATGCACGACGGCCTCCCCATAGCAAGGAATTCTCCAGCCCCATGTCTCAGCAGTGCTGTTGGAGAAACCCTGTTCTCGGGGATGGTCTGCGAGCTCCTGTGTGACCCATTTTCTCCCCACTGTCCTACAACGTGTTCCCTGCAGCAGGGAGGAGATTCCAGTCCTGGGCTTGGTCTTTGAAGCTGGAGAACCCTAGGGAACCAAGAGGTTGCCCGAGGTATGAAGGAGAGGCCGGTCAACCACACACAGCCAAAGTCCCTCTGTCTCTCCCTGTCCCCTCCTGGGCTCCCCTCGGATGGGTGCTGGGCCCACAAAGAGGCCGTGTGGAGAGCTGGAAGGAGCAGCCTGCAGACTCACGGTGATAACACTTGTCCAGTGGGGCTCTCTCTGGAGCTTCAGCTTCCAGCTGGTCACATGGGGAGGCCCAGACCCCCTGGGCAGGGCTGTGGGGAAGATCGGAGGTTACGCAGGAAGAGTATGACCACTCAGTCAACCAGGCGTGTGCTCCCTGGTCCAGTCCCCAAGTCCTGAATGTGGCCGAAGCGCTCGCCACCCTGTGCATGTAGCTCAAGCGCTGGAGATTGGCACCACCATCTTTCTCTTGCAGCACTACTCCTGGCAGAGTCCGGCTGGAGAAGCTCCCGAGTCAGAAGTAACCCAGTAGTATATTGGGTTAGACTGGCAGGATACAGCGAAAGAAAAAAAAAAAAAAAAGGATGAACTTTTTCTTTTTGAAAAAAGAAAATTCTGCTTTGGAAAACACTGAGCTGACCTCTTCCCCCTTCCGTCTGTCGGTCTGGTCAGTCTGTCCCTCGCTGTCATTTCCACTCAACAACAGGATGCTCTGCTTCTCCCCCGCCCCTGGGCTGCAAACAACCCCGGAGCCACTCTGTCTGCACGCTGTGCTCTGTTTAAAGGAACAGACACCCATTTCTCACAGAGGAACTGTTAGGTAAACAATAATATTTTTTTAAAACCCAGAAAAGTGGCAGGACACACTCTGCATGGAGGGAATGGCCGTGCAGAGTAGTCAGGACAAAGGTCTCCAGGCAGAGGATGCTCTGGCCTACAGAGGCCCAGAAGCCAAAGGCAAGCAGCCGGGAACCTGCCTGGGAAGCTGTTCTCGGGCTTCCATGGTCCGGGTGGGCAGGGGAGGGCAGCTTCTGCTCCCACTGGCCCTGTTCCCCGTGCACCTGGCAGGGCTGTGGGAAGCCTCCCTGCCCCTTGGCCTTCTGATGACCTTGGGAGTTATGCTCATCACCCTGCTTTGCAGGAAGACTGAGGCTTAGAGAGATGGAGCAACCTGTCTGAGGTCATACAGAAACAGCTCACATCAGGACGCAAGCTAAAATCTGCTGGCTTCAAAGTTCATTCCCAGACCGCTCCTGACGGTGACTACTGGATCCCAGACTTCAGGACGACTTTGTGTCACCATTTTCCAGATTTGGAGGATGGGATCCGGGGGTCAGGAATAAGGGTGGGGGTCCCCAGGGTTCTGACTCCAAAGCCCCATGCTGGTAGTTTGCAGCCAGATGGCGTCAGTCCCTCGGTCTCCTCGCGTGGATGTGCTACCCTGAGACTTCCCACGGCGCAGTGTGGCCTTCAGAGCTGTGTCCACAGCTGCCATCCGTGGGGGCTGATGGTCGCAAACCCATATTCCCATCTGCCCACAGGGACAAAGAAATAATTACCAGAAAAATAAAGCCACAGATTGTGTCCTCAAACCAAGTAGAAACGACATGTTTTTGGGGTGAGTGTTGTATGGTGGGTTGGGCCACCAGTTGGGACAACTGCATCCCTTATCCGAGTGCCTGGACCCCACTTTCTGCTAATGCACACCCTGGGAGGTAGCAGGTGATGGCCCAAGTACTTGGGTCCCTGCCACCCAGGTGTGAGACCTGGATGGAGTTTCTGGCTCCTGGTTTTGGTCTGGCCCAGCACTGGCTGTTGTGGGCATTTGGGGGAGTGAACTAGTGGAAGAAAGATTCTCATTCATTTTTATTCCAGCTCTCTCTCTTCCTTCCTTCTGCCTTTAAAATAAACAAACATAGGCCGGCGCAGTGGCTTAACAGGCTAATCCTCCGCCTTGCGGCGCCAGCACACCGGGTTCTAGTCCTGGTTGGGGCGCCGGATTCTATCCCGGTTGCCCCTCTTCGAGGCCAGCTCTCTGCTATGGCCCGGGAAGGCAGTGGAGGATGGCCCAAGTGCTTGGGCCCTACACCCGCATGGGAGACCGGGAGAAGCACCTGGCTCCTGGCTTCAGATCAGCGAGATGCGCCGTCTGCAGTGGCCATTGGAGGGTGAACTAATGGCAAAATGGAAGACCTTTCTCTCTGTCTCTCTCTCACTATCCACTCTGCCTGTCAAAAAAAAATTAAAAAATAAAATAAACAAACAAATTTTACAAAGTAAATGGTTTTGGCTTCTTCCCAGCAGAGAGATTATCTTCTGATGGGGTCTGTGAGCCAGGAGAAGTGGGGGGTGAGTGGGTGTGGAACAACCCTGATTTGAGCTGTGCATACCTGAGTTGGAGAGCAGTGTGCTGGTTGGGGTTCCTGGGAAACCCCTCACCTGGGCTGGTCCTTGTTTCTTCGTCTGTCGCACCTGCACCATGAGGTGAGCGAGAGTCTCTTCTCTGCCATGCCGGACCTTCCCTGTCTGTGTTCACAGCCACCTGCCGGAGGGCAGCAGCTGCGTTTTCATGGTGAGGAAGCTCAGGTTCAGAGGAGGTCACCAGCATATTTGGGGCTGGCCTGGCTCCCGAGTGGTGCGTGCTGCTAACCCCTGTGCTGCACGAGGGAGCCACAGGGTACGCAGGGCTTAGTGTCCATTCACTGCCTGGATTTCTTGACTCTGGGAGCCAAAGAGCACGTGATGGTGGGAGCCCCGAGGATGTGAGGCTCAGGTGAAGGGGTGGGGGGCTCAGGGGCTTTGCTCTACCCACCCACTAGCACCCTGCCAATTCTGTGACATGAGAAGAGAGGTGGGGGTTCACCATCTGATTGGAGCTGAAATTAGTTATTTCCTCCCTAAGAAGACAAGGGAAAGCCAAGTTCATCCCCTGGGATGAGTGGGGTCAGTGTTCATGGTAAACAGGACGATGCAACTGGTATTGAACACAGCAGGGACCAGGCATGCCGGGTGATCTGCAGCAGCCGGGCCTCCTGCAGGGCCACTGTGAGGAAGTGGGATGGCTGCTGCCCTTCCAGGCAGACTCTGGTCCTTCTTGCTCTGCACATACATGGGAGGCCAGACCTCTACACAGCACAGTATCTTGGGTCCCTGGCTCTCCGGCTTCCTGTTGGATTTGTCCAAAGGAGAAGACTTGCAGGTCCCCAGAGGGCAAGAGGAGAGGTTGGGTTGTGTCCTGCACTCCTCCCAGTCACAGGGTCCCTCAACAGTGACAGCTCCACAGGGGCCAGGGATGTCCACTCCAGGAGCCCCAAGAAGATGTGAGCAGTGATGAGATGATGAACAAGAATATGGGAAAGCGAGAAGAGTAGAGACTTTGCATTTGGGGGAAACAGAGCCTCAGTTACCTTGATGTATGTGCTTGGCCCCTTTCTATCAGTACACCCACTGTCCAGAATAGAAGACAGAGGCTGGGAGAGGCTAAGCACTTGGGGACTCTAGCATACACTAGGTGTTCAGTAAATGCACGTTGACTGACTAGATGGAGCGGCTTTATCCAGTTAGTCAGTAGCCGGGCTGGAGATGGAACTTATGTGTGCCTGGCTTTGAAGACCCCTGTTTGCATCAGCAACACCATCTGTACCATAAAGAAATGAAAAAGCTGGAGGGACAGAGGACCAAGAAACGCAACATGGGAGTCACGAGCTGCCAGAGGGTTCCAGGCAGGTTCAGAGCATCGCAGTGGAAACGGTGGGTTCGGGAGGCAGGCTGCCTCGGCTTCACTTCCCACCAGCTGTGTGGTCTCCGGCAGGTGGCTCAACTTTCCTGTGTCCTACTGCTTCCTGTGTACATAGAATAATGGTACCTATGTTGGCCCTGCCCGTGTGCCTTGCTAGCTATTGGTAAAGCAAGGGCCTGGGAGAGGCCTGACTTTCCTAGCTCCGCCCCCTACCTGTCTTCCAGCAGAGTTTAGCCAATGGGAGGTGCCGGGGGGTGGGGTGCATTTCTTCCCTCCCTATCTGCTTCCACCTGAACTCTGGAAGCAGCTGCCTGTTTGTGAGGTCCCAGCTTCCGGACTACCGCAGAGGCCATAACAACCAGGCCCTGTGTCGGCCCAGCAGTAGCTTCCTCCTCTTGCCAATCTCCAGGCTGTCCCTGTCCTTGCTTGGCTTCTCTGCCAAGAGAGCCCATGCCCTGTCCTCAGTCTCCCTATTTGAAGGACCTGGAGTGATTTCTGCTTCCAAATGGACACCTCAGGGGCTTTAGGTGAGAAACAAGTTAACCAAGGCCTAAATGCTCAGTGCATTAGCCTCTGTTCGTCCCCTTACCTTGTGCAGGCCATCCAGCTGGACTCAGGTCCCTACATTTTCTGCACCTCTGAGACTCTTTCTGTATGCAGGGACCATTCCACTCCTGTAGCAGCCATGATGGCGATGGCCGCTGCTGCCTCCCTCCGAGCCTGCGCCCCAGTGTACGGTGCACCTGCCATGTGTCTGCCTCTGCCGTGACCCCTGCAGTTGTTAGCTCCACTGTACAGAGAGGGAAGGGCTCAGAGCCGTTGTGCAGCTTGCTGAGTGCTGGGAGTGGGAGGAGATTTAAACCCCAGTCTGTGAGATGGTGTCTTTGCCTCCACTTCACATGGCAGCTGGGCCACGGAGGGCCCATTGGACTCCGCTCTTCCATGGCTCAGCAGGGAAGCTGGGCTCATCCCTGGACTTTCTCCTGGGGTTTGTCTGGATGCTGCTGGCCCTGCAGCCTGGTGTGTGTGCACCTTCCCTGGGTCTTGCTGGCACTGATGTGATCTTTGCCACCTTTGCCCTAGAGTAAGGGAAATCCTGGATTTTACTTAGAGCCTTTGCAGGTCAGTGTAGGGCACCAGTCCCCGAGGAGGGGGTCTGGGATGGTGCTGGCCCAGGAGGCAGAGGTGGAGAATGGTTTGAGAGAAAGCTGAATTTGAGGTGGTGGCAGATGCTTTTAAGGTATGGGAAAACCTGGTCTGAGGGTCAAGGAGATTCAGGGAGAGCCAGGTGGCGGTGGCCTGGAAGCAAGTGGAAGGCAGGATGGTGAGATCAACAGTGGCAGTGTGCAAGAGGATCAAAGAGCGAAGCCAGCAAAACAGCACTTGCCACTGTCTCTGGATCTTGGGAAGTCTTTGGTATGATTGCCAGGGGACCGTGGTGGCAGAGTGTGGCCTGGTTCAGAGGACTTTGAATGAACAGTGTGTTCCCTGGGGAACAACGTTGGAGAACCACGCAGATGCAGGAGTGTGTGTGTGTGTGTGGCCTTGGCAGGACAGGGGCCTGTTGATGATGGGCAGGGGGACTAGTTGGTAGAGAAGGAAGAATTGAGTAGGCACCCAGGAAGAAACAGAGATATTAGAGAGAGAGAGAGAGAGAGAGAGAGAGTGATATTTTGATTTCTTGGTCTCTGGGCCTGACTGTACTTCCCACAACTGAATTCTGAGAGTCCCCTGAATGTTTGGACAAGCTTTTCTTTTACTTGAGAGGAGGGAGAATTGGAAGGAGGAGAGTTACGTGGCAAACGAAATGCAGCATGGAGAGACTGGTTGAGTGAGTGACGTCAAGTCCATACACAGGAATGCTGGAAGCCATCCATGAGGGCGTCCGTGTTTGTTGACATGGACAGGCCCGCCATGTGGCGAGAAAAGTGGGTTCCTGGGCCATCCGCTGACTACGAGCCCATCTGTGCAAAGTGTGGCATGGGCACGTATCTGTGAGTGACAGACGCCTGGGAGCAAAGCTGTGCAGCAGCGCGCTCAACCTGTAGAACTCACCGGCAGGAGAGAGTTCAACTTTGGTTTTTAAATGTTATTGCATTGTTTGGTTCTTTTTTTATTTTTATTTTATTTTTTTATTTTTGACAGGCAGAGTGGACAGTGAGAGAGAGACAGAGAGAAAGGTCTTCCTTTTGCCATTGGTTCACCCTCCAATGGCCGCTGCGGTAGCACGCTGCGGCCAGCGCACTGCGCTGATCCGATGGCAGGAGCCAGGTGCTTATCCTGGTCTCCCGTGGGGTGCAGGGCCCAAGGACTTGGGCCATCCTCCACTGTACTCCCTGGCCACAGCAGAGAGCTGGCCTGGAAGAGGGGCAACCAGGACAGGATCGGTGCCCCGACCGGGACTAGAACCCATAGTGCCGGTGCCGCAAGGCGGAGGATTAGCCTAGTGAGCCGTGGCGCCGGCCTGTTTGGTTCTTTTGTGACTAAGTAATGAGCACATATCCACTTATTAATAAAAGGGAGAAGATCCTAAAAGATTGCCACTTTTCAAATGTACCAGATAAGAAAGATGTCACAGCCTAGTGCCTGCTTTCAGTTCTGGCAGCCAGGAAGGGAAGGGGGGAACAGGGAGAGGCATGACCAAGTACATGGGCTGAGAGAAAGGTGCCGCAGATGGGGGAGGGGACACGGAGCAGAGGGGTGGCACTCTTGGCGGAGCAGGGACTTAGGGAGATGGGGGTGGGGTGGAATCTTGGGCACAGGTGGTGGGATTAGCCCTGGACAGTTGGAGAAGCACCCCTTCAGTACAGCAGGAGGGCAGGCAGGAAGGGCAGGGCGAGGGGGCCAAGCTGTAGGTGGGTGGCAGGAAGGTGAGGGCGTCCCTTCCTGATTACCGCTATTTTCTCTGTGAAGGAGGAGGTGAGGTCATCCCCAGAGAGCGAGACGGTCAGCTTCCCAGGCCCGGGAAGCTTGGAAGGCACCACAGGGGCAGAGGAAGGCCTGAGAGGGACCCGTGAAGGCATGGCCAATCTCTGTCGAGGCCCAGCTGTTGCAAGACGCCTTTCCTTTGCTCTGACAGTTGTCCATGCACTTCGATGGCGTTTGCTGGTGGAATTCTGGCAGCCAGAGCTGAAGGTGGAGTAGGTGCATTGCTGGGCTGGCTACAGAGTTATAAGGCTGTATGGGTTCAATGTGACCGAGGGACAAGGTGCTGAGGGGCTGACAATGATGGCAGGAGAGTACATTAAGTGAGGAATGATGACCTACAAGCTGGCGAGGAAGGGAGGGACGTTGGAAAGCTGCAAAGAGAGGGCTTGGTGAGGACAGGGGGTGGGCATTTAGGCACTGGTGAGAGGGTGATGCTGCTGTGTCCAGGAAGGAGATGCTGTGGAGAGGTCAGAGATGGGTGTTGGAAGGGCCCCCTTGTGATGGTGGAATGGGGGCTTGAAATGCAGGTCAGGGTGGTGGATGGGGTGACCTGTGATGGGGGGGGTGAAGGATGGGAGCAGGAGTGTTCACCGGTCAACGTGGGAAGGAACCAGGTGCCACAGATAGCAAAGCAATGGAGAGAAATGCAGAAGACCTGAGATGGCCAGGAGGGGACACTCTTGTTCAAGGCAGAAAGCCCAAGGAATGCATCTACAGGAAAAAGGGCAGATGTGTCAGCGGGGCCCTGGAGGCAACAAGTGCATTTCCTGTTGGAGGGGGTCAAGGCCCCAGAGGTGCTGCCAGCTGCTCCGGCTAATTAGAGCAGAGCCCAGGTTACTCCGTGAGAGGCAGGAGGCGAGCGCTACTTCTGTGCAGAGATGACGGGCCGTTGTCTTTAGTGCTAAGGGCAATTTGGAAGTCGTCTGTAGCCAACCCCTTTGTTGTAAAGCTGAAATCTAGGAAAATTCAGTGAAATTAGTAGAGCTTGGATCAAATTGAGATTTCCTGACCTGGTTTGTTCCTGGACATAAAGGGCAGACAGAAATGTGTGTGTGTGTGTGTGTGTGTGTGTGAGAGAGAGAGAGAGAGAGAGAGAGAGAGAGAGAGAGAGAGAGAGAGAGATGGGAAGGGCCTTTTGTCTACTGGCTTACTCCCCAAATGTCCTCAACCACAGGGCTGGGCCAGGCTGCAATCAGGTGTCTGGAACTCAATCTGGATCTCTCATGTGGAGGAAAGGGAAAAACGTGCTTGAGCCAGCATCTGTTTCTTCGCAGGGTGTGCATTAACAGGATGCTGAAGCCAGAAGCAGAGCTGGGGCTCCAACCTGGGCACTGTGATATGGGACGTGGATGACCCAAGTACACACCCCAGCCATGGAACTTCTGCCTCATTTGCTGAAACACTTGCTCTTGGAGGCCTGACTCACCTCCTAGGGTGTCCAGCTGCCCTGGGAGACCACAATAGGCCCTCACATTTTCAACCCTATCTGAGCCCTGACTTCCAGCTGTCCAAGGTGTCCAAGCGTGCAGGCATCTTAGACATTCTGCAGCAGTCCACCTGCCAACTGACTACCATGGGGGTGACTTCCAGCTGAGCCTTGCTGGAGCTACCAACCCACAAACTCACAATATAAAATGAAAGGGCTATTGTTTTGAGCTACTCAGTTCCAGAGTAGTTTGATACGCAGAAATAAGTTGAACACTGGGAGTCTCCTTTCTGTGGTTCCAGTTATCCAACCAACTTTTTGCTCTAGGTCCCCTAGCTGTCTGATTAGTTTCCATAGCAATAAAAAATGCATGATGATCTGGTCACCGAACACCAGGGGCAGGGTCAAGTGTTATGGGCCAGGGCCTTGTCTTCTGGAGGTTGGGGCCCCACAGGTCCTGGGAGGGAGGGCAGGTGAGTGAGAGCATCCCCATGTACTGTTTCATTCCCCAAATGTCATCAGTGGTTGACAGTTGGCCAGGCTGAAGCCAGAAGCCCAGAATGAAATTCAGGTCTCCTATGTGGGTGGCAGGAACCCAGTTACTCCAGCCGTTACCTGCTGCCTCCCTGGGTGAACATTAGCAGAAAGTTCGAATTAGAAGTGGAGCTGGGATTTGAACCTTGGTACTCTGGTATAGGGATGTGAGTGTCTTTTTTTTTAAAGGATTTAAAAATTTATTTGAAAGGCAGAGTTAGTGATAGAGTGAGAGAGTGGGAGAGAGAGAGAGAGAGAGATCGATCTTCCATCCACTGGTTCACTTCCTAAATGGCCTTAACAGCCAGAGCTGGGCTGATCTGAAGCCAGGAGCCAGGAGCTTCTTCCAGGTCTCCCACATGGGTGTAGGGGCCCAAGCACTTGGGCCATCTTCCACTGCTTTCCCAGGTACATTGGAAAGGAGCTAGATCGGAAGTGGAGCACCTGGAACTTGGACCAGCACCCATGTGGTCTGCTAGCCCTGAAGACAGTGACTTTATCTGCTTCACCACAGTGCTGGCCCTGGGATATAAGTGTCTTAACCTCTAGGCCAAATGACTGCCCCACCTGGCCCCCTTTTAATACCTCCAGGAGCATCTTTCAACAGGGACTTGGTGATGTGGTCCACTTTCTTTTTTTTTTTTATTAAACTTTTATTTAATGAATATAAATTTCCAAAGTATAGCTTATGGGTTACAATGGCTTCCCCCCTCCCATAACTTCCCTCCCGCCCGCAACCCTCCCCTTTCCCGCTCCCTTTCCCCTTCCATTCATGTAAAGATTCATTTTCAATTCTCTTTGTATACAGAAGATCAGTTTAGTGTATATTAGGTAAAGATTTCAACATTTTGCCCATATAGCAACATCAAGTGAAAAAACTACCATTGGATTACTAATTATAGCATTAAATAGCAATGTACAGCACATTAAAGACAGAGATCCTACATAATTTTTTTTTCCAAATTAATTAATTTTCTATGCCATTTCCATTTTAACACCAGGTTGTTTTTTTTTTTTTCATTTCCAATTCTCTTTCTATACAAAAGATCACTTCAGTATATAATTAGCAAAGACCTCATCAGTCTGCGCCCACACAGAAATGCAAAGTATAAAAATACTGTTTCAGTAGCAGTCATAGCATCATTTGGCTTTAGACGACACATTAGGGACAGATCCCACATGGGGTGTAAGTACACAGTGACTCCTGTTGCTGACTTAACAATTTGACACTCCTGTTCATGGCGTCAGTAATCTCCCTAGGCTCTAGTCATGAGTTGCCAGGGCTATGGAAGCCTTTAGAGTTCGCTGACTTTGATCTTATTCCGATAGGGTCATAGTCAAAGTGGAAGTTCTCTCCCCCCTTCGGAGAAGGGTACCTCCTTCTTTGATGGCCCCGTTCTTTCCACTGGGATCTCACAGAGATCATTCATTTAGGTCTTTTTTTTTTTTTTTCCATGATATCTTGGCTTTCCATGCCTGCTATACTCTCATGGGCTCTTCAGCCAGATCTGAATGCCTTGAGGGCTGATTCTGAGGCCAGAGTGTTGTTTAGGACATCTGCCATCCTATGAGTCTGCTGTGTATCCCACTTCCCACGTTGGATCTTTCTCTCCCTTTTTGATTCTATCAGTTAGTATTAGCAGATACTTGTCTTGTTTGTGTGATCTCTTTGACTCTTAGACCTATCAGAGCTATCAATTGTGAGCTGAAATTGATCACTTGGACTAGTGCGATGGAATTGGTACATGCCATCTTGATGGAATTGTGTTGGAATCTCCTGGCACATTTCTAACTCCACCATTTGCGGCCAGACCGATTGAGCATGTTCCAAATTGTTCATCTCCTCCCTCTCTTTTTCCACTCTTAGATTTAACAGGGATCACTTTTCAGTTAAAATTTAAACACCTAAGAATAATTGTGTGTTAATTACTGAGTTCAACCAATAGTACTAGAACAGCAACAACAACAACAAATACTAAAAAGGATAAAGTATTACATTGTACATCTAAAGTCAGGACAGGAGCTGATCAGTTTATTGTTGCTTATAGTGTCCATTTCACTTAACCGGTTTCCCCTTTGGCGCTCAGTTGTCACCGATCAGGGAAAACAAATGATATTTGTCTCTTTGGGACTGGCTTAATTCACTCAGCATGATGTTTTCCAGATTGCTCCATCTTGTTGCAAATGACTGGGTTTCGTTGTTTCTTACTGCTGTATAGTATTCTATGGAGTACATGTCCCATAATTTCTTTATCCAGTCTACTGTTGATGGGCATTTGGGTTGGTTCCAGGTCTTAGCTATTGTGAATTGAGCTGCAATAAACATTAATGTGCAGATGGCTTTTTTATTTGCCAAATTAATTTCCTTTGGGTAAATTCCAAGGAGTGGGATGACTGGGTTGTATGGTAGGGTTATGTTCAGGTTTCTGAGGAATCTCCAGACAGACTTCCACAGTGGCTTAACCAGTTTGCATTCCCACCAACAGTGGGTTAGTGTCCCTTTTTCCCCACATCCTCTCCAGCATCTGTTGTTGGTAGATTTCTGAATGTGAGCCATTCTCACCGGGGTGAGATGGAACCTCATTGTGGTTTTAATTTGCATTTCTCTGATTGCTAGTGATCTTGAACATTTTTTCATGTGTCTGTTGGCCATTTGGATTTCCTCTTTCGAAAAATGTCTATTGAGGTCCTTGGCCCATCTCTTAAGTGGGTTGTTTGTTTTGTTGTTGTGGATTTTCTTGATTTCTTTGTAGATTCTGGTTATCAACCCTTTATCTGTAGTATAGTTTGCGAATATTTTTTCCCATTCTGTTGGTTGCCTCTTCACTTTCCTGACTGTTTCTTTTGAAGTACAGAAACTTCTCAATTTGATGCAATCCCAAATGTTAATTTTGGTTTTGACTGCCTGTGCTGTTGGAGTATTTTCCAGGAAGTCTTTGCCTGTGCCTATATCTTGCAGGGTTTCTCCAATGCTCTCTAATAATTTGATGGTTTCAGTTCGTAGATTTAAGTCTTTAATCCATGTTGAGTGAATTTTTGTGTAAGGTGATAGGTATGGGTCTTGCTTCAAGCTTCTGCATGTGGAAATCCAATTTTCCCAGCACCATTTATTGAATAGACTGTCCTTATTCCAGGGATTAGATTTGGATCTTTGGTCAAATATAAGTTGGCTGTAGATGTTTGGATTGATTTCTGGTGTTTCTATTCTGTTCCATTGGTCTATCCATCTGTTTCTGTACCAGTACCATGCTGTGGTCCACTTTCTATCCATTGCTTCTGGTTACTCAAGAATTCTATAGGCTGAACTGAAATTCGCTTTCCTCTTTTACTCTTTCGTCTCCATCAGGTCCTGGGAAGCCACCCAGAGTAAGCGATTTCTTCTTTTGTAGGACACTCTTTAAATATTTAAGCCACCCCCTTGAAGGCTGTGTCTTTTCACAGGTCTTAGGTGTAACTACTGGAACAGATGACAGAGCGTGGAGAAGGTGGGAGAAGCTGATGCGACTTCACAGGCACCTGGGAGAGTGTGGACAGGGAAGCCAGGACCAAGTTCACTTTCTCAACTGCAAGCTTATTTTGGTCACATATCCCCTTACTGAGTTTTTACAAGTCTAGGTCGGCCCTTCCTCTCTGTATTTGTTTCCTAGGGTTGTTGTGATAAGTCATCACAAACTGGACAGTTAAAGCAAGATAAATATATTCTCTCCAAGTTCAGGAGGCCAGAAGTCCAAAACCAAGGTGCGGGCAGGGTTGGCTTCTTCTGGAAGCCCTGAGGAAGAACCTGTCCACACCTGTGTCCTGGCTGCCGGTGGTCACCAGCAGTCCTGATTTTCCCCAGCTTGTAGCTGCATCACTCAGCGTCCACCTCCACTTCACATGGTGTCCTGACCCATGCCCTCTGGGTCTATGAGCAAATTTCCCTCTTCCAAGGATACCAGTCATTGGGTTAGGGCCCAGTCTAATCTAGCTTGACCTCATCTGAATCAACTGCTTGAGCAAAACACTGCTTCCAAGTGAGAGCCCATTCTCAGGTCCCAGGTGAATTGCAGAGGACACGATCAACCCAATACACTGCCTTCCCCGTGCTCTTCCTCCCTTCTTTCCTCCAGCCATCCCTCTGTTCCTCTTGTGCCCTAGTGCCCACTGTTGTTGGAGGGAGCATGACTTCTGCATCATGCCTGGGGTAGCCCAGGGGTACTCGGGTTGCAAGTGAGAAATCTTCAGGCAGGGACCAAGTAGCTGCTTGCAGTTGCCTTACATGTCACCTAATATTTGGCTGTTTTAGCAGATGGAGAAAGAAGAGAAGAAATACAGTTTGTGAGCTGAAATGAGTTTTGCACTTTGCCTTCAGGACTCTGGGGAGCTGAAGCTGAGATTTGCCTCTTTACAATCAAAATGAATCAAGCAATGATCCTACTTTTCTCTCTGAGGTTCTCTTGATCCCACACTCAACATCACTGCCATTGCCAAATCCTGCTAAGCTGGTGCCAGGCAGCAATGTAGCCATTAGTCATGTGGGGATAGTTTGAAATGAGGTGAATGCAAAGTGCATACTGTACAGCAGATGACAAGCGGTAGGAAATCAAAGAATGTCACATGTTCTGTTGATGATTTTTGCATTGATGATGTGTTGAGATGATAGTACTTTAGATAGAATGGGTTGTGTCATTTACATTATTCAAATCAACTTTACCATTTTTATTTTTCAAGAAATGGCCACTATAAGACTTTAAATGACACCTGTGACTCATGTTATCTTTCTAGTGTCTGCCTGTTCAGAGGTCAAGCCACATGGTCTAAAGCTGATCTGCAGGGTTTGAGTCTTGGCTTTGCTTTGACATGATGTGCTCTCCTAAGCCAGATGCATTGTCTGGGCGTCATTTTCCTCCTCCATGAAATGGCTGTGATATGACGGTGTTGCCTGCCCTACCTCCTATAGGGCGTCTCTGTGAGTATCAAAGGAGAGAGTGCAGGTGCTGTGACTTCTACTTCAAAACAGCAGCACAGATGTGTGTGTGCGCGTGGAGGGGGAGTGGGTTATCAGCCCTGGCTGCAGCAGCAATGGCACAATACCACTACTACCATCGCCACCACCACCATCAACATCAACATCAGCATCGTTGCCTCCTCTCTCATTCCGCAGAACGAGGCCACCAGGGCAGGAGCTGAATGCCAGGCCCAGAGTAAAACACAGCCCACAAGAATCTCTGCTTTCAGCTCTTCCCAAACCCTGTGGCCGGATTATAAGTGACTTAGCCTCTGCCAGCTGCCAACAGTGCTTTTGTCTGCTTAGAGGGGACAGGGTGGGCAGGTCTCGGAGAAAAATGTGCCTTCCACCTAGTACTTTTCAATCAATACGGCATTTATGCATGCTTTTGGATTAGAATGAGACATCCAGCTTTTTTTTTTTTTCCCCTCCAAAAAAGCATTTCTGTTGCATCAGACCACCAAAGCATTTCCCTTCTCTTTTTTTGGCCACCAAATATTTTTATGATTTTCCACATAAACAGCTCGGGAAAACGCTCGCAGCCACTCAGGCGGCAGTGGCGGGCACACTATGTCTCCCACGAGAGTAAGGGATTCAAAAAAACAAAACAACACAACACAATCCAAGCCGAAGGGGTGGGGTGGCCAGGGTGATAATTAGTTTACGATACAAGGATTTCTATGAATTCTTCTTGGGAATTCTGGGATCGTAAACTGGAATTCACAGTGAGAGCTCACTTTGCAAACATTTGCACACGGGATGAGCTATTGGAGAGGGTAGGAGGTGGGTGCGGAGTGGCCCCATCCAGCTGAGGGCTAGCCCTGGGCCCACCAGACCTGCCTCTTTCTGTTTCGCTGCCTTCCCCGACCTGACTTTCTAACCCCTTCCTGGTGCCCTGAATAGGGAAGGATCGTGATAAACCCAGGGACCTTCTTCTGGAGAGATACGTGCGGAGCCGCCCCGGAGTCTGCGGGAACTATTGATTATTTGATTTTCCTTTTTTCCTCCTGATTCGCATCTCCAGCAAGCTTTCCCAGAGACATGGTGGGGCCTCGTGTAGCCAGCCAGCTGCTCTGTGCTGAGAGATTTAAAATCCTGCAATTGATTCTGACTGTGTCCAGAATAATAGGCGTCTGAATCTGATTTATGAATCTTCTGGGGAGTGAGGGAGGTGGGCTTCGGGTCCAGGCTGTTTACCACAGGGACAATGGCCAGGGTTTGGGCTTGCACTTTAGCTGGGTTTATTGCTGCCCAAGGCATGGGAGCGGCAGACAGAGGCTGGGAAGGGAGGGGGTGTGCTGGAGGAGCCACAGAGGGATGGGAGGTTGATTTAGGGAAGATGCCACATGGGTGACCGCAGGTGACGTAGCTAGGTGGTGGGCGTGGTGCCTGAGGGTGCTTAGCACAGTTTATTCTGTCATCTCTCCTTCGTGGTTGAATTTTTAAGGTCTCAGACAGGCCAGTGCATTCCGGCCCCAAAGCAAAGAATGGATGAGATGAACTTCGAGAGGGCTGACAGGCATTTGGGTAAAGCCCTATACTCAGCTCTGAAATGTCTGGGTCAGGAACAGCAGGGTAGAGAAGATGTGGCTTTGCCGTGCCTGGGGGAACCAGCTTGAGGGAGCAGATGCTGGCAAGTGCATGACCACAAAGCCAGAGCATCCTGGCCCACACAGATGTGGAGTCTTGGTTTTTGAAGATTTGCAAATGGAAGACAGAGGGAAATCAGTACATCCCAGTGGTTAAGAAAACAGGCTGTTGCATCTCACTGCCTAGGAACAAATCCTAATCCCTTCACTTGTTGGTTGTGTACCATGGGGCAAGGTACTTAATCTCTCCAAATTTCCAATTCTCCATCTTTAAAATGGGCATAGTAAAAGAACCTATTCTGGGGTTGGTGATGAGGTCAGTAAAAATAATGCGTGGGCACTTCTTAGCACAAACTGAGAGCTGAATAATATTATTTGTTGTCCTCTCTCCTCTTCTTCTCCCCATTGCCATTGTTATTAGTGATGTGTGTAGCGTGGCCCCTGAGGGCAGAAGCAGGAGATGAGGGGGTGCAAATCACAGTGGTTTGACCCAAGAAAGAATATTCTGCTAAGATTGCAGGAAAAAAGGGTCCGGAGGGAGGAGGAGAGAGCAGGAAAGGGAGAGGCAGGCAGAAGCTTGCATATTCACATGTGCAATACTTAAGTGGGCAAAACTGCAAAGGAGATGAGCCGAGCTGAGGGCAGGAGGTGAGCTGAGCCCCAGCCTGGGACTAACCTCAGTCTCTCAGGGGCTTCAAGAGAACAAAGTCCAGGGAAGCCTTCCCTGGGCCACTGTCCTTGGAGAATAAGAGAAGTCTTTGGTCTCCTCTCTTGCCAAGGTTGTTGGACCCCATGCCAGGGCTGGCTGTGAAATGCTGGTGATGACATGGTAGACTGACATCCTCGGAGGATGGGCCTGGGGAGCTGTTTGGGCTGTGCCTTCAAAGAGAGCTTCCAGACCAGACCCCTTAGGAGCCCAAGGCTGGCACAGCCTGCACGGGAGCACCCTGCCCTACCAGGCACAGCCTGTGCCCATGGCGTGGTGCCCTGCTTGCTGTCACAGCCTTCTGGATGGCTTTGCCTACTTTTGCTTAGAAAAGGGCTCACTGTCCTCTTTATAAATAGCTCTTTCTCTGGCTTGGAGGCATCTTTCTTTTCCTCTTCTTTCTCCTTCGCCCCTCCAAAGCTACCTGGTTGTTGTGTGTTGCGCATCAACAATCCCCTTCTCTCTACCCAGGCAATCATTGGCCTGTGCCAGCCTCAGCTTCTTTCTCCTGCACCCAGTGGTCCTTCTGGGCTGGCATGTGTAGCTCTGGGAGCCCCAAACAGCTACACCAACCCTGACCTCTTCAGCCTCTGCTCCCTCGATTCAATGACCCTTCCTTCTATAGCCTTGGGCTCCTTGTTGGTAAAATGCAGCCTCTACATGCTTCAGTGAGATATGAGCAGCCTGGCGCAGCAAGTGCAAGTCCAATGCCATTGTGGTTATTATTTATTGCCAAATGGGGGCCACACCCTGTGTGCAGGCTTGATGATGAGATCCCAGCTTAGAAAGAGCTACCACAAACTGGGAGTGCGAGACACGACACGGGATGAGAGAGACTGGAAGGGGGCGGAGGAGGGCCAGTGCGAACGAAGTTCATGCTAAAGAGACTTGGCAGTGGCAAGGCCACAGGCGTGTGGCTGCGCGCCAGCGCCACCGCAGGCCTCATTTCCATGTGCGGGGCCAACCTGTGGCATGTTTATAGCTTGCCTTGCAGCAGGGCTTCACCCGGAAGGCCCGGGCCTCCAGGTTTGTTGGAGGGTGGGGGCCCTGGGAGGTGGGCTGTGTGTCTTTGGCTGGCAGAGCGTGGTTCCCATCAGAGTCAATTACTAGTCACATGGCCCCTGATGTGAGGTCAAGCAGCAGGCCCCAGGCACCTGGGGGATGTGTGGAAGGATGGCAGGAGATCTGTATGTAGGGCTGCCCACACAGCTCTGCACGCGGCTGTTCAGGAGCTGCGGTGCAGCGGCTGTGGCTGCGTGGAATCTGGGGCCTGCACTGCATCAGCTCCTCCTCGGGGGCAGTCTTAGGCAAGAGCTCCCCTCCGTCCTAATGCCTGGGACTGCTAGAGGGCAGGATCTCTGGGTTCACACGATTAGCTCTGTGGTTAAGTGAGACATTAGTGAGAAGGCACGTGGAAGAGGTGCAGAGCCGAGTGCTTCTTTATCATTACATCAATACATCATTACTTCTCTGGCTTGGGACCAGTCTTCTCCCTCATCCCTCCAAAGCTCTGGGACTGAGTCTGATTCTCTCCCAGTCATCCTGCTCTCTTCCGGACACCACCGCTGCCCTAGCCCTGGCTGTGTCTTCTTTAGCTCACTCTCGGTGGCGTGCTGGTCCTTGTTTCCCAACCCATTCTCTGGGGAACAACAGAGAAGCCCCGAGTCTTAGCATTTGTCAGTTCCTGTGGTGTAAATATTCCCACAATGGCCAATTGCAAGCTGCTTGTGTGACATCACAGGATACAGAGCTGGGTGAGAGACACGGTGCCTTGTCGTTGCATAGCATTTCTACCAAAGGGATGCACCAGCACAAATAATCTCAAGAGCAAATATCATCTTAAAATGTCATAAACTAGGCAGTGATGTGTTTTTGAGTATTCACCTTTGCTTCAAATGTAATTCATTTTGTTGAAAATTTCTATAATATAAATATCCACCAGTGACCATGTTCAAGAGCTGGCTTCTACAACTCTTCACTATTAATAATCAGCTTTCACCGGCTGGAATCAGTAGGATCGAGGCCAACACTATGAATGCCCCTGTCTCTTCTCATTCCTCAATTAAGTGCCTAAACTACAAACCTGACTTTTTTTAGAAGCTTTTGGAATCTATGGCCATACCACACCGAACGTGCCCGATCTCATCTGATCTTAGAAGAAGTTTTGGGGCTTCAACTAACTTACTTACTTACTAACTTTCTTTCTTTCAACATTTTTTATTTTATTTTATTTATTTGACAGGTAGAGTTACAGACAGTGAGAGGGAGAGACAGAGAGAAAAGTCTTTCATCTGTTGGTTCATTCCCCAAATGGTGGCGACGGCCGGAGCTGGGTAGATCCGAAGCTAGAAGCCAGGAGCTTCTTCTGGTCTCCCATGCTGGTCAGGGGCCCAAGAACTTGGGCCATCTGCTACTGCTTACCCAGGCCACAGCAGAGAGCTGGATCCAAAGTGGAGCAGCAGGGACTTGAACTGGCACCCATATGGGATGCTGGCACACTGCAGGTGGTGGCCTTACCTGCTACACCACAATGCTGGCCCCCTGACTGTGTCTTTAACCAACTCAAAGCATTTGGGATTTCTGTAATTTGTAAGATAAGGACTTTCTTCATTCAATCCCAAGTAACTTCTCCAGTTCACCTGGCTTCCAGCTCCTCCTGTCACACCAAGCCCCTCTCTGCCAGGTAGACCATATCTTTCTGTGTTGTTGAGGCTCTTACACTGTGGAGGCACCTCTGCTTGTATTTCTCACTCTCCCTCCATCTTCATCCTTAAAGACAGGGCTCTGTAAAACACCACTGTCCACAGGCCACATCCAGCCCACTACCCGATTTTCTATGGCCTATAAATTGTTAGTTTTTAAATTTTTAAATGGCTGAAAAACTGTCAGAAGAACAGTACTTCATGACAAGTGAAAATTACGTAGAATTCAAATTTCAATGTCCATGGATAATGTCATCCAGTGCCATGCCCATTCGTTGACCTGTCATCTGTGATGACTTTGCACTGCCCTGGAAGGGCCGAGCAGCTGCAACAGAGACTGTATGGCCTACATCTTCAAATATTTACTGTCTGGTCCTCTACAGCATAGATAAGACTCAGTTCAGGGGCTGGTGTTGTAGCATAGCAGGTTAAACCACTCTCTGCAGTGCTGGCATCCCATATGGGCGCTTGTTCAGGTCCTGGTTGCTCCACTTCTGATTCAGCTCCCTGCTGATGCACCTGGGAAAGCAGTGGAAGATGGCCCAAGTTCTTGGCCCCTGCACCCACCTGGGAGACCTGAATGAAGCTCCTGGCTTCGACCTGGCCGTTGCAGCCATCTGGAGAGTGAACCAGTGGACAGAAGATCTCTCTTCCCCACATACCCCAGCTCTCCTCCCTCTCTCTTTGTAGCTCTAACTCTCAAAGAAATAAATGTCTTTTAAAAAAAAAGCAAAGAGACTCAGTTCAGAGTTGTCTCCCACTTGAAGCCTCCCAGACTTCTCTGGCAAAGTTAGCCAAGTTGTCCTCTGCACCTGTGTTGCCTCCTCCATGATGGTGATCACCACCAGGGGTTAGGTCTTTGCGTGTGTATTAGCCAAAGTCACCTCAGCAAGGCTGGTCTAGCTAACTTGGTGTCTCCTGCCTCTAGAGTCATGTCCAGCACACAATGTCCTCAACTGCTAGGAGCTGAATCAAGGGAAAAGCAAGAGTTATCTTTTTCTTTTCATCATTTTTAGCGGCAGTAGACTGGAGCACCTTCTGTATCCTGTCCCACAGTTTCACTGAGATGGAAGACATGTTAAACAGGAAACAATTCCAGTTAATGTCAATGTCACCAGAGGGCCACGTTGACATTCTTGTTGGAATTCCATCTTCCTCCTCTGGAACACTGGGAAATGTATAAGCAAAAGGAGATGGAGCTGTTGCACTGACTTCCACTCTCATTAGCCCTGTTAGAGCCCTCAGTTTACCCCATGTCAGCGAAGCTCTATCCTGACACCGTATCTTTGTTCCGGTTGGCTCTGCTCCTTGAATTCTCTCTCTGCCTTACTCTATTATCCTATGCTTCCTCCAGATTCTATTTCAAAGTCCTCTTCTCCCAGAAAGTCCCCCCTGCTTTTCCCTATTAAACTCTGAGTGCTTTCTTTGGGCCAACTATCTATGAAACACATTGTTTTGTGGCAGCAAGTCTTTAAATATTTCATGTGCATTTCCCTTTCCAATGTTGTGGATTCATGTTATGGATTCCTTCTATCACTGAGTCAGTCTACCAGTACAAACATGTTTTATGTACTGATAGGGCGCTAGGGGTGGAAGGATGGAAAAGACATAAACCTACCTTTAAGGATCACCTGGTCTGGCTCTACATGGTCTGATGGATTCTGTGTAGAGGCTGAGTCTTCTGGAGGTGGGAGTAGCATGGCCTGGAAGGTGAACAGGCGGACAAGTGATTCCCCCCTCCCCACCAGGATGCTTCCTCTGTCACCTGTTTTACATATTAGCTCAGCAGAAAGGCCTGCAGCACGAGTGCATGTCTGGAAATAATTTTTAGTTGGTTGCTTGCTCCCCGAGGGCAGGCATCAGGTGTCCTGTACAGTAGACCCCCTCGGTCCTGCTTTTCAAGGACTAATATACACAGAGCAGCTCAGATTACTCACAAGCAGCAGGGCTGGGTGTTTGGCCTAATTATTAAGACGTCAGTTAATATATTCACATCACACATCAGAGTAAGGGGTCCAAGTTTCAGCTGTGCTTCTGATTACAGCTTCTTGCTAATGTGCATCCTGGGAGGCATCAGACATTGGCCACCTGCCACCCACGTGTGAGACCTGGATTGAGTGCCCAGCTCCTGGCTTTGGCCCAGCCCAGTCCTGGCCACTGTGGATATTTGGTGAGTGAGCCAGTGGTTGGGAGCTCTCTTTCTCCATCTTTCTGTCTCTTAAATAAATAAATAAAAAACATTAGCAGTTATTATAAAAAAAACACTGCAGATGGTTATATAAGTGCAAACCCTGTGTCAAGCTCTTCTGGGGACACACAAATGCTGCTAGGGTTTAGGTACCCTGGTTCACTGTGGGCTTGTCTGTCCAGCTACCTCTGTCTGCCAGGCTTCCATCTTTTGGGAGCTTTCCTTTCCTTCCCCATTCACCCCAAGACTGTGGGGGCTGCCATGTTATCAGTCCACGGTGACCCCACCCCTGCCCACGGGTGACTGGTTCAGGGAAGGACACCATCAGTGAAAAGATCCATCAGTGTTCCTTCCCTGGAATTTTTGGATGTGAAACTGAGTGGGCTGTTCAGTGGGCTGAGTGGCTTAAGCTATTAGACGTGAATTGTGAGAACTGTCAGATTCCACAAACCACCTTGTAGAATCTGACCAAGGATTCAATGAGCCAACCCCCATATCTTTTGGTTTGTACTGGTTTAAATTGGTTTTCTATCCTATGAAGGCAAAGTATTTCTAACTAATGCCGTGTAGTGAAGGAAAACAGATGTGCTTGTCATTCGTTCATTCAATTCATAAGCATCTCCTGTAGGCTACGTGTCATTTTCAGCTCTGAAAACAAGGCTGACTGGGAGCTAGTGTTCTTATTGCATCAACAGACAGGAAGGAGAGAAATCTGTATCATGTTGGAAGGGGCATAGGTACTGTGAAGAACTAAGTAGGCAACTGGAGGGACAGAAGGGAAGGGTTGAGGAGAGATGGTGATGAGGCCTCTCCTGTGAGTGAACCCGAGCAGTAATAAAAGAGGGGGAGAACTCACCAACGGGAGGAAACAGCAAATCCAAGGCCCTGACCCGGCAGCACGGCCATTGTTGGTATGGTTGAGGCATTGCAACAGCCAAATGCATGTGCTGGGGCTGGAAGAGAAAAATCCTGAGGTTAGGGAGGTGACTGGGCCTTGTCCAGGAGACCCATGCAGACAGGGCCTGTCCAGAGAACCTTGTAGACAGACACCTAGGTTTTATGATATATATGAACTTGTACAGAGGTAACTGGGCCCATCCCTTGGGACCTGGCTGAGCCCTGTATGAACTTGTGTAGAGTTGACTCCATCTTGTAGCACCTGGTAGAGGGGGCTAGACCACATCATGTAGAACCATTGACCTCATCTATACCATGTATAGAGGTAACTGGGTTCCATCTTGTAGTATCTTGTAGGGAGGTATCTGGGCCCAGTCCCTTAGGATACTACAGAGAGATGGCTGGACCCCAACTAGTAAGACCCTGTGGAGAGGAGACAGGTTCATCCTAGAGGACCTTCTGAGGGATGACTGGACTTACTGGGTAGGACCCTGTAGAAAGATAACAGGGCTTGTTCTCTAGGGCCTTGTGCAGAGGTGATTGGGTCCCATCCTGTAGTACCAAGTGAGAAGTGACCAGGGCTGTTTTCCTTCGACTTTGTGTCATGTGGTGAGGACTTTGGATTTATTCTGAGAAAGACTTGGCGCCGAAGAGTAATAATACCTGAGATGCATTTAAGAGCATCGTTTTGGGTGGAGGCCAAAGAGGAAGCACGGAGAACAATTAGGAGGAGATAATTGTGGTGGCTTGGACCAGGATGTAGCCTTGGAGGGGACTGAAAAGGGACAAGTTCTGGAATCATTTCTTAGGTGGAGCTAGCTGGTTTTTCTGATCACATAGTGGTCATGACAAGACTAGTCAAATGGTAATAAAACCTCACAGCACGTAGCTGGTGCCAAATGAAGAGGCAATTAAATTGGGTTGAGGACTAGAGAAGGCTTCTCACAGATCACTTCTGAGTGGAGTTCTGTATGCCCAGTGACATGTGGAAAGCTGGGGAGGTGAGGAGAGCTTTTGGGATTGAGAGAATAATGTGAGTGCAGTCCTGCATGTACTGGGAGTACAGGGTGGTGGAGAGTGCTCCGCTCTAGTTGGTGATAGGTGAAGGGAGGGATGCAGTGGCTATGGTTCTGGGTCACAGGGGTCCTTGTTAGCCAAGCAAAGAGTTCAGAACCTTGTCCCTGTGGGCAATTGGGAGCCATCAAAGGTCCTCCCACCCCCCCATCCATGACACTGTTGATGCAACAGAGGAGGTTACTTCCAGGACCCGGAGGCCGTAGGCAGAGGTAGGAGGTAGGCAGCCGCTGTAATGGCCCAGGTACGCTGGATGAAGACACACACTAAAGAACTGGCTGTGTGGATGAAGAGGAAGAGACAGAGTCTGGAGAGCCTCCTGAAGCAGAATTTGCAGTGTAACTGCCGGCAAACTGGGAAGGTGGGGCCATGGGAGAAGGCATCCCCTCTGGATTCTGTCTCCAGCTTAAGGTGATGTCCTGGCTAATACAGACAGATGCATTGTGGGGTATGGGATGAAGAGCCCAGTCTGGGACTTGACAAGAGTGATGTGTGTAAGTGCATTGAATGGGCGAATGAATGACTCAAGCTTAGGCTCTGAAAGAGGAAAATGTCCCGCAGGAGCCATTGCTGGCCTGACCCAATCTCTCAAAGACCGGGACAAAACCAGACACTTTGAGCAACATCTGCAGTGATGCTCCCCTCTGCCCAGCAGGGCAGGCGCTATGAACAGCCCAGAGGTTATGGGAAGGGCATTTGTTTTTTAAATTATTTAAAAAAATAACTGCCGGCTGGCACTGTGGCTTAACAGGCTAATCCTCCACCTTGCGGCACCGGCACACCGGGTTCTAGTCCTGGTTGGGGCGCCGGATTCTATCCCGGTTGCCCCTCTTCCAGGCCACTCTCTGCTATGGCCCGTGAAGGCAGTGGAGGATGGCCCAAGTCCTTGGGCCCTGCACCCGCATGGGAGACCAGGAGAAGCACCTGGCTCCTGGCTTCGGATCAGCGAGATGCGCTGGCCGCAGCGGCCATTGAAGGGTGAACCAACGGCAAAAAGGAAGACCTTTCTCTGTCTCTCTCTCTCTCTCTCTCACTATCCACTCTGCCTGTAAAAAAAAAAAAGGAAAAAAAAAAAAAAAACTGCCAAGACTCCCATCCCAGGGACCTGGGCAGGGTCAAAGTCCTAACTGGGAGTAGACAACTTCCCCCTTACCCATGTCTGCCCCCTCCAACAACTCCAGGAGCCTGGGCTTGTGGTAGGCCAGAGACTCCTCTTTTCAGAGCAAGGGGCTCTAATGACAGGCTGGGGGTGTCAGGGCAGATGTTAGGGACTATAGATCCTGTCTGGAATAAATCAGAACCCTGAGCAAGTCTCTGTTGATCCCTATGATGTCTGAAGCAGAGTAATAATAAACTTTGCTTTTATAAAAATAAGAATAATGACAGTTATCATCTAAGCACCTGCTCCAAGCCAGGAACCAGCGCAAGCACTGGGCATCCCACCCCACCTCTGAGGTCATGGCTTAGGTATTTTCAGTAGGGACATAAGTTTCCTCCCACTATAATCACATACACAGTGGGACTGCAGTTCAGTTCTTACAATGGATTTTGTCTGCTTTGTGAGCTTCCTCTTCTGCAGAAGACAGAGGCAGGATAGGAAAAGGAACTCTAAATTTTAGTTCAACCAGGTAACTAGCTGGCTTAGCTTTGGTTGGTCTTTGGGACCAACTGTCCACTCGGATGACTCCAGTGCCTCCCTGCGCCTTGTTCCTGTCCAGGATGGTGCAGGTTGCAGACTCTGCAGGGAAGGTGAGGGCTTGGTATTGATGTCATCGCAAGCACAGTGGACGCACTTATTACAGACACGGGCTCTGGGCCAAATTTGATGGAAGTGATTCTAGAGCAGCTCCTAGAATCCATGTCTGCTCCATCAAATGCCCATTTTCCTGGAACTGACAACACAGAGGTGGTACCCAGGAGAGGGCGGCATTGAAGCCCAGGCAATGGGTTTCTTGGGAGAAGGGAGGATCAGGGCCTCTGGGCAAGAGAGGCCAGTGACCGAGAGTCAAAGCAAGCACAAGTGTCAGACAAACACCAGCTGTGGTTGTACTTCCACATGCTCCATGGGGGAGCAGCTCATGGACCACAAACTGCCCTTCCCCCACTTCTCCAGCCAGGGGTACCTGCCATGGGTGTGTGGTTGTACAGAGCTGGCCTTCAGACAGGTGAGGACCGGCGCCTCCCCACTGAGTCTGTAGCTGCTCATTAGCATCCCACCACCCAGAGTCCTGCTGAAATGTGGGGTACTCTTTCCAGAAACTGAGGCCTGCCTCCATAACCATGGTCTCACCCTACTCCCCAGTCACAGGGGAGGGGCAATATCACCTTTCTTACCTGCCCTGCCAGGCATGAAACTGGGAAGGTGATGCATACTGTTCTATGGGAGCCTGAACCTGAGATTCCTTGGGACCGCTGCATATGTCAGAGGAAGGGAACAGATTCTGTGAGCTCTCAGGTGGGTTTTCTGGGACTGATGACAGTGAGAGAATATTGGTGGTACACTGGCTATTTGAGTGTGCTGGACTGGTGGCCTGGACCTTGGGGAAGCTCACTGCACCTAGACTGATGTGGTTGGAGGGTTGCTTTGGCCCTGGGGAAACCATAGCAGGCCATGGTTCTATATGCAACTGGAGACTGGGCTCATTTCTCCTCTAGATGCCACCAATGGAGGGCGATAGAGCCTCAGGCTGGGCTTGCTTCCGGCTCCTACGTAGGCAGAGCACAGAATACTTAGGGCTGTGCATGAAGCAACCTCAGTGCATGGCTGGGGTCTGGCCATGGAATGTCAAGACACACAGGAACCACTGTTCCAGCCCAGGTCTCCAGGGATTAGGGCTCCAGGGAATGAATGCCTGGCCATTACCTCTTCCCCAATAGCTTTCAAGCTCTGTGCACAGACTGGGGTTTTGGAGGGCAGAGCTGGGAACTGGGATAGAGTTGGCCCGTGGGCTTTGGAGGATGGCTCCAAAAGACACTGGCTTAGAGGCGAGGCCAGAGTCAAGGACTCCCAGATAGTGGAACAGCGCATCAGTGTGAAGGGGCTGGGCAGGCAGGCAATAATGAGGTGTCTGGCAGGTTTGAAGCAGTGAGGAGTTGGATCCTGATGTACTGAAATGAGACATATACGAGGGTGTGCAGGAGACTTTTATAGGGAATTGACCAAAAAGGACTGATTGTCCACCCACCCACCCATCCATCCACCCACCCATCCATCCCTCCATCCATCCATCTAACTGTATCCACTAAATCATTCATTTATTCAGTAGCACTTACAGGTACATGAGGAATATAAACTAAAATAGAGGCAGTCTCTCTGATGGTGTCCATCTCCCAAATGTAGCCAGTCTAGGGCTCCAGGAAGAGCCTATAAAGGCACTGCGTGTTGCATGAATACAGCACAACACACTGCGTCTTGCATCCATCTCAACAACAGAAAGCTGCAACACTGTCTCACCTGATGCTCGTGACAACCCTGGGAGACCCAGGATCTGGGGAGGTTTAAAGCTTTTCTGAAGCCCCTGGCCCTGGGGTGATAACTGGAGTTGGGGTAGGGATGAGATCTGAGATGAGTGCCCACTTTGCCCTGTCCCACTGCCTCCCTGCTGATAAGATCTGGTAACCGGGATCCTGGGAGTGGCTTCTAAAAGTCTAAGGGCCATGGGCTGAGATCTGAGAGTCTAGAGTCAACTCGGTGGAGCAAGGCAAACCCCCCGTCACTGACAAGAGGAACTGCACTTTTATCTGGCTCACAGGTTGATTGGAGTTTTGAGTAAGCTACTAGTTATTTCGTAAGTTGGCTTACCTACAGTAAGAACTCAAGTTAACAGGATTTCTGTGAGGATTAGGGGAGTTGACACATGGGAAGCATTTAGACCTGTGCCTGGTATGCAGTAAGTGCTCTCTACGTTGGACCACTAACGCAACCCAGGGTTTGTTTTTTTTTTTTATTTTTTATTTTTATTTTTGACAGGCAGAGTGGACAGTGAGAGAGAGACAGAGAGAAAGGTCTTCCTTTTGCCGTTGGTTCACCCTCCAATGGCCGCTGCGGTAGGCGCGCTGCGGCCGGCGCACCGCGCTGTTCCGATGGCAGGAGCCAGGTGCTTCTCCTGGTCTCCCATGGGGTGCAGGGCCCAAGGACTTGGGCCATCCTCCACTGCACTCCCTGGCCACAGCAGAGAGCTGGCCTAGAAGAGGGGCAACCGGGACAGGATCGGTGCCCCGACCGGGACTAGAACCCGGTGTGCCGGCGCCGCAAGGCGGAGGATTAGCCTGTTGAGCCACGGCGCCGGCCACAACCCAGGGTTTTGTTGCCACAGAGGTTCCGTGGCTAACACACTTGCAGACCTGATGGGGCACTTTCCTCCAATCAGAGATGAGGAAGCACACCCAGAGAAGTGGGCCTTTCCCGGTGGTGATCTGTGAACTCTGCCACTAAACTACTAAACTCTGGTTTAGTAGCTTTATGGTCAGGAGAAGTGGATAGAGCATCCAGGCTCGCTGGGCGGATGACAGCCCAAGGCCACTCAACCCAGGGAAGGGGTCAGGACACCGCCAGCAGCAGCCCCCTCTCTCCACCTGGAAGCACAGCCAGCATCTGTCGTTCAGGGATGAGTATCTGCTTTCTGGCTTGTCTGTGGTCCCCACTCCTTTCCCCCTGCTGCTGGGTTCAGGCCCAGCTCCTACAGAGTACGTGTGGATGGTTGCACAAGGTGTGGGTGATTTGTGGTAGGAATCCAGCAGGCCTACATTCAGGAGAGGAACGGGGAGTTGCTCTGACGCTGCAGAAGCTCCCGGGAGGCCTCTGTGAATGTGATGCCAATGTCAGGTCCAACCAATGATGATGAACTGAGTTGTGTCCCATGTTTGTGCTTGACAAGAGGGAGCGGTGGGAAGGGATCAAGGCACCTGATGCAGGGCTGGTGGGGCAGGGGCAAGGAGACCCCCAACAGAACCTCAAGACCATTTCACTGGGATTGCTTGCTCCAGCTGCGCGCGCTCTCTCTCTCTCTCTCTGAATCTCCAGCATCTTGAGGTCAGGGAACAACGTCCATTTGTCTCTTTGTCCTAGCACAGGGCCAGGTACAAGATGGGCCAGTCCGTTCTGTGGCTGTAGCCTGGAAAAGCACGCGTGTGAGTCTGCAGTGCCCCAGCCAGTGGGGACCCCTTTGTGCTCCCCAAACTCTCTTCCCAGGATCCCATCAGCCAGGATCCCTTCTTCTTCCCAAGCCGTCCCTGGGCACTTGACCATCCTCCTCGCCCCTCCCCCTCCCCTGCCCACCCCAGCCCTCACAGAAACGTGGGGAGACAGGGCTCTGAAGAAAGAGTCGCCTGCCCAGATTTGATCAAGACACAAGTGAGAGGCAGTGATTTGTGAAGAAATCCTGGTCCTGTCTAATGGAATTTTCCCAAAATAAATTCATGTAAACAACTTCCCACAAAGAGGCAGTCAGGCAGCTGGGTGTGTAAACAACGTGAACAGTCGCAAGTACTATGGGCTCCAGGGGTGCCGTGTCGTCCGGAGGGGGCTGTGGGGAGCCTCCCTTTAGCAAAACACCTTTGGCTCCAGGCCTTCTGACATCATAACGTCAACCAATTCATTAGCTTAAAAAAAAAAAAAAGTCCTTATTTTACTATCATCTCCCAAACACAGCAGCACCACTTTGTAGCCAAGACTGCAGGATGGATTTCGGTTAACATTCATTCGGTGTCCCATTTCAAACCAAATCAACCAGGAGAGGATCTTCATGCCTAGGGAAGGAGGGCGAGGCAGGGGTGGGGTGGGGGCGGGGTGGCTGGAGGACAGGCCCTGGAGAAAGAGAAACTGATGTGTCCGGACCTCCACGGCAGATGTGCACAGACTCATCGGATTCCTAGAATTAAGGTGAAAGTCTGCCTGCCGTCAGCCACTCAGAAGGACACTGGATTCTTGCGGCCTGGGTGTCTCTGGCCGCAGCCCAGCGGGGGCCTCCTGCGAGCTGGCCCGCTCACAGCCCTGCAGACCGAGCTTCCGGAGGGAGGGAAGGATGTGCAGGGACTCTTCCTGGGCCACACCTTTCCCTAGACATTCTTCCCAACCCGGTCCGCCTTGCCCAAGCCCAGGCTGTTTGCAGTATCTGGGGATGATAACGTCTCCTCCCTCCTGTGCCCTGGGGCCGGGTGAGAGAAGACCCTGGGTTCAAGTTTAGACTGGGCAACGACAGGCTACCAGAGGCCTTTCAGCAAATGACATCACTTCCCTGAGCCCCAGTTTCCTCGTCAGCACAGAGGGAGGCTGGGAAGCAGTTCCAGCTCTGTGTGCCTCTGTGAAGCTCTGGTTGAGATGGCTAACGGGATTCTGTTGAATTTTGCTTTAGCTCTGTCTTGGCTCAGTTGGGGTGGGATGAGAACCAGGCTATCTTTGCAATACTCAGAGCCAAAGAAACCATAGAAGTTGAAATGCAGGTGCCTGGAGGTGGTGGGAGGTTGGGAGGGGCAGGAGGGCAAGTGAGACATCTGTGGGGCTGGTGTGTCCCATGCAGGTTTGGGTTGCCAACCTTGCTCTGTGCCATCCTGTTCTCTTACCCCAGCCAGGACCTGGGGGTGGTGACAATGAAGAGGCTCACAGGGGCCCATGGGCTCTGGGTCTTAATTTTTTATCTGCTAGCACAGGATTGAACAGCCCCACTCTTTGCCATGTGACTTTCCATTGCCTTTCCCCTGTGGGTTGGGTCCACTTCCGCATCCCGTTGAGGCTCCAGGAGTGTTCAGAGGCCTGAAATGTTCTCGTGCGGTTCGGCCTCTTGGGCTCCTAGGATCTGCCATGAGAAGAGCATGCTCTGGGTCCAGGAATGTGCAGACTCATGAGCAGGTCTGAGTCCAACCCAGACGCCGGAGCCATGCACAGCCGGACTGCAGCCTGACGCGGAGCTGCCCCAGGCCAACACCTAGACCTGAGAGCTGCACAGATAAACCCTTGCTCTTGCGGGTTGGTGAGTTTGGAGAAGGTTTCTTCCACCGCATCACCGAAGCCTGGAACCCTCATGGTGGCCAAGGGGATAATGCAGGCTGTCCTTATTTTGCATGTCTCCATGGCAACTGAGATCTGCAAAGCGATGATGTGGCCCTGCAATCCTCGCGTTTCAGTGAACACTTGCTGTGCAAGTGAGGAGGCTGGGCGACTGTGAACCACTGTGCTGCCCTTTTAGGCAGAGCTCCAGACGCCCTGCACGCGTAGGACACCAGGGGCCTGTGATGGCACAAACAGGAAGAAAGATGCTGCAGGGCCTCATGAGCAAGAGCTTCGTCTGTCGGGTCTGCTGGTGTTAGGTCTGAGTTCTGACTCTGCCCCTTCGAGCTTTGGGTCCTGGGTCAAGCTGCTTAGCCTCCCTGAGTCCTGTGGGCTTCCTCTTTGAAATGAGGATCAGAATAGTTTTTGTGAGGATAACACGTGGCATTGTCAATGCCTGCCACCTGGGGAGTGCGTGATGAGTACTGTGATGGATAGGGAATAATATTTGCGCATCTGAGGTCTGGGGAGGCATCACGTGGCTGCGGGGAGAGGCAAGGTCCCGTCTGCTGATGGTCTTCTCTAAGGGGAAGGTCATCTTGTCCCCACGTGGGCTCCAGGCAACCAGGTCTTGCATCCTGTCCTCCGCCACAAGGCCTGCTCTCCCTTGTCACAGGTCACCAACGGGCCCTCCCTAGGGGAGAGGGGCTGCTTTTGCTTGAGGAGGGGGTTGAGCATCGCGGAGCTGTTTTCTCAGGATTGTGGGCCTTAGCCATGGTTGGACATTCCTCAGGTCCCTTGGGCTGGCAGTGAGGCAGGGCCTTCGGGCTACGAGTGTTCCCCGAGCTGGACACCTGAGTCTCCTTCTCTAAACGTGTGGCCAAGGCTGCAGCCGCTGTTCACACGCTGCTGTGAGGAGCTCAGTTTTTGTTCCCACGACTCCTCCACGAGGAGGCAAGGGCAAGGTTTTTGGAATTAGCAAGTATAAATCAGCCCACACACCTAGATTTGTGCAAATAGTCAACTTTACCTTCTTTTAAGAAAATGTTTATTTATCTGAGAGGCTGAGAGAGAGAGCGAGAGCATGAGCCTCCCATCTAAAGGCTCATTCTCCAAATGCCTGTGATAGGTGGGCCAGGCAGAAGCCAGGAGTTAGGAACTCAATCTAGCTCTCCCACATGAGTGGCCATCACTGCTGCCTACCAGGGTGCACATTACCAGGAAGCTGGGATTGGGAGCAGGGTTGGGACTTAACCCAGGCACTCTGATACAGGCTATAGGTGTCCCAAGCAGCGTCTTAACTGCTGTGCCAAATGCCTGCCCCTTTAACTTCTTCATCTATTGGGATTTAGCATCTGCCCATGCAGCTTCTCTTCTCAAAGCCCTGTTGTCTACACTCCCCACAGCGGCTCACAGCACTGCGGGATCTGCCCTTGAACTTCACCTCTTGCCACCTTTCCCCACCCGCTCTGCTCTTCGGCACATGGGACTTCTCCCAGTTAGCGGTGTGCCTGCATTCTGCTTTCCCCCAGCCCTGGGCCTTTGCCCGCACGACTGGCTCTTCCTGTGATATTCTCCACCCTCACACTCCCCAAGAACGCTCCTAATCATTCTTCACATCTCCTCTAAGAAGTCTTCCGCACCCACCCCCATCTCTGGCTGGGATCGAGTCTCAGTTCTGTATTTCCAGCGCTTTGATTATGGTGTCCCAAATCCTGATCCCAATGCTGACACTAACACCAGTGAGCATCAGCAGGCCCTCCTGCCGTGCCCACATCTGCCAGGCATGGTTCAGTACACGTTAGTTCATTGTGGCCTCCCAGCGCCTTCTGATGTAAGAACTATTTTTGTCCACCCTTCACAGGTGAGCAAACTGAGCCATAGTGAGGCGGGGCAGTGGGGTCCAGGTCACCTAGGTGGCTGATAATGGTGACGCTGGGGTTTGTTCTGGTTTGTTTGTTTGGGTTTTTTTGGTCTGTGCCCTTCACCAGACTTAACTCCAGGAGGACGAGGCACACTGTTGCCTTATCTGTGCTCACGTCTTTACCAGCACAAGGCCTGGTGCATAGTGGGTGCTCAGTAATTGCCACATGAGAGCTATGAGTATGGAGAACTCCAGACCTGCTGGCATGCCAAGAGTTGGACTAAATAATTTATTTCATAAATTTAATTATGATGAAAAATAATTTACTTTTGGTGTGACAATCAGGGTACAGATTACTTACCCAAAAGCATTTTATCAAGGAGAGCAGAGTGGGTTTGTAGACTTCCTACGCCTCTGACTGATGTCTCCATCCCCACCAACCAATTTTCACATTTTGGGTTGTTTGTTTCTTGTCTTCTCTAATCTGCTTAATTTTTTGTTTTATAAACTTTGGATTCAACTAAACAATAAGATTCACTTATATTTGAAAGAGTTATAGAGAGAGAGGGTGAGGGGGGAGAGGCCTTCCATTTGCTGGTTCACTCCCCAGGTGGCAGCTCTGGCCAGGGTTGAACCAGGCAGGAGCCAGGAGCTTCCTCTGGGTCTCCCATGTGGGTGGCAGGGGCCCAAGCACTTGGACCATCTTCTGCTGATTTTCCAGGTGCATTAGCAGTTAGCTAGATTGGAAGTGCACCAGCTGGGACTCAAACTGGCATCCATATGGGATGCTGGCATCACGGGCAGTGGCCTAACCCACTATACAAAAACCCTGGTCTGCCCCTTTAACTTCTATTTCAAGCTCCTTTTCTGCTGTGGGGCTAAAATTTGATTTTTGGTCAATTCTATTTCCTTGTGGGTCCTTGTGCTGCCCTACCTGTGTACCGTGGGCTTTTGTTTAAGTCCCGAGGGATGAACCTGTTTTTGCTGGTCTTCACTGACCCATCTGGCCCTGGGTTAATGTATGTGGTCACTACTGTGTCTGCCATCCCTTATTCTCAAAAGCAAGAGGTCTGGTCTCCCCTTAACGCCTGGGCCCCTCTCAGTGACATAGTGACCAGTCATTTGCTTTCTTGACTCTGCGGATTTTTTTTTTTTTTTTTTTTTTTACTTATTTGACAGGTAGAGTTAGACAGTGAGAGAGAGACAGAGAAACAGGTCTTCCTTCTGTTGGTTCACCCCCCAAATGGCTTCTATGGCTGGCACTGCGCCAATCCGAAATCCGAAACCAGGAACCAGGTGTTTCTTCCTGGTCTCCCAGGTGGGTGCAGGGCCCAAGGACTTGGGCCATCCTCCACTGCCCTCCCGGGCCACAGCAGAGAGCTGGACTGGAAGAGGAGCAACCGGGACTAGAACCTGGCACCCATATGGGATTCTGGCACCACAGGCAGAGGATTAACCAAGTGAGCCACGGTGTCGGCCCAGACTCTGCTGATTTCTAACTCAGCCAGGCTAGACTGGCCCTGCTTTCCTGGAGGCACCACACGTGGGTTTGCCCCCTCTCCTCCAGGGCTCCACTTGGAAAATGAGGTGGATGTCCCCTCTATTCTCAGGTCCCACAAACCTAGTTAGAAAGAGGCCATTGTGTCACCCCCACCCCCATCACTAGTGTCTTCCCCAATCGTATCCAGGCAGGCAGCTTTAGACGCCAATCTCCCAAATAGTTGATAGTTCACAAACTACAGAAGCTTAAAAACCAGTTACACCCAAAGTGTGTGTTCCTGGTTGGGAGCTGGCCTTCCAGGTGTCTTCTACCTGCCTCATCTTCAATGCATGGCTACCAAAGATGCTGGGGATGGGGGTAGGGTGTTGGCATCAGGCCAGGGACAAGCACGCACAGGGAATTGAGCTTGATAGGTTTCTCTGGTCCAGGTTCTGAAGTGTTGCACAGTGGTGATCACGTTCTATTGGCTAGAACTCAGTCACATGGCTATGCTTACCTGCAGAGACATCTGGGAAATGTAGTTTACCTGTATGCCCAGGACCAAGGGGAACTGGGCTTGGTAAACAGCTCACTCATCTCTGCTACACAATTACTCTTCCTTTTTTTTTTTAAGATTTATTTATTTGAAAGGCAGATTTATTGAGAGGCAGAGGCAGAGAGAGAGAGAGAGAGAGGTCTTCTATCTGCTGGTTCACTCCTCATATGGCTGCAACAGTCGGAACTGTGCCTATCTAAAGTCAGGAGTCAGGAGATTCTTCCAGGTCTCCCACGTGGGTGCAGGGGCCCAAGCACTTGGGCCATCTTCTACTGTTTTCCCAGGCCATAGCAGAGAGCTGGATCAGAATAGGAGCAGCCAGAACTTGAACCGGCGCCCATATGGGATGCTGGCACTGCAGGTGACAGTTTTGCCCACTATGCCACAGTGCCGGCCCCAATTACTTCTTTAAATGGGGAGAAGGTAGGGAATATCCTTTAATCAGTTTGGATCAGGCAACCTAATTCTGATCCATCACACAATTGCTATGTCCTGAGACCCCAGGGCCAGCCTGTCCTTACAAATCAAAAGCCTTGTCTTTGCTTTCCTTTCCTATAGCCATAGATGCTGCAACATCCAGTTGCTTAATGGGACCAGAGACCTGAGAGGTGGGAAATGCCTGAGGAAAACACATCAAAGAGTGTCTCACAGTCTTGAAGGTAGACTTGATGACAGGTGCACAGCCAGCGAGTGATGGAGCAGGGGCTTGATCCAGAGCCCAAGGCTGTGTCACACAGAGGTCCAGCCTCTTGCTTGGGGTTCTTAATCCATGACACCTGATGAGCCACGAATCCAGGGGAACATCATCCTTCCGCATGCTGGGGGTGATGACTGCTCCGAGGCTGGCCAGGTGATGGTGATGTGGTAGGGAGCTGAGAGGTGAGCTCAGGGACCTGAGAGCTCCCACGAGGCTTCAGTGGGGGCTACGTCCCGGCGGGTCTATGCTGCCCTTCCCACCCCAGTCCATCTTAGTTTTGCATCCTCCTCTCCCTGCTAAGAGCCCTTGCTCCTGAGGGCCCCAGGCCCTGCGGCTGCTGACAGATTGAAAATAGCATCAAGTGTGGGTTGGGGATAGGTTTCTGCTTCTGACACTTAACGACAGTGTAATGAGCAGCGTTGTGTGAGATTTCCAGGGTGGGGAAGAGGAATGCAGTCTTTAAGTTGAACAGACCAGAGTTCAGATTCTGCTTTGGTGGCTCAAAACCAGCGTGGTGGGCCAAGCAGCTGGGTACTCCTGGGGGCACGTGAAGTCAACCTCTCAGGGTTTGTGGGGGGCACCAAGTGCTTCTCACTTCTCTGTAGCTCAGTGAGCAGCTGCACCTGTTCCTCGCCCCCTTGGAGGGCCATCCTTCCATGTGTCCCCTGGACCTCAGCCCCACTGGCCTCTCGGGGCCCCCTCTCTACTACTGTCCCTTTCTTGACTGCCTTCTTTCGCTGTCTCTAATGGATCACTCCAATCAGTGCACCAACAACTGCTCACATATTCAACTTTCATAAACATTTCAGACACCCCCTGCCCTCCATCCTGGTCCAGTTACTGCCATCTTCAACTCCCACCCACCCCAGATTCAAGCTGCTATAAAGAACTCCCCACACCTGCTGCACCTGCTTGCATCTGGTCCAACATGGTACCCACCCATCCCCATGCCACAGGGCTGCTCTTGCCAAGGTCACTGACAACCACTGTGAGGTCAGACACCGTGGCTCCTTCTCCCCCTTCATTCTGGCCAACACTGAAGTAGCTAGCAAATACATGGGCCTCTCTTTCCTTGCTATTTTTCACATTTAAATCTAATTTATTTGAAAGGGGTGGGGATCTTCCATCTGCTAGTTCAAGCCTCGAACATGTGCAACACCTGGGGCTGGACCAGGCCTGAGCCAGGAGCCTGGAACTATGTCCACCACGTGGTGGCAGGAACCCAAGTACTTAGGTCATCGCCTGCTGTGTCCCAGCATGGGCACTGGCAGGCAGCAGGATCGGAAGCAGAGGTGGGACTTATTTCAGGCACTCCAGTAGGGGATGTGGGCATTCCCAGCCGGGTCTTAGCCCACTGCTCTGCAACACTGCCCCCACTGATTCCCTTTTAAACATTCGTTTCTCCAGGATTTCCTCGTGCCTCCTTGGCTGCCTTTCCCCATCTCTTTTTCCAGCATTTTTTTTTTTTTGTATGCTGAGGTCCCTGAACCCGAGTCTGCTTCTCTTACCTTTCCAATCTCCTTGCAAGTGATTTTTCTCTTCCCATGCCCCCACATGCATCTGTATGTCCTCACTCCCAAGTGTATACCACCTGCACGCATGTTTATTTGGAATTCCCGGTTTCACGTGCAGTTGTCTGCCAGGAGCCTCAAAGCTGAGTCTCGTTTTTGCTCCTCCTTCAGCCTTTCCCCCGCCCCACACCTCACACTCCTTTCATCAGTGATCGGGTTTGCAGGTGCATCTCTGATGTCCCTACTCCAGACCCGGCCACTTCCCTGTCACAGCTCCCTTTCTGATGTCCCCAGTTGTGCGCATTCAACAGAGTGAATTCAGCTGCATCTGAACAACATAGCTGTCCCCAAACATTTGCCCGATTCCCTCCAACTCAGAGTAAAACGTTCAGCAAAGGACCAGGAGGCGCTGGCTACTGTCTGCTTTCCAGCCTCAGCTCAGGGCCCTTTCTCTCTTGCTCGTGGCGCGGCAGCCGCACAGGCTGTCTTCTTCCAGCTGCTGACGGCTCAGTGTTCTTGGCCACCTCAGGGCCTTGGCACCTGCTCCTGCTCGTCACCTCTTTCCTCTACATCCTTTCAGTCTCAGCTTAAATGTCACGATGCCCAATCTAATTCCATCGCTTCCTCTTTTCCCTTTTCTTCTCTCCGTTGGTACTATCCATTTTCTCACAGCACTTGTCACAGCTGGCAGTCACATGCTTCTTTGGGTCCTTACTTAGCTTCCCAGTTCATCTCGCCAGCTCAGGGTAACCTCGGTGAGGCAAGGACTAGGTCTCTTGGATTCCCAGCTGTTGCTCCCATCCTGACACCTAGTAGCTGCTCAAGCAATGGTTTTGCTTGGGTAAGCGCTAGTGGTTAGTGAGCCCTTGCCATGTGCCAAGCAGCCTTCCAAGGACTTTGCTGTGCTACTTGATGTAATCCTCAGGACAGCCCTATTCCCCACTTTATAGGTAAAGAAGTGGAGGCATGGAGAGTTTAAGTAACTTATCCAAGGGGAAGTGCTAGAACTTGCCTGGGAGCTCCAAGCCCCGAGCTCCCCAGTACTTTGCTCTGTTGCTGCTCCAGGGAATGAGCACAGTGGCTTCGGGAAGTGGGACTGCCTGGGAGACAGTTTCCACTCACTTTTCTTGTGGCTCCACCCCAGCACCCCTGATGCACATCCCTTCCCAACCCAGCCTCCTCCAGTTTTCAGGTCAGAGGGACGCTGGAGCCTCAGGCAGGTGGGCAGCTTTGAGACCTGGGGAAGGAGGGAGCCATGGTGAGGAAGTCACCTTGGAGAGAAGAGCCATGGCTGAGGGCATCCAGGATGGGGGCAGTGGCGATGCTAAAGCAAGAGCAGGGAGGGCTGGCTGGGGCACATCCTGGTGATGTGGTGCAGCTCTTGCCTAACCGGGACCCTTGGGAGAAGCACCAGAGTGGGGAATAAACAAAGGCCCCCAGTGGCATCGAATTATCAACAACACAAAAAAATGCATTTCCTGAATCCTAGTGCAGGAGAGGCAGCCCAGATGATATGGTGGGTGTGGCTGGGTATGGGTGGGTGTGGCTGACACTGCTCTGCCCTGCTGCACGGCCACTTTTTGCTTACGCTCGGCCCTATGCCTCCAGCTCCCTGGGCCAACATCTTCTGTAGCCCCAAATGCCACCATGTGTTCTCTGTGTCTTTCCTGCACCTGGGCTGGCTGTGGCCCCATCGGCCGAGGGGCTGGGTTTCATCCACCCTGAGTCTCTAAGTGTGGGCACTTAGGAGGTTCTTCCCTATGCTTGTTGAGCAGTTGAGTCTGTCCAACTCTCAGGTTGAGCTGCTTCCTTCCTCCTCTCTGCTGCCCTCTGAAGCAGCACACTTCCCTCCCTTGTGTCGTCTGAGGATGCCTGACCTGTGGTGCTTGTAGATTTCTCTATTCTGTCTCCAGTAGAAGGCAAGCTCCTTGCAGTCAGGGGTCATGTCAGCAACATCTCTACTTCAAATGCTTGGTGCTTTTGTTGGATGCATGAATGATGTCTTTTCTTGGCCAGTCCCCATGGGTGCTACGCAAATGGGTCTGACTTTGGAGCAGCGCCCCCAGAGGCAGGGAGGGGAAAGAGCACAGGGAAAACCTGCAGCCTGGCTCAGGGGAGGGCTTGTTGCTGGGTATTTCTTCTAGGAAACCTAGCAGGTGTTGCCTAAAGACCAGGTGGAGCTTTGGGGTGACTAGCCACAGGCAGTTTCTTCCCAAATGTAAAAAATTATCTACTGGACCCAGATGTGCATTTGTTTTAGTTTTGATACCTGCAAACAAGCCGTCATCACTTTTCTTTTACAGCCCAAGCAATGGAAGCTTAGAGCAAGGGAATACCTAAGGTGCGCTGAAGCCAAGATCCACCTTCTTAGCTACTACTAGTGTCTCTTCTCTCAGGGTCACATTATAATTAGGTCAGGTTGTTCTCTCATGCTGACGGTGGGGCCTCTTTGAAGCAGGTGCCTTGTTGGGGGTGGTCTTTTTGTGATGTGAGCCCCTCTATGTCCAGGCTGAAAAGTTCCAAGCCCCTGGTGAGGTTTGCCAGCTCTCATGCTGACCACCAGGTGGTGCTGTTGGCCCAACAGATAGTATTAGAGCCTTGGCCATTAGGAAGCTAGTCACTCCAGCAAAAGCTCGCAGTGTTGTAGTGAGAGCCACGAGTCCTTGAGCTCTGCCATGTTGCCTAAGTTTATTTTCAAAAGTCATCCCATTTGAGCCCCAAAACTACCCGAGGCAGGTGTCATCCCCATTTGATGGCAGTTCAGAGAATTTGAGTAACTGGACTTGGGCTCTCAGTTATAGGCTGAAGGATTTGAAGCCAGATCTGTTTGATCCCAAAGCGTTCAGTCAGATTCTTGGACTACAAAGAAAGCAGGACCTGACCTGTGACGCGCACAGCTGCCTGCCCGCCTCTCTCTCACCTGGCGTAGCTCAGGATGAATCTGCCGGGTCACACCTGCCTGGGACCAGGCTGCTTGGCCGAGTGCCAGAGGAGCAAGGGCTTCCGTGGGGCTTTGCAGGATGTGAGCATCCCCGTGCTGTCACAGGATGCTGGGCCACGTCTTCGCTCGAGACCCAGTGTGATTCCTTGGGGTTTTCCTGTCTCTGTGCAAACAGCACACTCGCCGTGGAGTGGGGGGGGTCTGTTGTGCGACCCCTCTGGAGAATGTCATGTGGATGAGACGTTGTCTCTGAACTTCCGAAGTCAGCTTTCCTCCCCAGTTTTCTCCTCTCAACAGATACATGTTGGCTTCTGCTGGCCGTTGTAACTGTATAAGAAGAAATAGGCTCTTGAGTAAAGGACAGGACTGTGTAGGACAAGGGGACGTATAGGAGGGGTTTGCTGCCATTTGTTGGAATGAGAATATTAATATCTCGGGGCCTGTGCTGTGGCATAGCGGGTAAAGTCACTGCCTGTGACGCCAGCATCCCATATGGGTGCCAGTTTGGGTCCCCATTTCTCCACTTCTCACTTCCCTGCTAAAGTGAATGGGAAAGCAGTAGAAGATGACCCAAGTCCTTGGGTCCCTGCACCCATGTGGGAGACCTGGCTCCTGGCTTTAGCCTGGCCTAGCCCTGGTTATTTAGGGAGTGAATCAACAGGTGGAAGCTCTCTCTCTTTCTATAACTATGCCTTTCAAATAAATAAAAATAAACCTTAAAAAAAGAATTTTTTAAAGACTTATTTATTTATTTGAAAGTCAGAGTTACACACAGAGAGAAGGAGAGGCAGAGAGAGAGAGAGAGAGAGAGAGAGAGAGAGAGAGAGATCTTCTATCTGCTGGTTTATTCTTCAATTGGCCGCAATGGCCGGAGCTGTGCTGATCTGTAGCCAGGAGCCAGGAGCTTCCTCCAGGTCTTCCCACATGGGTGCAGGGGCCCAAAGACTTGGGCCATCTTCTACTGCTTTCCCAGGCCATAGCAGAGAGCTGGATCAGAAGTGGAGCAGCCAGTACTCGACCAGCACCCATATGGGATGCTGGCACTGAAGGCTTTACTCACTACGCCATAGTGCCAGCCCTCCAAAAAGGAATATTAATATCTCAGGCTTGGACAACCTGGGGGACTGCTGGCCAAGGCTCAGTCCCATGGGCCATGTGGAAAGCTCCTGTGTAAGGGCCTGAATGCTCTGGGGACAGGTTAGGGGCTGTCTCTGATCCCCTGCCTGTGAGGAAGATACGTCTGTCCTCAGTGGAGAGGCCAGGAGGGAACACGCAGTGCCACGGCCTGAAGTACAGGCTCTGGAGTCGAGTTCCTGGATTCATACCCAGTTCTCCGGCCCAGGTCTGCTGCACACCCGTGCCCTTGTCTAGGTGTCCCATTCTGCACAGGACCCCATGCACCCCAGGGAGGGTGCTTACTTGGAAGGGAAGGCCCAGGTGGGAGGGGGCGAGCCTGGGTGAGATCAGCCCTGTGGAGTCTGATGTTTCTGGGGCCCCCGGGGAGCCCGCCCCTCCCCCACATCTCCCACCTCTTGGGCGGCTCTGTTCATGCCCTTCCTAGGACTTGACCCCAGAGGATCCTTCCCAGCTCTTCTCTCCCGCATCTGGGGTCCTCCTGGCTCTTTGCTCTCTGCCCACTTCCCTGCTGGCTCAGAGAAAGGTCCCTGGCTCACCCTGTGTCCTCCCTGCACCTTCTCCCATTCACGAGCAAGTCCTCCCTCCTCCCCACCAGATTCCCCACGCTCTCTGTTTCTCCATAATGAACTATGCAACATCTGCAAGAAGTCCAATGTCTTCTTGGTTTTCCTGAAGAAAGCGGACCCCAAGTGTTTTCTAAGTGGGCACCAGGACGCTCCAGACCGTTGGGCCAAGTACCTCCTATCTGGGGGTGCTACTGCGATTCTCCCCTTGCAGAGCTGGCTCCTCATGCTCAGAACCCCAGGCGTCCCATCCTGGTCCCAAGTGCCGGAAGGTGTGGTTGGGAGTCGGCAGGGTGTTGAATCTTTCCCCTGTTGTTAAGCCAGAGCTGGGCCCCTGTGAGCTGTTATTTCCAATCCTCACCACAACCCTGCAAGGTGTTTTTTTTTTGTTACCACTTTACAAAGAGGCGAAGGACCTTGGCCACTTTACTCAGATGCTAACTGGTAGAGCTGCAGTCAGGACCCAAACTGTGAAGCATCCGTTCTTCATTCTTCGCTCTGCTCCACCACGTGGGGGGCCTGGGGTGGGAGCAGGGGGTGGGGTAGCAGCATCTTCACTTCCTGGGGCTGCCAGGACAAACTGCCTGCAACCGAGTGGCATGTGGCAGCCGAAGCTGCTTCTCTCCCATTTTGGGGGCCGTCACATGACCAAGATGTTGGCAAGGCGCCCCTGCCTCTGATGGCCCCGGTGGATTCCTCGCCTCCTCCAGCCTCTGATGGCTCCAGTGAAGAGCTGGTTTCACTGTGGCTGAATGATTCCAGCCTCTGCTGCCATCTCTACAAGCCTTGTCTTCTCCAAGTGCCTCTCCCGCATGTGCTTCTTGTGACACTTGTTGGTGGATTTAGCCCCACCCCCCCATATAGGCTAGGATGGTCTCACCTGGTGATCTTCCTTACAGCTTGGGAGACTCATTTTCCCAACATGGTACAAGTGAGATGCTCTGGAATGTGGGTGTATCTTTTGCGGGATGCCAATCAACCTAGCACAGACAGGGCAAGCAGGGGTTCCCTTGTTCCTATAGCTGAGGCTGAGGCCAAGGGGAGTGGAAGCTTAAGGGTCATAGAAGTTTGCTCACTAGAGAGAACTTTCTAGTAAGTCAGCGGGCAGACCAGAGGCAGCCTTCGTTAACAGGTTGGGCTGAGGCCAACCTACCCTTTCTACACCATAGCCACAGTGCCAAAGGCAGAGAATACTTTAAGGAGTCCAAGAATGTATTTTAATTCCTTTTAAAATCAGAAAAAAAAACCCCTTATAAGTCAAAGGCAACATTTTATTACATATTAATGTTGTGGGAGCATTTGGCATAGTGATTGCTATGCAGTGTTTCTTGGGACGCTCACAGCCCGTATGGGAGCACCTGGGTTTGAGTCCTGGCTCCTCTCCCGATTCCAGCTTCCTGCTAATTGCACACTCTGGAAGGCAGCAGTGATGGCCCAAGTAGTTGAGTCCCTGCCACCCACATGGGAGACCTGGATTGGATTCTCGGCTCCTGGCTTCAGCCTGGCCCAGCCTGGGCGGTTGTAAGCACTTGGAGAGTGAATCAGCACATGGGCGATCTCTCTGTCTCTCTTTCAGTTTCTCCTTGCCCTGCTTTCTCCCTGCCTTTTTGAGTAAAGTAAACATTTAAAAATCGGAATTTTTGTCTCTATACCGATGCACTTATAAAATATTGCTTGCAATGTTTGTTTGATGGTAGAAGGAGTCCATGAAAGCCACACTGTGGCTCTGGCTGGACTGCACTGTCGTGGGAAAGGAGGGAGAAGGGACTGGCAGCATGGGAAGGGCCCTGACACCACTCCCAAGCACCTCCCCTTCTGCTCGGAAGCTGCTCTGGTTGCTGTCGCAACTTTGCAATGAGCCCTTCTCCTTCAGGGGCTGAAGCTCTCTTGCAAGGCTGGCCCGGAGCTGACACTTGGGGATGGGACCCCAGGCAGGCTGGTCACTGATGGCATCTGGACAGTACTCACCTGGTTAATGCTATACCATGCTCATAATGGGTGAATCCTTTGGCAGGGAGGGGAGGGGAGCCAACCCTTCCTGAGAACCTGCTTTATTTAAGAGCTCCATTTTACAGATGGGGACAGCGAGGCTCAGAGAGGTTAAAAAAGCTTGTCAAATGTCCTGATTAGTAAGTAATAGACACAGGTCTATTGGAAGCGAGTTCTTATTCCCCAGCTAGGTATGTTTCTCCTGCACGGGGCTGTCTCTAGGTCCCTGGACAGAATGCTACCAAAGAGAGAACAAGCACTGAATGGGGGCGGAGCTAGACTCGGGATAAACCTTCCTGTCTGGGATTTCTGCACTTGTGGGCTCAAGCGTGCGTGGATGGAAAGGAAGCTGATAGGAACAGGCATTGTGGCACGGGCGGTTGAGGTGTCACTTGCTTGCATCCCATACTGGGAGTACTGGTTTGAGTCCTGGCTACTCTGTTTTTGATCCAACTCCCTAATAATATGCCTAGGAAGGCAAGAGATGATGGTCCAAGTCCATGGGCCGTTGTCACCCACGTGGGAGACCAGGGCTCCTGGCTCTGGCCTGGCCTAGCTGTTGTGGCCATTTGGGGAGTGAACCAGCAAATGGAAGCGCTCTACCTCCCTTTCTCTCTCTCATTCTGCCCTTTGAATCAATCACTCGGTATGGATCTTATAAAAAGGAAAAGAAACCGACTGGGAGCTCAGCATGGCCAGAGTGGTTGCTTGGGCTGCGAGGAGAGAACTCGGCTCTGGGAGGCGGGACCTGGGCACCTCAGCAGCTGGCGCCCTGTGGCCTGGGAGAGGAGCCGCTTCTGCCCTCTGAGATGCAGCAGTCACATCAGTGAGGCCGCAGGAGGTGGACGCCATCCCCATCATTTCGGAAGAGGATTCGTCTGTTCTTCGGTCCGTGCGAAGCTCATCTTCCCGGCTAGCGTGGAGGCCCCTTGGGAGCAGGCACCAGGTCTTTTCTGTTCCCAATGCAGTATTTCAGTCCTCGTTTTTGCCTCAGTCGTGAACCCCTTGGATCACCATTTACTTAACATACCGCCTTAAGCTGATTTCCTTTTTAAAAATGCTACTCCTGTCCTGCACAATAGCCATCACAAAATCACTGGCTCAGTGATGAGTTGACTCAGCCCCTCAGCTCCTGGCTGCGTGCCTGTGGGGTGGCAGGCACTGTGCTAGGCACGCGGCAGAGAACACAGCCTCTCGGGAAAGTGGAGACTTCGCCAAGTGTCACAAATGGGATTAAGAGGTAACTTTATTTTGGTGCGACACATCTTTGACATCCATGCGTGCCTGTCATACCGTGCCTTGCCCGTGAACTTTCCGAAGACACTCTTTTACATGCGGAAGATAATTTCAGACGAGGATGCGACTCTGCAGAAAATTTGGCAAGGTCACTTACGAGATCAAAATTTGTGATCCACAGTAAGAAAGTGACTTTACATGGCAGCTCGTCGTTCAGAAAAACGTATGCAAAAGAGAAACAAAATGTTGAGTCATAATACTTACCTTCACACGTGTGACATACTCCGATGCTTCTTTTTCATCTATCTTATTTCTTAAAAATATTGGTTAATTTATTTGACAGGGAGAGAGATCTTTCACACGCTGATGCACTCCCCAAAGCTGGCTCTGGCAGAGGTTGGGCTGGGGCTGAAGCTGGGAGCTGGGAAATAGGTCCTGTGTGGGGGACAGAGAGACCCAATTCCTTGAGCCATCGCCAGATGCCTGCCTGGGTCTGCAGTAGCAGGAAGCTGGAATTAGATGCTGGAGTTGGGCGTCAAACCCAGGTACTCCAACAGGGAACACCAGCATCTCAACAGCCAGGCTAAATGCCTACCCTCTTTTTTCATTTTCTTTTTATTTGTTTTGATGATTTATTTATTTGACAGTGTAACAGAGAGGGAGAGGGGGCAAGAGAGAGATGGATCTTTTATGTGCTGATTCACTCCCCAAATGCCTGTAACAGCCAGGGCTGGACCGAGAAGAAGGCAGGAGCCAGGAACTCCATCTGATTCTCCCATGTGGGTGGCAGGGACCCAAATAATCGAACCATCATCTGCTGCCTCCCAGGCACATTAGTGGAGAGCTGGATCCAGACTCAGTAGCAGGCACTCCTGTAAGGGGTGCGGGCATCTGAAGTGGTGGCTTAACCCGCTGCATCTTTTTTTATTTTTAAACGTTTTTAAATATTTATGAACCACCAAAGACAGATCTTATCATCCACTTAGATATTGCAGCCTTTAATTTGAAAAACTCTAGAACATTAAGGGTTTTAGATAGGGTAGCCAGGAAAAGACTCTCAGAGCAAATGAAGCTTGGGCAGAGTTAACAGAGATGAGAAGGACGGAGCTACAGGAAGGTCTAGGGGAAAAGCCTTCCTGGCAGAGGGAACAGCAGGTGCAAAGACCTAGAAGTGAGGTTGAAACTGGGTTGTGTGTGTGTGTATGTATGTGTGTGTGTGTGCTATCCACGGCCCATGTGTTCTAATAGAGACAAAAATCCTTTCGCAACACTTGGCATAGATGGCTTGCTTTGTAAACTGTGAGCATAGTTTCCTGTGGCTGCTGTCACTACCCACCACCAACTAAGTGGCTTGAAGTCACACAGACGTCGCCGTGGCCCATTCTGGAGATCAGAAGCCCCATATGGGCTGGCCCGGCTGCTTCCCCTCTGGGGGCCCTAGGATAGAATCTGCTTCCTGGCCCTGCCCATCTTCTAGAGGCTGTCTGCAGTCCTTGGCCAATGGCCTTGTGTCACTTCCACCAATGCCCCTGTCCTCATGGGCCTTCTCTGACTCGGGCCCTCCTGCTTCCCGGGAGCGCCCACGGTCATGGGTGGTGAACCTGAATCTGCTTGAGAAAGCCACCTCCTGCCGTAGGTTCTGGGGACGAGGATGTGGCTGCTTTCGGGCGGGGGCACCAGCAGCCTCCACACTCCCTAGGGTCATCCTGGGAGGTCCCTGGGTGAAACTGCCTCTGTGTGGGAGACTCTCCAGCGAGGGCCAGGGCTTTTACCAATGTGCTCCATGTGGTGGGAGCTTGATCTGTGATGCTGCGTGGTTAGCAAACGAGAACTCCCCTTCCCCGCTTCTTTCTGCCACCCTGCTCCTCTTTCTCTGCACTTCTCAGAATATTCCACCTGCTCACAGGAACTACCATGGCCAGAGACAAATGGGCTGGCACTTGCTGATGTGCATAGATCTGGAAAATACCCACTCTGTTCGCTCTCCTTACAGGAGACTGCTGACCTCCCCAGGTTGGTGGGGGGCGGGGAACTCTGGAGACCACAGGCTCAGCTCCTCCACCCACAGAGGAGGAAAAGCATGGCAGATCCACACCTCTGTCATCTCAGGGGGTGCTTCAACCCCAGGCCACTTTTATAGGGTTGTCCCACTCTTGAAAAAGATGATTCCCCATTTCTCATTTTATCTTTACCCCATTGATAAAGGGCAGGCACTTGCCTTCCCATTTCACAGATAAGAAAATTGGGCCCAGAACATGAGTCTCCTGACTTTGCTTCTCCTCCTAACTCCTTCCATTCAACTCTCTAGCGTCCATTTCAAGGGTTCAAAAGATCTGAAACCCCAGAGGGCTTCTGAGGTCTCGCTGGAGTGCAGGAAGAAGCATTGGTTGTTGCGCAGTACCCAGGAGCAAGAGCAGGCAGCCGTAGGAAGATAAATTCAGTCCAACCTACGTCCGGTTCTCAGAATCAGCATCAACAGGGACCCGCTTCCTCATTCTCCCATGTTTCTTAGCAGAAGCCGGGCTTGGGGACTGTTAACTTTATTGAGGCCATCTTTGGGTTAGAGGTTTAGCCACAGGCATTGGAGACCCTGCCAGGCAGACCCCACACTGAAGTCTGTCTCCTCTCCACCTGGGGCTGCCGCTCTCCAGAGGGCTCTGGAGGAGGGGAGGGGAGGGGCGGCTGCAGAGAAAGGAGCCCTGGGTCTTCGAGTGGGGGTGGGGGTGCTGGTATAAAGGAAACCTCCAGCGAGGACCCCTCCCCTCCAGGAGATAACAATCGAATTCTGTACGTACTAAATGACATTCTCCGGCCAGCGCAGCAGCTCGGAGCCCTCGGCGTCTGTTTTTCCTTTTAGGATAGAAACCAAGCAACTATTTACAGACTCCCAGGCCTGTCACCAGTTACATGTTCTCAGGGCCCCAGTCCCCGCTGTCCCCTCGCCCCCACCCCTGGCCAACTCTCTCCACATTTAGGATTAAATTTCCTGGCGGACGGCGGTGGCTGCTCTCGTTGGTGATTTATTTATTCAGTTGGATGATTTTTCATCTCTGGCCGGGTCAGTGCAGGCCTCTGCGTCCACCTTCTGATCGCTGGGAAGTGACCCTGTGGGGACCCTCCCCACACTTGCCCCTGGGGGCTGGGTGCATTCCTTCAGGCGCCGCGAGGCGGCCTGTCTCCCTGGCATCCCTCGGCACCCGCTGCCGCCGCCCCTGCTGCCGAGGTGACAGGGCTTCCTCCGGGAGATGAGCGAGCACAGCTGGGTGACGTCACTAGGAATGCGCAGGGGCCCAGAAGGGGCTGAGAGAATGTCATTGGGAGCAACTGGACGGCCCCTTTCCTCATTTGCCTTGGAGACAATCTGGTCATGCAGGGATGCTGGCCGGACAACCTCTGGGCCACTCCCTCCTTGCTGCCTACCTGGCCCACACACACCCCTGTCTCTGGGGCCTCTATAACCAACAGGCCACTGGCCTGGGCCCTGACCCTGGTCCCGCTCCTGGCTGGCTCTCTGGCCTTGGGCATGTCATGCAGCTTCTCTGAGTGGGAGATGTCTGATACAGTGCAAACAGCAGGCCCCACCTAGTAGGGTTTAGGGGATAAGAGAACCAATACCTTTGGCGTTCTCAGCACCCACCCTGACACACAGTACAGCCTCATAGCTTTTAGCTACTAGTAAGTGATACTCTTCGTTGAATAAGGAAGTTGTGATCTTAGAACTCAAATGTAGAGACTGTGGATGAGACATTCAATTCAACTCCACAGATCCTTGGGTCTCGAGTTTGGGTCGGGAAGATGCCGGGTGCTGGGCCATGGTGGACCTTGGGCTTGAAACTCACAGAGAACTCATGGATGAACCCAGTGATTTATCTGTAAAGGGGGGTGAGGCACATCTCAGTGCAGCTGTTGAGTTTTGGGGCAGACAGTATAAGAGCAGCTCAAGCCCTGGCGAGAATTCTCCATGAATATATTGGGTTATTCCTCCTATTAATGGAATGAGCGGCTATTAGGATTTGATAATAATACCTAAAATGCTATAATGCTTATAATAATGAGCCCTTCTGCCTGCACTTGGGGGAGCGCAGTGTTTAGTGGGTAGGTGGTTAAACACAAAGACAGCAAGAGAAGAGAAGGCACTCAGGTGCCGCCAGTGGATTCTGGGTTCAATCTTTCTTGGGGTCACTCTCCAGCTGTGTGGTCACCAACAAGTTTCTCCACGACTCCTCGTCCCTGCTTTCTCACCTGTAAAGTGCAGATGATCATAATACCTACCTTGAAGGGTTGCAGTGAAGGCGAAATGGATTAGCCTATGTAATATTCTTTGTCACACTATTATAACAAAGGACACCCACCTGTCGTAAGTGCTTCAGACCTCATTGGCTTCCACCATCACCAGGCAGTAGTGACTACTGAGTGGGTCTTGGAGAGGAGTCTCTGGAGGAAGGATGCTGGTGATGGTGGGCTCTGAAGGCTAAGGGAAACGTTTCCAGGTCTGGGTGGGGGTTAAGGTGGGACTTCCTGGCAGAGGGGACAGTGTCAGCTAGAAGGTTGGAAGAAGTGGTTTGTTTGGAACATGCAGATCCATGCCAATGGCAGGAGAGTTGGAGGGAGTGAAGGCAGAAGGCAAAGGTACTGGGATTGTGGACAGGTGCTGGGGTTCCTCCCCTGGAGGTGGCAGCAGGCCTGCATCTTGGAGAGAGCAGTCAGGCTGCAGCGTCAGGGATGGAGTGCAGCCTCGGCTCTCCATCCTACCTGTACCCTGGATCTCCTGGGGTGCATTAAAAAAATACCAGCACCAAGATCCTGGACCCAGGCAGCGTCCAGGCACTCGTTCAGCCCAAGTTGGGGACTTCGCTGCTGGAGGGAGAGCGAGGCAGCAGGGAGAGCGGCTAGAGGCCATCACCAGGCCGACTACAATGCAGAGGCCTGGACCTGCACAGCAGGGTGGTGATGGGGCAGGGGGAAGAGGCAATGCAAGAGAGGTTTTATGACCCATGTTGGCAGGTGGGATTGAGAAGGTGGCCAGGAGCTGCCGGTGTTTCCCGGGAAGGCCATTGGCCTGCTGGCTAGGGGATGGAAGCTGACTTTGCACAAGTGTAGGAGGCAAGAGAGCTGCTGTCAAGACCCAGTGGTTCTGGGCATGTGCACTGTGTGACAAGCACTGGGGAATGTGAGCTAAGCCAGGGAGGATTCCCAAGGCCCCCCCCCCCCCCCCCCCGCCACTGACGAGGTTGTAACTCCATCCTCCTCCTCTGTAGATAGTGCTAATTCACCAGACGCCCTCCCAAGGCAGACTCTGATGTCACGGGTTAGCCGCCCTGCTCGGGTGGGCTGGGCCTGGGTGGGTGGGAGTGTAGGGGCAGGCTTGTCAGCCTTTGAAATCAGAGCTGATTGTTTTTAATAATGTCAGATTAAAAAATTCATTTCTCATGTTGGTGCTTTGGCAAACATTTCTCAGGCAGGGCAGGTGGTCTGTTTCTGGGCCTCCAGGGCTGGGTGGCCCAGCCCCAGAACACTGGCCTAATCCCCTTTCACTTTCAAGGCCCACAGACACCCGCCAGTCACATGAGGTCATGGCTCGGGGGCTCCGTTCCCTAATGGCTCCCGAGTCCCTCTTGTTATGGCTAAGCCAGAGGCTCGGCGCGGGGAGGGGGCCAGGCTGGGGTCTACATGTTGCTGTCCCTTTGTCGTCTCTGGGGCTGACTTTGCTTTCCCTTCCAGTGCACCCCTGGGCCCTTGCCTTTAAGTCTGGGAGCTCAGGCGTGCACATGCATGGTTACATGTGTGTGCGTGTGTATGTGTGTGAAACAGGGAGGTTAGGTGGGAAACAGGGAGCCCCAGGGAAGAGAAATCTGCTAAGGATCAGTAAAGAGTGGCATAAGCGCTGGGCAGGGAGTCAGGAACAGTGGGGTCTTCCCCCTGGGTTGGTGCCTTTCTCACTTAAGTCCACTGCCTCTTGTCTTTGGCTCCACTTGCTCACTTCTGTAAAATATGAGGTCAACTATCTCCAAACCTCCTGTCTCTCCTACCATCTTATGGTTTCTCGAAGTTGGTTTTTGGCCAATGATGGGCTGAAGACCTGAAGAACTGAGCCCTGTATAGGGTGTTTCTAGTGGGGTTTTAGGACAACGCTGAAGGACCATCACAGAGGCGATGATAGCAAGGAGAAGAACAAGCCCTTGTTGATGTCTGGTGTCTGTAGGTAGCACTTGAGGCCGCTACACTCTTGGCACATCACCTGTTTGCAGCAGTCATGAGAGATAGGTGTTAGAAGCCTATCCTACAGATGAGGAAATTGAGGCCTGGGGGAGTTAAACTTTCTCAAGAGAAGGAAATTGGATTTGAGCCAATTCTACCTGACCCTGATTTGTAGTCCATGTGGGTGCTGTTGCCGTGTTGCTGGTTCTTGTAGTCTCTCTGTTGATCTTAGTAGCTATGCTGCGCGACGCTGGGAGGTTGGCACTTCAGGGATGAGGAATCCGAGATGACCCTCCCTTGAGACAGAGCAGCTGGTCGGTGGTGGGGTTGGGATTTGGGTCCCTGTCTTTCTAAGTGTAGAGTTTGTGAACAAAAAGTCAGGAAAGATGGAGACCCTAGGGAAACTTCTTGGGACCTGTGGGGGTGTCCCCCACCTGCCAATTGTGGGGCCTGCCTTTTAGGACAAAGCGGCATCTCTCAGAGCCTCTGCTCAAGGGGCTGCCAAAGAGGACTCTGCCTGCTGCCCCCACCCCAGCCCCTCAGACAGGGTGGAGGTGGAGGTGATTCAGTGGTAGCCAACACAGAGTCACTCAGGGCCAAGGACGTGGTTTGGAGGAAAAGGATGAGCTGGTGCGTGATTTCCCCTCCAGAGAAGGAAGCTTGGCAGTGAAGAGAGAACAGGGCAGCAGGCAGAGGACACTGAGGCTGAAGGTTTGTAACGTACAGAGACGGGTAGAGAAGCCCACTGGGCCTTCTGTAACCCGAGCACAAGGCAGGAGACAGCACGGGAGGCAGAAGCTACGGGTGGAGGAGCGGCATCCAGCTGGAAGCAGGAGGCAGTGCAGGCAGGAGGAGGCAGGTGCGCCTGAGCCAACAGTGCCAGGGGCTGTCCCAGGAAGACCAAGCCTCCAGTTCTGGAAGGGACCTGGCTCTCCTGCTCTGGTTCTCATGCTTGCATTCCCAGCGAGAGTCCTCTTCTCCTGCAGCTGTGCCTGCGGGGCTCACTCCCAGCATCCCCTGCATTCTTAAGATTTAAGATATGTTCTGAGCCTGCAGTCTATGAAGCCGGACTATAGCACTTGAGCTTGGCTGGGGAGTCTGGGAGAGAACGAATTAGAGACCTGATTTTAGTCTGATGCTCTGACCTGCGCTGCTCCCCAGTGTCCAGGGGGATGACAGCTCTCCTGCAAAAATTCCTCACGTACTTCCGTAAAATGGAAACTACAAAGATGGAGTCTGGGGCAGACAGAAAAGGAAGGTAGTTGAATAAAAGGAACCTAGAAGACATATGGCAGGGTGTGCTGGGGATAACAGCCCTACCATCATTTATGGAGATCTACAGTGTGCCTGGTCTCCGTGAGAGCTGCCCAAGTCTGCAGCTGCATCTACAGCTATGTCCTTTTATTCCCATGACCTCCCTGTGGGGCAGATGGTAGCTAACCCCATTTTACAGGTGAGGCTCACAGAGTCTCATCAGCAGGGAAGCCTGCACTGGAACCCACGTTTTGTTCCGAGGTCCTGCACAACTGCGAAAGGAAAGACGCAAAATCAGACTTGAGCATTCTTAGCGCATGGTGCAGAAATGAAGACAGGACCTGTCATGTGTTCCTGGCCCCTGCCACTTGCTCCCCTCCCTTGACACCGAGGGAAAAATCCCTGTGGTGTTCTGGGCGGGGGGTATGTGAGTGAGGCAGGGACACTCATGAGACCCTGGACTCCAGGAGTAGTGCTGGGCATGAGAGCCCTGGAGAAGGCAGGGAGTGGAGCTTAGCCATGGAGTAGGGGCACCCTTCCCACAGATACACAGGGAGCAGCTGTGGTGACGAGGCCTGAGGATGTTAAGTGTTGGCTTCCCCCTCTCCCCTCCCCTCCTGCTCCTTCCATTCCTCCTCAATCTTCCCTCCCTCCCTCCCTCTCTCCCTCCCTCTCCCTCCCTCCCTCCCTCCTTCTTTCCTTCCTTCCTTCCTTCCTTCCTCTGTCCCAAGAGAAAATTAAGGAAGAAAATCACCAAGCATACGGGCCACCTTTTGTTGTCTATTTAAAACAAAATAGTTTCATCAAGTGCATTCTTGGGACTTAGATCACCTATTTAAGGGGAAGCTGCGAATGCGGGCAATCACACTAAGTTTAGCACCGGAAACAAGGCCATCGGCAGTTCTGGGAGGCAGCACACACACGGATGGCCTCTTAGTGTGCATCCTGAAATTCAATCGCGAGCCCAAGGATGTTGGGGGTGGGGCGGGGCTCGTATGGCCTTTGGGGTAGTTTGCTCATCATGGCTTTACATTTTTGGTGCTAAGTCCCTGGGAGTAACCCTCCCCACCCCCTGCACCCCAGCTATTTGGAAAGGGAGAAGCCTACTTACACTGCTAGCTCCTGCTGGTGTTCTTCCAGCCCAAGGAGTAGATTCAGACTTATAAGTGCACCCACTTCCTGGGCACCCACCACATCGCCATGAGCTGGCTGTAGCCAGAGTGGACAGCAGCCAAGGGGCAGACCTGGGTGCTGTCCCCGGCTCCTTCAACCTCTGCTCTGAGTCTCTGTGTCTACCCTGGTCCTTCTCTGCTGGTTGCTGTTCCCCTCCCTTAGCTCCCCAATGCGGGCCTAGCCTTGTGCGCTGTCTTGATCTCACTGTCACTCATAGCTTCTGGGTGGCAGCCATTCTCCGGCCAGAGGGCCACCAGCGCAGAGACTCAAGGCGTGGGCTTCAGAGTTGTGGAGAGCTGGGATCTGATGCTGTTTGTTGGGTCTGTGGCTGGAGGCAAGCCATGCCACCCCGGGGAGCCTGAGATGTATGTCACAGAGCATGACAGACGGTCAGCACCGGCTAGTTGACAGGCAACCCGCAAAGGCTGGCCGGTGTCATCCCGCTGGAGAGTTCTGACCGCATCTGCATAGGGGCTCCAGGAGTGATAGAGGAAAACCTTGTCTTTCTACCACGCATGCTCCAGCCTTTTTACACGCTAGCCATTCTGAGGCCTTAGGCTACTTGCAGTGCATGGGTAGGGCAGACGGAGGCACAGGAGGAGAAATGAGGACAGCCAACATCACCGCCGGCACGTGGCGTGGTCTGCACTCGAACCCAGATCTCCTGACTCCCGGTTCCGGAAAGCCGTGCGGGCGGTGGCTTTGATCTCCGGAGCTGCTGTCCAACAATGTGCCATGGGGAAGACGGTGGCGGGCGGAGGCGCGCCCCTCCTCCCCGAGAGAGCGCGGTGGCGCGGAGGAATCCAGGCGGCTGGCTTGCGCTCATGCCTGAGGAATGTCTTGAGAAGTCGTGCCTAAGCCCTCTGTATCTGACTCATCATCTCCCCGTCTCCAGGAGTGTCAGAGAAGAGCTCCCTTAATCCCTGCTGTCCTCGGTCCCAGGCTTTCATTTGTCAAACTAAAAATACTCCCTCCGGGAACCTCCTTTTGCCAGGGGCTGCAGGAGGTCTGAGGGGGATGGTGTTTCAGTGTCACTTCCTGACAGCGCCTTGTTATTGTCCCCCGGGGCCAGGGGAGCCGAGCTGGGCAGCGGGAGCCACGAGGGGCCTCTGTGGTTCTTGGGAAAGGGCCAGCCGTTCACCTTTCTCGTGCAAGCTGGCTCCCTTTCTCCTTCTCTCCAGACTCCGGACAATAGCCCATCAGCCTGACAGCCAGCCTTGCCCCAGTCCCTTGCGGCTGCGTGGTGATTCATGCCAAGTGAGGACGACAGAATGCCAAGTTCATTTCCTTTGCAGCCGGAGGGCAGGGTGGGCTGGCAGGGTTTGTACTTGTCTGTGAGGCTGGTCTACTTTACCGATAGAGGGACGCAGTGCTTGAAGGTAAACAAGAAGGAAAAGCCCTGGCTTCCTAGGTAAGACAGGTGGGCTGTGGCTCCCCACGTAGGACAATGACATCTCAAGGAGCCGTTGAGGTCCAGCTCTTATTTCTTTCCTTTCTTCATTCTGCTACTCCTGCAGCCTCTTGGTCCTTAGCGCTGATCCTGAGTGTCCATGACCTTGACTTGGCTGGAAGCCTTGGCTCATAACCATAGCACTAAGGACCTTGTGAGGATGCCCACTTGCTTAGTGGAAATGAAACAGAAACCAAAGGGGCACAGGCTTTGGATCCTGGCTGCATCCCTGGTTAGCTGTGTGAGCTTGAGTGAAGGGACCTCATCTCTCCATCAGTGTACCTGTCCTTATCACTGGATGGTAACGCCCACGGCACTGGGCTGCTCTGAGGGTTACGCAGGGCAGTGTGTGTAATGTGAATCATATAATACCTGCCGCGTGGTGGAGGCTCGACTCATTGTCGTCATTATCCTTCCTTGGAGACCTAGCCACAAAGGCCATCACATCGTTGGCATCAGAAACCTGGGTTTTAGTTTCAGCCCTGCCAGTGACTGACTGTGCCTCTAGCAGGTCCCCTACCATCTCTGAGTCAAACATGCTCATTCGTATACTGGAGTTTGGGCTTGATTTCCTCTGAGATTCTTCTTCTTCTTCTTTTTTTTTAAAGATTTATTTTATTTATTAGAAAGACAGAGTTACAGAGAGAGGTAGAGACAGAGAGAGAGAGAGGTCTTCCATCCGCTGGTTCACTCCCCAGATGGCTGCAATGGCCAGAGCTGCGCTGATCCCAAGCCAGGAGCCAGGAGCTGCTTCTGGGTCTCCCACACAGGTGCAGGGGCCCAAGGACTTGGGCCATCTTCTACTGCTTTCCCAGGCCATAGAGGAGAGCTGGATTGGAAGAGGAGCAGCCGGGACTAGAACCGGTGCCCATATGGGATGCCTGCACTTCAGGCCAGGGCATTAACCTGCTGCGCCACAGCACCAGCCCCTGAGATTCTTCTTAGATCTAATGTTCTGGGGTCTTGGAGATACCTGGAGGTAAACATTCACAGAGAATTTCAATCTCATAAAATATGAGAATAACATAAGTACTGACTGTGGCCTGTATTGGGGCCCCAAAGTGACTGTCTGGAGATGCAACACTTGGGAAGTAATTAAGGTTGAATGAGGCCATCAAGGTGAGGTCCTAATTTGGTAGGACCTTACAGAAAGAGGGGAGAGAGAGAGAGAGAGAGAGCGAGAGACTGAGACTCCCTTTCCTTGTTTGGTGAGGACCCAGTGAGAAGGCAGCCATCTGCAAGCTAGGAAGAGAGCCCTCACCAGAAACTGAGTCATGCTGATCTTTGGTCTTGTCTTGCCAGCCTCCAGATTGTGAAAAAGTAAAGGAGTACTGTGTAAGCCACCCAGTCTTTGGTGTTTTGTGCCAGCAGCTGAGCTCACACACTGTGGAAGGGAGCCTGCCAGGGGAAGGCACATGGAGGCAGAGGCTAGAGCACATGGCATGGCCTCCACAGAGGCCAGAGCTCTGCAGGCAGAGGGAGAAGCCACGCCCACCCAGCAGACTGTCGTGCAAAGAAGGAACTTCATTTTCTATCAGGAATAGTAATTAGTAACCCAGGCTCAGCAATAAGATGAGTTTGAACCTGAGCTCTGCGGCATGCGAGCTGTGTGACCCCAGATAAATTCATTGACCTCTCTCTTATTCCCACACCTGTCAAACAGGGCACTGCTGCCCCTTTCTAACTGTGTAGTACAAATGTGCTAACCTGCAGCTGGTGCACACAGACTAGGCACCTGACAAATGTTGGCTGTTAGAGGTAATCATATTAACAGATAATCAACCCTTCTGGGATTTTTATTAGGCACAAGTGAGCCACCTGGAAGCTGGTAGAGGCCCAGCTAGTCTCCGTCCACCTCTGGCACACAGAGGCACTGGGGTCCCTTGATACCCCTGATGGTCTCAGCTCTGGCTCATCCTCTCCGTTACCTCCTTTGGGAGGCCCTGCATGTCCTTTCTGCTCAGGTGGTCTCACCTAGCAATCTCAATCCTTCAGGTGTTTGAATAACCTTGAATTCAGCAAAAGCATTGATCTAACAGCTTTTTAACAAATGGTGCTGGAACAACTGCCCTCTCACATGCAAAGAAATGAATCCAGACACAACCTTTGCACCCTCCACAAGAATTCACTCAAAATGGATGACAGACTTATAGAGCACAAAACTATGAAGCTTCTAGATGATACCTTGGATGAAAACCCAGATGGCTTTGAGAATAGTGATGACTTTTAAGGTACAAAGCCAAAGGTATGACCCACAAAAGAGGCGATGGGTAAGCTAATTTTCATTAAAGTACACAACTCCTAGTCTATACAAGACACTATCCAGAGGATGAGATGCCAGGCTACAGGCCAGGAGGAAATATTTGCAAAAGATACATCTGATACAAATATACACAGAACTTGACAGTTCAACAATAAGAAAATAAATCTGGCTTAAAAATGGTCCAAAGACTTTAACAGACACCTTACCAAAAAAAGACATGCAGATGGCGAGCATAGCAAAAGATGCTCCCTGTCATTTGTTGTCAGGAAAATGCAAATTAATACCACAATGCATATTAGAATGGCCAAAATTCAGAACTCTGACAACACTAGATACCAGTGAAGAGCAACAGGGAACTCTCATTCATTGCCAATGGGAATGCAAAGTAGGTGTGGAGACTTTGGAGAACACAGTGGCAGATGCTTGTAGAACAAACGTTTTCTTTTTTTGTTTTTAAAGATTTATTTGTTTGAAAGAGAGAGAGAGAGATAGAGAGAGAGAGGGAGTGGGGGAGAAAGAGAGAGAGAGATAGAGAGAGATCTTCTATCTGCTGGTTCATTCCCCAAATGGCCACAATGGCTGGAGCTGATCCAGGAGCTTCTTCCAGGTCTCCCACATGGGTGCAGGAGCCCAAGGACTTGGGCCATCCTCTGCTGCTTTCCCAGGCTACAGCAGAGAGCTGGAGCAGCCAGGACTTGAACCGGTGCCCATATGGGATGCCAGCACTGCAGGTAGCTGCTTTACCCGCTGTGCCACAGCTCCAGCGCCACAAAATGTATTCTTACCGTGCTGTCCACCATTGAACTCCTTGGTTGACTCAAAGGCATTGCAAAGTCATGCAACACAAAATCCCACACACAAATATTGTAAGCAGTCTCATTCATAATCACCCAAACTTGGAAGAAGCTGATGCCCTTTGTAAGGTGAATGCATAAATAAATTGTGACACATCCAGGCTATGGACCATTACTTACTGTTGAAAAGAAATGTGATGCCAAGCCATAGGAAGACCTTGAGGACGCTTAAATGCATCTTATGAGGTGAAAGAAGCCAACCTACAAAACATGCACCTACTGTGTGATTCTGGCTGTGACATTCTAGAACTATGGAGATAGTACAAAGAGCGGTGGGTTCCAGGGTTGGTGGTGTGCAGGAGGGGTGAACAGCTGGAGCGTGGAAGACATGGAAGGTGGTGAAATGATTCTGCATGATGCTGAGCTGTTAGGTACATGTCATGGGACATGTGCATTGATCAAAATCCATAGATTGGACACCAACCTTAATGTCATCCACGGGGTTTGGGAAATAATGATGTGAGGTGGAGGTTCATGGACTGAAGCAAATGTACCTCTGTGCTGGGGGATGTTGAGAGTCAGGGAGGCTGCACACATGTGGGGCCAGGAGATACAGCAAATCTCTGTATCTTCCTCTCAATTTTGCTGTTCACCTAAAAGTAAAGTCTTAAAAAGGAAGCATTGGGGCTGGCATTGTGGTGCAGTAGATTAAGTTCCTGCTTGTGATGCTGACATCCTGTGTGGGTGTCAGTTCAAGTTCTAGCTGCTTCACTTCCCATCCGGCCCCCTGCTAATGCACCTGGGAAAGCAGTGGAAGATGACCTAAGTGAGAGATCCAGATGGAGTTTCAGGCTCCTGGCTTTGGCCTGGTCCAGCTCTGGTCAGTGTGTCCAATTGGCTAATGAACCAGTAGATGGAAGATCTCTTTCTTCTCTTTTCTCTCCCCTTCCCTTCCTTCTCTCCTCCTCTCTCTGTAACTCTGCCTTTCAAATACATAATAAATCTTTTTTTTTTTTTAAAGAAAGCATTGATCTCCATCCAGATCTCCTGGTCACTTGTGCAAATTTGTTCATTGTGTCACCTGAGCATTTGGGTTCTACAAGTAGTGGAACCAGGGAGGTGGCCTTGAACAAGCCTGCAAGTTTCCTTTCCTGGTGGCAGTGAGGTCCCTACGTGCACTGTGTCTTTTTATGCTTTCATGTCCTTTTCACATTTGCTCCAATAATATAATTTCACATTGTGTCAAATCTAAGTGCAGATTGTAAAACAAAAATAAAACCACCAAGGGAAAAGTGCTTCCAATTAGCTATAACACACACTGTTCTCTGAAAGACACCATGACTTCAGAGTTGTTAGAATATGAGCCCATGTGTATCTCAGAGTCAATGGGATTATTAACAATATTAGGTAATATCTCCTGAAGATTTACCACATGCTGGGCATTTGCTCTGAGACTTATTTCTAAGACTAAGGATTAGTTCACTTAATCCTCAAAACACCTCCATGAAGTAGAGTCCATTACAGAAGGCAAACGTGACGCACATAGGCTGCAGAGCCTAGTGTCAGTTGGGAGGTGCTAGAGTCAACTCCATGCGTTGAATGCCTCCTATTAGACCAACAATAGCAGCTTTTCAATAGCAACCTCTCTCTCTCTCTCCCTCTCTCTCTCTCTCTCTCTCTCCACACACACACACACACACACACAAATATCATATAAAATCCCATCTTACTGGTTTCTCACAATGCACATTACAATGCCAGTTTACACTGAGAAGCAAGGCATTGGGGTTAGAATGATTTGGTAAGTCCTCTTCAGAAAAAGGTTTTGGTGCTGAAGTCGCTGCAGTGAGCAGGGGTGGTCTCCCACCATCGTATTCTCAGCATGCAATGGAGAACAGGCTGCCCAGGGACTTTTTTTTTTAAAGGCTTAGTTGAAGGGGCTTGCACTTGCTATAGCAGTTAAGGTGCTTGCATCCCATATCAGCGTATCTGCATTTGACTCCTGGCTCCAGATTCCAGCTTCTGGCTAATGTGCCCCCTGGAAGGCAGCAGGTGATGGTTCAAATACTTGGGTCCCCTCCATGCATGTGGGAGACCCAGGTGGAATTCTGGGCTCCTGACTTTGGCCCAGCCCAGCTCTGGCTGTTGTAGGCACTTATGGAGTGAACCAGCAGATGGAACATCTTTCTCTTTGTTTCTGTCACTCTGTCTTAAAAACAAACAAAAAAACAAAAAAACATAAAAACAACAGGGGCCGATGCCATGACCCAGTGGGTTAATCCTCTGCTTGCGATGCGCATCCCATATGAGCGCCGGTTCTAGTCCCAGCTGCTTCTCATCCAATCTAGCTCTCTACTATGGCCTGAGAAAGCAGTAGAAGATGGCTCAAGTCCTTGGGCCCTTGCACCCACGTGGGAGACCCAGAAGGAGCACCTGGCTCCTGGCTTCGGATTGTCACAGCTCTGGCCGTTGTGGCCATTTAGGGAGTGAACCAGCAGATGGAAGACCTCTCTCTCTGTCTCTCCCTCTCACTGTCTGTAACTCTACCTCTCAAATAAATAAATAAAATCATAAAAAAACAAAAAAGCTTAGATAAGCGCTTCATTTCCTGGCTCTTCCCAGCAGTCTTCCTTGGGGCTGGCCTTCCTTTGTCCTCTGCAGTGTGGCTTTCTGATGACGACACTGATAACAGACGCTCTCAGATGCCTTAGCAATACACTCAGCTGCAAGTAAAGAAAACCCCAGTGAAAAGAGCTCCAACAAATAGGGCTTTATTCTCTTTTCCTTTCAGCCCCACCTGATGAGTGTCTAGCGAAAAGCAGTGCAGCTGTGATGAAGTGACTCGGTGGTGTCAAACACACAGGCTCATTCTTGGAGCCCTGCCATCTTAGCCTGTCGACATGTCGCCTCATGGTTTTAAAATGGTTTCTACACCTCCAGCCATTTCATCTGTGTTCCAACAGGGAGGGGGAAAGGAGACAAAAAGCTTCGTTTTTCTTATTTAGAAAAGGCAGCTCTGTCCAGGAGAGTTCTTGTCGATATTTAGCTCAAATTGGTCATGTGTGGGTACTCTTAGGCCAATTACCGATCAAGGATATTGCAAAGACTGTGATAGCCGCGTTCCCCAAGTCTAGGGAATGAGTCTCCTCTCCTGAAGATCAAGGGACCCTGGAGCGCCACCTGAACAAAAGTCTGGGGAACTATGGGTGGCAGATAGGTAGAGAGATCCCACTGTCTGCTCCGTGTTTCCTTACCCCTGCCAATCTTTCACAAGCAACCTCTTCTCCAATCCATCCCCCACTCTTCTCTACTTACTTACGCTCTCAAAACAGGAGTAGGGCTCAGCATTCCCACCAGAGCCTAAGTACGTGATGGGAGGGACCGTGCTCCCCATGTTATCACCGTAGCTTGTCTCCTGCCTGATGCGTTGTAGGCACTCTGTAAATTTTCGAGTAAATGGATGAATGAATCCTGGCACAGAGCCCAGGTGCCTTGGCCACCCTCTCAGTAACCAACAAGGGAAGATTAGGCCTCCTGTTGCCACTGGCCTGTGTGGGCAGTGTGTGTGTGTGTATGCGTGTGTGCACACGCTCATGCAGGCACACTCACAGCTCCTCCCGGCCTCAGATTGAATTACTTATAAACAGGCCTACGCCAACCTAGCAGAGTCTGTGATTCAGCACAACACTTCCCACAGTTTCCCAAATTCTTTTGATTTGGCCAAATCCAAAAATAAAACAAAGCCCCGCCATCTTCCGCTCAGCGTGTCTCTGGAGCCTCGTGCCCTGCTTGAGCAATGGGTTCCGGATGTTTGGGAAGTATGCCTCGCGCCTGCCAATGTGCCCTCCTCCTTCCACATACTCCTGCCCTGGACCCTTGCCTTCCTCCTGGCCTCTCCATGGAGCTGAGTGTGCAGGTCGGGACTCAGCTCCCTGGACTCTCTGTGCCCCTGGACCTCATGGGCTGTCCCTTATTCTGCATCCTGAGTGTCTCCAGGAATGTAGAATGTTTTCCTTCTGTATTCAAGAGTCCCATTGACTCCAAGACAGATGCTGCTGGAATGTCGTGGGTCTCTGGATTCTTGGTGAGCAGCGTGTGGTTGGCTAGTTTCATTTAACTCAATTCTTAGACACCGAGGTGTGCATTTCATTATTAGGTCACACGTGCCTAGGCTGTCATACAAATGAATTTGTGGACTCCCTATCTATCAGATTGGCGGTTAGATTCTTCTTGAAGCTTTTCCCAACAGTGACTAAGTAGGTTAGCAGGTGTTATTATTCTTAATAGAGCTGAGGGAACAGACTGAGAGGTTCAGGGAAGGGGAGGACCCAAGGGCACACAGCAAGTTGGTGGCGGAACCAAGGCTCAAACTGCACTATGATCTGGTGAGCTTTCTACTGCTCCATCCTGTCTTTTAAGTTAGTTTCTCTCTGAATTCCCAGTGGGGCTGGGCATGGGGCCCAGGCTCTCTCCAGGAAGTTTTCACCCATCTCCCAGTCCCCAAAACATTAACACAGCAGGGTGTGTTCTCCAGCCTCAGCCACAGTGACGGATGTCTTGGGAACAGCCCTGCAACAAAGAGCATCTGGAACGTGGCGTCTGGAGCCTGCAGCCTGGCACGAGCAGTGGCCTGGAACTCCCTCCTGAGCCCAACACACACAGTCTGTGCACCCTCTGTGTCTGAGTTAATTAAAGTGATTGCTTTCTCAGTGCCTGTTTTTTCCCCTAAATGCATGGGCAAAGAGCAAGTACAGTCCTCCACTGCTAGGAACAACAACAACTACAGGAAAAAAAAAGAGCAAGAACCCAGGAGTTGGAGGGTTGAGAGACATGGTTTCTCACACCTTTTACTCCTTTGAAACCTTGGTGTCTCTTCTGTGAAATGGGTAGGTGGCAGGTGTATCTTAGATTAGAAGGTCTCTAGGTTCTCCTCTCTCTCTAACATGCTATGCTATGTCTTTCATGTAGAATTGGCACAGGTGCACATGGTACCGGAGCAGAATACCAGGTATGCTCTTTGTTTCCGCACAGTTTGGAGACCTGGCAACCCAGGAATCTATTAGGTTCAACCCGTGTGGATCATTAGAGAGAGGGGACACTAAGGAGACCAACAGTTACAGATGGAGTGCTTAGTTTGGGCTGGGCACGTGACAGCCCTACTATCTGATTTGATCTTCACCATGACCTTGTGGGGTGGAACTTGTTCTTGGTTCTGTTAGGCTCCTCATTTCTTGTTCCTTGTATAACACTGCTATCAGAGGCATTTTCCATTTACTGAGCATTTATCATGCATTAGATCATCCTGCAAGTAACTTAGATGCATTGTTTCATTGCATCTGCACAGATCCTCAATGGAGACACAGAGAAATGAAGTTACTTAGCAAGTGTAACACAGTGAAGGAGGGGCTGAGCCTGACTCCTCACCCAGTTCCGCTGGATTGCCATGCCCATGATCTTCAACACTGGGCTCTGCTGCCTCTCCTCTGCTGTACCTATCGCTACTGTCCCTCAGCAGTCCACTGTATCTGTCCACTGTGTCCACTGTCCACTGTGTCTCAGCTCAGAGGTTTTTTAAAGTAATCTGGAGAGCACTTGCATCGAAATCTGGTGCTCCTAATAAAACTGCAAATGCCTAGCCCCTTCTCCAGACTTCCTGATGTGGACTTTCTGGGAGTGGGACTTGAGAATCTGTTTTATCAAACTCCACTCACCTAGAATGCAAACAGATCTTACTCTCATCAACTAGACTTTCCTGTAGGCATACGAGATGCGGTGTGTGGTGGATGTTAGCAGCAGGGAACCAAGATTACTGTTTCCTTATTGACATCGCTATGAAATACAATTACTTTTAGAAATGTTCTCTGGGTAGGGACCCTGCGTCTTTACATGAGATCAACCTCATGTCTCAGCCAAGACCAGGTCATGCTGCAGGTACATGCAACCCTCTCCCCCATAATCTGTTGTTTGAATCAATGAAGATTGTCTTCCCTTTCGTACTCCATGTCCGATATGCTTCTGTAAGGTTGGGGAGGGAGGCTGGTCAAGTCAATTATTGCCTGACAGTTTCTGTGGAGGAGCAATTCAGGAGCAACTTGGCTGGGTGATTCTGACGCAAGGTCTCGAGACTGCGACTGGGGTATCAGCAGGAGATGCAGTCGTCAACCGAAGGTTTGACTGGCACAGGGCTCCAATGTCCACTTCCAAAATAGCTCACTCTGTGAAAGCTGGCGGGAGGTCTGTGTCCCTTCCCATGAGTCATTTCCACAGGTTTCCCGAGTCTCGTCATGTCACGGCAACCAGCTCCCTCCAGGGTGAGTGTTCTCAAGGAGAGTGTGGGGTGAGTGTTTGGCCCAGTGGTTAAGATGCTGCTTGGGGTGCTGCATCTTGTATTGGAGTGCCTGGGCTGGAGCTCCAGCTCCAATTCCAATTTTAGCTTTCTGCTGTTGTGGACCTCGGGAGGCAGCCAGTGATGGCTTAAGCAGTTGGGTCCCTGCCATCCATGTGGGAGACCCAGATTGAGTTCTGGGCTCCTGGCTTTGACTTGGCCCAACTCTGGCTATTGTGAGCATCTGGGGGAGTGAACCAGTGGATGGGAGATCTCTATTTGTCTGTCTTTGTCACTCTGATATATATATATATATATATATATATATATATATATATATATATATCTGCTAACTATCTGTCCGTCCGTCCGTCCATCTATCCATCCATCCATCCATATAGAGAGAAGGAAGCTGTGTGCCTTTCATGACCCAGTGTTCAAAGTTGTGCACTGTCACTCCCATTTTATTCCATTCACCAAAATCAAGTCAATCAAGAGGAAGAAAATCAGCTTCCAATTTTTAAAGGGAAAAAAAGGTATGGACATTTGAAAAATAGCACATTCCATCCTCTGGCCACAAACTACATTTCTCTCACATGCAAAATATGCTCACTTCTTCCCAGGACACCTAAGTATTCAATCACAGCATCAGCTTGAATCACAGAACTCATCCCTCTAAGTCAGGATCAGAGGAAGCTCCTTAACTTCAACTTCTTAAGTAGAGTTCCTCCCAAGTATGAACACCCACACACGCATTGTTGGGATGGGACAGGCACAAGGTAACCACTCTAAACAATTAGGCTTGAAAGTGGAGAAAATGGGACACACAAAGGATTCCCTGGTCACAGCAAGTCAGAAATACAAGTGGAGAACCAGTGGGCATTTCTTTGAAGAAGACTTGGTTTTTTGGTTTTCCCACTGACCAGGAGAGTTCTCCAGGGCTCTTTGCCTTGCCCTTGGGCTCTGGGCTCTCCCCTCTGATTCATCCCTCTTTTCTTATGTGTAGCTATGTAATTTCTCAGTCTGTATTATAGAATTTGAGGAGGGGCAGTTCCAAAAGTTTTTTTTTTTAATTTTATGCATTTTTTTGGTCCATGCTGGCAGTGTTTCTGCTAGTAGAATTTTCTTAAAAACGGTGTGAATCTCCTCTGAACTATATATTGGATCCATCCCATTGGACAAAAGTCATACCCAGAAGTCTCTTTGCGACACACCCAAGGGCTTCTGCCAAAGTGGCTGAGGAACCACGTTTTTACCCCTTAGATTGTCTTTTGTTTAAGACTGTCTATGAGGCACATACTTGAACATTTTAGAGGAATTTTTGGCTCATTGAAGATACTGTCTTAGAGATTTCTGAAGTCTTCAGAGGGGCTTTCATGCCACGCCCCTGGTTGAGTGTTATGGTCATGTTTTCCTTGAAGTGCCCTTAACTTGATAATTAATGGGAGTTGTCATTCAATGTTAGCATGGGCCAGGCCAAAGTCAGGAGCCTGGAACTGCATCTGGGTCTCCCACATGGGTGGCAGAGACCCAAGGACTTGGAACATTTTCCATTGCTTTCCCAGGCACATTAGCAGGGAATTGGGTTGGAAGTGCAACAGCTGGGACTTGAACCCGTGCTCATATGACATGCTGGAGTTGCAGGCCATGGCTTAATCCACTTTGCTACGACACTGGCCCAGGGTTGTCATCTTTAATATTGGAAAATGTCAAGGCCATTGAGCCCTGGTTCCTTCATGTTTAATAGCTCTGCTCTTATGTGTGTCTGCTCACATGTTACTGTAAGCATTAAGGAGAAATAATATGGTGCTTTAACACACAGCTTAGAAATCTTAACATGGTCCAGTTCAAGTGCAGATTGCGGTGTTGCTAGGCTGTGGCCCTGTATCACAGAGACCTCACCCCATCCTCCCCTTCTTGCTCTCCCTGACACTGCCCTCTGCAGTCTCCTGAAAAGCCATCATGCCCCTACAGACAGTTTGGTCAGAGCTCTTTAAGCTTCACTAACACTGTCCTCAAAACCCTTCCAGCTTCTGCTTCCTGCTTGTTCTAAAGCCATTTTTGCATGTTTGTTATGACAACACCTCACTTGTGGTACCAACATCTGTGTCTATGCTGCCTAACAAATTACCCGACAATTTTGCAGCTTAAGGCAGCATTTTTGTCTCACCAGGTACTGAGGGCCAGAAATGACTTAGCTGGATGGTTCTGTGTCAGGGTCTTTCATGAGGTTGCAGTCACGATACTGGCCAGGGCTGGGGGAACCACTTCCAAGATGGCTCATTCATGTGGCTGTTGGCGGGAGCACCCTGTGCCTCACCACACGGATTCCTCGGCAAGACTTCGAATTTGTCTCCAGTATGGCAGCTGGCTTCTCCGTGAGTGAGCGATTCAGAGACAGCACAGAGGGGAAGCTGTAGTGCTGTGTAGTCTTGGAAATGACGTATCAGAACATCTGTCACATTCTGTAGGGCACGCAGGCTAACTCTGATACAGGATGGGAGGGGACTATGGAAAGGTGTGAATTCAGGAGGTAAGCCGTCCATACCACCATCCATTCATCTCTCTGTGCAAAATATTGCTATGGATTGCATTACAAGCAGAAGGGATAGGAGATGAATTTTTCTTAGGCATTGTGAAGGGAGTCCTGATTTCATACATAATTTTGGCAGCACTAATTCTTTGTTATTTTTCCTCAGAGTTTGTCATTTCCCAGGATCCAGGCATGGGCCTAGGAGGGAGGCTGGCCAGGAGACAAATCCAAGAGACAGACGCCACGCTACAGTCAGAACCAGCCTTCCTCTGAGCATAAGGGTTTGGTTAGGCCCTGCTCCTCTGCCCAGTTCTCTGCAGTCCTAGGGTGAGATCTTTCCTAGGAGCTCCCTTCAGCCTCTCATGAATAAATACATTCCTGGTGACACTCCAGGACACATAGTGTGTCCAAGGCACTAGCTACAGATACATCTTAGACTCAGGCTGGGACTTTGCTAAAAAGGCCAAGAATCCGGATGGCACAAGAAGCTGACCTAGGTGGGAAAGAGGAGCAGGAACGGCCCTGAAAATGCTCAACACAGACCCAGAATCCCTCAGCCGACAGTGGCTTTGGGTGCGTCTCCTGGGTAGAGAAGCTGTCACAGCCATATTAGCCAGTTAGCATCCAGTCTAACCTCCAGAAAAAGGGTTGATAAGAGCCTGTGGTCTACCCAATACCGACCCTTTGCACCTGCTCCCAGTTCTTGGGTCTTCATTCCTTCCTTTATGGCCTCCTCCTTCTGACTTCTTTTCCTCCCAACTACCTTTTTCTGGTTAACTTTTCTGTGTGAGTGAGTACACCTATTACTGACCCTGTGGCCCATATTTAGGGCTGGGTTTTGGGATCCTGACACAGTTTTACCGTGATGAAATCTTATTGCACTCTCAATTTGGCCTCAGAATGCCTGTCCATCTGGGTCTATTTCGTATGGTATGGTATAATATCAAAGAGGGTCATTCTGGACGTTCTGAAGAAATCGAAAGCCAAAACTCACCTATCACCATGCTCACAGACACAAGCAAGTGGAAGGCATTCATTCATTGTTCCAAGGAGGGACAGATGCATCACAGTGATGAGCTTTTCTGTGGGTAGAGCTGCCATGACCTCACTGGAGAGTGTCCTGAACATGTGCATCCGGTGTGATGAAGAACCTGCCAAGCGCCATCAGAACTGCTAGTCACCACCCACTTTTGCTGAGTCCCTTGGGACTCAGAGATGCAGAGAGCACAGGTCTGGTCTACTACAACTATGGGAATTATTTTAACTCTGTAGAGGAGAAACCAAACAACTTGAAGGCACAGGGGACACTTGCATTTCTATGTCCCTCATCCTCTTTCCTCTCCTGAAATTAGGACTTTGAACTAGAAAGAACCAGAGCCCTTCCAGATAATGGACAGAACAGGAGATGGTGTCTGAAACCATGGTTTGGATAACAGAAGGATGATCTGAGTATGGAGCCTAGAAGAATATCTGAAAGAAGACTTGGCTCCCCGATAAAAATACTGTACATTCAGGGAGAGTTGTATTCCATTATCTTTGTAAGGGCCTTGTGTGAGTGCTTGCCTATAGAAGCAGGGGGTAGGAGCTTGGCTTTAAACAGGGGTCAATGTGATGTGGCAAGGGGGCATGCAAGCGAGACAGTGAGATGATCCATTAGCTGAATGCTAATGGAACAAAGGCTCAGAGCTGGGCTCTCAGGCAAAGGTCGCAGGCAAGCAGAGATGCTCAGGAGTTTGTGCACCAGTGCATGGACTGAGGCAACAAGTCAAACTCGACATGTAACGAGGAGAGGCAAATAGGATGTCAGAGAGCTGGACACCTGGTGGGATGGTGCTTGTTCAGCCCCGGGAGGATGTGGACGGTTGGAACGATGAACAGATAGTTCTACTAAAGGCACTGTATACATGGAGTGTGAAATTGATAATTTAAGTGGTGAAACAATAAAAATAATAAGGATTTCTGGAAAGTTTATTGTATTTTTTAAATTGGTAGGTACCATCAGAGCACTTTGCATGTAATACACCATGTAATTTTCATTACAATCTTAGAAGGCACAAACCATGATAACTTCCGTATTATAAATGAGGAAACCAATGATGAGAAAAACCAAGTAATTTTTCCAGTGCCATCTAGACAGAAATCTAAATGAGAATCTAAAAATCTTCAGAGTCCAAGGTCTTATGGACTGAAATATCACCTGTATATATTATCGGTGATTAAAAAAAAAAAAAAAAACCCTGATTCTAGGGCTGGCAGTGTGGCACAGTGGGTTAAGCACTGATTTGCAATACCAGAATCACATGTGAGTGCCAATTCAAGTCCCAGCTGCTCTGCTTCTGACCCAGCGTCCTGCTAAAGTGCCTGGGAAATCTGTAGAGGTTGACCCAAGTACTTGGTCCCTGCCATCCATGTGGGAGATGAGCCTGGGACTCCTGGCTCCTACCTGGCCCAGTCCTGGTTATTGCATCCATCTGGGGTGTGAAACTGTGGATGGAAGATTTCCCCCGGTGTGTGTCTCTCCCTTCCTGCTGTCTCTCCCATTTCCTCTGTCACTCTGTCTTTCAATTACACATATAAATAAACCCTTAAGAAGATTATGTTCCTTTAGCACAGACAAAAGGCAAAGAACATAGTGTGACTGTCAGCTTTCCAATCATTTGCTCAGGGTGTGAATACACTTGCAGCAGTGGGGGCTGTTATGGGAACCTTGGGAGAGACACTGTATCATATTGGAGATTGTGATGGGCCAGTCACACATGTGCCCCAGATATGACAGGGTAGACCTATGAGTCAGGGCACTTTCAATGGTAAGGGAAGGAAGGGAGTAACTTGGCGCTGTGACTTAGAAGCGTGTGGGTGATGGTTTCAGGCAGTGCTGTAGTCAGGAGCTCAAACTAGGCAATTCGGGCAACTTCCCTCTTTATTGTTTCCTCCCCTAGTTCTTGCTATCAGTATCTGCTGACAGCAGGAAAGGCAACTGTCCATCACCGCAGATTCATATCTTTCCCTTTTAACTTTCTGGGTGGAGCAGCATGCTTGATCTCTCCCAACCGCTCTTTTTCAACCCATGCCAGAGCTGTGATGAGCATTTCTGGATCTTGTGCCCATCTCTGGATGAGCCACCCTTGCCCACTGTGACTGCCCCAGGCTGTATGACTGTGTTCACCCAGCGACAGTGGTTGGGCTAGGTATGGTATATGAAGAGTACTTCACAAAGGAAATCTGACAGAACAACATAAAATGCCCGTCTCAACACACCTTAGATGCTCATAGAGAAGTCTGGTCCCGATGCCAATGGCTTCATACAGGAAGGTAGAATGTTCTAGAAAAAGACATTATACTATCACAGTCAGGGCTGATCCCAGTGAGGAAAAAAGTAAAGGAGGGGTGGAAGAGGGGAGAAGGTAGCTGAAGCCACACTAGAGCTATGCAGGTTGTTCTATGGTGAGCTGTTTTATTTACTTATTTAAAAATTATGGATTAACATGTCATACTGGTACATTTTTAAAGGGGATAGTGCAGTATCACAGCACATTTCTATGGTATAACTTGATCATTCCAGGTGTTTAGCCTTTCCACTTCTTTAACATTTTTTGTGTTTGGAACCTAGCAGCTTCTCCGTTTTAGATCTTTATACAGAACATAACACATCAGCATGAGCTGTAGTCACCGGAACCTGTTTTGTTTACCCTACTGTGTTTTTTTTAAAAAAATTTATTCATTTTCCTTTTCTTTGAAAGGTAGAGATAGAGATCTTCTGTTTTGTCCACTCTTCTATTGCCCCCAACATCCAGGGCTGGGCCAGACTGAATTCAGGAGTCAGGAACTCAGTGTGGGTCTTCCATATCAGTAGCAGACAGCCAAGCACTTGAGCCATCACCTGCTGTGTCCAAGAAGAACATTAGCAGGAAGCCGAGTAGCCTGAACTTGAACCAGGCACTCCAATACGGGCTGCAGACATCCCAAGCAGAGACTAACCACCATGCCAAACGCCTGCCTCCCTCTACTGTGTTTTAGTTTGTATTATCCAACCTCCCTTCACCCACACCCTTCCCAATCTCTAGTAATTCAGAAAAAATACACACACACACTCATGCACACATGTATTTAACTTGCATATAATTTGTCTTTCTGTGTATGGCTTACTTCATTTAACACAGTTTCCAGTTGCATCCACTTTTCTGCAAATGTCAGGATTTTCTTCTTCTTTATGGCAGGATAACATTCCATTGTGCATATAGGCCACATTTTCCTTATCCATTCATTTCTCTATGAACAGCTAGGTGGACCCCATATCTTAGCTATTGTAATAGTGCTACAATGAAGACAATTGTGCAGGCATGTTTTCCATGCGCTAACTTCATTTCCTTTGGAGATATAGATATCTCCCCGGAATAGGGCTGGCTGGATCATATGGTACATCCACTTTAAGTTTTTTGAGGATCCTCCATACTGTTCTCTATGATGGACTAAGGTGAGCTCTGAATTTAAGATGACATGAGGCTCTGGAGTCCTGGGGAGGTGCACCAAAGAGTGGCCTTGTGAGAACAGTGACAACAAGTCTAAGACTCAGGATAAGCTCCCATTTAAAGAGGGAGACATTCTGAGGACAATAACACGTTCTCGTGGGCTTCTGTTTCGTGAACAAAAACCAGAGCAAGCGTAGACCCTTTGCGCGAGCAAGAGGAAGTCATAATAAAAAGAGAAAGTGCGAGAGAGGTTGGAAAAATAATTTTCCACTGGGACCGAAATGGAAGATCACATCACGTGTAGCGGTCCAAAAGCCTTAGACAGACGAGGGTAGTTCACTCCGTGGCCATGGCCTCCCTCTTGGCAGATTGCTGAGTGTTTCGAGTTGAAACTGCTGCACTGTGCCTGAAAGGAATCATTGAGGTCCCATTCTCCTCATCAGCTATTGGCTGGAGGATAGTTACAGACTTACTTCTGACCAATGAGATGTGAGGATGGTCTGCCAGGGTCTCTGGAAATGGTCCTTGCTTCTTAGAAGAGAGGTGGAGAGCCGACAGCCCTTCTTTTATGGCTGGACCTTGCTGTGGTGGCGTGGCATCATTGGAACCACAGAACCCATCTTGTGACCTTGCTGGGACAAAATTGATAAACTGAGGTTGTCAGAGTAAAGGGGTGGAGCTGTATCCCTGCAGATGTAACCCACCTCCTGAAGGAACCTCTCCTGAAGTCCCTCTACCTAGCACTTCTCGATGCATGGGACAATTTTTCTTCCTGTTTAAGCCACTTGAGTTTGGCATTTCAGCTCCCTGCCATCCAGGGTGTCCAGGCTGGCTTGGAGCTCCAGAAAGATGAGGAGAGCAGATAAGGAAGGGAGCAAGAAGTTTAAGTGGGTGCAAGTAGCTGGCCAGATGACTCACATCCCGAGGTGTGGAAAGAACTTTCCGGTGCGATTGGGGAGCCACTGTCAGTAGCTTTTAAGTAATCGTGAAGAATGGAAGGTGGTGCCAGAATCAGGAACTGGGCAGAGATGATCCCGATTCTCATAATGGGAAAAGAGATTGTTTCTGGAAACTCCAGACGAGTAAGTTTGAGGTAGATCCTTGGCAACAGGGAAGCAGGATGGATTAAGTAGCAGATGGTGGGTGAGCATTGCGGAAGGAATGCGGTGGTCAGTTGAAAGCAAAATGACTTCACTGAGCACAAGTTATTCCAAACTAACCTCATTTCCTCTTTTGATAAGGTTTCTATGTTTGTGAATCAGGTGTACACCATAAACAGTGTGGGTCTTGATTTCAGCTTAGGGTTAACAGCTTCTCTCATGGTTTCCTTGTGGCTAAGATGGTGAAATGTGGGTTGGATGAGAGCAGTGGTTTTGTGTATTTGCAGCTGGCTTAACAGCTGAATCCGAAGTGTTGAGTGTTGGATGGATGTCACAGCCCATGTGCTGTGCTCCGTCCGGGTGGTAGGGAGGGAAGTCACACGTTGGCCTGGGCCAGGGGGCTTGGCTGGGAGAGACAGTTTGACACCCTGGGTGAGACAACCTAGCAATGGCAGAAAAAGTGCCAGTGCAGCCTTAGCTTGTCTTCCCAGGGACCCTGGGTGCAGCAGAGAGGATCAGGTGGAGGCAGGATGGGGATGGAAAGGAGAGGGGTCCTAAGGCAAACCCAGAGAGGTGGATGCAGGCAGGGGCAGGCTTCAGGAAGGAGGAACACAATGGCGGTGTGTGCCTGGAGCTCTGATCCATGCTGCTGCTCCTTACTTCTCGAAGTGGCCATGTCCAAATCGTGACAAAGGATGTCAGCCCCAGGGAAGTTTCTTGTTGAGTGCTAGGGGCTCTGTCCCTGAATGCGTCTCATTTGCCACTGGATGAAAAGGCCGGAGGCACACAGATCAAAGGTGTCGATGTCACAAATCTGGTGGGGGGAGTTAATACCCGAGGTGACAGAAGGAGGACCCCGAGTGATCTTGACAGGTTAGAGTGCTGGGTCAAAAGCAATAAGATACTATTTAACAGGCCAGAATGTCAAGTCCAGCATTTATGTACAAAAAAACAAATGGCCAAAACTCAGAGCGGAAGAGATGGCCTTGGCAGGAAATCACGTGAAAAATCGCTGAGGCTCTTAAATGACCACCAGTTCAGAATCAGCCAACAGCACGATGTGATTGCTAAAATCTGACACAGCATGGGGTAGAAGTATTAATAGAAATCCAGTATTCTTGGGAAGGAGGAGTCTCAGTGTATTTTTAGCCAGATGACATCTGGGATATCATAGTCAACTTTGGGCACCAGATTTTGGGCAGGGCATTGCCAAATTACACTGTGCTTAGAGTTGAGCTATTAAGATGGAGAAAGTTTCAGAAATTATGTGATGTGAGGGGGGTTGACAGATTTGAGAATACTGTGCCTGGAGAAGCAAAAGCAAGAGGACTTATGAGAGACATGTGTGACATTGAGGAAGAAGCTGTTCCACCTCCCGAGGGAGAACTGGGTCCCCTGAGTAGGGGATTTACAGAGCTGTAAGGAAAACCTTTAAGTGGTCATTACAATCAAGGGAACTAACAACAGCTACATGCCACTTACATCAGCTGTGCACCACCAAGTTGGCAAGGCGGGAGATGATGGGCGAGCTCCAAGCTGGTGGCCTACATCAAGCAAGTGTCTGCAATGGTCAAGACTTCTATGTACATCTCCATAGTCCCTAGAACATCACCTGGTGACAATTTGTTGGATGAGTGAGGTCTTAGGAGGTTGATGCCTTTCCTGAGGTCACACAGACGGACGCTTGGGCTCTGTCTTCCCCCTCCACCACGTGTCTCGGAGCCACTCTCAGATGCTGGCAGCTGCCTTGGGGAGCTGAGGTGTCCCTGTGTGCAGGGACAACGTGGACACTGCAGGCATGCATTAGAGCGCTTCCTGGCCTAGGGTGACAGGGAGGACCAGGGACGGCAGCCACCCTTCCAACTGGCAGGTGTTACCCATCAGATCCCCAGGAGGAACTCTAAGCTGCTGCAGGAGGACACACACGGGGCACAGAATCTGTCTTGATGCGGACCCAGCTGGTGACTGTGGCTGACAGTCTCTTCCCTGGGCGTCTCTCACCGCTCTTCCCGCAGGTACATGCGAGTTCTCAGGGGCGACCGCGTTGCCGCTCAGTGAAACCCTCACGCGGGTTTTTGGTTTCTGTCCACATCTGTAAAAGGGCAGGATCGCCCTGCTTTCCAGGGGTGAGGGGAGGGGTATTCTTTCTCTGCAGGATCCAGATTCTGCAGAATTGAGTTCTACCAGTTTATTGTATTCCTTTTCCCGTTTTTGTCCCCTAAACATCTTAAATGAATGCAAACACTGGTTGTTTCTATGCTGACCTCCAGGATGGACCACAGCAGGTGATTTTTTCCTCTTTCTATAGGTATAAATTGTGACCCGCCTAGAAGGGCCTCACTCTTTTGCTTATTTACTTTCAAGCTTTATTTTAAAAGGCAGAGTGACACACAGAGAAGAAGAAACAGAGAGGGGAAGATCTTCCATCTGCTGGTTCACTCCCCAAATGGCTACAATGGCCAGAGCTGGGCCAGACTGAAGCCAGGAGCCTGGAACTCCATCCTGGTTCTCCACATCGGTGCAGGGGCCCAAGCACTTGGGCCATCTTCTGCTGCTCTCCCAGGTGCATTGGCAGGAAGCTGGGTGGGAAGGGGAGCAGCGGGAACTCAAACCAGCACTCATAGAGAATGCTGGCGTTGTAGGCCGTGGCTTAACCTGCCGCAATGCCAGGCCTAACATTGACAACATCAGCTAGGATTGTGTTAAGTTCTTTCTCTTCCAAGAAAAATACCAAGAAGTCTTCGATTAACAGAGAACCGCCGTCCGGCTGGCCGAGGTGTTGCGGCTGGCCCCTGGCCGGACAAACTACTCCTCAGTGGTGTCCACAGTCTCCACTAGGTGGAGAAAAAGAGCGGTTACGAAACATACAAAGCCCCAAATCAAAAACACAGTCCAAAGGGTAAAATCCAATTCTAAATGGAACTCGAAAACTTGAGAAGTAATTTAAGGGAACCACATTAAATGCTCGCATGTTTAATGGGGCCCATGTGTCCCGAGCAGAGAAAGAGAGTGAGAGAAATGGAAGAGAGGAAACCAGGGAGACAATATGTCTGTGCGACTTGTTCTAATTAGGGCCCGGCGCTGCTGAGGATCATTCATTCTAATTTGGTTAAATCTTCAGCCTGGCCGAGGCACCTCTGCTGAGTGGCGGAAAACAAAGGGCTCCGTGGCGGGCGGGTGAGTGGCTCTCGGCTGGAGGTGAGGGCCCAGGGTTGTACATCACTCGCCTGCCAGCTCTTCTTTATGACTCCAGCGCGGGGCTCCAGCTAGCAGATGTCTGCAAATTTCGGGGAGGGAGGGGAGCCAAGGGAGTGAGGCCACCCCCCCGTCCCCACCCCCACCCCAAGCACTCATTGTCTCCAACTTGTCTGTCCCTTAATTCAGTATCTCTGTCTGCTGCCGGAGCACGATGGGAAGAGTTCAAAGGAGGAAATCAAAACAATCCATAGATCAGAGCCAGGGAGTGATGTGTGTGGCACCCAGAAGTCACCAGCACTCCTCTGGCTCCCCTTTGAAATGTGGACGCCTTGATGATTTAGTGGGCTGGGCTGGCGCTCACACCCGCAGCACGTGGGACGCTTCCTGGGGGGTTATTTATTATTATTTTTTTTGAAAAAGAGAAGGTAGCCAGAGGCTTGAAGGGGTGTGGGTGGTGTGGGGTCAGGTCTGGGTCTGTCCCAGGCCAGAGGCATTGTTTGAAGTTCAAGGCTAAGGAAGATGTGTGGGTGATAAGGAGGACCTGAGATGAGGGAGACAGCTATGCCCCACCCATGTGCTCACACATTTTTGGGTTTTGGACACTGCAGCTCGGGCTGCTTGGCACGGATGCCTCAGGCCTCCTACCAAGCTCTCAAATTTGAGAGGGTGCCATTTGTTTGCTTTCTGTTGCTGCCTTGTCTCCCACCCCTAGGCCAACCAGCTGGTCTGCGGTGGTAGGGGCAGAGCCTCTGCCAGCCTGCAGGGCAGCTTCAAGAGCCAGATGCCCACTCTGCAGATAAGGGCAGAGCTTGGCCAGGCCGATCATGCCTGCCTTGGACCTGACGTGGCCTGGGCCTAGGTGCACGGCTTGTCAATTAACATACAGATGTGGTTTCTACCTAAGCTCTACCTCCCACCACGTGCTTTGGGGGAATACTGCGTCTGCACATACTTTGGTGTCAGTCCAAGAGCACAGAGCAGCAGCATCTGGGTGTCAGGGCTGCTGCTGGTTCTGGTTGGGCCTCTTTCATTCTGGTGAGGAAGAACTGCCTTTCTCAGCTTTGCCTTCACCTCCGGCTGGTCCACCCACGATCGGATGCTAGTGGCCAGGGTAAAGACCAAGGACAGAATGGATCAGTCAGGAGGACCTGCTCTAGAACTAGTAAAAAAAATAAGGTGTAGACATGCCTGAATGCAGAATAAGTGCTTTTTTAAAACAAATTTTATTTAAGGTATACAAACTTCATACATTTTATATATGCAAATTTAGGAACACAGTGATTCTTCCCACTTTACCTTCTCCTCCTGAAATGCTTTGCGATGTTTCTACCTCCTCTCTACATCCAGCTGGGCTAGATGCCCCTGTCTGTGTTGACTGCTCACTTGTCTGATGTCTCCCCGTCCCCTGATGGTTAAGTGAGCAAGGGCGGGGCTGGTAGTCTCTGCTCACTTTTGTAACCCAGTGCCACTCACAGTGCCAGAGTGCTGTGAAGGAAAGCACCCCCTAGTGTCTTTTCTCTGATTGAGCTGCCTGATTGTCATTTGAATCATTGACCACTTATTGATGATCTGTGTGCAAGGGATCTACAGATGCTTAAAACTGATGCCAGACCCTAAAGACTCAGGGTTAAGTGGGTAGGGGGCCTCTTCAGACAAACCCTCTACCGGGGTGCGATGTGGCCAGTGCCAGAATGTTTATGCATTCTATGGTGACCTACCAAGCAAGGGCGGGACCCAGTGTGAGTGCGCCCTGGCGGTAACCCTGCAGGATCCAGCAGGGGTGGAGAGGCAGCCCGCTTGGAACCCTGGACTGGATATCATGCATGCTGCGGCAAGACCTGTGCTCAGCACCCCTCACTGGCCTGGGATAGGGGTGTCTGCTTTCATTGAAGACTTGCAGAGGTTCTTCTTGGTTAACCAAATCCAAAAACCCCCTTTGGACATAACCAGGGGTAGATCATAAACCACTGGGTACCAGACTAGCTAGCAAGCCTGTTGTTGAGCAGGAACACGATCAGTGCTCCCTGCCACCCAGGTGAGAGCATCATCACAAACACCCCAACTGTCCTATCTTTCACATCTCTGCATATTTCAGCTGGGCCCATCGTGGGCGTCTGTTGAATGAATGACCGTGAGAATAAAGGAACATACAAGTGAAAATAAGCTTTCATGCAAATGCATGCAGAACTGCAGAGGGCACCAGCAGCAGAGGAGCAGGAGCGAGGAGTTAGGTGCTCAAGTTCAGCCTCAAGGGCCTGACTTGGTGGAAGTCACCTCATTCCGCTTCACTTCAGGTTTCTCTTCTGCAAAGTGAGGAGGGGTAAAGAGCCAAGATAGGGTTAACTGGGGACACATACACAGAAGAAGTAAGTGCTGATTTATGTTTCAGTGAACAACTTTGGGCTGTGGTGCCCCCGGGCAGTACATGTCAGGGTCTGGGATGCTAAGCCCTTGCCCCCTGGCACCTGCATAGACTCACCGTTGCAGAGCTTCGAATGGCTGGCATGCTGGCTGCATGGCGTCATGAACAGTTCTCACCTGCTCTGCCTCCTCTTATCTCATCTTGGGTGGGAGGGTTCACCCACCAAGTCTTCTAACACTCATTTAGCACCTACCATATGCTAGGCGCAAGGCTGGGCATGGAGGAAACCAAGACGAGGAAGATGTGGTCCCTTCCTCGTACAAACCTGCAGATCAGGAAGTGAGACAGATGTGTTAACAGACAAGCACGAACTTCCATTCACGTGCAGCTTATTTGCAAGTCTAATTGTAAATTTCTCAAGGCTAGAACTTCGGAGTATGGGGAGCAGCAGCTCCAGAGTTAGGCTCTCTGGGTTTGTATCTCAGCATGATTCCTTGAGTGCCGAGTGACCTGGACAATACACAGCTCATCTCTGTCTGCTTTTATTCCTTCAGTCATAAATTGAGGCTAATAAATTCTTCTTCAAAGGCTGATATGAGTATTACATGAGATAACTCATGAAAGATATCTAGTATGTAGTGAATGGGCAATACATGTTAGTTAACATTACTTTTCTGTTTCCTTGATGTCTTTAAAGGATTTCTGCAGTTAAACATTAGAGTTCTTGATGATTTTGGAAGATCCAAGCCTCCTGTAATTCCTGAAGCACGTAGAAATTATACTACACAGTCTAACTCCATTCACTCCACAAACATTGTGCATCTACTCAGTGCGTAAGACCCTGTGCTAAATGATGGAGGTTAAGGGACAACTTTCAAGCTTGTGTTCTCTTGTGTGGATGGTGGCCCCAGGGTGTTTGGTGGAGTCCCTAAGCTAAATCAGATATAGGCTCCTCAGCTCTGCCCAAAGATGCGAATAACCTATGTGGGAAAGCCTCTTGGACCATGGAAAACTCACCCTAACTGAGAAAAGATTGTAGATACAGGTATTCTTCTTGGATTGTAGGCCATGTTGAAATGCACAGCCTCTGATTGTCCTGCCGACTGTTCACTTGCAAGCAATATGGCAATGACACCCTAACTAAAGATACTGCTGCTACAGATATATTCTGCAGATTAAAATCCACATTACAGCCATTTTCTGTCCTGCTGCTCTACTGCTTCCTTTTGTGCTCTTTTATCATCTCTGTCACTGACCTGACAGCTTTTCCATAAGACACGTAAGGTTCTAGTAGGAGAGGCAGATGAAGTGGAGTGTCTCATAGGGGTGTCCCAGAGTAGGAGCTGATGAACTGAGAGCTGGGTTGTTTGATGCCTTAGCTCATCAGTAGACTTGGAAGCTCCTGCCTATCACATCTCCCCGCTGTGCCTGCCAGGAGGGAGGCGGTGCACTATGGTGTAAGGATCCAGGTGAATTGGATTCTTTTCTGAACTTGGGCAGGAATTTGCTGTGTGGCTTCCAACAAGTCACTTTTCTTCTCTGAGCCTGAGATAGTTTGTTGGATTAACTGGCAGGAGCCTCTAAGATTGGATTCATTTATTTTATATCCAAGTAATGTTCTTAAGCACCCACTATATGCCAGACATGATTAAGTGCCAAGGAATCAATTGGGAGCTGGCTGCCATTATGGGTGGCTAGAACTTAATCCTATGGGGAGATCTGGGAAACCGTATGAAACACATGCTCCAGAGCTATCCTGCCCAAGGGGCGAGGGGGCCTCCCAGCTCCTGTCAGTCATGGGTTGAGGGCTGTTTGGATAGGGTGTGGTGAGTAATTAAGTTCTCTGCTGTACCCGCAGGAAGAATGCTGTTCCAAGGCTAGGGGATACTGGTGGAGGCACTGAGAACTTCTACAATTAGAAACCGTGATCCATGCAAACAAGGAAAGGAAAATAATGATGAAAGAGGAAAAGTCTTGTAAATGTTAAAACCCTGACCGAGCGTAAGAAATTATTGCTGTCACCAGCAGTAAATACTCTTGGACTTGACTTTGCTTGGGAGCTCCTTAGCGTTAAGTGGCCTGTTTGTGTAGACCAGTGGTTCTTAGCCCAGGGTGATTTTGTCCTCAGGGGACAAATTTTTGGCGATATTTTTGACTGTCAGGATTTGTGATGGTGGTGGTGGTGTGTATGTGTGTGTGCGCATGTGCTCATACATGTGCATGCATGCACTTTCCTGGAGTCAGGGATGGGGGGAGGCCAAGGATGTATTAACATCCTACTGTGCACAGGCTAGCCCTACAGCAGAGCACTGTCTGCTCCAAATGTCAATAGTGGCCAAGGTTAAACAACTGCTGGTCTTCCAGCTGTAACTTGCTCTGATCAAGCAGGCACAGAGAAGAGATGCAGCTGTAATGATGGGGCTGAGGGAGGGTTCTCTGTCTCTGAGCAGAGGCAGAAGGGCACAGTTTCTGCCGTGATGTGGCCTACCGCCTCGCAAGTCTTTCTGTAAGAACGAGAAAGGAAGTGCCATTTTTCCTTTATCACCTGGAATGTATGATTCCTGAATGCACCATGATTGGCAGTGATCCTTGGAAAACAGGAAGGTGCACCTGCCAGTTACCCCTGAGCCAAAGGTCTATGAAACTCTCTTTTTTCCCTCTTGTAGAGCTTTGAGGCAAAGGTGAGATTGGCTGGCAGTTTCTCTGGGTTGCTCCAGGAAGAGACTTGTTGCTGTGGAAGTGGGGGGTGAAAACCCCAAGCGGATTAAGTACAGAGGAGCACCTGCAATCAGTGCCCCCTAAAATTCCCAAGCAGCAGAGTTTGGGGTAGAGATTTCTGAAATGGAATCCTTCTGTTACCCCTTAGCCACTGTGTGAGCTTGAGTAAGTTCCTGAATTTTTCTAAACCTCAGTTTGTCCTATCTGTAAAACAGTGATAATCATGGGGTCACTGTGCACTGTTGAAGGAGATAATCTATATCATACACTTGGTATCTAGGACATACTTGGCAAGGCTGAGTTTGACATGAGCTCTTCACAATGAGTTTGTCGTTATACCCTGGTCTTCAGATGAGTGCACTGAAGCCTTGAGCTTGTCAAGGAACGTGACCTAACATTTAGAAGTGAAACAACCTCTCCTAACTGTATCGTTTGCAAATAGCAGCTCTCCAGGGACTCTGGAAAAGGCCTTAGCAGAAGTGATGCTGTGACGCCAGGTCATGCAAAGGCAACCTAGCTCTCAGCTGGCTCGCTCGCTCTGTGCGTTCCCTCTGGGACTCCAACCCCTGTGCTGTGAGGAAGCCTAGGCCTCATCACAGACGTTGCAGACTTTTAAACTGAGGAACCTGAAGGCAAGCATTTGCAATGTGGCCTGGAAGGGGGTATATGAGACAGGGCGAGCAAAGGCCCGCCCCACAGACATGATGTGTCTTTGACATTTCATTTTCTTTCTTAACAGGCAGTGTAGGGTTTTCATCTGGCTCCATAAAAATATTTTTTCATCTAAAAATAATTGTTAATGACTTATTGTCAAGTGAAGCGGACCTGGTAAGAAGTGCCTGCTTTATCCTGCGACTCTAATTACTCCTGACCCGTTCCCCAGGACCATGCGCATTATTCCAGTTTGGAAGCAGGCTGAGTGTGCACACTGTTTTTCCTGTTTCCCATTCTTCCCTCCCTGCTCTGCTTCTTGTTCCTGAACTGCTCTTTCTTTTCTCCTTGTCCACTCCTTCCCTTGCACCCGAAGCACTGTTGTTGGGTATTGCTTCATATGGTTGATGAAGATCAAGGCTAAAGACAGAAGCTGCTGTTACGCTTTGTGACACCCAACAGGCATTTGCTGCAAAGTTTGTCTTCAATGCCATCCGGGCCGGGGGTGGGGCCTAATGATCATTGGATGATCGCAGCCATGAGGACCAGGTCTCAGCAGTCGTGAATATTCTGACATAAAGGAGAGGGTTGTTAGAGGAGCAGGTTCGCCATCACAGGAACGGGTTCCTTATAAAAGGGCGAGTTTGGCCCTCTCGTTCCCTGCCTCTGTTCTGCTCCTCTCCCGCCACGTGAGGAACAGCATTCCTCCCTTTTGGAAGATGTAACAGTCAAGGCACCATCTCGGAAATAGAGATTGGACCCCTACTAGACACCAAGCCTGCTGGCACCTTGATCCTGGACTCCTCAGCCTCCGGAACTGTGAGAACTACATTCCCACTCTTATAAATCACCCCGCCTTAGGTATTCTGTCCCAGCAGCACAGATGGACCAGCACCTCCTCCAACCTCAGTGTGTGAGGCAGGCTCGATGCTGTGCCCAGGAGACACCATAAATGCCGTCCTGCCCTCACCAAGCTCACAGTGGGGTGGGGGGAGCAGGCAGGCCATTCCTAACCAAGAAATCCCAGTAATGCCAGCTGGGTTATGAGAGGAGCATGCAGGCTACAGAGAACATGAAGCCAAGCTGGCCAGGGCCACTGGGGAGGTGGGGAGTCCACTGCCAACAGCCCTCTAAGCTGAGGCCTGGGGGTTGAGGAGAAAGGGGAAGAATGTTCTGGGTGGAGGGAGTGGTACACTCAAGGGCTGTGGTAGGAGAGAACGGGGACCACGCAAGGGATGGAAAGAAGCTCCCCCTGGCTTGACAAGGAAGGGGGGGCTGCCCCAGTGAAGCTGGACACAAAGGCGAGGCCAGGCCTCAGGCCCTTCATGAGCCAGGCTAAAGAGCTGGCTTTTATATTTTATTTATTTATTTACACTATTAATTTGAAAAACAGCAAGGGAGAGAGAGAGAGAGTGGGAGAGAGAGATTGAGAGTTTGAGAGATCAATCTTCCACCTGTTGGTTCACTCCCCAAATGCCCATAACTGCCAGTGTAAAGCCAGGAGCTCCATCCAGGTCTGTCACATGGTGGCAGGGACCCAAGTACTTGAGCCATCATCTGCTGTCTCCCAGGATGCCTTAGAGGGAAGCAACCCCCCACCCTGCACTGTGAGCTTGGTGAGGTCAGGACTGCATATATGGTGTCCCCAGGGTACAGCAGCCAGGACTGGAACCAGACACTCTGAGATGCGATGTGGATGTTCCAAGTAGCATCTTAACTGATGTGCCAAACTCCTGGGAGTCTGACTTTATCCTGAGGCAGCAAGAAGTCAGCCAATGGAGTGTGTGAGTGCGTATGGGTGTGTTTGTGTGTGTGCAAGACAGAGAGACATAAAAGTGAGTGGATTCTTCCAGTGACTGCCCCTTGAGCTCTGTGGGAGAAGCAGGCACCTCCTGCCCAGCAGGGTCATCATAACAAAGAGGCTGATATTTCATCACCATTGCAGGATGTAATCAAAGACAACACAGAGCTAATGAGTCAGAGCACAAGTGTAGATGAGTCAGAAGGGTTGTGTGGAAAAACAGCACGGTGTGGGAAAGAGGGTTAATGTACTTTGGATGGCTCCTGCTGTGAGCTCAGTGACTTATTGAGAATTTGTTCATTGAGTGGCCTTTGGGGACCGCACAGAATTGCCCAACTCCCCCTAGCAGTCTCTGAAACCACAGCAGGGTGAAGAAGTGTGGGCTAATGATGCCAGGCCCATAACCCACGGATTCAGTCCCGAAGATTACCCTTCTAAGCATAGAGGGCTTACCTGTCACCAAAGAGAGAGTAGGGGAAGGCAAAGGCAGGACCATCTGGGGTGCAGAGCAAAGGCTTCACCGCTACATGGGCCAGGGAGCCACGTAGACTACGAGGCCGAAGCCCGGGGAAAGGCTTGCCAGTCACCCACGTTGCTCCTCCCACCCCAACCTGGTCCACTCCTCTCTCTGAGACCCCCAAGGTGGCCTTTCTGGACATGTTAGTGATGTAAGAGGAGCTCTCTAGCTAAGCCAGTATTAGGAATTGGTTCATCTATTTGCCTTTTAGCCCTACCTTTCTTTCGCAAAAGGAATGGCTATGATACATTGGGATGGGTGCATGTAGGTATATTTTGATGAAGGAAGCAAGTTAGGGAAGGTTTATGCATGATGGTGTAACATGGGAGCCTTGACTGATGCTGAAAGCAATGAGGAAAGGTTCACTCTTTACACAAATGCACCAAGTCCTGTGGCAAATGCTCTTTTCCCCAAAAGGCCACAGCAATAATTCCAGGCCCCACCTATTCTTCTGGAAGCTTGCCACTTCCCAGAAAAATGAGTTCTATTTCCCTACCCTTGAGCTTTTGCAACCATTCAAGGAACTGGACGTGATGCCGTGTGGCTCTCCCTGGTGTGCACGCTTGTTCTTACTCGCTCGCTCTTGCTCTCACTCTCTCAGTGTGTTCCATCTCGGAATCTGACCACCTAGTGGTGAGGATGCCCAGGACGTGGTCCCTACATGGCTGGGCCCTACACCAATATGACTAGTGTTCTTATAAGAAGAGGCAACTGGGACACAGGTGCACACAGAGGAAAGATCAAGTGAAGGCACGGGGAGAAGATAATTATCTCCAAAGCTGAGAAAGAGGCCTTGGAAGAAACTATTCTGTAAACATCTTGATTTTGGACTCGTACCTCCAGAGTTCGGAGAAAATAAATTCAAATTGCCTAAGCCACCTAGGCTGTAGTCCTTTGTTATGACAGCCCTAGGAAGCTAATCTAGTGCTGAGAGAGTCTGTGTGAGTCAGGATTGCCTTGCCCAGGACAGTGGTGGAGGAAGCATTGGAATTAGTTTTAAAAGGATGAGCTCAGCAGTTGATGTTGTGGCACAGTGGGTTAAGTCACTGCCTGGGACACTGACATCCCATAGGAATGTTGGTTCAAGTCCCAGTTACTCCACTTCTGATCCATCTCCCTGGTAAAGTGCCTGGGAAAGCAGCAGAAGATGCCCCAAGTACTTTGGCCCCTGCCACCCATGTGGGAGACCTGGATGGAGTTCCAGGCTCCTGTCTTTGGCCTGACCCATTCTCAAACATTGTGGCCATTTTTTTTTGGGGGGGGGGGAGTGAACCAGGGGATGGAAGAGCTCTCTCTTTTTCTCTGTTTCTTCCCTCTCTTTCTGTAACTCTGGCTTTCAAATAAATATTTAAAAAAATAGAAGAGCCTAATGATACTAGGTTAGAGTAAAGGCAGGGCTTAGGAGGTGGCTAGCTGGTGGTGATGGTGGCTTACAGGGTTAGAGGCATTTACAACAGTAGAGATAGAGTACACACAATTATGCTGGGGCAAGGGGTGGTGGTGGGGGTGGGGGAGATTTGACCTAGCTGTTAGGATGCTGGTCAGGATGTCCTCATCCCAGTTTGGAGTTCTTGAGTCTTATCCCCAACTCTGACTCCAGCTTCCTGCTTATGGGCACCCTGGGAGGCAGCAGTGATGGCTCATGTACTTGGATTTCTGTCCCCTACTTGGGAGACCTGGATTGAATTGTTGGCTCTTGGCTATGGCCTTGGCCCAGATCCACCATTGTGGGCATTTGGGGAGTGAATCAATGGATGGAAGATCTCTACATCTCTCTCAAATAAATACATTTTTAGAAGAGAAAAGCAGTTATACCAACCTATCCCAACTCTCTTCCTGAATACTGCAGGTCACCTTAGTCACTGTTTAGGGGACAGGCATTGAAAGTCCCTTTCCTCATTCATACAAATACAAGCAATGGAACACCTGCTATGCTGGGACTCGAAGTTCCAATCTGCAGATATTGCTAGGAGAAGGGGCATTGATTTTCTGAGTCTATGGCTTTCTGAGAGGGAAAATGACAGTCTTATTTCACCTGTTCCCCTCAACTGAAAACAAAAACCAAAAAACAAAAAAAGTGCTCCCAATCAAGTTCACATGGCCAGACAGGTGGCAAGCTCCATAAGTGAAACTATTTTTGGGGAAGTAGAGAGCCTTTCCTGGGAGGGCTGGCCCGGCCACGCTTGTGGCTGGCATGGCTGGAAGCACCCCACTGCAGTTTTCCCCACCCAGTGGTTGGCTCTTGGCAAGACTGGCTGGAGTGTGAACTTCCAAGAATTCTCTCAGTGGCCATCCTGGATGTCACGGTGGTGTGGGCAGGGATCTGGACCAGCAAGGACATCCCAGCAACCGTGGGCCTGTCCTGGGTAATCACCCAGGCAGTGGGAACTGACCGTATTGGTAGACTAGCCAGGTTCTGGGCTCCTCTTCTTGGAAGTTTAGATGGAGACTGGCCCTTCATGGGGAGTAAGTTCTCAGCGTTCTTGGATATGTTGGGGCTGGAGTCTAGAAAGAGGTGTTTGACCTCTATTGTTGAGGTATCAGGTGCTTGAGCTGTTAACTAAAAAAAACAATATAAAGTAAAACAAAACAAGTGAATACAGTACGCGTCCTTGTGTTGCTCTTGATCATGTGAGGCAGGACATCCAGAGCCAGGCTCAGCTCAGAGCGGGGAGGGTCCGCAGGCTTTGTGGTTATTGAGGGTCCTTGCCTCCCACCCTTTTGTAGCAGAGGACACTAAGGTTTTGTATTGTTTAAAAATTTACTTTACTTTTTTTTTTTATGACAGGCGGAGTGGACAGTGAGAGAGAGACAGAGAGAAAGGTCTTCCTTTTGCTGTTGGCTCACCCTCCAATGGCCGCCGCGGTAGGCGTGCTGCGGCCAGCGCACTGCGCTGATCCGATGGCAGGAGCCAGGTGCTTCTCCTGGTCTCCCATGGGGTGCAGGGCCCAAGCACTTGGGCCATCCTCCACTGTACTCCCTGGCCACAGCAGAGAGCTGGCCTGGAAGAGGGGCAACCGGGACAGGATCGGTGCCCCGACCGGGACTAGAACCCAGTGTGCCGGTGTCGCAAGGCGGAGGATTAGCCTAGTGAGCCGCAGCGCCGGCCTAAAAATTTACTTTACTTCTCACACACACGCACACACACACACATACAGCACACTTATGTGCTGGTTCACTCCTCGAATGCTTACATGGCCCAGGCTGGCCAAGTGGAATCCAGGAACCGGGAATTCAATCCAGATGACCTAACGTGGGCAGCAGGAATGCATTTACTTGAGCCATTACTGCTGTGCCTTAGTAGGGAACTGGAACTGAGAGCAGAGCCAGGGCTGAACCCAGGCTCTCCAATACGGAGTGTGGGTGTTCCAGGTGGCGTCTTAACCACTGAGCCAAGGCCTGTCCCTGAAGTTTAAGTATTCATCTTTGTAGTGAGGATTCTGGAGAGCAGGTGATGTCTTGCTCACGTGTGCATCCTCCAAGGCCCAGGTACCCACTAGGGGTTGGGATCTGCTGCCCAATCAAGATGGTTTACTCTCCCCACTCCACATACTGCCTTGTATGTTTTTTAAAGATTTATTTTATTTATTTGAAAGGCAGAGTTATAGAGAGAGGTAGAGACAGAGAGAGAGGGCTTCCATCTGCTGGTTCACTCCCTAGATGGCCACAACGGCCGGAGCTGCGCCGATCCAAAGCCAGGAGCTAGGAGCTTCTTCTGGGTCTCCCATGCAGGTGCAGGGGCACAAGGACTTGGGCATCTTCTACTGCTTTCCCAGGCCGTAGCAGAGAGCTGGATTGGAAGAGCAGCAGCTGGGACTTGAACTGGCACCCATATGGGATGCCAGCACTTCAGGCCAGGGTTTTAACCTGCTGCGCCACAGCGCTGGCCATACTGCCTTGTCTTTCTTTTTTTTTTTTTTTTTTTTGACAGGCAGAGTGGACAGTGAGAGAGAGAGAGAGAGAAATGTCTTCCTTTACTGTTGGTTCACCCTCCAATGGCCGCTGTGGCTAGTGCACTGCGACCGGCGCACCGAGCTGATCCGAAGTCAGGAGCCAGGTGCTTCTCCTGGTCTCCCATGGGGTGCAGGGCCCAAGGACTTGGGCCATCCTCCACTGCACTCCTGGGCCACAGCAGAGAGCTGGACTGGAAGAGGAGCGACCGGGACAGAATCCAGCGCCCCGACTGGAACTAGAACCTGGGGTGCCGGCGCTGCAGGCGGAGGATTAGCCTAGTGAGCCACGGCGCCAGCCACTGCCTTGTCTTAAAACAGCTCCCTTCCTGCCCCCAAAGCCAGAGTCCCAGGATCCCCTTACTTCAGGATTCTCAGAAGCTCCTAACTAGGAATAGTCTTTTTGGCTTCTGCTTCCCCGTTGTCCAGATGGTATGGGGAATGAGACATCCAGGTGGTACAAATATTCTGGTGTGTGTGTGTGTGTGTGTGTGTGTGTGAGAGAGAAAGAGACACAGAGAGAGAGACAGAGAGAGAGAGAGATATTGATTGATTGATTGATTGAGATTGCTTAGTTCCCTTTGCCACAGTCTGATTCCTTTGTCAGGAGTGCCTGTCTGTTCCCTGACCCAGGTTGTCTGTGTGGACAACCCTAGTGATTCAGGAATCGGATCCATAATTCTCAGAGCCCAGGTCTTCTTCAAACAAATCTGGAGATGAAGAAGGAAAAAAAAATCTGGCCAAGGGCTGGGCTGGGCTCAGGATGTGGCTTTGTGGGTGATATCTCTTGTCATGGGCTGGTGTTTGCATCTCACAGCTCGTCATATTCTTTCACATTCTCTTTTGAGCAGAGACTGGTGATTTTAATGAGCACAGCCCCCACAGAGGGGTGAATTTCACCTATTTTTGACAGTCTTGTTTAATTTCTTGCAGGGATTGCTCCTCTCCCTCTTGGATATTCCAGTCTGATGCTGGGAGCTTGCTGGTCTTCCCACTTCGCGCTCTCTTTACTCTGCAGGGGACGGGGGCTGTCTCTTTGGTGAAAGTTGCCTGCCTGAGCTGGGCCAGGCACCTGGTGTTTCACTTGTGTCATCTCAAATGCGGCAAACACCTTGCATGATGGGGTTTCTGCCGAGACTACAGGAGGTTAAATAACACGTCCAAGGTCACAGACAGCATTAAGTGGAGGAGACTAGATCTGATCTGAGGGGTTTCTGATTCCAGGGTCCATGTTCTTAACCCAGGAGCTCCTGGGCTTTGGATGAAGTGGGAAGGGACTCACAGCTGGGTGCTGTCTGGGTGAGTGTTGTGGGAGGGATGCCAAGGATACAGTGTCAGGGACTTTGTCTCTAGCTGGCTGGTCTGAATGCTCTAAGCCCCACAGTTGATGGCATTTGCAGGCCAGTTGGATGCAGGCAGTGTTCCTAGTCTCTCTGTAGCCTTCTCTGTCGACTGCTTCCAGGATGCATAGCCTGGTGGTCAAAATGTGCACAAAGGAGAGAGCTGCCTTTGCCCCACCCCAGGATGCAGGGCTGCCTTGGCATCACTCTGCCTGCACACAGCCTTTCCTCTCCCACCCCACTTCCCACCTCTCCCTTGTCCCCACCCACTGCTGATGCTTGCCTGCCCAGGGCGAGGGGAGGCTGTGGGATGCGGAGCCAGACAGAGGTGTGGAAAGTTAGGAGGCTCAGTCGTGCCTCTCTTCTCCTTCAGAATTCAGTGCAATTTTAAAGGGAGTCAAAGATGGATGGGAAGTCACCCTGTGTGTGGTTTCTCTGTGTGGGGCAGGCATGCTGGGTGGACAGAGAGCCCTTCCTCCCAGCCCTGCTCAGAGCCCCCTGCCTGAGCCCACCTGTTTTTGGCTAAGGTTCTAAAAAAGGAAAAAGATTCACAGAGTCCAGCTGGAGGGGAGCTGACACTGGGAGTATCCATCCTTGGCCTCCTCCTTCAGACAGTCCTCCCAGAAGCTCCAGTGTGTTTGAGTTGTGTCCTAATGGCAAGTGCAAAAGGTCTGGGAAATGCGAGGAGATGGTCTTCCCTCCGCCCTTGCTCCCTCTCGCTGTGAGTAGCCCTGGTCACTGATCACTTGCATGTCTCTGGGGGAGTTCACAGGGTAGAGTCTGGTCTTGTGTTGGGAAGCTGGGGTCTGGGGAGGACAATGACTTGGCTGAGGTCACTCAGTAGACTGAGGACCCAGGCATCTTGGTGCCTGTCTCTGTGTCCTGCCCCCTGCGGGCCTTGCTAACCGCCTGTGAAGAGAAGGCAGCTGATTTTGCAGAGGACAAGGGTGGGCCTCCGGCACTCCTTGGCCTCCAGGTCTGTTGGCCAGGCTCTGCAGCAGAGTGTGGAGCTGGGTGTCCTGGGGGCATGCCAGAGACAGGTCTGCAGGGAGGACGCAACCTGCGTGTAAGAATCAGCCATGAAGCATTTCCTGAGGATGGTAGTAATCAGTTTTCTAGGCCACTCTGAGCTCAGTGCCCCAGTTCCATCAGCCTGGAAACAAAGCCTGAAAGTAGGACAAGGACTTACCTGAAGTCACACCTGTGACAACCCCTTCCCTCCGTGCACTCGTGACACATTTCAGAGACTCATAGGGCACATGGGCTTTTGGGTTGGCTCCTTGGGCAAGGGACGGACCTTGCCCAGCCTCCCTGTCCTTACCCATTTCTCCCTCAAGGGTGTGTTAGCCTCACAACTGTCCAGCAGGAAGGCCTGTGGGTGGTGACGGCTGCTGTCTATTGAGCACCCTCCAAGAGTGAGATGAAGCGGAAGACGGGCCACGTCCTGACATCCACCTGCCTGCCCCCTTCTCCTTTCTGCTCTTCCTTCTCCAGCTCAACTCTTATGGCCCCGCCCCCTTCCACATCCTCCACCTGCCACCCACCTGTGCCTTAATTTGCCAGCTAGAAGAATGCTGAGCCTGTGGGAGGGACCCTGTCTGGGGCAGAGCCCTGTGGTTGGACACACTGGAGCCTAAAAGGCCTTCCAACCCCTCAAACATGCAAAGCTCAGCTCTAATCACAGATATAGGGAGGAGGGCTTCCTGCCCCCTCAGGACCCACCTCAGATCTGCAGCTTCTGCAGGTAGCCCATGGGTCTCAACTGGGGGCACTGTGAGACTTTTGGCAATGTCTGGAGATGGTGTGGTTGCCAGATGGTGTGGATGGCTGAGTGCTACTGGCATTGAGTGAGTAGAGGCTAGGGGTGGGGGTTGCTGCTAAACACTCTCCCATGCATAGGAGGGCTCCCACCCACCCACCCCTGCAACAAAGAATTGTCTGGACCCAAATGTCAGTGGTGCAGACATTGCCTGAGTTACATAGTTCAAGGGAGCCACTTGTAGACACAGGAACTCTGCCTGAAGGCAGTACTGGGCCACATGGGCTAGCAGGGGACAGGGTTCAGTGCCAAGTGCAGATATTTCTATTAAGAAAAGGGCTGGCGGGGCACCGATCCTGTCCCGGTTGCCCCTCTTCCAGGCCAGCTCTCTGCTGTGGCCAGGGAGTGCAGTGGAGGATGGCCCAAGTCCTTGGGCCCTGCACCCCATGGGAGACCAGGAGATGCACCTGGATCCTGCCATCGGATCAGCGCGGTGCGCCGGCCGCAGCGCGCTACCGCGGCGGCCATTGGAGGGTGAACCAACGGCAAAAGGAAGACCTTTCTCTCTGTCTCTCTCTCACTGTCCACTCTGCCTGTCAAAAGTAAAAAAAAAAAAAAAAAAGAAAAGGGCTGGGTGGCCAGGGATACAGTGATGACAAGAGGACACTGGAGTGGCATCTTCAGTGTTGCTGGCTCTCCGGTTAGAGCAGGCTTGGGAGAGAGAAGTGGGCGGCGTCCTCACTGCCAATGGGGCCGCTATAACTAGGCTCTGGGCAACATTCCTGTCCACGGTAATGTAGACCCCAAACACCCATGACCACTGGCCAGAACCTGGCGTGGCAGCCCGGCCTGGGACGAGGGCTCCCCTGAATGGCACTGCTCCGGTATCAGGGCCTGTGGACCAGGCCAGAGCTCACTGGTCATTGTTTGGTGCGGGTGTGCCTGTGCCTGTGTGTGCCTTTTGTTGTTTTAAATCCACTAGAGGGCATCTCAATGCTAAGATGTTCTGGGAGGACAAATGACATTTTGCATGAACTTAGGCTCCCGGCGCTGGGGGTGAGGGGTGTGGGGAGTGGTGGGTGACAGAAAATGGGGTTATTGATTCCTGCCCCTCCTGGCAGCGCCCTCTCCCTGCCAAGCCATGACAACAAGGTAATCTGTGAATTCATGAAGGCAGCAGCCCTGATTCTCCCCGGTGAAGCCAGGCACGATTCAGGAAGTGAAGATGGGAGAAGGACAGGGGCGGATTCCAGTGTGGAATTCCAGGATGGTATGCTACTCTGGGAAGCGAGATCCCTCTGCCTCCCCAGGAGCCACATTGCCATGGTGATGTGGCCTGGTGTGGCCAGGCGGCCTTCAACCCCTAGACCGAGTGCCGAGGAGAGCGTGGCTGCAGCCTCTGGGACTCTCCAAAGGTTCCAAGTGCGGGAGCCAAGACTGCTTCTGAAAACCCTCATTCTGCACAGGCTGGCCCGCCCCGGCCTCCTCGCGTCTGTCCCAGCCGGCAAACCGGCAGACAGGCCCAGGGAGTGGGGCCGCGGAGCCCGAGGCAGGCCGGGGGAAGGCACGGGGAGTTGTGTTGTCTGGCTGTGGACCACGATGCCAGTCAAAAGAGGATAAGGGGGTGTCACCTGGCTGGGGGGCTGGGGTGGGGTAGGGATGATGGGGAGAGGAGGGGGCAGTGGCAAGGGAATCACGGGTAAGAAACAAACGCGTCTCAGCAGGCAGGAAATCTGGGCTGTGTTGGGAATGAAACTCGTTCTTTTGAATTTGGATGCGTAGACAGGTCAGGGAGAGGGAGCACTGCCAATGGGGGTTGTGTTCAGAAGCGGCAGGCTCTTCCCCCTTTTTTTCTGATGGCCCTGTCCAGAGGCCAGCAAACACTGGGTACATACTTGTATATAAAGAGACCTCCCTGCAAAGCCCAGCTCAGCCCCTGGCTTGCTCTGGGACTGTGGGTGAGTTGCTTAACCTTCTCATCTCTGCCTCTCGAGGGATTGCTGCACTGAGTAACTCACATATAATGCACAAGAGGGCCCATCCCATCACGTAGCTCCCAGTTAGTGCCCAGGAAATGTTGACTGCCTTCTCCTGGCAATCTTGAATTTGTGAGGGGATCACTTGGTCATCAGGGAAAAGCAATGAGCAAACATAGCTCATGGATGAGAGCAGAACCAGCCACCAGCCGGTTACCTTGGTGCCTAATAATGGCACTGGCACTAGTTCAGGTGGTGATGCCTGTTTGTTGAAGACTCATGACTTCACATATCCTTTGGGGTGGGCGTTGTGGTGCAGCAGGTTAAGCTGCCCCTCGGGATGTCCACACCCATATAGGAGCGTCTGGAATGGAGCACTGGCTCTACTTCTGATGCAGCTTCCTGCTGATGTGCCTGGGAGGCAGCAGGTGATGGCTCAAGATGTTGGGTCTCTGCCACCCATGACATTCCTGGTCTCTTGCTTTTGCTCTGGCTGAGCCCAGGTTGTTGTGGGCATTTGGGGAGTGAACCAGCAGATTGGATGCTATCTGTTTGTCTGTCTCTTTCTCTCTTTGTCAGTCTGCCTTTCAAACAAATAAGGATGAATAAATATATATCCTCTGTTCCCTTTATTCCTTGACAACTCACAAATGATGAAACAGTCTGAATGATTCAGTGATTTCCCCAAGGTCACATGGGCAGAGCTTTTTTAAGGTGTGTGCATTTAAAAGTCTACCAAAGCTGCTTAAAAGGATTGTTCTGAACTTTATTGAACCCTATTATAGCCTGAGGCACATGGCAAAATCAGTAATACTGATCTTGTCTTTATTTGAAATTTTGATATTTTATTCATCATGAATTTTACATTGATTTTGATTTTTTAAAATAGCACATCAGTCCCATTTATGTTGATTTCCAGGTCAGTGGCTGCCCTGCTTCCCCTGTGCCCCTACAGTTGTATTGCAGCATTGCTAGGTGGTGTGCCCCGGGCGTTGGCTCTCAAAGACACAGTGCGCGAGAGCAAGAGGTCATTGTTCACCAGAGAAACAAGAAAGTGGTTCTTTCCATATGGAAAGAGGTCTGCCCAGGAGGGCCCAGGACCTGCAAGCGTGGTGGGCACGAGGGCTAAATCCACCGGCAGGCAGGAAGAGTCAACCTTCTCCACAGTCAGGCTATCTCGTGATCAGTAAATAGTGCAGACTCGGTGACGTAAGATGCTCCTGTCTGTAAGTCAACTATATCATCAGAAAGAACGTGACAAAGTGGGAGAACTCGGATATTGTTAGTGCAAATGCAAGTTGGTATGGTTTCTTTGGCAGCATCTACTGAAACCAGAACTTTGCATTCCTTTAATGTGCATGTCCTTGGGCCAGGACAGCCCCATTCTGGGTATCCACTCTACAGATACTCTGGCTGTGGGTGCAAGAGGCATTTAGAGCACTTTATCACAGCTTCACAATGCATTATGTGTCCATCCATGTGAGTGTATGAATTAGGGTACCTCCATGCTATGGAGAACTGGGTAACAATGAAAAGGTAGTAAGTTGGCCTAATATGTATTAAAAAATAGCCAGTCAGGCCGGTGCAGTGGCTCAATAGGCTAAATCCTCCGCCTGCAGCGCTGGCACACCTGGTTCTAGTCTCGGTTGGGGCGCCGGATTCTGTCCCGGTTGCCCCTCTTCCAGGCCAGCTCTCTGCTGTGGCCCGGAAGTGCAGTGGAGGATGGCCCAAGTGCTTGGGCCCTGCACCCACATGGGAGACCAGGAGAAGCACCTGGCTCCTGGCTTCAGATCAGCACGATGTGCCGGCTTCAATGCGCCGGCTGCGGCAGCCATTGAAGGGTGAACCAACTGTCCACTCTGCCTGTCAAAAAATAAATTAAAAAAAAAAAAAAAGAAAAAAAAATAGCCAATGTCAAAAATGGAAAGTGAGTAAAGAAAAATTCAAAGAGTAAAGAGAAACAAAACAAAACAAAACAAAAATCAGGGCAGAATAAAACCTGCTGTTTTGCCATTTTGCGTCTCAAGACTTGAAGTCTGCTTAAAAACTCCAAGCAAAACTATGTACTTAAATGTATGTGATTTCACTGAACAGCCCAGAAGGATGCAAAAAGATAGGTCAGTGTGGTTATTCTGGGCAAAAAGCGAGTAGTCAGCAGGAAGGAGCTTCCTTTCAACTCTCTGGCTTGATTAAATGTAGGAAGGTTCCTTAAAAAGCTCGTAGAAAAATGGGATCAAAAGATAGGCTTATTTTGGGGCAAAAAGTTTGAACTCAGGGCTGGCTTTGTGATGCAGTGAGCTAAGCTGCCTCTTGCAATGCTGACATCCCATATCAGAGTGCTGCTTTGAGTCCTGGATGCTCTGCTTCCCAGCCAGCTCCCGCTAATGTGCCTGTACAAGAAGATGGCCCATGTGGGAGACCCGTGATGGAGTTCCAGGCTCCTGGCTTCAGCCTGGCTCAGACTTGGCCATTTGTGGAGTGAACCAGTGGCTGAAAAATTCTCTCTCTTTCTGTCTCCCACTCTTCTCTACAAATACATAAATATTAAATAATTGTTTTTGAATTGATATATTGTTTTTTCCTAACATGCATTTTCCATAAATTGTTGAAGAACCCATATGTGTATACATATACATATATGAAATTAATGTTCATATATTATATTAGTATATGAATATGGCCTGTATTTTTTTTAAACTTTTATTTAATGAATATAAATTTCCAAAGTACAGCTTATGGATTACAATGGCTTCCCCCCCTCAAACTTCCCTCCCACCCGCAACCCTCCCCTTTCCCGCTCCCTCTCCCATTCCATTCACATCAAGATTCATTTTCAATTCTCTTTATATACAGAAGATCAGTTTAGTATATATTAAGTAAAGATTTCAACAGTTTCCACCCACATAGCAACACAAAGTGAAAAAATACTGTTGGAGTACTAGTTATAGCATTAAATAACAGTGTACAGCACATTAAAGACAGAGATCCTACATGATATTTTTTAAAAATTAATTAATTTTCTATGCAATTTCCAATTTAACACCAGGTTTTTTTTTTCATTTTCAAATATCTTTATATACAGAAGATTGATTCTGTATATACTAAGATTTCATCAGTTTACACCCACACAGAAACACAAAGTGTAAAAATACTGTTTTAATACTAGTTATAGCATCACTTCACATTAGACAACACATTAAGGACAGATCCCACATGAGATGTAAGTACACAGTGACTCCTGTTGTTGATTTAACAATTTGACACTCTTGTTTATGGCGTCAGTAATCTCCCTAGGCTCTAGTCATGAGTTGCCAAGGCTATGGAAGCCTTTAGGGTTCGCTGACTTTGATCTTATTCCGATAGGGTCATAGTCAAAGTGGAAGTTCTCTCCTCTCTTCAAAGAAAGGTACCTCCATCTTTGATGGCCCCATTCTTTCCACTGGGATCTCTCTCGCAGAGATCTTTCATTTAGGTCTTCTTCTTCTTCTTCTTTTTTTTTTTTCTTTTCCAGGGTGTCTTGGTTTTCCATGCCTACAATACTCTCATGGGCTCTTCAGCCAGATCTGAATGCCTTAAGGGCTGATTCTGATGGCCTGTATTTTTAAAAAAATATTTTGAGGCAGAAAGAGAAAGAGAGAGGGAGAGAGAGAGCATTCCCATTCACTGGTCCACTCCCCAAATGCCTGTAATGGCTGAGGCCAAAGCCAGAACCCTGGAACTCTCTCCATGTCTCCCACATGGACAGCAGGAACCCCACTACATAGGTGATGACTGGTGTCTCCCAGGGCACACATCTGCAGGACGTCAAAATCAGGAGCTGGAGTTAGGTCTTGAACTCCCACACTCCAGTATGGAACATGGGCATCTTGACTGCCTGGACAAGTACCTGTCCCCTTGTCTATTTCTTTAAGAAATAATTTTAAAAGAACTTCTTAAAATAAGTAATTTTAAAGGAAGCAATAATGTAAGCTATTTTCTTAGAAGTCCTTTCTTGTATTGATAGTGCGCACGGGATGAACTCCTTCTGCGCACAAAGCTCAGGCGGTCTGTGTGCACACTGCCCATGGGGAGAGTCTGGGGAGTTCATCTGTTGCCACCTAGATCAATCATTACCACCCTCTGTGTTATTTTTTTTTCTTTCAGAATTTTAGGCAAGAATATCAGCATGGGATCAGCTCAGTAGTGGTAACAAATAAAACCTTAGGGCTCAGTGACTTAACCCTCCCTTTTAACCTCCCTCACCCTCACACCACCCCAATGCGAGTGAAGTGAATCTCTAGGGCACCTCTCTACCAGGGGGTGGCTGAGGGTCCTGGCTGTTCCGATTTTGTGGCTGTACCATGCTAATGTGTAGCTTCTGGAGTCACTGCAGCCTGGAAGGAGAATGCTGGAGGCCACAGGGGCTGGCATTGCTGGGTTTGTAAATGGAAGACACAATTTCCTCCCATAGCTCATTGGCTGGGACTAGTCACATGACTGCAATCCAACTGCAAAGGAATCTGGGAAAGTTAGGAGAACACATGACTGTTCAACAAGAATTCTCTCTGTCACAGTGAGAGGATACGAAAAACATGGGTTACACCCTGAAATAAAAACCACCTCTGCAAAAACAGCCAACACGGGAGGCTGTTTAGGACCCTGAAGGTTCCTTGTGGGCAGGAACTCTTGCTAATTTTTACCCAGGTCCCTGCCCTATTGGTTAGAAAAGGATATGTTTGCAGAGTCACCAGATATCCTAACTGAAAACATCTCTGTAATTTCTTTTGGGAAATTTCCTTCTCTACCAGTTTATAATTGCACAAGGCAATCAATTGCATTTCTTTTGGTTGTTCTTTCCTGTTTTATCTCCTGTGCCTCAAAGTTAGGTCTTTGAAAATACTTGACAGTTTGCAGAACTGGCAGTGTTGGTCAAGATAAAGGGAGCAAAGGCATGAATATTTTGAATGAAGAATATGATTTCACTACAGTTCTAGCAGAGAGTAAAACATATAAGAAAGGGGAGAACATTTGGCTCAGTGGTTAAGTCATTGCCTGGACTCTGGCATCCTGTGTTAGAGCGCTTGATCTGAGTCCCAGCTCAGCTTCCAATCCAGCTTCCCGCTAACGCGCATCCTGAGATGTGGCAGGTGATGGCTTATGTATTTGGGTCCCTGCCACCCATGTGGGAGACCTTTTGGATCCTTGGCTCCTGGCTTAGGCCTAGCCCTGCTCCAGCTGTTGAGGTAATTTGGAGAATGGGTCAGCAGGTGGAAGATCTGTCTCTCTGCCTCTCTGCTTTTCAAGTAAAAGTGAAAATAAATAAACAAAATTCTCTAAAAAGTAATAAGAAAACAGTCTCACTTATTTAATATCAACATATCTTTTGAAAGTCTTGTTTGTTTTAGCCCAAAGAGCCATTACCTAGGTTGAGTGAGCATCTTTTCTCTACCAGACTTGACCTTAGCCATTTAAAACAAAATTATGTCATTAAAATAAGATATAGTTGGGGCCGACGCTGTGGCAGAGCAGATAAAACTGCCTCCTTCAATGCTAGCATCCCATATGGGCACTGGTTCAAGTCCTGGGTGCTCCACTTCTAATCCAGCTCTCTGCTATGGCCTGGGAAAGCAGTGGAGGATGGCCCAGTTCCTTAGGCCCCTGCACCCACGTAGGAGACCAGGAAGAATCTCCTGGCTCCTGGCTTTGGATTGGCACAGCTCTGGCCATTGTGCCCATCTGGGAAACAAACCAGCGGATGAAAGACCCCCTCCACCCCTGTGCCTCTGCCTATATGTAACTCTACCTCTCAAATAAACAAATAAATCGTTTTAAAAAAGATATTGTTGAGTTTCAAGGAGATAGATCATAGACTCTGAAGGTAGTCTTCCAAGAAATGTGAGGAATTGATTCTCTGGTGTGTCTTAGGAACATGGCTTCCTTAGGGTCTACCTTTGTAAGAAGGTCCTGAAGTTGGAGGCTTGATGACCCACAGGTTTGTTCAACAAAATTGTTAGTTGCTATTAATCTTCAGTTATGCCTCCAGCAAGCTTGGGTTTAACCCACTCAACTCTCTACCCTAGTGACATGGATTTTTTGAAGCTGCACTGAGAGTTGAAGAGGGATCCACTAGATGATCTTAAGAAATAGTTTGGAAGCACCACTGTTCCAAAGATGGGAAGGCCGGCAGTAAATCTGAGCCTTGACCAATGTATGGCCCATTTTCTTTTAGTTCCTCCCGCCTTCCTTCAGTGTCATGGCCGTGACAGCCCCCTAGCTTCTGTCCTTGTCTCTTCCTGTCCCCAGATGCTCCTATCAGATTCACCTACCTAACACTCCTCCCTGATCATGGCACTCTTGGAGGGAAAAGCACTTGGTTTTCAAAGTCTGCTCTCTCAGCCCCTCCCTCCCTGGCTCACTTTGTTTTCTTCTGCTTCCTGACACACACCCTTTTCTCCAGGCATGTCTGTCTCCTCCACGTCCCATAAACATTCCATCCTTGACTTGTTGTCTCTGCGCATTTGTTCAGAGACTCCGCGAGCCTGGAATGCGTTCCCAGATCCACATCATAGAAGTGCTTGACACCACCCAGTGAATGGGCTGCCGGTTTGTCATTTCTAGTGCGTGTGCCTGTGTGTAAAGCAAATCCCGCTTCCAGAGTGCTGGAGCTTTAGCTTCAGAGGTGCATCTTGATTTGTGCTTTGCCTTTGATTGGCTGTGAGCCCAATTTTTCGTTTCACATTTTTCTGCTTCTTAGTTGCTGCCAATCTATAAACCAACGCTTAAATCCTTCAAGGAAGTTCCTTTAATAAAAGCATCATCTTTGATAGAAAGCGAGGAAGTCATCCCTGCATTTTAAAAACTTGTTAAAAGCTTGGATTCTTGCCAACTGAATCTTCTTAAAACGGGGCCTGCTTGTGTGTGTGTGTCAAAGAACTTCTTTCCAGTTTGGGATTCCAGGGTGCGATATACAAAAGCCATCTTTAGGGTTTATGTCACCACATCCTCTGAGGGTTTCTTTTCTCACTTCTGTTGTGGAGGTCTGAGCTTCAGCCAACTCGTATATCTGTGGTATATATCAGGGACTGGGTGGCCAGGTGGATCTACCCACGTTTTTGTTTTGGGCTTTGTTTTATTTTGTTTTGATGGGAAAGGCTTACAAGACTGAACATTTAGGAGCTGGTAATTAACTCTCGGACTAAGATCTCTTGGTGATTGATACAAAGGGTCACCTTGGCCTCCTACGGCTTTGTACTGCATGTGAGGCAGGAGAGGATGTGTTAGCTTGATGTGTGGATGACTCGTGGACAAGTAGGGGGGATGCTACTGATAATCAGATTTCTGATCTGATTTGCCCTGAATCCTCTGGGAATGGGAGCAGTAAGAAGAGGGAAGAAAAGGAGAGTGGTTCACTTTCCACAGTAGTAGTGGCCTTATGACTGCAGTCTTGGGACCCAGCATAAAGCGGATAGGTTGTGAGTAGAGTAGGGATGATGGCATGTGACTTTCCAAGCTTGGTTCTTCTGGAAGTTTCGTTCTTGGGACAACCACCGTGATGCAAGGAAGCTCAAGCCACCACACGGAGAAGTCGTGTGCAAGCGTCTTACTGATGTCTACTGCTGAGGTCCCAGTCAGCAGCCTGCAAACCACCAGATAACACCTCAAGCTCGTTCCAGCGCCTCATCTTCAAGTCAGCTCCAGCATGAATCTTCCCAGCAGAGGCACCAGGCATGTGCAACAGCATCAACTACTCCACATGCCCTCCTGAGATTTCTGACTTCGAGAATCCCTGAGTGTAGTAAAAGGTACCAGGCAGTCAGGGAGGTCTGTTTTTGCAGCAACAGTAACCAGAGCGGAGAGCTGTTTCTCCAAGATGGGTAGAAAGGATTTGGGAGGGAATGAATGTGTTCTGTAGGGAATGAGTCCTATCTGTATGATCTGCAAATGAGAACAGAAAAAAGCAAGGGCAATTTGTCAGACGCCCATGATCTTACCCTCTTGACCTGGATGGGGGATTTGGACTGGGGCTTTAGTATCAATGATTGCTCTCATGACAGCCAGCCAACCAGGTGCTGCTTTCTTCCTGCCCCTGTGAACCTAGTGCGTTCCAGCTTGGGGACCTCAGATCTACTAACTACATCTATCACATTTAGAGTAGAATCAGAGAGACTGGCCAGGTTCATTCCTTATTGCAGGGGAAGAAAATCTTGCTAAATAATGTAAAGCTTAGTTGGCACTTGTGATTCTTTCTGGTGCATTCTAAGTAGTGGATACAGTGAGATAGAGGAAATGGCCTCAAGGCATCCCTGTGTTGCTGATTTGGTGTGTCACTCTCCATGTTTCTCTCAGGGTGCTGCCTAGACAGGAAGGACTGAGGGCCATGCAGAATTCTGTTGGGTGGTGGGTGCAGTAAAAGCTGCTGCTCTTCATACCCACAAATCTCCTGTCAACTCTTCTTTGCACCTGCTATGCCCAGTGCGTTCCTTAGGGTGTCATGAATAAGTGTCATGAAAGTAACCTCCCCAGTGTAAGAAGACATCGCTCTTGGAAGACTGGCAAAAGCCTATCAGTCTCCAAGAATCAGCTCAGGTATTATTTCTTCCAAGTAATCCTTCCTGAGTCCTCCCTTCTGTCCCCTTTCCTCTCATCAGTGATGCCTCTTGTCGACCACAAGCCCCTTGTGGGACTGTCTTTAATCTTTGTGTTTCTAGTAACACTTGGTTATGAACACATCCCACTGGAGAAATGTTTAATTAAAAAAGTGGAAAAATCCGCATTGTCAGCACTTGATGCATGTCTTCCAGGAGTTTTCTATGTATATTTTGTGGTGTAATTGCAATTATAATGAACATACAAGTTTGTAACCCACTGTTTTCATTTTATGCTTGCTGTGTTTCAGATGTGTTTCCTTCATTGTAACAGACTTCCAAATCTTAGTAATACCAATAATAACTCCATTTATTATGTAGCTGTTGTATGCCAGGGATGGTACCAGAGGCTCTATACACTTTTTTTTTTAAGATTTATTTTATTTATTTGAAAGACACAGTTACAGAGAGAAGTAGAGCCCAGAGAGAGAGAGGTCTTCCATCTGCTGGTTCACTCCTCAGTTGGCTGCAATGGCTGGAGCTGCGCCAATCCGAAGCCAGGAGCCAGGAGCTTCTTCCAGGTCTCCCACACAGGTGCAGGGGCCCAAGGACTTGGGCCATCTTCTACTGCTTTCCCAGGCCATAGCAGAGAGCTGGTTTGGAAGAGGAGCAGCCAGGACTAGAACCGGAGCTCTTATGGGATGCCGGTGCTGCAGGCGGAGGATTAACCTACTGCGCCACAGCGCCGGCCCCTCTATACACTTTCTTATTTAATCTTTCCAATTTTCAAGATGAGTGACATTAGCTCCACTTTACAGATGGAGAAACTGAGGCTCAGACAGCTCCAGCAGCCTGTCAACAGTAGCCAGCTGACAGAGACTAGATGGGCCTCTGTTTTCAATACTCCTATTCCTACTATTGAACAATGCTACTCCCTATCATTTTTAGTGATTTCATAATACTACTCTTTTGTGTGGATATGCCATAATTTGCTTAACCATTCCCCTGGTTTTGCTCATTTAGGGTATTTACTGATTTTCGATATTATAAACAATGGGGCAATGAACATCATTGTGCTAATAGACTCCCCCCCGCGTTTGGATTATCGCCTTGGAATCAAGTCGCAGAAGTGGAATTACTGGGTTAAAGGGTAGGCCTGTGTTTATGGCTTCTGATACTTATTGCCAAATTGCTTTCCCAGAGGACTGTGTTTATCCTAACAGGCTCACTTTACGGGACCAAGGGAGCCACCGCGCTCCTGCAGGATGTCAGGTTGCCCTCTCGCCACTAGAGGGTGTGAGAGGACATCGCTCAAGTCAGGAGCTTGGCCCCTCTGAGAAATCCCCAAATTTGCTGGAAGAGCCTTCGGAGTGGACTGGGAGGGAGATGAGGATGCTTAACGAGTGAGAAGCTCAAAGCCAGGATCGACTGACTTTTCTAGATTCCCACTGAAGGCAGGATGGTTTATGATCTAGACTCGGGAGGAGAGAACAGGAACAGGGCCCCAGAGGCCCAGGGTTTGAGCTTGGTCATGCCACCTCCCGCTGGGTAGCCTTGGGTAACTGACCCTCCCCTGTATGTCTCTAAGGACTTTGAACCGCAAATCTTCATGCCAATGAGAGAGGCACAACTCCGAGTGCCTTGGTGCAGAGAGTGCGTCTTGCCCACGTCTGGAATGTCCAAACAGCAGTAGAGTACAGCAGATGGTGGCTGGATGAACATCAACAGAATGAGAACAGACCTCGGCCGTGGGTGTGGGGAGGCTGGCACCGAGCTCAGCTATGTGGCTCCCAGTCCCTATGGAAGGAGGAGTGCTGCTGGCTGTTTACATCTGAGATGTTGAAGACGGAAGGACACTTGGCTGTGACCTTCCTTGTCTGCAGCCCTGGGGAAAAAAACAGGCCCAGCCGATTAGGATAAGGCCATCGAGGTCTTTCTTTTGCAGTCAGCATTTGTGGAGCATCTTGAATGTGCTGGACTCAGTGTCAGGCTTTGGAGAGCTGGTTGTGAAGAGGCCCTGGCTTCAGGGAGCTTAGAGTTTGCCAGTGGGATGAGCCACCCATAATAAACCTTAAACAAAGGGGGTGCCCTCTGGGGAGTGAGGCACATAACATTGGAAAAATGTATTCGCCCCAGACAGTCCTAGAAAAGAAATTTTTAAAAACCTATTCCTTGGATCCCAAGTCCAATCGCACATGTAGTAGATGTTAATTCACACGAGTGTGAGAGTTTTAGCTGTCAGCTATCACTGCAATAGTGCTGCCTAACGAACAGTCCCAAGTTCAGGCAGCAACAGTGGTCTTTATTAGTAATGTTTAGTATGTTCCAGGCCTGTGGGCAGCTGGGCTGCTTCTGCCCCACAAGTCTCTCGTTCTTCTGGGAAGAGCAGGTTCCCCAGGGCAGGGTCTCCTCACGCTGTAGGAAGAACAAGAGGGGAAACTTCTCCTGCCTTCACATTCAGGCGCTCCCCAACTTAACAAGGTTTGATCTAAAAACGTTTTGGCTTTTCCATGGTGTTCAAGCCATGCATGTTCTGTAGAAGCTGTGCTTTATATTTTGAAGGCTTTTTTTTTTAAAAACTTTATTTTGATAAGATTTCCTACTCATAAGAAAGTTGAGTGGTATAAAGAAACCCCATGTACTGTTGACTCACTTGTTAATAGTTTGCCCTTGGCTTATTATCAGATCTATCTATCTGTATTCTCTAACCATTCTAACCACTTGTGGGGTGGTCCTGCCCCAGGATGCTGGCTGTGCAGTGGTCTCAGCTCCCAGGCGGCCACATGATCACCAAGGGGCAGCAGTGGATGCTGTCTGATGTGCTATGTTGCCAGTGTTCTGGGGCTACAGAGATTCAACACATTACATGAGATATTAAGCACTTTATTATACGATAGGCTTTGTGTTAGATGAGTTTAGCCAACTGTTGGCTACTGTATGTGTTCTGAGCGTAATGAAGACAGCCGTGGCTAAGGTGTGGTGTTTGCCAGGCGAGCTGTGTCAGTTTTCTACTGGAGATCATGGCCAGACCAAGTCACGTGGCCAAGCCCACTGTTTGTGGGTGGGGGAGCGCGCTCCAGCTTGGGTAGCAGAAGCTGCGAAGTCCCGGCCGAGGGTGTGGGTGTAGCGTGGGGAGCAGCCCTGCAGTCTAGCACAGTGGTCTTGTTGGCTTAGGTGGATCAGGTTTCCTGACTGCAGGCCTTTTCAGAGCCTTTGGAGATGATTCGCTCTAAAGCCCTCACTTTAAAAGAAGGGAACTAAGCCCTGGAGAGCAAGGCAACGTGAGCAGGATTTCTAGCCACTTAGTGGCAGTCTTGCAGTGAGACCTCAGGCCTCGTGACCGCCAGATGAGGGCTTTCCCTCAGCCCACATGGGTAGGGCACTTGGTCACACTGGGCCGGCCAGACCCGAGGCAGCCGGTGAGGCAGGGGCAGCTGCATGTACAGGAGGCTGGTGTCCTGCTCCCAGGACCCAGAAACAGGGCTCTGAGTGGGCGAGGAAACCTGTGAGGCCCAAGCTTGAGAACTCTCAAGTGGGCAAACGGCTGTGGTGTTGGGCTGTTGGGGTAACCTCGGGCAGGCTATTTCTCCCCTTTATGCCTCAGTTTATCCCTTTGTAATAGAGGGGAGATAGATACAGCAGCCCATAGATTAGCTAATACTTGCTAAGTGCTTACAGCAGCATGGGAATGTACTAGGCACTCCACATAGGTTAGCTATTGTTGTTGTTGTTGTTACTATGGTGCCAGTGTCCCTGCTATCAGTATCCCTAGTTTTAAATTTCCCCACCCCATCAATCCCCTGTTCAACACCCTGTTTTTATTAGTACTAGGTTTTATTAGTACTTGGCAGGTAGTGCCTGCCAAGATGCATCGGAATAATATGTATTATTTAAGATTAAAAGAAAGGGACCTGGAACACTTCAAGGTCCAGAGAAGGAGTAGAGTAACATTTTGGAGATGAGAATCTTGGCTGAGGTCATACTGAATCTCACCTCTGATGGACCGTATGGATCTTCACATAGTTGAGTGGACATGGGTTGAATTAGACTTAAATGAGTAATTCAACCAAAGCTATGCTTCTTAACCTTGGCTACCTATTAGAATCAGCAGGGAAGATTTAAAACAACAGCAACAAAACCCCTTGATGCCTGACCAACCCAGCCCATTAAATCTGGGCAAAGCGTGCATGTGGGTATGAAATTCTGCAGGTGATTCTGACACTCAACTGGATTTGACAGCCACTGTGTGCAGCCTGGGTCTGCAGGAGACAGAAGTTTGCATCCCAGCCCTGCCATTCACTAGTTGTATGACCTTGAGCACCTCAGTATTGTTCCTTTAAAACGAGAATAATCATTACTCTTTGTTGAGATTTTGTAAGGAGCTAGTACAAACCTATGCAACACACTTCCTGCAGCTGGCATATGGAATGAGCTCCCTCCCTCCCTCCCTCCCTCTCTCTCTCTCTCTCTCTCTATATATATATATATGTATACATATATATATATATATAATATTTATTTGAAAGTCACAGTTATAGAGAGAGAGAGAGGGAAAGGGAGAGAGATCTTCCATCTGCTGGTTCACTCCCCAAGTGGCCACAATGGCCAGGGCTGAGCCAGGCTGAAGCCAGGAGCCAAGAGCCAGGAGCTTCTTCAAGGTTTTCCACATGGGTGACAGGGGCCCAAGCACTTGGGTCATCTTCTGCTACTTTTCCCAGGCCATTAGCAGGGAGCTGGATCAGAAGTGGAGTAGCTGGGACTTGAACTGGCACCTATATGGGATGCAGGCATTGCAGGCGGTGGCTTTTACCTGCCATGCAACGCTGGCACCATTGTTATGTGTTTTCTAATTAAAAGAATGCTGATGTCACTAACAGCAGCCCTACACAGCAGGGTTGATAATGTGTGACTCCAGGCTGGGGCCACCGGGCCCTTTCCCTCTTTAGGACTGTGCCTCTTATCCTCAAAGGCCCAAGTCCACTGCCACAAGAAGGCTGAGACAAGGAAGGGAGGTTGCTTCAGGATCATTCAGTGTGTTTTTTGGTCAAAAGCCCCAGTACTTGGGGAGACCAAAGGCTGAGCATGGGGCTGGGTCAGCCTCGGGGAGTCATTTTTTATGACCAGTCCTCCCAGACAGGGTGTCATTTTAAGTCACATGAAAGGACTGTAGGAGCCAGCCCTGGCCCCGCCTGCTCCCTCTTAGGTGTGGTTAGAGATGCCAGGAGGAGCTTGTGTAGTCCACATGCCCACTTGTCATTGTGGCCCTGACCACATCAGCAACAACCCAACTGGGAAGAAGGATGGGATGCAGGGAGCTAGGAGGGGGTAGTGTCTGGAGCAGAGATGTCAGTTAGCGTCAAGTGGTGGTCTGTATGCTCCTCCAGGTAGGAAGAGGCCTGGATTCTGGTCAGGTTCACACTTAGCATGTGACAGTATCCATGCTTGGTTCTGAGCATTTCTTAGTAACTCAGGACACCTGATGAAACAATGGGGTGTTTACAGCCTCCCACTCACAGGTAGAGGACTAGGAAACCAACATGGAGATAGATGCTTTAAAGCCTTGCTATCTCAGCAGCTAAGAAGCCATTTTACAGAGTGGGCATTTGGCACAGAGGTTAAGATACTGCTTGACTGGGGCCGGTGCTGTGTCACAGTGGGTTAAAGTCCCAGTCTGCAGTGCCGGCATTCTTTATGGGCACTGGTTCAAGTCCTGGCTGCTCCTCTTCTGATCCAGCTCTCTTCTAATGACCTGGGAAAGCAATAGAAGATGGCCCAAATCCTTGGGCTCCTGTACCTGCGTGGAGACCTGGAAGAAGCTCCTGGCTCCGGGCTTCGGATCAGCTCAGCTCTGGCTGTTGCGGTCATTTGGGGAGTGAACCAGCGGAATGGAAGACCTCTCTCTCTCTCTGGCTCTACCTCTCTCTGTAACTCTTTCAAAGAAATAAAATAATTCTTAAAAAAAAAAAAATACACTGCTTGGGATGCCTGCATCCCATATTGGAGTGCCTGGGTTCAAGTCCCCACTCTGCTCCAAATTCCAGCTACCTGCTAATGTGTACTCTGGGAGCAACAGATATGGCTGATAGTTGGGTCTGCCGCCGACATGGAAGACTGGATTGAGTTCTGGACTCCTTGCTTTGGTCTAGACAGGCCCTTGCTGTTGTAGGCATTTAGTGAGTGAACCAGTTGATAGAAGATCTCTGGATCTCTGTCTCTTGAAAGAAAGAGAGGGAAAGAAGAAAATAGAAGAGGAGGGATGAGAGGAAGAAGCACTGAAAAGCACTCCTGCCTGCAACAATTTCTTACTCTATCGTCAGCTCAGTGCCACTAGACCAGCAGACTTGGTAGGCTTGACTCTTTGTAGTTTGTGGTATGAAAACAATAGGCCTGGTGAAAGGTGTTCTGATATACTGACGTGGCCTGAGGCTAGGACGAGATCCCACCATGACTCATGGAGTCCTCTGGATGTCCCAGCCCAGCCCTTCTAATGCACTCTGCGATCCTTCCACATTAACGTTAAAACAAATGAATGCAGGAATTAATATTAACAAATTACCTTTAAAAACCTAACCAACAGAATCTGACTTTTCAAAGTGCAGTGTCCCATCAGGAGTGTGTGAGAGTTAAGATTTGAGAGCAGCAAGTCTGATAAGCCAGGTTGACAAAACGTTTTCCACATAAGAATGAAATGTGTTGCTACCTTATTAAGTTGTCAAATGAGAGAGGCTTGGAAATGCTGGACAAACCAAAGGACCATGCAAAGGTGAGTTCTTCAGCTCAAGGAGGTTCGGGTTGGGGCTCACGGTTCCTTGGGGAACCCCTGTGTGAATTGCTTGTGTTTTCAAGCCACATTTTGCAGGTATGTACAGTCCTGATTTTTTTTTTTTTTTTGACAGGCAGAGTGGACAGTGAGAGAGAGAGAGAGACAGAGAGAAAGGTCTTCCTTTGCCGTTGGTTCACCCTCCAATGGCCACCAAGGCCGGCACACTGCGCTGATCTGAAGGCAGGAGCCAGGTGCTTCTGCTGGTCTCCCATGGGGTGCAGGGCCCAAGCACTTGGGCCATCCTCCACTGCACTCCCGGGCCATAGCGAAGAGCTGGCCTGGAAGAGGGGCAACCGGGACAGAATCCGGCACCCCGACCGGGACTAGAACCCGGTGTGCCAGCGCTGCTAGGCGGAGGATTAGCCTGTTGAGCCACGGCGCCGGCCTCAGTCCTGATTTTTTCAAAAAAAGATTTAAATTATTTATTTGGGAGGTAGAGTTAGAGCTAGAGAAAGGAAGAGACAGAGAGAAAGGTCTTCTGTCTGCTGGTTCACTCCCCAAATGGCCACAAAGGCTGGAGCTGAGCCAATCTGAAGCCAGGAGCCAGGAGTTTCTTCCAGGTCTACCATGGAGTTGCAGGGGCCTGAGCACTTGGGCCATCCTCTACTGCTTTCCCAGGCCATTAGCAGGGAGCTGAGTTGGAAGAGGAGCAGCCGGGACACAAACTGGTGCCCATATGGGATGCTGGTGCCGCAAACGGAGGCTTAGCCCACTGTGCCACAGCGCCGGCCCCATCTGATTTTCTTTAGGAAAAAAGTACATAGCTTTCATCAGAATTTTTAGTATGTGACTAAAAATATGATTGAAAACCACTATTCTCGTCTGACGCTTTATGTCACTTTCTAGAGAGAAGAACATAGCCATGATTTCAGAGTTGGAAGTGCCACCTCCCCTCTCTATGGCCTCCTCCCATGGCATGAAAATCCAAGGAAGAGAAGGGAGAATGTCCGGGGGAAGGAAGGTTGGGTCAAGATCCCATCTCCCCAGTGGCTATGGGGCTTGGAATTCACCCTGGGAGTCACATGTCCATATCAATGAGAAAGGAGAGAGAGAGAGAGAGAGAGAGAGAGAGAGAGAGAGGAGAGAGAGAATTTTCCTTCCCAGGAAGGCACTGCTGCCTAAGCAGATGGCAGGAACTGCACCCCTTTCAAAGTGATGAAGTGAGACTGTTCAGACAAATGCTTTCAAAGTCTTGAACCTGTGAGGTTTTGCTCCGAGTTCAGGAAATAACAGGATATAAATCTGCCCGAATCTTCTCAGCTCACGCAAATTCACTGCTGGGCCACGGTGGCTCTGGCAACATCTTGTTCTTCTTGTGTAATGACTTTTGATGCTATGGATTTAGATGGATTAGGCCATTTAGGGGAAAGAGGGGGAATATTAATATACAAAATTGTTAAATGTCAAATGAAATCCCTTAATAATGTGTGTGTTTAAGACGAGTATGCAGGCACTTTGAAAACACTTCTAGCACCAGCTCAGACATTTAAGAAATCCATTTTGCAAGTTCAAACAAATAATTCTCCCCCTATTATGCTGCGCCCATGTGCGGCTGATGGGTAACACTGCTCAGTCTAGGTTGGGAGTGACGGCTCGCTCATTCTCTTCTTCCTTCCAGAAGCCTCGGCACACCGAGGGCTTCTTGCAACCGGCTGAACCCTTAAATCCCACAGACACAGCTTGCCACCAAGAGTTGGTTTTCATTTTCCCCACAAATTAATTCCCTAAGTGGTTGATTTTCCTTGTTTAAAAAGCCAACGTGTGTTAGGAGACCCTGAAGGGCCCCAGGTTTTGGTCTTAGAAACGCTTGCCTGATAATTACCTGGGATGTGGAATGACTGGGAAGGAGGGGGCAATTGAGAGAGGTCAAGTTGTAGTGATGAGAATTCCTACTATATTACATTAGATTTTCTAATTTCAGGGCAGGTTGAAGATGTAAGATGTGACCATTCTTTTACTCATTGATTTAAAAAAAAAAAAAAAGGCTTCCCATCGTAAAGCTGGAGGTAAACATGGATAAAATTGTCCGTGATTCACAAGAGACCCTGGTAACTCCTCCAGTAGATGTTAACAAAGAACCACAAGACACAGAAGGAAGGTTCCTGTGGCGAGTGGGGCAGGATGGTGGCAGTAGTCAGGGAAGGGATCTTGGAGGAGATAGCATTTGGATGGGGCTGTGATAGGGGTGTAAACTTTTGTTTTTTAAAGATTTATTTATTTATTTGAAAGGCAGAATTACAGAGAGAGAAGGAGAGGCAGAGAGAGAGAGAGAGAGAAAGGTCTCCCATCCAATGGTTCACTCCCCAGATGGCCACTCTGGCTGGAGCTGGGCTGATCTGGAGCCAGGAGCTTCCTCTGGGTTTCCCAAGCAGGTGCAGGTGCAGGTGCAGGTGCAGGTGCAGGTTCCCAAGGACTTGAGCCATCTTCCACTGCTTCCCCAGGCCATAGCAGAAAGCTGGATAGGAAGTGGAGTAGCTGGGTCTTGAACCAGCGCCCATATGGGATGCAGACACTGCAGGTCGCAGCTTTACCTGCTATGCCACAGTGCTGGCCCCGGGGTGTAAGCTTTAAACACAGTTTCACTCCCATCCTGTAGCAGACATTGGCTGACCCTCATGATCTCATTATAAAAGCAAGAGAATTGCATCAGAATCCACTTATAAACCCGAAGGAAGAAGAAATACTGCTCACAGTTCCATACTGCCAGCTTAAATTTTATTTGCTTTTTTTTTTTTTTTTTGCATTTCTTGCCAGTGCTTCCCCTGGGTGTGGCTTCTCCATAGCGATTGTTGTCACATCACAGGTTATTATATGAAGCATACATTCTTGCCTTCATTTTACAGAGTGAATAATCAATTGGAGGCATTTTTCAATGTTGTCAAAGGATGGGCAGATTTTTTTGAAATCTATTTACTTGAAAGGCAGAGTTACAGAGAGACAGGGAGAAACAGAGAGAAAGCTCTTCCATCTGCTGGTTCATTCTCCAAGTGGCCGCAACAGCCAGAGCTTGGTGGGTCTGAATCCAGGAGCCAGGAGCTTCTTCTGGGTCTCCCACGTGAGTGCAGGGGCCTAAGCGCTGGGGCCACCCTCCACTGCTTTCCCAGGTACATTAGCAGGGAGTTGAATTGGAAGTGGAGCAGCTGGAGTTGAAACAGCACCCATATGGCATACCGATGCCACAGGAGATGGCTCTACCCACTATGACACAGCACTGGTTCTGGATGGGCAGATTTGAGCTGGGTGGGGATGAGGAATGAATGTTCCTAGGGGAGGAGAAAATGAAGGCAGAGTCTGGTTGTGGGAAGTAGTCCATTGGCAGCTGTGTCTTGGGTGTCATGGAGGGTCTGGGATGCCCTCGAAGGTGCAGCCATTTTGTTATGTGAGTGATGGAAAGCCATGGGAAGTTCTAGGTGAGATGGTGATGTGATTGGAATTTACTCCTCTCTAAGGCTGGCTGTGGAGATTCTGGGAATCTCTGGGGTAGTTGGAATTTTGGGGTTTCTTGTGGAGGTGAGTAAACAACCCATGGGTCGATATGTAGAACAAAATCCTTAACTAGTCTTGAAATGTTCGTCCGTATTGCTTTGTATTAGTTCTAAGGGGATAGAACTATTATAAGACTTTGTTTTAGGAACATTAGGATCATTTGATCTCAGTGATTTATCAGGATCTCATCTCTATTTCCCCTTCCCAAGGCTGATTTTGTAGTTAATGAATGACAGGTAAGCTTCAGTATATGTAACACCTCCAGTGGCTGGCTGGAACAGTCCCAGAAACTGTGTTGAGTTGGACTCTGAGGGCTTGTTTGGGCTTAGCAGGGAAGAAATCACTGATGTGAGAGCAAGGAGCACCATCATGTAAGCCGTGTATTTTTCATCCATATTCTCCCTCAACTGCTCACTTTGAGTGCTGTATATATAATCATAATATTGCCCACAATGATAAAGTAGAGCCAAACCAAATGCATTCCAAAGAAAGAAGCAGATGGAAGCAAACCCATACTGGTCAGCATCTACATGAAGCCAAGCTCTTGCTCCATCCATTCATTTGTCAATCCCTCCCTGGGTCCTTCATCCGTCTACCAATGCCATCCATTTATCCATCCATCCACCAATCCACTTATCTTTCTTCAGTTGTTGGGGGTACAGAAATGATTCTTATCCCCAGAATTTAGAATCTAGCTGGGGAGCCAGTTATGAGATTGGTAAATAAAAAACTGTGTTAGGTCAGAGGTCTGAACCCCCTGCGCCATGGCACAGAAGCAGAACCTACTGATTCAGACTGTGGTAGGAGAGAGGCTAGGGGCAGAGTGGAGCTGTGGTTTACTCATTGAATTGAGAGCTTCATGTATCTTCTTAATGGTTGCATCCTCAGCACCTAGCAGAGCCCCTGGCACCTAGTAGGTCTTCAGTATATGTTTGTCAAATGAATGAGATGTTCGAGGAATGGAAGGAACCCTTGGAGGTCAACTAGTCCATCCACCTGCCTCTGGGCTGAACCACACCTCAATCATCCCAAGTGCTATTTTGGGTGCGGTTATTCTTAGCTGGCCTCTCTGACAACTGGAAAGACTCAGAGAAGCAGCCACCCCTCCGAGGCTTTGGTGTCACAGGCCACACTCAGGAGGGGCTCTACTTGGAGGAAAAAAGAGCTGGGAAGAGACAGAAAGGCCACAGGGTCCCAAGCCTGCAGCTTGGCTGGAGGAAACTCAGAGTGGAGCAGGAGCCTCTTCCTGGGAGACCAGTAGGTGAGGCTGAGAAGCCACTTTCCAGGAGAAGCTAGGGGTCTTTGCAGTTGATGGTCCCAAGTTGGGCTCCCTGCCCGCCTCCCTGCCTGTTGAGGAGGAGATGTCTTCAAGGACCCCATCAGAGTTCACCCACGAGCAGCCTGCATTCGGGCTGGGGTCTCCTGAAATGTACAGAGGACTTAGGAAGGACAACTTTCAGTCCCCTCATCCCCCCTCCCATCCCTGCCAATGGTTTTGTTGGCGTTGGAGGCTGCAGCTCCTTAAGGAGAGCTTTTCTTCCAGGGCCTGTTTTTTCCAGGGTATTTCGCAGTAGCTGGGGAGTGCCGGGGCCTAACACAGTCAGGCTGTACCAGGAGCCAGAGCCCGGGTATTATAATCTCATGGGAAGATAGGAAGAAATGATTAGTGTGTGTTGAATGGCCCTGCTGTGAGCATTCTGAGCTGGACTGGTACTGGGGCAAAATCAAGGGCAAGTTCTAATCTTATTTTCAGGTAGGGGAAGGGTAGAGAAGGCACTTTCTGGGGCAGTCTCTTGAAAAGCAGGCGTAAACAGGGAACAATGGGACTATTCCTTTCTGACCTGCTCAACCTGGTGCTTGATACGAAAGGGGTGTGTGTGTGTGTGTGTGTGAGAGAGAGAGAGAGAGAGAGAGAGAGAGAGAGAGAGACTAAGCATAAACTTGTGAACCCTCTTAGGAGGCTAATGCTTGCTCCCAAATCCCCCCCTGCACAGGGATGGATTTGCCCTTTGTTTGTTTGTCTTATAACAACCTGTGTTTCCTAAATGCAATACAGAATGTGGCTCAGTGGTGTCACTCCTGAGCTTCACGACCCCTCTACGGGTACACTATTCCCACCATCATTCCTCTCAGTGCCACCCCTGCCACTCAGAGCTTCTTAACAAAAGGTGGAAGTTACAGAACATGATCAGGGAGCCTCCTTCTGACCAGAGGAGAGTAGCAGACAAAGGGGTGACAGCTGGCTGAAGCCCCAGATCCTGGGAGTGTGGAAGTGAAGACACAGCCCACACTGGATTTGGAGAACTTGAAGGGACAATGACTACAACCCTAGGATTGTGCTGTGAGCTGTAGACACCACAGACAAGAATGACATGCTGTCCCTGACCACAAAGAACTTTCAAGACCCCGCTGACTTTGTGCCTGCTTGCAGAAGACCATTAAAGACAAAGTCAGGTGCACCTGCTTTAGTGATGGTCATGGGGAATGTTCAGTGTTTTCTTCTCTGGGAGCCTGATGGTTTGCACAGTGAAAACCTCCAAGATTGGCATTGCCAGTCTAAGTTGCCCCTTACCAGTGGTGCCCTTGGCTGAATGCTCACAGAGGAAGCTAAACCTTGTTGCATTTGGCCTTCTTCCTTCACTTGTTAAATGGCACTGGACATGTCTTTGCCACTCAATTTCTCTGAGTATGTGAGAGTCACTCTCTCTCTTTGAGTTCAGCTTCCTCCTTGGTATTAGGTTGAACCATATGAAATTTTTGTTTTCTAAGGGGTCAACATGACCAAATACCAGCAATTTCATATGGCTCAACTTATCAAAACAAAGGCACTCATCTCTGGTCTAAAGTTCCTACTATCTGACTCCTTGAATAATTCCCATTTCCAACATTTATTCCCTGCTCTGACCTCAACAAGGTAAGTTCACCATTGCTGGTCACTTATCCACCAGTGCACCTGAGTAATGGTTTTAAGGCCCAGTCCCACTCTTGGGTCAGTAGCTTATTCTGATTCCTGGAACTAAAACGGCCTTGCCATTTCCCTCACTGCAGCAGAACATCCTATTCTTCAGTTCCAGCTCCCTGCTACCTGCCTTCTGGTACCTTCTCTGGCTCTCCCAGCCAGAAATAACTTCTCCTATATGTTCCAAGAGTTCTTCTCATCTTTGTAGTAGCACTTTCTTTACTTTAAAGGCAAACATACTCATGGTAGAACATTTAGAGCTGGAAGAAATATAAAGAAAGAGTATGAATTATATGCAATCCTCCCATCACCCAAGGTCAACATTTGCTCTTCTGGTTTATTTTTTATGCATATGTTCAATGAGTCTTTGCTTATTTGCTTTTTCTGCTAAACTGCAAGTTTGGAGCAGATGGCAGTTTTTAGTTCCTCATTCTTTGCTGTATCTAGAGTCTCTGTCATAACTTTTCCATTTCTCCCACCAATAGACAGAATGCATTTTCCATCCCCTTAACACTGACTTTGTTCATGTGGCTAGATTTGGCCAATGGATTTTTACTATTTGTCTGCCCTGTTAATGGATAAAAATATTATCATATTTTTTTCAAGTGAATTATTGTGATCTGTTTTTCTAGCTGGCCCACAAGTTGAAAATATCTAAAGGGTACAGAGATCTTATTTCTCTCTTTTCTCCAGGATCTTTGGCAAGGAGTAGTTGTTTAATGGGGTATCAGATCAGTTCTGAATACTCATTATCTATGCTGGTGTAAGAAATTAACCCTAAACTTAATGGTCAAAGCAACAAACATTTATTATCTCATAGTGGAGCAGGAATCTGGGTGTAGCAGCATTGAATCTTCTGGCCCCAGGGTTTCTGATGATGAGACTAATGCTGGGGCTACCATCACCTCAAGGCTCAACTGCAGAGGAGTCTGTTTCCAGTCTTACTCAGGAAGCCATTGGCAGGATTCGTTGCCTTGCTGGCTGTTGGGCTGAGGGACCCAGTTCCCCTGGAGGATGCCTGGAGCTGTCCTCCTTGAGGCAGTTTATAATATGGCAGCCTCTCTAACAGTGAGCAGGCAAGAGAGCAAACAAAGCAGATGCCTAATCTTGGCAGAGACATCCATATTCTGCTCATTAGAAGAAGCCGCTAAGTCCACCTAACCCTCAAAGGGAGGAAACTACAAAAAAAGCATGGATTCCTGGAAGTGAGGACCGATGGGAGTCCTTTAGAAGCCACCTATGCTGCTCACAGATAGAGTCAGAGTTCCTGCAACTCGGTGGAACCTCAGTGGATACCTTATTGTTTTCATTCTTTGATGGTGATAAACAGAGATAAGATTAGGGTGGAATCCATTTTGGAAAATTCACATACTAGCTATCTGGACTGTGAGGACTTGGCATACCACACAAAGAGTTGGTTCAGGATTCTTCAATGGAGATCTTTGTGTACACAATTTTGTGTTTATGTGTGTTTGAGGTGTGATATCACTTTCATTAAATTCTCTTAGGTTTCCTTGACCTCCAAAATGGTGTTGCCTTCAAGAGTTGAAATAAAGGGTGGGATGGAGTAGGGTGGGGCCACTGTTAAGATTCTAAGTGCAAGTGTCAGGATCAAGATAACAGAAAGTGAAGCTGACAGATCTGCCCATCTGTGGTTGGTTTGTGTCGGAGAACTTCATGCCCTGCCTAACTCAGCCAGGTCCACTCATCTCTGAAGAATAAGATGCATTAGTTGGAATGTTTTGGAAAAGAAATATGATGCATCTCAAAGCATAAATGAATTTTATTAGAAAAGATATTGAGTGTGCTTAGGCCCTTGTGGGTGGAGCAGACAACGGGGCTCAGAGGTACAGCATTAAGTGTCAGCAGAAGTGTTGCAGGGTCCTGGGGTGAACACTCAATCTTTTTAGCATGATTGTGCAGTGGAGAGAGATTTGGGTTGAATGACGTGACATTTGGATCTTGGCTAGGATTGGATTCCTAGTCAAGGATCTTGGTTAGGATTGGCTAGGATTGGCTAGGTTTGGATTCCTAGCTAGAAGGAAGGTGGTCCTGAATAAGATATTTAGCCTTTCAAAGTCATGCATTCTCCATCTGAATTACAGGTTGCTCATAGTACTTAACTCCACAGAGCTGATGAGAGATGGTTTGTTGTTTAAACCTCTACTTTGTTCAAAGAGTACTCAAAGCAGTGTTTGAAAAATAAAAATACATATGCACGAAAGCACCTAACAGGGCTTAGCATTTCCTCCAATCCTCCCACCTGCCTATCCACTCGTATGTATGTTAACCCATCCATCTATCCAACTACTCATTGTCCACCTAACTTCTCATCCTCAATGAATCCATTCATCAGCCACACTCCCATTCACATGTCCATCCACCTACACATATTTCTGTACAGCTAACTATTCATCCATACTCCTGATATCCAGCCACCTATCCACCCATCCATAATATGTAGTATGCACCTACAGTGTGTCAGCCACTGTCCTGGTTGCCTTGCTAGCTTTAGGCTCTGGAGAAATAAGACAGCTAGAGTCATTGTATTTATGAAGCTTATAATAAATTAAAAGCAAAAATCAGCATTTTTCTTCTTCCCTCCCTCCCTTCTGCACTCTTTTCTATTTTCTCTTCTCATCATCTTTGCTTCTTCAGGTCTTGTTCTTGGGAAGAGTTGGCACCATACTGAAGTTGAGGGGAAAAGCCGAAGTTGTGAAATCTGCTTCCTCTAGAGACACCTTGGGCCTTGTTGGAGACTGCAGTGGGTGGTTTCCCCAGAGAGTGCCACATGATGCAAGCAAAGCACTTGTTTGAGCTTCTGAGAGGCTAGAATGGAGTTCCCAAGATCCAGCCCTAAATCACAAATTGCTTCTTTGGGATTGGCCTAACCCATAGGTAGGGTGACTAAGTGCCTTCTCTCTTCTGTCGCCAGCACTCCCCATCTACTCTTTGATACCTGGAAGGCCACCAAGGGAACTGTACATATTTCTTGAACTTAAGGCTTTTATCCCTGTGAAAATGAAAATCTCAGTGGGAGGGTCAGAGGTAAAAGTGGTCCTGGCTATTTGTCCTTGGCTGTGGATGAAGGTCTCATCCTTTTTTCCCATGAAACAAAATCAACAGGTGGTTGTGAAGACAGCTGGAGATCAGGTTGGGGGTGGAGCTGCTAGCAGCAATGGCCTATTTGGAGAAAGCCCTGGATGAGGAATCAGGAAATGTCGGTGACGGTCCCTGCCTGGCCACTTAGGGGCTACTGAGCCTTGTGTGGGCTGCTTCCGCTCCGAGCTTGTGGAACCAGCTGAGCTGCAGCAGGTGCAAAAGGAGTTACTTAGGGCCAGACTCCTGGACATTCAACCTGAGCACTTGCACAGGGCCCTGCCTTGATTCAATGCTCCCCTGTCACCATGCTCAAAGTGGGTGATTTCTGAACCTGGTACATCATAAGGGGTGTCACATTCTTGTTTTGTACTGTGCCTACAAGTTATGTGGGCAGTCTTGATGGTGGTGAGAGGCCAGAGTTGGGGTCCCAAGAGAAAGCCCTGTTCACTTTCAAAGCTCCACCGTCCAGCTCAAGACTCCTCTCCTTGAGAAAGCCATTCCATAGAAGCCTACCTTCTGGGCTCACTCAACTCCCTGTGAGTAGGTCTGCTGACATAGGTTCTGCTAGGTGGGTCTTTCGCTTGTTTGTGGCACTTAGGGAGTCCTATTGTGTGGTTTCAAATGTGGGTACCCGTTTCCCTGCTAGTGCCTTTTGGGGTGCCCCTCCCCTTCCCAGATGTCTTGTTGCATGGTGGGAAGAAATGGCATTGGAAACACAAAGCTGTGAGTTCGAGTTCTGACTTTGCACTTACGAGCCATGTGATGAAGGGACGATGTTACACCAGAGCGCCAGCTTTGCCCTGCTTCCCTGAATTGCTGTGAGAATAGACTGCGATCCGATGGAAGACACTCAGCACACAGTAGGCACTAAATAAAATCGCTTCCTCGCCTGCAATGTACAGAAATCACCCTTGCTTCTGGGCAGAAAGGCAGAGGGGCATTTAGATACACTACCAACTAAAGCTACCCAGATCCCTGGCATCATCCTGCCCCCACCCACCCCACCCCTCCCCTCCGCAGCTGGGAGCCACACCCAGCAGGGGGTCCCCACAGCAACCCCAGCATCTCTGAGAGGATCACGCCTTGTGAGTTTTTCGCTGCTGTTTGAGGTTTGAGTTGCATTTTCACTTGGCAGAGTCTAGGTTTCTTACTCAAAGAGAAAAGCTGTCAGAGAGGGATAGGAAGAGAGGCAGGGGGGAGGGTGGAGCTCAAAAACAAAAAAGGCTCCCACAGCTTCCTGGGCTTGGAATGGCTCTGTGGAGAGCAAGGCGGGACGCATGCAAATCAGAAACACATGCACTAGGCTTCCCGCCTTGCACAGGCTGCTCAGGATGAAGGCGCTGAGCCTCGCCGTGCTATCTCAGGCCTGGCCAGACATGGGCTAGGGAGCAGGATGTGGGGACAGAGCCTGCACCTGCATCCTCTTGCCCTGTGTTGGGGAAAGGGAGTAGATGGGAGCAGCGGCTGGTTCTATGGCTCCAGTCTTTGGCTCTGCTAGGTCTTAAGACCTCGAGCCCTTCTGAATCAGGAGGTCAGGGGAAGCTCTACAGGGTCGATGTCTGGCAGCTCAGGTGCTAGAAGGAGCCTGGGCTTTGAGGGCATAAGACTTGGGGTTAGCCTCAGGCTGGGTAAGTTCTCTGCGCCCGAATCTTCTCATCCAAAACACGAGGTCCATGGTCACTGTCCCAGCAGACTTTTGTGAGAATGATATCAAATTTTGCATTTTGTTTCTTTTATTTGATGACAGATTGATTCTGTCCCTTCTTTCCAGAAAGGCAGTAAGACAGCTTCTTAAAAGGGATGCAGAATACTCAAGAAATTGTGGCAAAAGGAAAATGAGAGTTGCACAGAAATATGAAGCTAAGGAAGTGTTCAGACACACATGCACGGCTTAGAGTCTTGCACAGTTATGACAATTGTTAGTAAATGCATTTCTGATTGGCCAAAGAAAAGCAGAACACACCATTATAAAATCAATATAGTCTGCTTTTTTTTTTTTTTTTTAAATTCTTAGGAGAGCAGCTTTTATTGAGATCAACCTTACTTGTTTTTCCCAGAGGTCTTCTCTTGAGGTCCACAGGCTGGGAAGAAGTGGACACTGGCTCTTTGTTGCACTGACCTGGCTGTCAGTGGAAGGGGATAGGCTGGAGCACAGTGGATCTGCATTGGGTCCCGGCACATAGTAGGTACTCTTTTTGATGGGCTGTACACATGATAGTACTTCAAAAACTTCATGGGAAAAAAACACGTAAGATAAGTTGGGGTGAGCATTTAGCTCAGTAGTTAAGACGCCACTTGGGGTGCCTGCATCCCATATCAGTGTGCCTGGCTTTGCATCCCAGCCTTGCTTCCAATCCAGCTTCCTGCCAGTGTGTACCCTGGGAAGCAGTGGGTGATGGCTCACTGACACCCATGTGGAAGACCCAGATTGAGTTCTGGGTTCTTGGCTTTAGTTTGGCCCAGCCCTGGCTATTGTGGGCATTTGTGGAGTAACCCGTGAATAGATTTCACTGTTTGCCTTGTAAATAAAATGAAAACAAACAAAAATATTTTAGAAAGATAAGTTTATTTTGGTGCCAAAAAAAAAAAAATTTGAAGTCTGGGGGGGCACTGTGGTGGAGCAGGTTAAACCACTGCTTGGGGGGCTCCCATCTCACATCCTTGTTCTAGTTCAAGACTCAGCTCCTCCGCTTCAGATCCAGCTTCCTGATTGTGTGCCGGGGAAGACAGTGGATGATGGCTCAAGTATTTGTGACCCTGCAACTATGTGACTTCCAGGTTCATGGCTTTGGCTTGACCCAGCCCTACCTGTAACAGGCATTTGGGGAGTGAGCCAGTGCCTTTGCTGCTTTCTCTGTGACTTTGCCTTTCAAATAAATAAATAACTTTTTCTTAAAGGCAGAGTTACAGAGAGAGAGAGAGAGAGAGAGAGAGAGAGATCTTCCATCCACTGGTTCATTCCTCAAATGGCTGCAATGGCCAGAGCTAGGCAGATCTGAAGCCAGGAGCCAGGAACTTCTTCCGGGTCTCCCATGCGGGTGCAGGGGCCCAAGGACTTGGACCATTCTCTGCTGCTTTCCTAGGCTTATTATCAGGGAGCTGGATTGGAAGTAGAGCAGCTGGGATTAGAACCAGAGCCCATATATGCCAGCACTGCAGACAGCGGCTTTACCCACTATGCCACAGTGCTGGCCCCAAATAAATAAATCTTAAATTTTTTTGAGGGGCATAGAGGGTAAAGCTGCCACCTGCAGTGCCGGCATCCCATGTGGGTTCCGTTTGAGTCCTGACTGCTCCACTTCTCATCCAGCTCTCTACTATGGCCTGACAAAGCAGTAGAAGATGGCCCAAGTCCTTGGGCCCCCGCACCTGTGTGGGAAACCTAGAAGAAGCTCCTGGCTCCTGGCTTCAGATCGGCCCAGCTCCTGTTGTTGTGGCCATCTAGGGAGTAAATCAGTGGATGGAAGACATTTTTGTCTCTCGCTGCCTCTGCTTCTCTGTAACTCTTTCAAATATATAAATAAATCTAAAAACTTTTTTTTTTCTGAAACCCATGAAGTTTTCAATAATTTCATTAAAATGTGTATTATGAAAAAAACTCATGGATTTCAATTTTTTAAGATTTATTTTTTGTTTATTTGAAAAGCAGAGTTACAGAGAAAGGAGGAGAGACATAGAAAGGTTATGCTGTGGCATAGCAAGTAAAGGCACCCCCTGCAGTGCCGCCATCCCATATGGGTTCTGGTAGTTCCAGCTACTCTATTTCTGATCCAACTCTCTGCCATGGCCTGAGAAAGCAGTAGAAGATGGCCCAAGTCCTTGGGCCCCTGCACCCATGTGGGAGACCCAAAAGAAACTCCTGGCTCCTGGCTTTGGATCGGCACAGCTCTGGCCGTTGGGGCCATATGGGGAGTGAACCAGCAGATAGAAGACTTTTTTCTCTCTGCCTCTCCTCTCTGTAACCCTTTCAAATAAAATAAATAAATCTTTAAAAAGAGAGAGAGAGAGAATCTTCCAGCCAAATTGTTTCACTCCCCAGATGGCTACAATGACCAGGGCCAGGCCATGCTGAAGCCAGGAACTTCATCCAGGTCTCCCACATGGGTGGCAGAAACCCAAGCTCTTGGACTATTTTCTACTGCTTTCTCAGGCACATTAGCAGGGAGCTGGATGGGAAGTGGAGCAGCCAGAACTCAAACTAGCGCCCATATGGGATGCCGGTTCTGCAGGCGGAGGCTTAATCTGCTACGCCACAACACGGGCCCCAGATTTCAAAAAACGTGTTTTTTTTTTGTAAAAAAAATAAACTTCTCTTTGAATTTCATTTTTTCATGAACTTTCTGAGGTCCCCTCAGTGTGTGGGGCGATTGTCACGTGGAAGAAGCGCTGTGACCCAGGGTAGCTTTTGTCCCGCAGCTTTGGTTGGTTTTCGATGTTGGGCTCCCGCAAGCCTTATCTGCCTCTTTCCCTGCCGGGCTGCAGCCCCTGTGGGAGGGGTCTGTTCGGGGCTGGTGGCTCTGACACAGGCTGTGCAGATCCACCCTGCTCTCAGGAAGCTGAGCTCCTCTCCTGGAGCTTTGCACACTGGGCTCTGTGACATTCATCTCTCGGGATTCTGTCCCAGGGAGAAAACATCCTGTGGGCATTCTCTTACCCTGCATTCTCGTTCCCCGCCCTCCTCTCTTGGTTTTGCCTTCCTGGGTGAACTAAAAGCAGAGCGATGAAGTTTTCATTCCAATGGGAAAACCCACGGCGGCTTTTGTTAAGAGCCGTGACAATTGATGTGCTGACGGAAACCAAGGCTGTGGACCTGATGCTTTGTGTCAAAACAGTCTGGATGGCGTTGGTACCAATGTGTTGTTGCTGGAGGGAGGCTGTTAGCGGGGAGCCCGGTGAGCAGGGAGCAGCCTGGGTGGGAAGAGGAACAGACTTGAGTGTGCTGGAGCCTGCAGCAGGGTGTGCCCCTTCCCCCCAACCCCGATCGGAGGTCCCGCCTGATGGCCTTCCCTCTCTCCCCTTTCTCACAAGGCTAGATGGAACTTGGCAAGTGCCTTGCTGTGCTACGGTTGGAGCATGGATATTAGTTTAATCTGGAGTTCCGTTACTCTTGAAATGCTGAGGGGTTTGGCTCAGACTTTGAGTTCTGACGACGTGATAGAAGATGAAAAATGGAATTGGAATGTTTTTGCTGGTTTTAGAAAGGGGAAGATTCTCAGCCTGCTTCCCACACCCCACCCCTGGCTTTCATTCCCTCGTCTGACTGCAGCTTCTGATGAGAATGAAATGGGATTTTGGCAAATATGGCCCGGGGCCATGGGGGAGAAGGGGAGGAGAGAGGGAGCATCCTTTAGAAGCAGCTCCATGAAGATGCCACTGACTCAAAACAATGCTCTCCCAACACATCTCTGCAAGCTCCCTGAACATCTGTGTCTGGCAGGAGGAGGCTAGTTGTTCCTTGGGTGATCCCTGGCCTTTTTGTCTTCCTGAGTTTCTTACAAATGAGGGAGGACAAGGGGTTGGGCTCTGTGGTGTTGTCACTTGGTGGAAGGGTGCAGAACTGGGGAGCCGTTCCCAGGGGCCTTCCAACAGCTCGGGGAGGTGGAGAGCATGTTTTCGTTGGAAAGATGAAAGAACGTATGCAAATGCATATGGCGTTACCCACCCCGGGTCACAAGGGGGATCAGAGAGCCCAGTGCAGGTCTGGTTTTCTCCACATTTCAAGTTTTCTACTTGATGAAGATGCTACTTATGATGGTTAATTTTATGGCATCAACTTGGCTAGATTAAGGTTTGATTACCTAGACGTCTTAGAGAGGGTTGCTTTGGGCATGTCTGTGTGGGTACTTCCAAGCAAGATCCAACCTCTATGTGGGTGGACGGCAGCTCTTGGCCAGGGGTCTGGCGGAGAACTGGTCTCTCCGAGGGCGGGGACATGCTGGCTCCTCCCTTGGCCGTCAGTTCCTGGCCTCGGGACGCCAGGCTCACCCCAGGGGCGCTCTTGCTGGCGCTCAGGTCTCTGACCTTGAACTGAGAATGACGCCATCAGCTTCCTTTCTTCTGTGGCCCCCGGGCTTGGATTGCGCCATGGCATTACACCCCAGTGTCCCCAGCCTCAGGTGGGCTGTCGCGGGACTTCTCAGTTGCCATCATTGCATGGGTCAGTTACCTAACGAATCCCCTTCATGTGCCTGTGGGAACTGTCAGTTCTGGCTAGAGAACCCGAACACGCTCTTGCTGTCTGATGGTGGTGGGAGAGGGTGAGGTCCTTCCGTCTCCCCTGGAAGATCTTTACACGGACTCTCCGTGCTTAGCTGCTGTTTTATTTACCGATGTGTATTCACTGGCAATTCTGTGTGCTGTGGGAAACACAAAGGAGTAAGACAGAGTCCCCGTTCTCAAGGAGCTGATAGACAGAAAAATGCAGGAGCAATTTTTTAAAAAGAAGAAAGAAGAAAGGTTTGGGGAGGGTGGAGGAAGGCTGAGGGCTTTTCTTCTGTCTGTTAAGTGTAATGCAGCCCTCGGCGCACGCGCATGGGGAGCAGGAGGGAATGTGGTCCCTGTCCCCCACCGTGTCACAGATGCAGGAACCCCGCTCTCTCCCAGGCCTGAACGCTTGGAGTGCTCAGCACCCAGTCAGCCCTCAGAGCCGTCATTCAGGAACCTTGCTCCATGCTAGAAGCCATGGCTGTGTGACACAGAGCAAGTGGAGTCAGCCTTCGTAATAAGCCCCAGCCATGGCTGGTGGTGCTGCGCCCCATCATGGGCCAAGCTGTGTCTACACATCTGTTTCAAACTCATGACTCAGTGTGACGGGCACTGGCTGTGGACTGAATGCTTGGTCCCCCACCCACCTCCCCCCACGTCACAGGTGGAAACCTAATAATCTCCAGTGTGATGGTCAGTGGAAGCCATGACAGTGGAGCCCCCCTGAGTGGGGTGACAACTTTGTCCCTTTCTGCAAAAGTGGCCTTCTGTGAGCCGGTAAGCAGGCCCTCCCCGGACTCGGCATCTACTGGCAACTTGACCTTGCTCTGCCCACTGTAGAGCTCTGAGAAGTGTTTTGGTTGGTCCTAAGCCTCCTAATCTGGGGTGTGTCATTGTTACAGCAGCCCCCTGAGGCATAGCGAAGTTGCCAACCTCAAGCCAGGCCCACAGAACACCTGGTGATGTGTGGACACCTGGGCATAAAGCCATCAGGTGCCTGGGCTGAGGGTGCCCAGCCTGGTTTCAGGAAGGAAGGTGGAAGTGGGGAACTGCCCGGAATTCCTGGGCTGGACCCAGTGCACCTCTCCCTCCGTCTGACCCCACCTGCCCACCCCTCCCATGCCATCTGCAGCAGGTTCTGAGGAGCCCTCACTGGCTGGACCCCCACGTTCCAGGCCTCTGAAGTTTGGGCAAGTTAAGGCCTCCGAGAAGCTGCAAGAGATGGCGTCTCCACTTTCCTGCCTTCTTCTCAGCAGTCTCTCACCTGCCCGTCCTCTTCCTGTGGCCCTTTGCCCCTCTGCCGCGTTCCCTTCTCTTCCTCCTTCACATCCTCTACCTTGCCCTTGAGCATCCTCTTTGCCTTTTTCCTCTCTTCTCATGGATTCCAAGAGTGCTCTTTTATACACACTCAGAAATAAACACATACTTGCAGGGCTACGTACCTGATGTGAGATTACTTAATCTTAAAGATATGTTACATAGGCATCTACATACACATGCATCACACACATATGACACACATAGAGGAATGTATATGATGTAAGATTACTTAGTGGTGTATCAGGTGCATGGATATAGACATTACATACATATATAACATGTGCACAAAACACATACATGTAGGTACGTGTATACAATGTAAAATTATTTAACTGTGCATTATATGTGTGCATACATGCATTACATACACATATGACACGTGCTTGTAAATAGATGTAGGTACATTTATATGCTATAAGATGACTTAACTGCATATATGTGCATATGTACACACACCACATCCATATACAACACACGCACATGTGAACACACACATACGTATATGCATACTCACATATAAATCCCTGTAATTACACTTCTGGACCCGCCCTTCTGCTGAGAGCATAGGGCATCAGAAGGCATGGGACAATTCTGGCCAGGACCCCACTGGGAGGTTTCTGTGCAGGGAGCAGGGTGGGCAGGGAAATGACTGCTCTCCGGAAGCACTTGGAACCACTTGGGCTGGCATTTTCTTTCTGGTGCTAAGTTGTGGCGTGGTGCTGGGAAGACCATATCCCTCTTTTTCTTCTTCGTGCGGAAAATAAAACCCACAACACTGCACAGGAATCAGGGGTACTCGGGCATGAGAAAGGCCTGCAGGAAAGCTAGATTCAAGTCATCATTTTCATCCTTATTTAAATTATGTGTAGTTCCACTTACCCATCCCCTAGTTGGTAACAACTGCAGAACAACTGTGTGTATGTGGCGGGGAGGTGGGTGGGGACAGTGAGGAAAGAGGGGAGGAGGGGCAGCCATCTCATAAAACACGAGTGTGGTTTTTGCATAATTCCTACTGGACAGCTCACCCTCACTGTCTAAGGAAATATTTCTCAAGTTTCTTTTAACTCATGCCCAATTGAACATTCATCTAACTTCTAGTAATTTGTATAATTAAAACAAAACATATTTCTCTTTTTCCTAAGCATACCGGTATTTTGCAACACCCAGCAGGCTTCCTCCACTCCCCCTACTGGTGATGCGTCTCTGCCTCCGGGCTGGGGGACAGAATTTATCTCGAAGTGTGGTGTGACCTGTCTCTGTGGCGGACCCTTCTGACCCTCAGTTTTCCCTGGGGTGAGAAGAGGGAGGAGACACCTCTCCCCAGCACCCACCAGGGCTGGAGTAGAGGAGTGAGGTCACGGGAGTCAGGCATGCTTCGTCCCCAGGGGGCTTCCTGCCCTGCGGCGGGGTTCAGCTGAGCCCTGGCACGCGCAGGGCCCGGGTCCCTGGCTAAGAGCAGTTTCTCCCTGGGGACTGTCTCCTGGAGATTTAGTGTGATATTTTTTCTCACCCTCAGGAATCTGGCCAGACTCCAGGGCCGCCTATCATGAGGAGTCTTGTTTGCTTGTAATTTGCAGACTTGCAAGGGGTGAAGGACTGGCTTTGACTATTCAAACGCACGCTGGGGGCGGGGAACCGCCTTGGGCGGGAGGTGTGGACTTTTCCCTCCTTGAGGAACCAGGAACCCGCACCCTCGCCATGCAATGGAAGTGGGGGTGGGGTGGGGAGGGGGGTTGATGTGACAGTTTTTTGGGTGACTATTTCACCCACCCTTGTCTTACTAGATTTAATACTTACTCGTTTAATACCGAACCATGCCACATGATTCTCTCCATCATACAGATGAGGCCACTGAGGCAGGATTTGTACACAGGTCTGTGCTCTCCGGAGCCCAGAAGGACACACAGCAGGGATGGAGGGATGTTTCCCGGGGATGTTTCTGAGGGCTAGGCTCTCTCCTCCCTGCTTGCCCATTTCCTTGAATGAACTGACTGAGCAGGGGGAGACAGTGCTGGCTGACCCCTGATTGTGCTTGTCAAGTGACCATGGGGTTTCGAGCCTGCTGTCCAGAGAGCTGGCCATTCTGGATGGGGTGGACCGCTATCCCTCCTGGGAGCCAATGGCTCTGATAGGTGAGGGCCCTGCCGGTCTTCTCCTCTTTTACAGGTCTCTGTTCCTTGTCCCAGGATGTCCTGCAGATGCAAGAGCAGGGAGCATAAATGGATTTTATTGTAATGTTGTAAAGATTTACTAATTTATTTGAAAGGCAGAATTAGAGAGAGAGAGATCGATCAATCTTCCCTGTACTGGCTCACTTCCCAAATAGCTACAACAGCTGGAGCTGGGCCAGGCCTGAGCAAGGAGCTTCACTTGGGTCTCCCATGTGGCTGCAGGGTCTCAAGGACTTGATCCATCTTCTGCTGCTTTCCCAGGTACATTAGCAGGGAGCTGGATTGGAAGTGGAGCAGCCGGGACTCGAGCTGGCCCTCATGTGGGATGGTGGCTTAACCTGCTGCATCACAGCACCAGCTGCTCTTTTCTTCCTCTGTCCCTCCTTTCCTCCCTCCTCCCCCCTTTACTTCCCTCTTTCCTCCTTCTTCTCTTCCCCTCACCCCCTTCTTGTGTGGACTTTAGAGTCTAAGAAAACTAGGCTCAAGTCATGTTCAGCCCCCTTCCAAGTATGTGGCTTCAGGCAGCCCACCACATCCCTCTGAGTCTCAGCTTCTCACCTGTGAAATGGAAGTGCCGGTCTCCTACACTGTGAGCCTGAAGTGGAGGGAGCTCCCGGAATGGAGCCCAGCACAGTGTAGGAGCTCAAGAGCTGCTGGATTATGTTTTTCCTGGGAGGAAAAATGTGAGCTCCAGAGTCCTTTCAGTGTTCAGAGTGAAGAGCAAGAGATGCACATTTCCCAAGAGCTGGACTTCACGTGTCAGGGGGAAAGCAAGCAGGAAAGAGAAGAGGAAAGATGGATGGATGATCCGGATTACCAAGGCTTGGTGTTCACCGGGGCAAGGCTCAGAGCTCCGCGGTCATAGCTCACACTCAGAGGGTGGAAAATGGGGCTCCCTTCACCCCACGCTTTGCACTGGGCCTGAAAGTGGGCTGACCGGCTTTGTGAGGGGGCACAAGACCTGGCCTCATTGCTTGCAGGGGCAGGAAGAGCCCATCAGGTGGGGGCTCCCTGCCCCACTGTCTGGGGTTGAGGGACAGAGCCCACTAAGGCACAGAAAGTCTCCAAGTTCACAGCCCTGGAGAGACACTTCTCCAGTTTGTTTTTAATCAACCCGCCCATGCTGACACTTGGGCTCCATTCAACCATGTAGAAAGTTCCACTAGCAAATAAACACTTAGCCAAATATTTGCCCTTGTGTGTTTTCAATAGTAAATACCAGCTATATTGCTCATCTCCTTGTATCACCCTGACTGGGCCCAGCCCAGGCTGTTCGGAGCCGAGTGCCCTCTTCAAAGATGGGTGGGAACCCCTTCCTGACCTCCCACCACGACAGCCAAGAGCAGTGGTCTTGGGCCCCGGCGGGAAACACGCCTCCCTCCCACCCTGAGGGGCAGATCGGCTTAAAGTCTCTGTGTGGGATTGGCACTGATGCCCTGCATGGCCCCCCAGCCCTGCAAAGTACCCATGTTTCCTGTCTGCCCATTGGGCTGGCTCCTTCCTTCCCCAGCGCTCGGTCTCCAGCTCTGTGGCTGCCAATGCATTTCTGCGGAGCAGCCCAGGCTCACAGCTCCTCTCAACCACCTCTGACTCCAGAGGACTTGGGGGCAGGTCTTGGGAATTGGGGAGGTAGCATGGGGGGTGAGAGAAACAGAAGAAAGGGTTCAGCTTTCATGCGGGTACAAAGGGTGGTGGGGACCTTAAGCTACACCAAATACAATAACACATGTACACACGTATGCACACGACACACTAACACACAGCAACTGTGGTGTTGGTTAGCATTCCTTGGTTGCAAGCAACAGATACTGTTTGGTTCGCTTTAGTGGAAAAGAGAATCTACTAAAAGAGTTAAAAGGGATCCCATAAGAAAAAACCTGGGTCTAGAAAAGTCAGGGCCTGGCAGGAGCTGCTCGGTAGCCTCCTCCAGCCGCCACCACTAGAATGTTCTACCATTTTCAGTGTCACGCTCTGCTCCTGGGTCAGCTTCCAGGGGAAGGCAGTGCCAGCTGTGCTGGTAGGGTTCTCTGTTGGCCCAGGCAGGGCAGGATACCTTGGTTAACAGTCTCTCAGGCCCTTATCACATTGTACCTCAACCGTTTTCACACCTTGATGCGCAGAAGACAACATTTATAAGACACAATGGGCTGGAAGGAGGAGGCTACTTCTGGCCATAAGTTACTGCCAAACACTGCCTCCCCAGCCAGGGCTGAGGGACTCAACATTTCACACACCAGTCCTCTTTCATGGCATGCACTGGAAGCCTCAATTGCTTCCAAGAGGGAGATGCAGTTCCCAAATATCATCAGGATCTTGTCAACAACAGCCAACGGATGCAAACCCCTCTCTCTCCCCCAGTGTGAGCAAAATGCAAAAATAACCGATGAGTCGTGAGTGCTCCCCGGCCTCTGCCTGTGCCTCCCCTTTTCTCCGCCTCAAAGTGCCCCTATATATTCAATTTTTCCTCCTAATTCCTCTCTTAGTAAATAGAGCAGACATACACATTTATATCTCTGCTCACATATCACAAATCTGTTCTTTAAAAAGCTATGGATACTTGATGGTGCAGACTCATTGGTCTTATCATTGGCACCCAAAATAGTGCCCCTGTACACAACTCAGTCTTCAAAACAGACCCCAGGCCTAGCTGAAACCTAGGGTCCAGTTGTCCCAAACACTCACACAAACCTGCCGTTTATAGCTCTGCTGGGGGACCCTTCTTCCCGAGCCAGGATCTCTACTGCAGGAACCCCTTGATGTATATTTAGGGAATGAATGAAGAGAGCAGTAGGGTGGATTTTCCCCAAATAGTAATCAGGCCAAAGCATTAGCTAATTCAGATGCTCCTGGTCTTCTTGATTTTCCAATTCTTGACAACTGAAATCTGTGAAAACTTGCCCCAGTGTTCTGTATCTTGGGCTGGTAAAATGTAATGCGGAGGGCTTCTGCCAACTGCTAACCCTTGAGAAATATAAAGGCAGAGCTGCTCTGACATGGCCATGACATTGATGGGGAAATGGGATTTAATCTACCAGACATTTGGAGGAAGTCTCAGCAAAGAGTAAAACTCACTTCTGGGGAGAGTCCATGTGTGCTAGGTCATTGCCTTTGAATGATTTCGTGGAATCTTTTTAGCAAAGCTTCAAAGTAGACATAATTCCCATTTTTGCAGGTGCAAATACAAAGGAGATGTTTAGACGCAAGCTTGGGTTTATTTTTAAATAACTGAGTGTGAGGCAGAGGTGGGACTTGTATAGGTTGCTGTTCTCTGGTCCAGAGAGCTTTCTACCCTACCTGCATACCTCTTTAGCTGCCCTTTTGTTAATATCAGTGATTTTCTTTGAAAACTTTCCTTTTTTTAATCATTTTGCTTCTGGAGGAGAAATTTGTCCTGAATTTAATGATGTACCATTTGATGTGGACAGAGGTGGCTTGGAGCCTGTGGTTGTATGCCTGGGAATTACTTTATTTTTTTGTATTTTTTTTATTAAACTTTTATTTAATGAATATAAATTTCCAAAGTACAGCTCATGGGTTACAATGGCTTCCCCCTCCCAAAACTTCCCTCCCACCCACATCCCTCCCCTTTCCCGCTCCCTCTCCCCTTCCAATCACATCATGATTCATTTTCAATTCTCTTTATATACAAAAGATCAGTTTAGTATAAATTAGGTAACGATTTCAACAGTTTGCCCCCATATAGCAACACAAAGTGAAAAAAAAATACTGTTGGAGTACTAGCTATAGCATTAAATAAGAGTGTACAGCACATTAAAGGCAGAGATCCTACATAATATTTTTTTAAAAATTAATTTTCTATGCCATTTCCAATTTAACACCAGGTTTTTTTTTCATTTCCAATTATCTTTATATACAGAAGATCGATTCAGTATATAATTAGTAAAGATCTCATCAGTTTGTACCCACGCAGAAACACAAAGTGTAAAAATACTGTTTCAGTACTAGTTATAGCATCACTGCACATTAGACAACACATTAAGGACAGATCCCACATGGGATGTAAGTACACAGTGACTCCTGTTGCTGACTTAACAATTTGACACTCCTGTTCATGGCATCAGTAATCTCCCTAGGCTCTAGTCATGAGTTGCCAGGGCTATGGAAGCCTTTAGGGTTCGCTGACTTTGATCTTATTCTGATAGGGTCATAGTCAAAGTGGAAGTTCTCTCCTCCCTTCAGAGAAAGGTACCTCCATCTTTGATGGCCCCGTTCTTTCCACTGGGATCTCACTAACAGAGATCTTTCATTTAGGTCTTCTTCTTTTTTTCTTTTCCATGGTATCTTGGCTTTCCATGCCTACAATACTCTCATGGGCTCTTCAGCCAGATCCGAATGCCTTAAGGGCTGATTCTGAGGCCAGAGTGTTGTTTAGGACATCTGCCATTCTATGAGTCTGCTGTGTATCCCACTTCCCATGCTGGATTTTTCTCTCCCTTTTTGATTCTATCAGTTAGTATTAGCAGACACTTGTCTTGTTTGTGTGATCCCTTTGTTTCTTAGACCTATCCAAGCCATCGAATGTGAACTGAAATTGATCACTTGGACTAGTGAGATGGCATTGGTACATGCCACCTTGATGGGATTGTATTGGAATCCCCTGGCACATTTCTAACTCCATCATTTGGGGCAAGACTGATTGTGCATGTCCCAAACTGTGCATCTCCTCCCTCTCTTTTTCCACTCTGAAATTTAACAGGGATCACTTTTCAGTTAAAATTTAAACACCTAAGAATAATTGTGTGTTAATTACAGAGTTCAACCACTAGTACTAGAACAACAACAACAACAACAAATACTAAAAAGGATAAAGTATTACATTGTACATCTAGAGTCGGGACAAAAGCTGATCAGGTCATTGTTTCTTATAGTGTCCATTTCACTTCAACAGGTTTCCCCTTTGGTGCTCAGTTGTCGCCGATCAGGGAAAACAAATGATATTTGTCTCTTTGGGACTGGCTTAATTCACTCAGCATGATGCTTTCCAGATCCTTCCATCTTGTTGCAAATGACTGGGTTTCATTGTTCCTTACTGCTGTATAGTATTCTATGGAGTACATGTCCCATAATTTCTTTATCCAGTCTACTGTTGATGGGCATTTGGGTTGGTTCCAGGACTTAGCTATTGTGAATTGGGCTGCAATAAACATTAATGTGCAGATGGCTTTTTTATTAGCCAAATTAATTTCCTTTGGGTAAATTCCAAGGAGTGGGATGGCTGGGTTGTATGGTAGGGTTATGTTCAGGTTTCTGAGGAATCTCCAGACTGACTTCCATAGTGGCCTAACCAGTTTGCATTCCCACCAACAGTGGGTTAGTGTCCCTTTTTCCCCACATCCTCTCTAGCATCTATTGTTGGTAGATTTCTGGATGTGAGCCATTCTCACCGGGGTGAGGTGAAACCTCATTGTGGTTTTGATTTGCATTTCTCTGATTGCTAGTGATCTTGAACATTTTTTCATGTGTCTGTTGGCCATTTGGATTTCCTCTTTGGAAAAATGTCTATTGAGGTCCTTGGCCCATCTCTTAAGTGGGTTGTTTGTTCTGTTGTTGTGGATTTTCTTGATTTCTTTGTAGATTCTGGTTATCAACCCTTTATCTGTAGTATAGTTTGCAAATATTTTTTCCCATTCTGTCGGTTGCCTCTTCACTTTCCTGACTGTTTCTTTTGAAGTACAGAAACTTCTCAATTTGATGCAATCCCAAATGTTAATTTTGGTTTTGACTGCCTGTGCTCCTGGGGTCTTTTCCAAGAAGTCTTTGCCTGTACCTATATCTTGCAGAGTTTCTCCAATGCTCTCTAGTAATTTGATGGTTTCGGGTCGTAGATTTAAGTCTTTAATCCACGTTGAGTGAATTTTTGTGTAAGGTGAAAGGTATGGGTCTTGCTTCAAGCTTCTGCACATGGAAATCCAATTTTCCCAGCACCATTTATTGAATAGGCTGTCCTTATTCCAGGGATTAGTTTTGGATCTTTGATCAAATATAAGTTGACTGTAGATGTTTGGATTGATTTCTGGTGTTTCTATTCTGTTCCATTGGTCTATCCATCTGTTTCTGTACCAGTACCATGCTGTTTTGATAACAACTGCCCTGTAGTATGCCCTGAAATCTGGGATTGTGATGCCTCCGGCTTTGTTTTTGTTGTACAAGATTGCTTTGGCTATTCGAGGTCTTCTGTGTCTCCATATGAATTTCAGCATTATTTTTTCCAGATCTGAGAAGAATGTCTTCGGTATCTTGATTGGTATTGCATTGAATGTATAAATTGCTTTTGGGAGAATAGACATTTTGATGATATTGATTCTTCCAATCCATGAGCATGGAAGATTTCTCCATTTTTTGGTATCCTCTTCTATTTCTTTCTTTAAGGTTTTGTAGTTTTCATCGTAGTGATCTTTAACGTCCTTGGTTAAGTTTATTCTAAGGTATTTGATTGTTTTTGTAGCTATTGTGAATGGGATTGATCTTAGAAGTTCTTCCTCAGCCGTGGCATTGCCTGTGTATACAAAGGCTCTTGATTTTTGTGGATTGATTTTATATCCTGCTACTTTGCCAAACTCTTCGATGAGTTCCAGCAGTCTCTTAGTAGAGTTCTTTGGGTCCCCCTCCTCCGTTCCCGCGCTGGCGAGATTCTGTGGCTCTGGCTCGTCTCCCGCCGCTCGGCTCGTCTCGGTTGGTTTTCCACGCGGTGGGCTCCCTGTAAGTCCTCTGTGTCTCATCCACAAGATCCGGAAGCGTTTCCTCTGCAGTTTTTTTCTTGCGTCTTTTCCTGAGGCTACAGTAATTCCACTTTTATGAAACTTTATTTTCCCAACCTAAGGCGCACGTCCTCACTATCTGCCATCTTGGCTCCGCCCCCCTTATTTTTATTTTTGACAGGAAGAGTTAGACAGTGAGAGAGAGAGAGAGACAGAGAGAAAGTCTTCCTTCCCTTGGTTCACCCCCCAAGTGGCCGCTATGGCCGGCACGCTGCGCTGATCCGAAGCCAGGAGCCAGGTGTTTCCTCCTGGTCGCACATGTGGGTGCAGGGCCCAAGGACCTGGGCCATCCTCCAATGCACTCCTGGGCCATAGCAGAGAGCTGGCCTGGAAGAGGGGCAACCGGGACAGAATCCGGCGCCTCGACCGGGACTAGAACCCGGTGTGCCGGCGCCGCAGGCGGAGGATTAGCCTAGTGAGCTGCGGCGCCGGCTGGGAATTAGTCTTGAGACTCAGTATTGGCTGTGGCTGATCTCTCTTGAATGTGCACACCTACAAACACGCTCGTGCCTTTAAGCATAGCCTAGCAAGGGCTGACGATCCACACACAAGATGGAGGGCTTCCTTACCCAAGTTCTCCGATTTCAGTCCCTGGAAGGCGTGGAGGCAGACACACCTGGATGGGAAACTCCACCCAGCCTCTTAATGGTTGTGTAGTCTTGGATGAGTCCTTTCATCTCTTACTTCAGTTGGTTCATCTGTGAAATGAGTGGCTCCCTGGGTGGCTGTGAAGATTGGATGTGCTGCCGCATATGGGGCAGTTGTTATTACTGTCCCTTTGCCTCGATTTCCTTACTAATAAAAGCCCTATGATGCTCCAGGTGGTACTAGAACCTATCAAAAATGCTCACCACTTCTCATTCCCTTGTAATTAAGCATGGTTTTAGAACCTGGCTCTGGAAGCCATTGGATGAAGGTTCTGGAAACACCTGCGACAGAGGGCAGTGTCAGCTGACACACACGTTTCTCCTTTTGCTTACTCTTTGGATGAAAGGCTGGAAGGCTGAGCATCCATCTGGCAACCACGAGAGACAAGAGGCAGCTGAAAGAAATAGGAACAGGAAACAACGGCTCCTTGGTCTCTCCTGATAGACTGAATCATCTGTCCAGAGAGCGTTCTTGGTGCCTTTCTGCTGGACACTGACTCTCGTCCCTCTCTGGGAGAAGAGAGCTCTCCCCACTGCCTCAGTCAGGGTTGGCCACTCCGTTGGCCAGTGGACTGAGAGCAAAGGTGACACATGTCCTGCTCGAGAAGTTTGCTGCCATCGCTCAGTTTCTTCATCGTTGTTTTCCCTTAGACTGAGACCACAGGTCCCAGAGAGGGGCTGTTCCTTCAGCTTGGACATCAGAACGAACCAAGGAGCAGAGCTGCACCTAACCTGAGACGGGTATTGGATGTGAGCAAGAAGCAAACCTTCGCTTTTGAAAGCCCCCGAGCTTCGAGGTCATCTGCTGTGGCACCACAACGTAGGAAAGCCTGACTCAGCAGCAGCAACCCTGATGGCACCACTGCGACACCGGCCCTGACAGCTCGCCTCAGACTTCTTGCTCTGTGAGAAACAGTAAGTCCTACTTGGCTAAGCCACTGTTTGTATCGCGACTATGGTCATGCCATCCAGTACAGCGAAAGCACTGGGTACGTTTGTACTTAACAATGGTAGCTCTTATTAGGGTGCTACACAAATGCACATAAAACAAAGCAACCAACCTATGCAAATCTATGTCTATTAGTGAGACAAACTGATGGAAACTTTTTTATAAAAAGATTTATTTATTTGAGAGTGACAAAGGGAGAGAGAGAGTGATGGGGTTGGGGGGAGAAAGAGAGAATCTTCTATTTTCTGGTTCACTCTCCAAATGAGAGGGGAGAGAGAGAGAGAGAGAGAGAGAGAGAGAGAGAGAGAGAGAGAGAGAGAGAATCTTCTATCTGCTAGTTCACTCCCCAAATGTTGCGATGGCCAGGGCTGGGCTATGCTGAAGCCAGAAGCCTGAACCTCCATCCAGGTCTTCCATGAGGGCAATGGGGCCCAAATACTTGGGCCATCTTCTGTTACTTTCTCAGGTGCATTAGCAGGGAGCTGGATTGGAAATGGAGCGGCCAGGATTCAAGCTGGCATTCTGGTACAGAACGCTGGTGCTGTAAGTGGTGGCTTAACCTGCTGCAGACACTGACAGCATGAAGTCAAAAGGTTAAGATTTCTCCCTGCTATCTACCCAACACTTCTCTCAAGAGGTCACCTGTGTATCAGGCCAAAACATTTTCCTGTATCAGGCCCAGCACCAGGGCAAAGCAAGTGAGACGCTTGGGAGCAAAATTTAAGGAGACTCTCGTTCTTAGGCTTGTGCAGTGCAGTGCAGAACCGGCACTTCCGTAAAGCTGATAGAGGGCCTCCCTTGCTCCCTGTGTCCCTGGCTTGCTTTCCCTCAGGCCTGGCCCTGCTGTGAGTTGCATTGACTGACGTGGGTACTGACATAGCCATTTTCTGAAACAAATCACATACACTTTATTGTGACTTACTTTTTTAAACCCTTGTATTTGGGGCCACCAGCATGGAGGTGTGGTACTGCCACCTGCAATTCTGGCATCTCATATGGACTCTGGTTCAAGTCCTGGCTGCTCCACTTCCAATCCAGCTTCTTGCTAATGTGCCTAGAAAGGCAGCAGAAGATGGCCCAAGTCTTTGGGCCCCTGCACCCATGTGGGAGACACAGATGACACTCCTGGCTTTGGCCTGGCCCAACTGTGTTTTGGCCCTTTAGGTAGTAAACCAGCAGATGGAAGATTTTAGTGTTTCTCCTTCTCTCTCTGTCACTCTGACCTTCAAGTAAAACAAATGAAGTTTTTCAAAAAAATTTTATTTCTTTATTTGAAGGACAGAATGACAGAGAGAGATAAAGAGAGATCTTCCATTCACTGGTTTATTCTCCAAAGGCCTGCAACAGCTGGGAATGGGCCAGGCTGAAGCCAGGAGCCAAGAACTTTGTCTGGGTCTTCTATGTGAGTGGCAGGTACTTGAACCATCACCCACTGTTTCCTAGGGTGCACATTAGTAGGAAGCAGAATCAGAAGCAGAAGAACCAGGCACCCTGATATGGGATATGGGTGCCCCAAGTAGCATCTTAACTACGGCACCAAATGCCTGGCCCAGAACATGTAAGTTTTAATTCTGTTGGTGCAACTAATGATACCAAGTAGATAACCCAGAGCATGTGGGAGTATACTTGTAAGTGTCTCTGGGTGACAGATTTCTAGAAGCAGTAATGCTTGGTAAAGGGGTGTTCTAGAAGTTGGAATGTTACAATGAAAACATGCTTCAAGAGTTTTGCACCAATACACATTCCCGCCAACAGTGTGGTAGGGTAATCATGGTAGACACGTGACATCACAATTATCTGCAAGATTTCTTTAAATAGCCAGCTTTCTCAGGACTTAAGACTTCCCCAAATTAGACTCACATGCCGTTTTGCAGCAGTCTGCTATTGCGTAAATCCAAACAGTCTGCAGAGTGGGTGCCGCCTTCCGGGGCAGCCTTTCCCACTCTGTGGCTCACTGGGCTCTGGCTTTCCCTCCTTGCCTGCAGTGGGTCTGTGCTCAGAGCCGGGCGCCCGGCCACGTGAACACTTTCCCAGGGGTCAGTGTTTCATGGTTGCTCTCTGATCTCTCCAAACGTTGAAGAAAGACAAGGAGTCCTATGGGAGGCAGCTGCTCTAGGAAGCATCTTCTCCAACACAGAGCAGTTGGCTGAATCTCTGTCTCCGTATTTTTGAAGAAAATAACTTGTTGTGGGCATGGAGGCAGGGTGCTGGACCCAGTGGCCACTTGAGATTCTTGGAACTCACTTTCTTTCTTCTTCCCCTCTTGTACTTTGTCTACGAAGCTTGAGGGATGTCACCTTCTGAGTCAGGCCTTGGCAAACCGTGACCTGTGGATCAAACACGCCTGCAGCCTCCTTCTGAAATACAGCTTTGGAGTGCGATCGTGCTCATTTGTTTGCAGCTCGTCCGTGGCTGCTTTAGAATTGAGTACTTGCCGCAGACTGTGTGGCCCTTAAACCCTGGAGTGTTTACGCCTGGCCTTCTGCAGACAGAACGTGTCCACCTTCTGGTCCAAAAGCCTTCAGTTTGTTCTCTTTTCCCTACCTGAGGTCGTCACACACCTTGCCCGGACTACTTTAGTCACCGCTGAGCTGGTTGGAGCCACAGTGAGTTGTCTTAGATGCAAATGGAAGGAAGCCCTGAGCCATCTCTTTCTGTTCGTGCCCGTGGTCCGAGGAGCAGGCCATGGATGGCCCTCCAACTCTGCAGGCTGCTTGCTTCTCTCTCCTCTCATGAACTGCACTCCACAAGCGTGCAGTGTTCCCATCCCTACCAACAACTGGGTTTCCTAAACACATCGCCCACAGTGCCATCCCTCTGCCGTTACCCGTGCCGGCCTCCTTGCCCAGAGCATCCCTCCCCGTGCTGTCCCACCCAGTGTGGTGAGCCGTCACTTCTTCGGTGGTGCACACTCTGACTCCCTCATTAACAAAGATATTGACTCCTTGCTTTCTGCTGGCAGGGCTCAGGGTGCGTCTGCACTGCAGGGCTTAGGAGGCATTACTTGTAATTACATGTGTCTTTCCCTGTCTCCCCTGTTGATCTGTGAACTCCAGTGTGCAGGGAGCTCGTCTTGCTCCCACTGGTGCTTATTCAGGTACTAAAGGAATATTTGCTGCATGGAGAACCGCTAAGATTCTTTATTAGCAGTGTCTCGCAGAATCCCGTGGCACAGGCACGGTTACATCCCATTTTACAGATGGACCAATGAAGGGCACAGAGAAGTGAAGTCACAGAGCTTGCCAGGATTTGAAGCCTAACAGTTTGGCAGCACAGTGCATCTCAAGCTCTCGCTCCCATGTTAATGGTAAACAAATGGCTGAGTGGATTCGGTGAGATTCTATGAACTGCAGGTAGGAAAGGTAATGCCATGTGACCTTATGAAACCCATTAGTAGCATTTATAGAAGAAAAGCACAAGGATTCCAGGAGACCTGGCTGGGATGGAGACCGTGGGGGAGCAGCAGCCCACAGAGTGCAGGGCGAGTTTAAAGCAAGTGGAAAATCAGATCATCCTATGAATTGCTGGGAGGGCTCGAAGAAGCTGTGGGGCCACAGCTAAACAAACGAGACCCACCCCCGTCGGGGCAAAAAGGCCCCAAGCTGAACATTTATGTCATGCTTCCTGGATGCCCAATACCATGCCAACGAGCACTAAAAGAAAATTGTCCCCTGCCCCCAAAATGTTTGATCCAATACATTTTCATTGCACAGCTATTATGTGCCAAGTCCTTGATCCAGATGCCAAGAGAACAAAAATGAATAGCGCGCTAGGATTTCCAGTCTGGCAGGGGAGATGGACGAGTAGATAATTTTAGTAATGCACTCAGAGTCATCAGGGAGATGTAGCCAGGATCACAGAAGGGACCTAACTGCCCAAAGATGTGGAGGGAGATTTCAAGCCAGGAAGCAGTGAGTTGGGTTTTGAAGGATGAATAGAAATTTGACAAATAGACAAGGGCTTCCATAAAGAAAGTGCAGGTAGAGCCAAGACACAAGAACGCTAGGGGTGACTCTGGGAGACAGCAGGTGATGGCCCAAGTGCTTGGGAGACCTGGATGGAGTTCCAGGCTCCTAACTCCAGCCTGGCCCAGCCTTAGCTGTCACAGGCATTTGGGAAGTGAACCAGCAGATGAAAGATCTTCCTTTCTGTCACTCTGCCTTTTAGATAGATAGATAATAGATAGCTAGATAGATAGAGAGATAGATAGATTTACAAAAAAAAAAAAAAAAGAAAAAAAAAGAAAAGAAAAGAAAAAAAGGAAAAAAAAAAAAAAGAATGCCAGTGGTACCCTCAGGGACCTGTATACCATTTAGTAGGAGGCCTGGTAAGTGGAGGCCTGTCAGAAACAGTCTTTTTTTTTTTTTTTTTTTTTTTTGACAGGCAGAGTGGACAGTGAGAGAGAGAGAGAGACAGAGAAAAAGGTCTTCCTTTTTTCGTTGGTTCACCCCCCAAGTGGCCGCTACGGCCACAATGTTGTGGCCAGTGCATTGTGGCCGGCGCGCTGTGCCAATCCGAAGGCATAAGCCAGGTGCTTCCTCCTGGTCTCCTATGCGGGTGCAGGGCCCAAGCACTTGGGCCATCCTCCACTGCACTCCCGGGCCACAGCAGAGAGCTGGACTGGAAGTGGAGCAACCGGGACAGAATCTGGCGCCCCAACCAGGACTAGAACCTGGTGCTGGCGCCGCAGGCAGAGGATTAGCCTAGTGAGCAGGGGTGCCGGCCAGAAACAGTCTTGTAGGGTGTGCTGTGCATTGCGGTTTTCTCTTGAGGCAAATAAAACATAGGGAAGGGGTTTTAAAAGCAGGATATTAAAAAAATGAGGTGATATTTGCATGATGCTAGTGTGGAGGAGCCAGAGAGAAGTACAACTGGATGAGAAAGCAAGCTAGGAGGCTATTTCCATGGTCCAGATGGAAAACAGTGAGGCCCCAAGTCAAAGACACAGCCAGGGGAGGGGAGAAGCAAGCTGCAAGACCATGAAGTCCTGGTGTTGAAATGTTCAGATATGCACTAACGCCTGCCGCTTGTAGAGCTTGGTTAGCAGGGGTCTCATCTGAGGGGGCTGCACACACACAGCACTGCTGGCAGGGCTGTATCTGGGCAGTGCACAAGGACTCATGCCTTCCAGACAGAAGGCAGAATCAGAGTAGCCAACAAGAGGAGCAGGTAGTTGTCATAGGCGCAGAACAGATCTAAGCTAAAATGAGTGCTTAAGTTGTGTAGGATGCAGAGGTGGGAGAGATAAGGGTTGAGGTGTGGCCATGCCCAGGTGAGCGGATTCTGTCTGAACTATCTATCTACACTGTCTCCCCGAGCCCACAATTCACATCAAACATTATCTCATAGTCTCTAAGGGTCAGGAATTTGCAGCTGACTCAGATGAGGGTTATAGCCTGGGAATCTCTTGTAAAGTGGCAGTTAGGGGAGGCTGACATCTCAATTTTTAGCTGGGAAATCCAGTTCCATGATGGTTCACTCATGAGGCTGCCCCGTTGATGCTGGCTTTCTAAGAAGGTGCTGGTTCCTCACCATAAGGACTTCCCCGTAGGGCTGCCGGAGGGTCTTTGTGACTTTAGCAACGGGCTTCCTCCATAGGGGAAGGACCCAAGAGTGAGCAAAATGGGAGCAGGAGTGTCTGCGAGGAGGAAAACCAGGAAATCACACGCTGTCACTCCCCCTGCATCCCGGTGGTCATGCAGGTCTGCCCTGGTCACGGGGGGACGGGACTGTGTGAGGATGTGAGGCCAGGGGAAAGGAGCAATGGGAGCCATGCTGGAAGCACAAATGGGCCTTGGGCTAACTGGGGTCAGAATGGGCCACATGGTGTGTGCAAGGGAGGCTAGCAAGTTTCGGGCATAGAAATCAGCTGACCAGTAGACATCCTGCTGCCATGCGCCTCAGCTCCTCCTCTGTGACACGAGGCTCATCATCCCACTGGTATGGAGTGAAGGTCACTGCAGGGAAGTCTGGATAAGGCTTTTGGGGAACCGCGAAGCATGCTGGGTGGTGCCTATGGTGCCTGCCTGGACAGGAAGGCTCAGAAGAAATCCAGGTCTCCTCTGGATGGGGAGTGTGGCCTTGATGAATTTAGGGGCACTTCATGAAAGACACTTCATCCTTTATTCCTGTGACTGCAGAAATCCAAGAAATAACATTTAGTGATCTTCTACTTTCACCTGCTGAGAGTGGCACAATGACATTTGCTTTTCATTCTCTCAAGGATGCTGAGAAATGAGATGTGTAAACTGTACTCGCAAATGAGAAAATCAGGCTCCATGAAGTTAAATCACTTGCTCTGAACCTGGGGTAGCTGGGGGTGCCGCCACAGGCCTGCCTGACCCTGCTCTGTGACCACAAGGCAAAAGAGAGAGGCACTAACCTGAACAGTGGCCCTCCTGCCTGCACCTGGGGGCCCGGGAAGGCCTCCTGGCTGGGGTTTTGCAGATCTATGGCAAGAGGAGGGGGAGGAGGGTGAATGGTGAGCCAGGAGGCCTCTCCTCTGCCTGCACACCCCAAGGCCCTTGGTCCTGAGTTGAGGAAGGGTCTTCGTGTGTGTGAATGTGTTTGTGACCATCCCAGCAGCAGCTGCTGTCCCAAAGCTGGGGATCAGGGCGACGAGTCCTCTCAGGGCCCTGCGGAGCTGGATGCAGGCCAGGACTGCACGGGGCCCTGAACTCCCAGGAGCGTGGCTCCCAGGCCATTCTCGGAAAAGAATTTGCAGCGAGGCCACTCCAGGTGCCAGGCTCGGCCATCAATCCCTCACTCTTCGGAGCAGTGAGTTTATAAAGTAGCAATTAAATAAGAGCTCTGTAAGTGCTTCTGGGAACTGCCCTGAATGCATTTTCCAAACATAAATAACGGGGACCTCCACTCCGAGCAAAGTACATGCAGAGCAGGGAAGCCGCACTGAGAAGAAGGGAGCCCTGTTGTGCTAACGAGTTGGGCTACGTGCCCCTGGTGTGCACGTGTGCTCCGTGTAGGTGGCAAAGTCCATTTGTCTTGCTGCTTGGGTGGCACGTCAGCCCTGCTGTCGTGGCAAGAGGATCGTGGCTGTGGCTCCCACGGCACCAGGACTCCGTTGCTTCGGAGACGGTGCCAGTGATGGTTGAAGTAGCAAGGACAGCTCCTATTCATTGAGTGCATGCTCTGGGCAGAGAACCCAGAGATCCCACATCACTGGGAAGCTTCAAGTCTTGGCCAAGGTGACCAAGGCTGTAAGGTAAGGGGCCATGAATGAGGACTCTTCAGCATCTTACATTTCTGAGGTTCTCCTGAAATGCCGGGCACTGTTCTAAGAGTTTTATACCAGTGAACTCAAGTTGCCTGACAAAGCCGAGCAGTGAGTCCTCCTACCTCCCTATTGTGTAAGGAGAATCGGAACTGCTGAGTGACGCCTCTCGGGCAGGGGCCCATCAGACCAGCAGGCGAGCTCCAGAGCCCCGCTCTTAATTGTTCACTGGGCTGCCCTAGACTTGATCCCAGGTACCAGGTGCCACCTCTCTTGGCGGCTCACGTTTGGTTATTCCTAAACGTCTGCCCCAGTCCAAGGCAGGGCGAGCTTGGCCTGGCTGAGTCTGCTCTTCCTGCCCCTCCCCCTCTGAGGGGACCCCTGGTCACATCTGTCACCTTGGCCAAGCGCATCCTCCTGTGCACCTGTGTGGGCATCCCTGCCATTGCTGGGGTCCTGATGGGCCGGGTTGCTTAGCTTTCACACCTTGTGTCTTTGCTTCTGCTGGTCTATCCTCCAGTTGTTCTTTCCCCACTGTTGCACCTGGGTATGAAGGGGTGATCATCTCAGGAATATTTCCTGGGACTCACATTGTGGTGTAGCAGGTAAAGCCACTGCCTATGACACCGGCATCCTGCGTGGGCGCTGGTTCATGTCCCGGCTGCTGCATTTTGATCCAGCTCCCTGCTGATGGTCTGAGAAAGGCAGTGGAAGATGGTCCAGGTGTTTGGGCCCCTGCTACCCACGCTGGGGACCTGGATGAAGCTCCTGGCTTCTGACTTCGGTCTAGCCCAGCACTGGCCGTTGTGGCCATCTGGGGTGTGAACCAGGGGATGAAGGCTGCTCTCTCTCTCTCTCTCTCTCTCTCTCTCTCTCTAATTTTGACCTTCAAGTGAATGGATAAATCTTTAAAAAATAAAATCATTTCCTGACTATCATCGCCACCCCACCCCTACCTTCTGGCTGAATTAGGTGCCCTTCCCCTGTGGATACCTCCATTAGGACGCATGGCAAACTCTTGTTATGTTGCTTTTCTAGTCTGTCACCCATGAAACAAGACTGCACATCTTGGTGACTGTAGCCCTTCACGGGGAGCTTGACACACAGTAGAGATTCGACAGATGTTAATAGGTGAGAGGAGCCCTTTTCCAGAAAGAGTGCGCCCATCTGGCCATGCCCGATTCTGAGTTCCTGCGAACTCCAGCCATGAATATGCCTGTTCCATCCAGAGCCATGTGCAAGGAACAGCACCGAGTGGGATGGGAGCTGGCCTTGGCTCTGCTGTTAACTTCCTGTGTGACTTTGGCCAAGTCACTCCACTTCTCTGGGCTTCAATTTTCTCATCTGCGAAGCAGGAGCAATGAAATCTTCCTGGGAGATAGCCAGAGGGTTAACCAGGATTCAGACAGCAAGGGTACCCGGCACTTCAGGAGTACTTACTACGTATTAATTTCCCTCCCTCTCCCTGTCCCCGTGCCGGGAGCTCTGGGGACAATTGGGTGACACTGTGCAAAGCCCTTGGCAATGTATGTCTCTGCAAGTTTATCCTCTCCTTCCCTCCACCAAGGTGGCATCCCATTGCTTTCTGCAGAAGACCTTGCCATGCCAAAGCTGCCGCCCCTGCCTTTCTCGGGGTCCCGAGGCAGACTCTGGCCATGGAATGCTGTCTCCCCAGCAGAGGCTCGCACAGGATCCCATCGTGAAAGCCCCATCAGGAATCTGGCCCCCGTTCATTCCTGAGGCAAGTCAGTGATTTCCCTGTCTCAGACTCCATCGAAGTTGCCAGTGATTAAGAAACTCATATATTTTCACACTCATTAAAAGAAACATGATGTTCACTTTTCCAAGAAAAGCCATCCTTGTTTGTAGACCCTGTAATATATTGGGAACGCCTCTTAATTGGCTTCTAGGACTCAGTGTCAGAAGTCAGACCCAAGTTTGTTTATTGACACAAGGAAAAAAATAAAACGTCGTATAATTAGTTGAGTGACTGACTCTAAATTCAGTAACTCCCATCGGTATGTGGCCTTGTCAGGGTTTAAGATTCCATTTTGGGTTATGAAAGAGGCCGGGTGCTCCGTAGTCCAGACGCGGGGCCATACTGCATCATAGCTATTGTACAAACGGGCTCAGTGTGCTGTTTGTGTTAAGATGGAAAACTTTTACATGTTTGATTTTTATGCAAGTCAATTAACTTGTTTTTTATAACTGTAAGGGCTTGCTTTGCAAATAAGATTACTTACCACTATAAATTATGGGAACATAGGGGCCTATTCAGACAAAATGTTACACACCCCTAACCCGTGCACCCGGCAGCATGCTGGCCTGCTGCAGGGGAACAGCTGAGGCAAACGCGACAGGGAGGTGAAGGAGGACCGGGGGGTTATTTTGGTGCATCTGGAGGGGCCCCTCCAAGAAGGATGCAGAGGGGGAGTCGGGGGAGGTCTGGAGGTGGGGACCAGGGAGTTGACCAGAAGACGCTTCTCTGTGCTCACCCCCACCCCAACTCTCCCAGGTCGCCAGCAGCTGGCCAAGACCTTTCCTTACTGGGCAGTGCAGGAATCTCGTTTGAGGGTTTTTTTTTTCCCTTTCCCCAAATGTTTGCTTCTTACTGACAGCACATCCCTGGGGAGTTTGGAATTTGGGGCAGGCCTAAGTCTGGGCTCTGTGCTGTCATCCTGCTGCCCTTCCTGCCACGATGGTCCTCCAGTCCCTATCCTTGTGCTCAAGGGGCAACCCCTTCCCACCATGCAAACGGAAGGGGTAGGGGGAGGGAGGGAGAGAGAAAGGAGCTGACATTACTGCAGGCTCTCAGTGGTGGGGAGGGGCCAGGAGGTGCCCAGGCAGGACAGAGAGAGTGAGAGCAAGAGCGAACTGTCAGTGTGTGGTCCCCGGGACTTACTCCACCCTGAAGGTCTCCTTAGTGGAGGAGCACTGCAGTTGTACACACAAGGCTTTCTGGAAAGCAGAGTTGGGACCCTGGTCTCTCAGGCCCTTTGCCGAGCTTGGATGGGCTCCTTCCTGTTCTGAGTCACAGGTTTTTCCTCACCTGTGGAGTGGGAGCAGAGACCTACCTGGCTCACCTCCCATGTGTTTGTCACATGGGATCCTCAACAGACTGACCCTGCGGTGCCAGAGCTATGGACATGTGGCAATGTCTGGGGACAAGGGTGATGGGAGGGGTGAGTACTGGCATCTAGGGGTTGGAGAAGAGGGATTCTTTTTGTTTTTAAATAACGATTTATGTATTTTATTTCAAAGGCAAAGCAACAAAGAAAGGGAGGGAGGATAGAAATCTTCCATCCACAGGTTCACTCCCCATTAACCAAAACAACCAGGTCTGGGCCAGGCTGAAGCCAGTAACCTGAAACTCCATCCAGGTGTCTTGCATGGGAGGCAGAGGCCCAAGAATGTGGGCAATTTTCCACCACCTTCCCAGGTACATTAGCAGGGAGCTGAGTGGGAAGCAGAGTAGCCGGAACTGCAACCAATACTCTGGTAAGGGATACTGTTGTCACAGTTGGTGCTTAACCCACTGTGCCACAGCGTCAGCTGCAGAGACGAGAGATTCTGCAAGGTACAGCATTGTCTCCCCCAACAAAAAATTATCCCAGTCCAAACTCTCAGTAGTGTCAGTTTCAAGAAATTCTGCTTCCCCAACAGACATAGGAGAAAAGGAGACCTTTTGGGGGCTGGGCAGTGTGTGGGACAGTATTTCATGGACTGAAGAGTCAATATGAGTGTCTGGTCACTCAGCAGTAGAGGGACAAGTCCTCAGTGGCAGCAGCCACAGCATCATGACTGTTCACAAAGAAAGAGGACATTGCTGCCAATTCAGGGAGCGTGGTGCAACTGACAGCATCCGTGTGTCACGGCAGCCTATGGGGGTAGCTAGGGAAGTAACAATAATAATTATAACAATCCCAGTAAGGATTAGGATTATATTATTCCTGTTCTGCTGATCGAGAAACTGGGTCTTAAAAAAATATGAAGTCACTTTAAAATTACATAGCAAGGCTTTCCAGTGCTCCATCTTTCTCACACCCCTAGTAAAGGGCTCAGGGTACTATTATCACCATGAAACGAGTGATTTGAGGCCAAGCCAATGTCATTGTCAAGTGTCCTCCTCAGGCATGACTCACCGTATTTGCAGGCTTTCCTCAAAGGGAGGGCTTCCTTCTTCAAACAATTGTGCTCTCCTGCCACACCTGAGTACTTTGGACCCACTCCCACGGGGCCATAGGTCACAGCTTCCCCGTCTGTCACCTCTGTTGAACTGGGGGCGCTTTGTGGGTAAGGGCCCCATCTTAACTGTCCTGCCTTAACTTCACACCAGTTTCCTCTTCTGGAAAGTGGGACAATGGCTCCTACCTCACCAGGTGGACCCTCTTAACTGCTTGTGGAAGACCTGGCTGAAATAAGGAGACTCTCTCCCCTGCCTGGAGCCTCCGTGCCCCAGCCATGCTGGATGTCACCTCTGGGTGCCAAGTGGCAGAAAAGACAAAAGGTTTGTGGGGAGTGGGAGAAGAGCTGTGTATGCTGAGCCATTTCTTTTCTCTTTTGGAGTGCGGCTCGTGGAAAACGTGTCGAGAGGGCTTGGTCTTTGAGAATTTGATCTTCTTAAGAACTGGAAACCCAGGATGAGATTTCAACTTGAAAATAGCTTTGTGCTCTGGCTCCTCAGATCACTGAGTGATCAAATATCCCCAAAGAGATGACAATTCAAGCTGTCGCCTGGAAGGGTTGACACCTACAGAACTGTCAGTGCCCAGCCTTGATCGCTGGGAATGGCAAGATTCAAACCTGGCCTGGTGTGTTCTCCTCTGACCTGCTCAGGGTGTGGATCCATTGGATGAAGCCTCTGAAAACTCCCCTTGGTATCTTGGCCATAACTTGGTCCAGTGTCATTGTACGATCAGTTCTGCATTCGATGCTATAGGGGAAGAGCAAGGGAGACAAAAGCTCTGTTCTCCAGATCACCGGTGGGTCTGACAACATACCTCATTCATTCATCCTGCAAATCAGTTTCTTTTCTTTTTTGACAGGCAGAAGTGAGAGAGAGAGAGAGAGAGAGAGAGAGAGAGAGAGAGAGAGAGAGAGAGAGAGGTCTTCCTTCCCTTGGTTCACGCCACAAATGGCTGCAACGGCCGGCATACTGCACCGATCTGAAGCCAGGAGCCAGGTGCTTCCTCCTGGTCTCCAATGCAGGTGCAGGGCCCAAGGACTTGGGCCACCCTCCACTGCCTTCCCGGGCCACAGCAGAGAGCTGGACTGGAAGAAGAGCAACCGGAACAGAACCTGGCGCCCCAACTGGGACTAGAACCTGGAGTGCCAGCACCACAGGTGGAGGATTAGCCAAGTGAGCCACGGCGCTGGCCTGCAAATAACTTTCTTAGCATCTTCCATGGGAAGAGCTGTATGCCTCTGGGAAAATTAATCTCTGTGAGTCTCAGTTTTTTCTTTTGCATAATAAAACAATAAAATTTGCTTCACGGGATGAAGTGCCCAGTTTCAGGCATATGGTAGGTGACTCAAGAAGTGAGTTACTATTGTTAGATTCTAAAGAGCTGTGGGTCTCACAGTTGTAATCAAGGTAGACATTTCAATAAATGTATTCAGAACCATAGAAATCGATGTTAATTGCTGTCACCATGCGTGTTAAGGGCTTTAAACACAGCCCTGTAAATGATCTGGAAGGGCTCCCCAGAGGCGGTGATAGGTGAGTCTCGGATACAGAGAACCCTGGACCTCAGGGCCACATCAAGGTTAATTAAGTTCTACCCATTGCCCGCAGTCAGGCCCCGTACAATGCCTGCTTTCTTCTCATCTTTGGGTTGAAGACACTGGAAATAAGTGAGGTTAAGAGTCTTACACCCACGGTCCCGGCACCATTAATACTTTCTTTTCACAAAGGAGGAAGCTGAGGCTCAGAGAGGCTAAGTCCACTCTCCCCCAGTGACATGCCACTAATCAGGGCGGATAGCAAATGAGATGGCAGGTAGCCTGGTTCCAGAGAGAGGCTTGTGACCTAGAGTCGGTGGGATCAGAGGCGACAGTGGGAAGAATATTGGATTTGGAGTTAGACCAGCCAGGTTTCTAATCTCTGCACTGTTGCAGAGTAGCCTGTGTACCTGGAAAAGATACTTAGCTTCTTGAGCTCTGGTTTCCTTATCTAGGAACCGGAAATGATGATGATACCTGCTCCGCAGGACACTGGTAAGAATGAGAAATAATGGATGTGGTTCCTTAGAGTAAATTCTACCTTAGATATGCGCAGACTCTGAAACGTCATAAGCACCTTTGTAAACATGACTGTGTGGGATTTTCTCAGATGTCCAGTGAGGGACACAGTGGAGAGCTTTGTATCTTGGTTTCACAGATGAGGACAGAGCATCAGAGAGAAGAGAAGAGTTAAGGGAACTCTTTTTAAATTCTCCCGTTTATTCAGTAAATATTCTCCCATGTATTCAATAAATTTTGGGTAAGCATCTACTGTAGCTCGCTGACATTATTTGTTCAATAAATATTAGTTAAGTAGCTTCCAGGGATGAGAAGTGTAAGTACTGGCTCTGTTTCTCTGGGTGAGGAACTGAAGCTTGGAGGAACTGTGTAACCTGCACAGGCTCACCCAAGTAGTTGTGACTGAAGCCAGGTTGTACATGGACCCCATGTCACACACTGGAGGGCTATGCCCCTGGCTGCAGGTGGTCAGGAGCACAGTCAACCAAGGCTCCAACCCCAGGCTTCTGGGTCCAGCTCCTTTCCCCTCTGCCTTGTGGGTAAAATAAGTTGACTTCCAATATTCTAAGCAAGCATTGACTAAGGCAAAAGAGGTTAAAAAGTCAGACTCCCAGCAGCAGGAAATATCACCTTGCCTGATTAAGCTTGGGAAATCTGCCCCTTATGGATAAGATTTGCTGTCTGCAGGAAACCTTCGGCCACATAAACCCGTGCTATCTTCCAGCCAGGATGGTTTGGGGATGACTTAGCTAAGGAGATTTAAGCAGCAGACCCACCTATGCAGTAATCCGTGAAAAGAGATCCCAGACTGTGGAACGGGCAGTCTACCACGCAAGTCGGTGAGAATGGTGGGTGTGGTTCTATGATAAGTGCAATCAGAAAGTCTGTGTGGAAAAGAGCAAGCAACCTAGGGCCAGAGAGATGGGCTTCAAATCCTGGCTCTTCTGTTCCTTGATTTGTTTGTGTTTAACCATCTTCATCTTTAAAATGGGAATAACAATGGCCTTTTTGTTTTTTTGTCACCATGGGACTGTTTGAGAAGATACAGTAGATGTTAAGCTTGCTGTACATATATCTACTATTCTTGTTAAGAGAAAAAAATCACAGAGAACAGAAAAAAATTGTAAGTGAAAAATTTCTCTCTATCACCGTCACAATCCAGAGGGGATAAGTGCAGAATTCTGTGGGTTTGGACAGCCTGGTCCCTGGAAAAATACGAGGGTAGGTGTTTGGCTGAGTGGTTAAGATGCTACTTGGGAAGCCTGTGTCCCATTTGAGAATGCCTGTGTTCAAGTCCCAGCTCCACTCCAAATTCCAACCTCCTGCTAATGCACACCCTGGGAGGCAGAAGGTGATGGCTCAAGTAGTTGGGTTCCTGTCACCCATGTGGGAGACCTGCATTGCAGTCCCAGGGCCTGGCTGTGGCCCAGCTCTGGTCATTGCAGGCATTTGGGGAGTGAACCAGTTTCTCTCTCTCTCTCTTTCTATCTCTCTCCCCATCTCTGTTTTTCTGCCTGCCAAGTAGAAAAATAGACAGAAAAACACAGTTGGCAGTATATTGCACTTTCCAAACACATTGATGATAATAATAATATAGAATTTTATTTATTTTTTTTTTTATTTTTTATTTTTTAACAGGCAGAGTGGACAGTGAGAGAGAGAGAGACAGAGAGAAAGGTCTTCCTTTGCCGTTGGTTCACCCTCCAATGGCCGCCGCGGTAGCGCGCTGCGGCCGGCGCACCGCGCTGTTCCGATGGCAGGAGCCAGGTGCTTCTCCTGGTCTCCCATGGGGTGCAGAGCCCAAACACTTGGGCCATCCTCCACTGCACTCCCTGGCCACAGCAGAGAGCTGGCCTGGAAGAGGGGCAACCGGGACAGGATCGGTGCCCCGACCGGGACTAGAACCCGGTGTGCCGGCGCTTACCCATATAGTTCTTGCTTCCAATTTCCTGAGATGCTTGTGCACACTCTTACCTTCTGACCTGTGTTCAGTGTGGTTACTGTTGCCTGGAACATACCTCTCCCTTCTTCATCAGACTAATTATTTATCCTTCAATATCAATTTAGAGATCTTATTGTCAGGGAAACAGTTTCTGATAGGCTCTGCAGCCAGCCTGGTGAACAGCCTTTCTGTGTGCCTTCTGATCTCATAGCTCATGATGTCACTTCCTTTTATTTGTCTGTTTCTTCACATCCTGTCTCCATGAGAGCTGGAGTGTTGACTCTCATCTACCCTTGAACTCCCAGATTCTAGCACAGGATCAGGCACTTGGAAGGTGCCCGGTGGATAATGCTGTATGAATGAATGAATTAATGAATGAATTTGATCTTCATGACAATTGCATGAGGAATAAAGATAGGTCTGTAAGACACTGGACAGATGGTCCAAACTAACTCTCCACCTTGGTTGAGGAATCCAAGTCCCCAAGTTAAATAGCACTCCTAGAAGCACTTTGCCTATTGGTAATGAGATGGCACTGGACACAGCCCTTTTGGTAGTCCAAGGCTGTTCTTTCTGACCTGAATCTGTGGTCTCCAAGTAGCCTCGGGATGATGGTACATATTTCAGTACTTTTGTATTAATAACACTCGTGACAGTAGTCAAAGTTGGTTAATTGGAAGTATACTGGGACTATTTGTGATTCTTTCCCTCTCTTTATCCTTTGTATGTGTAATCGATCACTAAGTCATATTAATTTTACCTCCCCAGAAGTTCTGGCATCAATTCCCTCTTCTCCATCCCCAGTCTTTCCATGGTAAAGAACACACAATCTTGAGCCCAGACATCGAAGAGTTTTACTAACTCTGTCTCTTCCCATCTGATCTATGCTCTACATGATATACACAATGCGTCCATGAATTCACATGACTCCTTTATATGAACGTCTCCTATGTGAACAGTTTAATGACTCCCGGGGGCCTTGAAGATAGTGTAAATTCCTGAACACGGATCGCGAGGCTCTCCATTGCATGGCTACTGACTTCCACCATGGACTTATTTTTTCACCATCTCCAGGCTCTTGCTGTATATCGCAGTAACCTTGATCTCTGTGGAATTCCCAGTTTACACCAAGCTATTTGTGATGTTCAAGCCCATGGTCATGCCATTTGCCTGCCAGGAATGCTTCATCCTTCTTCTCTACCTCCCCATTTTCCTGGCTCACTCTTAATCATCCTTCAATTTGTTGAAGCTTCTAGGCTGAGTGAAGAGTTCATCTAGCAATAGTTGTTCACCTTAAGGTCAGAAACCATTTTTATTTATTTATTTATTTATTTTTTGACAGGCAGAGTGGACAGTGAGAGAGAGACAGAGAGAAAGGTCTTCCTTTTGCCGTTGGTTCCCCCACCAATGGCCGCCGCGGTAGCGCGCTGCAGCCGGTGCACCACGCTGATCCGTTGGCAGGAGCCAGGTACTTCTCCTGGTCTCCCATGGGGTGCAGGACCCAAGTACTTGGGCCATCCTCCACTGCACTCCCTGGCCACAGCAGAGGGCTGGCCTGGAAGAGGGGCAACCGGGACAGGATCGGTGCCCCGACCGGGACTAGAACCCGGTGTGCCGGCGCCGCAAGGCAGAGGATTAGCCTAGTGAGCCGCGGCGCCGGCTCAGAAACCATTTTTAATGCATCTCTGTGATTCTGGTGCTTGACTTAGCAGGTACTTAGCAAATGTACATAGAATGAGACTCTACCAGGACTTAAGACTGTAGTTTTAATCTACCCTGCTACTAGCTGTGTGGTTTTGAGTATATCACAAGACTCTCTTTGAATTTTAATGGACATATTTTGTGTAGCTGTGATGTTGCAGACATGATAAAAGGCTTGATTTCCCCCACTGTGAAATGGAGGTGGGTCATATATTACATAATCTTTAAGGTGCCTTCAAAATCTAGATGATGTAGTTCCTGTATCAATTCCCTGGCATAATGTTACCCCATTGTCATATGGTGTACTACGTAGATGATGGCTTTGGTGCAGAAGCAACCGCAGCAGGATTGTCAACAAGCAGACTTGACATCAGATAAAGAGTTTGTAAACAATTGATTTGTGTTTTCTTAAAAGAAAAATCTTGGGCTACTTGGAGATTCAGTTTCTTCACCTCGATAAACAGCAGCCATCATAAAGTTTTCTTTGGGTTGACCAGAGGATCCACTGAGGCAGCCTGTGTGTTGTGTTTTGTGGGTTCTCATGCTCCAGTAACTGTGAACATTGCTTACTGTGGATCTGTCTCGTGTGAGAAAGAATCATGTGACTTGGAGGTGCATTGTCTGGCTAGGAGGTGAGAGGTAGGAGTTCTCTGTTTGCAGACTAGCAGGGAATGGGCTTGGATTTTCCAAAAAAAACCTAGACATATTTGGCTGTCCCTAGTCAAAGGTCTCAGTGGCACCCATGTCCAGGGACAGCTTATCTGGCAGCACTAGGGACTTCCATCCTTTTGCTCTGTCTCGTTTGTTTAAGTGAAGATTTTATATCCTTTGTCCCTATCCTATGTCCTGTTGCCTTTAGCAAAAGGCTAGCCTGGTATACTTTTTTTAATATTTATTTTTTTGTTTGAAAGGCAGAGTTACATAGAGAGAGGGAGAGACAGAGACAGAGAGATTTTTATCCCCTGGATCACTCCCCAGATGGCCACATCAGCCAGGGCTGGGCCAGGCTGAAGGTAGAAGCCAGGAGTTTCAGTTGGTTCTCTCACACAGGTGGCAGGGGCTCAAGTATTTGAGCCATCTTCTGCTGCTTTCCCAGGCACATTAGCAGCGAGCTGATAGGAAGTGGAGCAGCCCGAACTCCAGCTGGCACCATATGGGATGCCAGCATGCAGGTGGTGGCTTAATCAACAGAGCCGCAACTCCAGCCCCTGGACAATACTTTTAAGTCACACGCACAGCCTTGATCAGCAAGATCAAGATGTGTGGGCCATCTCCTTGTTGCTGCTGGCATGTATTGCTATAGATATTAAATGCAGGGAAGCAAAGGAAGAAGAAGAAAGAACCAGTAGTGTGTGTATATTTTGTGTGCGTGCACTTGTACATGCTTGCACACTCATGTACAAGAGCTAGAGAAAAAAAGTGTCCATTTCTGAGAAATCCTGACATTTTAACAATTAGACTGGACATCGCTGTATATTTGAGGACATCCCTACATGACACAACATGGTCAGAACAGACTCCAGGGAAGGAATTTGGCATGGCAGTTAAGGTCTCTCTCTCTCTCTCTCTCTCTCTCTCTCTCTCTCTCTCTCTCTCTTTTAACAGGCAGAGTGAACAGTGAGAGAGACAGAGAGAAAGGTCTTCCTTTTCCATTGGTTCACCCCCTAATGGCTGCTGCGGCTGGCGTACCGCACTGATCCGAAGCTAGGAGCCAGGTGCTTTTCCTGGTCCCCCTTGCGGGTGCAAGGCCCAAAAACTTGGGCCATCCTCCACTGCACTCCAGGGCCATAGCAGAGAGCTGGACAGGAAGAGGAACGACCGGGACAGAATCCAGTGCCCTGACCGGGACTAGAACTCAGTGTGCCAGCGCCGCAGGCGGAGGATTAGCCTGTTGAGCCACAGCGCTGCCTAAGGTGTCTCTTAAGATGCCTGCATCCCTTATTGGAGTGCCTTGGTTTGAATCCTAGCTGCACTCCCAATTTCAGCTTCCTGCTAATGTACACCAGGAGAGGCACCAGGTGATGGTTCAAGCACTTGAATTCCTGCCACCCACGTGGGAGACCTGGATTGAATTTTGCGTTCTGGGTTAGGTTTGACCCAGCCATGGCTGTTGCAGGCATTTAGCGAATGAACCAGAGGATGAAAGATTTCTCTTGGTCTGTCTGTCTGTCTGTCTCTCTGCCTTTCCAACAAAAATGAAAGAAAATAAATAAAAATAATAAAAGAACAAATTCTAGAAATGAGGCCCCCCATCCCGCCTCTTCTTATTCCTTGTCCTTTGTCTTAACCCCATCAGTGCCAGAGACTCCTTTGCTTAGGTGCCCACACCTGGCAGGCATTATGCCGAGCTCTCAACATTTCTTATCTGCTTTAACCTTGCAATAAGCCTGTAGGCTAGATAGTGTTACTCCTACTGCACAGATGAGGGTTTAAGGAGTTTCAGGGAACAGGCTGTGAAGTCAGAATGCGTGCATGAATCACAGATCTGTCATTTATTAGCTGTGTCACCTTCCATCTCTGCTGTGTGTCACTTCTTCACCTTGTGAGGAATGAGCTGAAATGTGCTTGGCACATGGTAGGTACCCAATAAATGATACTCACTCTGTTTTTATTTTGCCTAAGAACAAAAAGCTGGAAAGGAGGAGGGAGTTCTGAATGTGTCCACCTTCTACAGTGCCTGCCATTGACAGGTGCCCAAAAGGTGGATGATAGGTTGTCGTGAGCTTGGTCCCGCCACTAACGGGAGAGGGACTGATGGGATTACTGCTGGACTCACAAAGCGAGCCGCAAATCCAGATCTTTCTCACTGCAAAACGTGAGCTCTCTCTGCCCACCACGCTGACTTGAGCTAGACACTGAGCTGATTTCCGCAGCCTCAGGAAGTTTGCATTTCTGGAGCTTTTTTTTATTATTATTACTATTTTTATTTTTATTTTGACAGGCAGAGTTAGACAGTGAGAGAGAGAGAGAGGGAGAGAGAGAGAGAGAGACAGAGAGAAAGGTCTTCCTTTTTCCATTGGTTCACCCCCCAAGTGGCTGCTACGGCCAACGCGTTGCGGCCAGCACGCTGCGCTGATCCGAAGCCAGGAGCCAGGTGCTTCTCCTGGTCTCCCATGCGGGTGCAGGGCCCAGGCACTTGGGCCATCCTCCACTGCCCTCCCGGGCCATAGCAGAGAGCTGGACTGGAAGAGGAGCAACTGGGACAGAATCCGATGCCCCAACCGGGACTAGAACCCAGTGTGCCGGCGCTGCAGGCGGAGGATTAGCCTAGTGAGCCACAGCACCGGCCTTCTAGAGCTGTTTAAGGGTAGCAGCAGCACTAACTTGTCTCCAAGAGTCAGACTACAGTCTGGCCTGGCAGGAAAGAAGTGGCTGACCCTGAGAACATGCAGAATACCACTTCTCAGGGGCTTGCACTGTGGCGCAGTAGGTTAATCCTCCACCTGTGGCGCCAGCATCCCATATGGGCGCCAGTTCTAGTCCCGGCTGCTCCTCTTCCAGTCCAGCTCTCTGCTGTGGCCCGGGAAGGCAGTGGAGGATGGCCCAAGTCCTTGGGCCCCTGCACCCACGTGGGGGACCAGGAAGAAGCACCTGGCTGCTGGCTTCAGATCAGCACAGCTGCAGCCATTGTGGCCATCTGGGGAGTGAACCAATGGAAGAAAGACCTTTCTCTCTGTCTTCCTCTCACTGTCTGTAACTCAACCTCTCAAATAAATAAATAAAATCTTAAAAAAAAAAAAGAATACCACTTCTCTCAGGGCAGCAAAGACTATAGATGGGTGTCTCTGACATCTGTGGGATGGTGGGGTCTAACTGGCACTTTCTTTAAAGAGATACCTCATTCAGGAACAAAGAAAGAAGATAATATTGAGCATTTGAAAATGAGTTTAGCATTGGGAAGGGGCTAATCGGCCGTGTCATGGGTGTCACTAGGATCTGGTCCCAGCTCCACTGCTCTGGGAGGTCCTACAGCCCCTTAGACCTTGCTTTTCTCACCTCTAACGAAGCAATGCCTGGAATAAGTGTGTCCCTTCAGCTCTGTGCTGTGACTCCCCTGCCAGCTTCTCCTGGCGTAAATGGCCACAACTCTGCACTGTGCCGTCCTTTGACAAGCCTGCTTCTGCTAGAACAGAGGCACTTATGAAAGGTGGCCCTAGCTCGCGTGCCTGCCCAGACCTTCCCACGTGGGGCTCCAGTGATCACTGGAGCCGTCTCTCCTCACCTCCCTCTCAGGCTGGGTGGGGACAGCTTGGATGCTCCTTGGAGAAGCATATATTACTAATCATGGAGACTTGTGCTTGTTCAGGGCTTCAGAGCTTACAAGTCACTTGGCTGGAATGGGGCAGAGCAAGAAGCCTAGATCCAACTTCAAAGTCTATATTTTTTAAAGATTTTTTTTTATTTATTTACATAAGAGGTAGAGTTGCAGACAGAGGGAGAGACAGAAAGAAAGGTCTTCCATCCGCTGGTTCACTCCCCAAAATGCTGCAATGGTCAGAGCTGGGCTGATCCGAAGCCAGGAGCCAGAGCCTCCTCCAGGTCTCCCATGTGACTGCAGGGGTCCAAGGACTTGGCCATCTTCCACTGCTTTCCCAGGCCATACAGAGAGCTGGATTGGAAGTGGAGCAGCTGGGACACAAACTGGCACCCATATGGGATGCAGTGCCTCAGGCCGACGCTTAGCCTACTATACAGCAGGGCTGGCCCTGAAAGTGTGTGTGTGTGTGTGTGTATATATATATATATATATATATATATATTATATAAAATAAAAGGACTTGGGCCATCTTCTTCTGCTTTCCCATGCCATAGCAGAGAGATGGATCAGAAGTGGAGCAGCTGGGACTCGAACTGGCGCCCAAATGGGATGCCAGCACTGCAGGCTGGGGCTTTACCTGCCATATAACAGCGCCAGCCCCCGAAAGTCTATATTTTTAATACTGCTGCATTTCCTGTGTCCTCAAAAGGCCTTCCTGAGGCAAGTGTCATGGCACAACAGGTTAAGCCACATCCCGTGAGCCCCACAGCCCAGATTAGCAGTGGGTTGTGTCCTGGCTGCTCCACTTCCCATCCAGCGGTCTGCTAATGCATCTAGGAAAGCAGTGGACGATGCAAGTGCTTAGAGTCCTGCTGCTGTGGGTGCCCCAGATGGAATTCCAGGCTCCTGGCTTTGGCCTGGGCCCTGCCCTGGCTATTGGGACCATTTGAGGAGTGAACCAACAGATGGAAGATCTCTCTTTCTCTGTCTGACCATGTCTCTTTGTAATTCTATGTTTAAAATAAAATAAATAAGTGTTTTAAAAAAGAAGGCCTCTTTAGATTGAAATTAGAATTACTCCATGTTCACTGAACAAATGAATTCATTCTATGTGGATTTGATTTAAAAAGAGAAAAATAGAACCCTTGTGATACCCAGTCACACAATTACTTATTCACTGTTATTCACTAAATGCCTGCTATACAAAAAGCATTACTTTGGATTATATGGTTGGAAATTAAAAATCAAACACAGTAGCTGCCCTCAAAGGGCTTTGAAATTCAGAGGCAGCCAAATATGGTCGATGCACATTCAGTGCGATGAGATGGTGCTAGACTTAGGCAGTGGGAGACAGCATGCAGTATCAGAAAGAGCATGGGTTTTGAGTTGGCTTTGTCACCAACTAATTAAGAGTCCTTGGATCAGTCACCAAATCTCTGAACCCATTATATAACAACAGCAATACCACATAGACTGACTGTTATTTTTTCAAAATTTAAAATTTATCTGGGGGGGAGGAGAGAGAGAGAGAGAGAGAGAGAGAGAGAGAGAGAGAGAGAGAGAGAGGCACCCACAGCAGCAGAGAGGGAGGGAAGGAGAGAGGGAGGGAGCAAGCGAGCGAGAAGCACTCCCATCTGCTGGTCCATTCTCTGAATGCTCACAATGTTTGGAGCATTGGAATGGACTGGAGATAGGAATCAGGAATTCAGTCCAGGTCTCCTGTGTGGGTGGCAGAAATCCAATTACTGGAGCCATCACCACTGTCTCCCAGGGTCTGCATTACTGAGAGCTGGGGTCAAGAGCTGGAGCCATGAGCGTAATCCAGGCACGCTGATGTCGGACACTGGTGTCTTCCCCACTAGGCTAAACACCCACTTCCACTGTAGGAGTTCAAATGATATAATGCACAGAAAGTATCTAAGACCGTGCTGTCCCATGTGGGAAGTTAATACCTGTTACTGTGATGATGAAGCAGCAGTACTGTGAGAGGACAAAATACAGCCTAATTAATTCCACCCAGACCAAGGGCTGAGGAGGCGCCTTGGAGCTGGACCTTGGAGATGTGTGCATCTTCCCTGATGTGAGTGCTGGGGCAGGTGGCATTTCAGGCAAAGCAAAAGTTTAGTGGCATCAAAGGGCTGGCAAGTTTGGGCAGCCATGAGTAAGTTGATGTAGCTCATGGGTAGAGGTGGGCTGGAGCAGAAAATGATGGCAGATTATCGTGGAAGGGAAATTGGGGTCATAGATTATAAAGCACCTTGGGTGCCACACTGAAGAATTTGACCATGGTTCTGTGGTCACATGGAGTGAGTGCTGGGAAGTGGAGACTCCAGTGGCAACCTTGAAGGCGGGGCAAGGCTGGAGGTGAAGAAATGGACTATTGGGCTGTGGTAAAGGAAAGGCCAGAGATGACAAGGGCCTGAGCAACAGCCGTTGATGAGGATGGGGATAAGAGGTCAGACTGAGAGAGAATTTGGGAGGTATTGTCAGAGTCTTTCTTTGCAAGGAGGAAGACTGAAAAGATGTAGGCCAGGTAGATATTCTTTTGATTCTACAGACCTGGGTAAGTGGCAGGGCTGTTACTTAAGCATGGGAAAACTGAGAGCAGTCGGATTAGAAGATTTAGGAATGGGGTCAGGATGCACCTTTGGATGCGGATTGGATGTGGTGAAGTCCTGGAGGCAGTTGGATCTGTAGGTGTGGAACTCAGGAGTGATGCTTGATCTGGGGTGGAGATTTGGGTGCTGATCCTACACGGATGATAGCTCTCACTGTGAGAGGCCCAGGCACAGGATATGAAAGGAGAGGAGAGAGCTGACAAGAACTCTGCGGAGCATCAGTTTCCAAGGGGCAGAAAGAAGACCTGCACATATCCCCCAGGGATCCATGGGCTAGAGTCACAGTGCAGGGCTGACCCTTGGGCTTGCTTTGGAAGGTAAGATGGGAGACAGATGCAGGGGCCTGGGCCCTTGGGCAATTTGGAATGTGGCATTTTGGGTAAGTTGACCAACCTTGGGGGGAGCAAGGCCCTTGAGTCCATGAATTTGTGACTGGCAACTCTACTCTTGTCAACCTTTCTCCCCAGTCCTGAGTCTCTAACTTGAGGTTTAACATTGACAAGGTCAGTTTCCTCATTGGCCTCCGTTTCCTATTTTTCATGGTGATCTTGAGTGGATGGGTACCCTGTGAGGCACCCATAACACGTTGGCCCTCTTGGGACCATCATAACCAAGTCTCTGTCTCCGAAGTGAGGCCAGCATGATACCAGTCAAGGCTGTTTCTGAGAGACAGTCACTTCTGGGTGACTCCTGATTAAAGACTAATAACAGGAAATGGGGACTTTTCTAGAATTGGAACAAATTAGGACTAGTTTACCTGGGCTGGGTTCCTGCCTTTGTTCATGTAAAGCAAGCTCCACCTTCCCAACTCCCCTAAATCCTGGCTTCACCTTGTTTTCTTTCCTCTTACCCTTGCCTTTGGCCATTGGATTTCCTACCCTCATCCATTCTTTGGCCTAAAAATTTGATTTTTAATCCATTAAAATTATTTTATTATTAAAAAAATATTTGAGAAGGTGAGAGAGATGGCAAGGGGTGGGGAAGATTCTTTCCCCAGAGGCCAACAGCAGCCAAACTGGGCCAGAGCCTGAGCCAGCAGCCAAGAACACAATCCAAGTCTCCTGCATGGATGACAGGGACCCAATTGCTTGAGCCATCACAGCTGCTTTAGCTGGAGTCAGGAGCTGGAGCTGGGGACGGAACCCAGGAACTCCCACATGGGATGCAGGTATCTTAACCTCTAGGTTAAGGTCATTCCCCAACCTATAATTTAACAACAACAAACAAAAGAAGAATAAGAAGAAAAAAGAAAACAACAAGCAGCCATCACTAAACTCAAAGCCTTTTCTCAGCTGAGGAAAAAGATGAATCTATGCAACATTTCTCCCCCAGCTGTGGATTTTGCAAGAGGAAACCCTGTGTCAGGAGCTGGCCACTAGCTCTGGTGGCCAGACATCCAGCTTCCGTTTTGACTGAGTTTTATCCTGGGCACTGCACAGGCCCTGGAACTGGGGAGAGGCAAAGAAGCCATCATTGGCTGGGCTCTCCCACTCCACACGTATGGAACGTACTGGAGCTACACATATGGAACACACTAGAGCATCCTAGCACCTTGGTAGGTGGAAACAATCTCAGGAAGATCAGTAGCCTTAACTGGGTGCCACAGCTAATAGCCACAGAGCCAGGATTCACAGCCAAGCTATCCTCACTCTCAAGTCCATGGTGATGTATTCTCCACAGTAGCAGGCTCCCCTCCCAACAGAGAGATTTTTGTTCTTGTCTCAGTTTCTTTATCTTTAAAATAATAACAAAAATTCTGGTCACCAGCCGCTGTGTGGATTTGAAAGAGGTAGTTGACGTGAGAATGGTGCACAAGGCCTTGCGTTGTGCCATAATGGGCTAAGCTGCCTGCCACCTGCAATGCTGTATCCCATATGGGTGCTCATTCAAGTCCCGTCTGCTCCACTTTCTTTTTTTTTTTCTTTTTAAGATTTTATTTATTTGAGAGGTAGAGTTATAGACAGTGAGAGGGAAAGACAGAGAGAGAGGTCTTCCATCTGCTGGTTCACTCCCCAGTGGCCGCAATGGCCAGAGCTGGGCCAATCCGAAGCCAGGAGCCAGGAGCTTCTTCCAGGTCTCCGATGTGGGTCAGGGGCCCAAGGACTTGGGCCATCTTCTACTGCTTTCCCAGGCCACAGCAGAGAGCTGGATTAGAAGAAAAGCAGCTGGGACTAAAATCAATGCCCATATGGGATGCTGGCACTGCAGGTGGAAGATTAACCCACTGTGCCATAGGGTTGGCTCCCCCATCTACTTTACTTCTGATCCAGTTTCCTGCTAATATGCCTGGGAAAGCAGTAGAAGATAGCCCAAGTGCTTGGGCCGCTGCACCTACATGGGAGACCTGGGTGAAGCTCCTGGCTCATGGCTTTGGCCTGGCCCAGACCTGGCAGTTGGGGCTGTTTGGGGAGTGAATCAGCAGATGGAAGATCTCTCTCTCTCTCTTTCTCTACCTCTACCTCTACCTCTACCTCTACCTCTACCTCTACCTCTACCTCTACCTCTACCTCTATCTCTATCTCTATCTCTATCTCTATCTCCCCCCTCCCTAACTGCCTTTCAGGTAAATAAAATAAATCTTTTTAAAAAATGGAGGGAGGGACCAGCTACTGGAAGAGATGGAGCACACAAATAACTAAAACAGCAGCACAGTCACCCACTGCAGAGCGATGTATTGGTCAGTGATAGACCACGTATTTGCTAGGGGGCCCGCCCACAAGACTGCAGTGGAGCGCAAAGGGTCCCGTCGCCTGGTACATTGCAGCCATCATAGCATTGTCAGTATTGTGCAATGCATCACTCAGGCACAAGCATTTGTGGTCATGCCGGGGTAGGCCAATCTGTGCTGCCAGTTACATGAAGGATAGCATATAAAATAACAACAAAGACCTATGTTACTGGTTTACGTGTTCACTAGGGTGTTGTTTTTATTGTTACTTTAGAGAGTACTCACATAAAAAAATCCAAGCAGTGTGCTGTGTTGTGGCGGCAGCCTCAGGCACCCCATGTTGAGTGCACCTGTGCATGGACCTGTACCGTGCACTCTGCAGAGTTCCCACAGCGGCTAAATTGCCTAACAATGCAGTTCTCGGAATGCAGCCCTATTGAACCAGCACACAGCTGTTCCCACCACACACTATGGTACGTCCTATGACCAAGAAAGCCTGGGTCCGAGGGAACCTAAGGATTTGATAGGAAGGATGGGTGGCATCGAGGGGCACCGGTGCAGAGGTGTCACGCAGACTGAAGGTGCGGCATATGCAAAGGCCCGGAAGCAAGGGGGAGCCTTGTGCGTGAGAGGACCTGAGAGAAAGGCTGTGTGGCTTGAAGGCAGAGCCCAGGGAGGGCGGGCCTCAGCCTCTTTATCCTCAGAGCAATGGGATGCCATTGAGAGGTTTTAAGCAGGGGAGTGACAAGACCACATGTGTGTCTTAAGGTCACTCAGGCTACAGCGTGGAGAATGGATTGGAGCTGGGGTGCGTATGGAATCAGGGAGACTGGTTGGGCTTACAGACTCAGGGCGCACTAACCCCCTCGTCCTCTCCCTGCAGCCTTGCACGGTGCTGGTGCTGCTGGAGTCCTGGCTCCACTGCCAACTAAGCTATTTGATCTCGAGCAAGTCCCCTGGGGGAAGGACTGTTTCCCTGGCTTGGCTGCTTTCTCCCCCATTGGTTGGATAAAGTGAATGCCAGTCAGGGGCCCTTCACCACAGGGGCTGGGGAGGGGCTGCCAAAACCAGCCACTGGAGGGCCTGTAGTGCTGGACAGGTGTAGATGGCCACTCTCCTCCTTATTTAGGGCACAGACCCATGTAGCAGTCTGCAAATACGGGATTGGATTCTAGAACTTGACCCTGAACATAGAGAACTGGGATATCCCAGGACTGAGGGACTGGTACAGCCACCCGTGCCTCCACGATCAGCGATGAGCTCTGTGAGCATCCGCCCCTCACTTGTCTTCTCTGAGCGTCAGCTTTGCTATCTCTAAAGCCTGTGTGCGTTCACTCCTACAGGTAATGCTTGTGGAATGCTGCCGTGGGTCAGGCCTTGTGCTAGGCTTTCTGGATACAGAACAGATCCAGGGAGGGTGTTGTGGCATGAGCTGCAGCTTGTGATGCTGGCGTCCCATATTGGAGTACCAGCTCGAGTCTGGCTACCTGGGTTCTGCTCCAGCTCCCTGCCAATGCACCTAGGGAGGCAGTGGAAGATGGCTCCCAAGTGCTTGGGTCCCTACCATCCAGGTGGAATTCGTGATGGAGCTCCTGGCTTCTGGCCTTGAGCTGGCCCAGCCCTGGCTATTGTGGCCATCTGGTGAGTGAACCAGAAGATGGAAGGTCCCTTTCTCCTTTCCTCCTTCCACACCCCACTCTCCCCTTGTCTGCATTCATTCCTGCCCCCCTTCCCTGTCAATCTGCCTTTCAAATCAGTCAATCAACCAATCTTTTTAAAAAAGACTAAGTTCCTCTCCTCAGGAGTTTTGACAGCTCATTTCACATACAATGACGTACACAGAAGTGCTTTTCAGACTCCAATGCTTGTTTATACCTCCAACAACTGTGAACAGAGGATTGAACTGGGAATTCGTAAAGTAACTAGAAATGAAACAAGACCATTGATTTTTCTAAGATTTATCTAATTATTTGAAAGGCAGAGTTAGGGAGAGATTTTTATCTGCTGGTTCACTCTGGAAATGGCCTCAACAGTGGGAGCTGGGCTACTCTGAAGCCAGCGAGCCTCAAGCTCCCACATGGGTCTCCCATGTGGGACTTTGAACTGGCGCCCATATAGACGCAGGCATCGCAAGCTGCAGCCTAACCTGCTGCACCACCATGCCAGCCCCAGGACCATGAATTTCTTTTTCTTTTTTTCCTTTTTTTTTTTGACAGGCAGAGTTAGACAGTGAGAGAGAGAGAGACAGAGAGAAAGGTCTTCCTTTTTCCGTTGGTTCACCCGCCAAGTTCACCCCCCAAGTGGCTGCTACAGCTGGTGCGTTGCGGCCAGCGCACCACGCTGATCCGAAGCCAGGAGCCAGGTGCTTCCTCCTGGTCTTCCATGTGGGTGCAGGGCCCAAGGACCTGGGCCATCCTCCACTGCACTCCCAGGCCACAGCAGAGAGCTGGACTGGAAGAGGAGCAACCGGGCCAGAACCAGCGCCCCAACCGGGACTAGAATCCAGAGTGCCGGCACCACAGGCGGAGGATTAGCCAAGTGAGCCATGGCGCCGGCCATGAATGTCAATAAGCCTTAGTTTTTTGCTGTCAAATAAAGAGATAAAGACAGATTGAATTTAATTATGAATGTAATTCTATTATCTTTTCTGCAAAATCTGGATACCCTCTCCTAATTCTGTAAATGGTTTCCTTCAGGGCTTCCTTTTCTTTGAGAAGAATCAAAATTTGCTTTTTTCTTTTACTGAACTTCAAAACATCTGTCAGCCTTGCCTTTTCCTTCTCCCTGGTCATCCTGGCCTGCAGCCGTCTTTTAGGTGTTGTACCGTTCCCCTCTTCTGTCTACACAAATCTAACACAGAAGACTCTTCCCACTCCATTCCATGCCCAAGAACCCACTCTGCACCCTGAGGACCCCCAAATCACTGCACTCACTTTTCTGAGTGTTTACAGAACACTCACCATGCCGAGCACTGTGTGTGTGTGTAGGTGTCTCTGTGTGTGTAGGTGTCTGTGTGTGTGTCTGTGTGTGTCTCTGTGTATAAATGTCTGTGTGTATGTAGGTGTCTGTGTGTGTGTAGGTGTTTCTGTGTCTGTGTGTGTTGGTGTCTATGTAGGGGTGTGTGTGTCTCTGTGTGAACATGTCTGTGTGTGTATAGGTGTCTGTATCTGTGTCTGTGTGTGTAGGTGTTTGTGGGTGTGTCTGTGTGTAGGGGTGTGTGTGTGTGTAGGTGGGGATGGAGGAGGGGCAGAGCTCTTTTATGTGAAATCCCCTCCCATGCATGGGCCTTTGCCTGTCCCCCTGCATGCAGCCAGTCAGCCCCCCAAGTTCTCTCAGGTACTCTGGCAAATGGCTGCTGTATTCGTTGGAACAGGTGCCCATCAAGCATGGACTCCAATCAACTCTCCCTGCACCCCAGCAAGAGCCGCCTCGACTGTTCTCCCAGTAGCCACCCTTCCCATCTCCAGGCCACACTGGATGCCCGCACCGGACTGCAGTAGGAAATAACTGTGTATTTTCATTCTTTGGACCTGGAGAGAGCACGCAGAGCCTGGCGTCCGTACGGGAGATAAAAGATAGCCGTCAGTTCTTTGCTGCTCCTCTCACTGAGACATGACACCCATTTCCTTCCCCTGCATCTGGGCTGAGAGTCACCTAACCAACACACTGAGCAGAAACAGTGCCATGGAACTTCTGTGGCTCTGTCCCAAGAAGCCTTGCGGGTCCCATCCAGTCTCTTGGAGCACTTTATCTCCGAGCCTTGAGCTACCCATCCAAGTCCAGCCATCCCGAAACCATCAGGCTGTGAGAGATCCCAAGTCACCAGGAGAAACCACTCCGAGGGGCTCTGCACAACAGCCAGGAGCTAGAAGCCGTTTTGGAAGTGGATCCCCCAGCCCTCAGCCGACACCGTGAGTTTAATAAATGAACTGCCCAGCGGAGCCAGTCCCAAATTCCTGACCCCAGAATCACCAGCAAAGCAGAATGTTCATTTTGGGGTAGCTTGCATTCCTTTTGCAGTCATGTTCTAATGGGGTCCCTGCCCTAGTCAAGAGTTCTCCAGGGCTCCCTATTGCTTGAGAAATACTTTAGTGCCCTTAGCTGGCTCAAAATTTGGTCAGGCCACATTGCTTGCTGTCCTCAGCCTGGGTCCACCCTATGCTAATGGTTGAGGTGTTTCCCAAAGGCCTACTTTCCCAACATCATGCCTTTACTTGCATATTCTGTTTTCTCCTTCCAACGCCCTTTCCTCCCGCTTCCTCACTTCAGTGGGTCCACATTCAGCTTGCTCCTAAGAGGCTTCTCTGGCTGCCCATTGCAACGGTGAGCCCTCCTCTTGCTGGCCCAGGTTCGTTGGATGCTTTCACTTCTCTTCCATCATTTACTCTGTTATTCATTTCTTACCTCCTCGTGTCACACCATAACCTCCTGGTGTGTGTATGGTGGGGGAGGGGAGGTGGAGGCTCATTTCAGGGTACACACAGATGTTTTGTGTGGCTTCCCAAGCAGGAGCCACTACAGAGCCTCAGCAGCACACAGTGTGGTATGCACTGTCTCCCAAGCCAGATCTTCCAGTTCTTTCAAGAAGGAGCATTTGGAAGAAACACAAGCTTTGGCATCAGCTCTGGGTTGAAACTATAACTGTGCCACTTACTATGTGGCTCTGGGCAAGATGCTTGCACTCTCTGAGCTCCAGTTTCTTTATTATTTGGAAATGTAGAGGCCTTAGAATGTGTATAAAGGGTTTAGCACCGTGTTGGGCACATCACAAACCATGAATAAACACCTTCTGAAGAGGAACAACAGAATGGTTGATGTGCTTGCCAATGGTCAGTGGCTATTATGTCAACTTTGGGGTGAACTCTCTCCCAGCAGTTACAAAAACAAAACAAAACAAAACACAAAGGAAAGAGACAGAACAAAGAGAGAACAGTGAAGAGGCACAAAGGCAGGAGACCACCTAGCCCACTCCAACTGCTTCCATCATGAGATCTTCAACAAGCGGCAGTGGAAGTCTGTCTTCTCATCGGTAAATTGAGTGGTGGGCACTGGAATCTAAGCTCCCCTCCAGCTCTGACATTCCAAGAGCATTAAAGAAAAAGGATGAATCACCCCTTCCAAATACCAATACGGGCTGGGCCCTCCCCCTGCTGTCCCCAACGAGCACAGCTAAGAGCTCTTAATACGCAGCCAGCTTCCTCCTGCAGCTGCCACCAAACTTCAACCCCCTTTCCCAGGAGTCTCAGAAGCAAGACTGATAATGGACCCCTGGCCTTCTCCATCTCAACAGGGAACCCGATCCTCTTCCCAGGCTCTGGGGCCAGAAGGCCCTCCGTGGAGAGGGCTGGCTTTCCTGGGGCACTTGGCCTCAGTTTGCTTCTGTGTGTCTGTGTGTGTGTGTGCAGAAAGAGAGAGAATGAATGAGAATGAGTGTGTTGAAAGGGTGGGAGGAAGGCATGAAGGCAAGAGTTGCAAATAGAAGGTTGATGAGTGAATTCTTACAATCACTGCGGGAGGCATGGGGTGGTGGAGACCTTGGCATTCCCTTCTAGGGTCTGGGAAAGTTGATGTGCACCTATCTGCACTAGTTGTAACTCTCGATCTTGGGGTGGGGGTGCTGGCTGTCCCCCGTGCCCTGGCAGCTGCATATTCACACAGGCTGTCCAAGCTACTGGACACCAGATCAATTGTGTTCCTTTCAGGAGATAGGCTGTAGGCCACCGCAGAGGTCAATTTTTCTTGCCTCTTTGCCCAGCCCGCTCTCCTCCTTTTCGGCGTCGATGCTATTATTAGTATTACCCACAGTAGTAATAATGGAGACACCGCGCTCGGGGACCGGCACCTCCTTCCTTCTCTTCGGTCTGGGACAGCCCAGGTCCTGCTGGGTCCTCTGTGCGCCCCGATGCGGCGTGGGGCCTGCCTTGAGGGGGCTGTCCATGCGGCCGTCTGTCCGTCCACTGCGGGGCACGTCTGTAGCCTGGGTCCTCCCAGCTCGCCCTGGCTCCCGCTCTGAAAGCCGAGACGCTCGCCGGCTGCGAGCGGGTTTTCCAGCAGGCAGGGGCGGGGAGGAGGGGCGCTGGCGGGCGGGCCCGCGCAGCGAGGAGGGGGCGTCGCGGAGGGAAGACCTCGCATTGTAATCCAATGACATTGCCGACGTGGGGGCGGGGGCGCTGGCCCCGGCGCGCTCTCCGAGTCCTGGCTGCCCGCCCAGCTGGGAGTAACTCTCTTCGCATAATTCGCGTGTTTACCAGGCATGAAAATTCTTGCTTTCGGCTCCCCCCGCCCCGCACCCCACCCGGGAGCCCCCTCCTCTTCCCCACTCCTCACCCCCTCCGCCCCTCGCCAGTGGAGCTCTAAAATATATATATATATATATATATATATATATATATATATTGGCCCGGGGCACAGAAAGTTTTGCATAAATTCATAAGTGATGAATGGCCGATTTTAACGTTATTTGGGTATTTGTCAGAACTTCACAGATAGACACGGGGACGGCGGTTCATAAACTTAAAACATCTCAATATCCCCTTTCTTCTGGAAATAAATTACGTTTGTTTGCCCGGCTCGGAGTCTTAAGGTAGCCGACATCAGGAATATTTTAAAAGCCATCATCCATCGAGCATGTCTCCCAGGCGCCAGGAAGATTAAATGAAAGAATCATAAGATGGAGGTCTTTAACTTTTAATCCGTTTACAATGAAGCCTCAGATAGTCGCGGGGGGCAGGGTGCCCTCTCCGGGGCAAATAATGCCGTTATTCCTCGGCTCGCAGTTAATGAATACCCTGACGTCTGTCCCACGGCCGGCGGAGGCAGCGCCGGGGAGGGGGCTCCGGCTCCCGGGCCCGGCTATTGAAACCAGGAGCCACCGAGGCTGCGGCGGGCGGGGCGGCGGGCGCGCGGCTGCGCGGGGGACCCGGCGCAGGTCTGAAAGAATTAGCATAGATTCGCCGGGACGCGGGCCTGGCCGGGCGGGGGCGGGCCGCCGGGCGGGCGGCGCGAGGAGGTGGCAGGGTGGCGGCGCGCGACTCCGCGGTCCAAGATAAATAAAGCGAGCGCGGAGCGGTGTCAGCAAGCGGGCCCACGTGGAGTGGCGCGCGGGGCAGCCCCCGGGGACCGCGGCCGAGGGACGCCCGCGGGAACCCCGGCGCGGGTCCCCCAGAAGCTGGCGGGCTCGAGGGTGGGGCGGGGGTGACGTTTCGCACGTTCCCTCGAGGGGGGCAACGCGCCCTCGACCCGGTTCTAATCCTAGAGCTCTGAGATCCGTATTCTGAGCTCTCCCGCCCCGCCCCCCCAGTGCAGTGGGCGTCCGGAGCTGGGGGGGGGGGGTGGTGGTGGCGGGGAGGCGTACCCCTTCCTACTAGCAGATCCCACAAGTGGCGAGTCTTACCCAAATCTGAAAACCCTGGACCTCAGGGTCCTGCTTAGGTCCCAGGGGGAGGAGGACGTTGAGTGTCAAATCTCCCCGGTTATTCCTCCCCGCCCCCGTAACTCCGGCCCGAGGGCCCCGGAATTCCGGGGGGGCTCAGACCTGCAGAATCCCGGAGGCTGTGGATGTTGTGGATTCTCAGAAATCCTCTGAGCTCCAACCACTGTAGCTTCCGGGTGTGCAAAGGGTTAACATGGGCTGGATATTGAGGTGTGTGTATGGGGGGGATGCCGGCGGGAGGGGTGGCGGGATCTGGGTGGGCGCGCTCTGATCTCCCTCCTCCCCCCCATTCCTCGGGGGTCAAGTTTCAGCGGCACTCCGCCCCCAGGGTAGGTGTGAAAGACACGTGTCCCCATTGTGAAGGGCCTGTCAGGCAGGACAAAGCGGCCGCCCACCCTCCCCCCGCCCCGCAGCCCAGCCTGGGGTCAGCTCCAGGGGGCCGGCTGGGTGTCGAGGTCGCATCGGCCCTGAGCTTTGGTGACATAGGGGAAAAAAGCTGGGAGACAGGGCGGAGGCCACGTGATATTTAAGAGGGGTTTGAGAATAAGGCGCCCCCTCCCCATTGAAACACTCAGCCGTCACCTCCGTCGTAAGCAGGGGAGGGGATGCACCCCTTCTCCCAACCGGCGTGGTGGGCACCGCGGCAGCCCCCTCCCGCCCCCGCCGCCCGCACCCCCCATCAATCACCAACACAGAGAATCGCAGTGCGGAGCGCAGTCGGTTTTAGTGGTTTTCTTTAATCCTGCTCTGCACTTCTTTCTCATTTACTACACGGGATATTATAAAGAATAAATAGCAGATACTCTTAATTTACAATGATTAGTCATTCCATTTGTTCTCTATATTTACAATAACTGTAAAATAACATTGAACTCTATAGCTTCTCCGAGGTCCAAGGAAAACCAACACACTTTCCGAAGAATGGAAAATAGCTTTTAAAAAGTCCTTCTACAAAAGTTCTCCCCTCTCTTTGTACTTTAAGAAAAAAAAAAATAACTTTTCCCCCCTGCTTCGCCATGCGAAGGGCACTGGAATATAAATAGCAGGTTAACATTGTCAGCAACAACCAGAATAAGTCTCTTTTCTCTGTTCTTTTTTTTTTTCCTTTTGCTTAACTTTTTTTTTAAAAATACAGTAGAAGCCGGTAACTTTTAACGTATAATACTGACCTTTTAATAAGTAAATTAAAACTGGGACCGTATATACACACATATACATTCCTACACAGTTAAACAGTGCATTACATGAACCAGAAAGCTAGGTCTCTGTAGCCAAAAAAAAAAAAAAAAAAAAGTTCATTGAAAAACCCCTCGCTAGAGGGTGGTGGAACTGGTTGGGGGCGGCGTAGGGGGGCGTCGGCGGGGCTCTCGACCAAGTGTCCCGGTGCGGGGCAGGGGGCCCCCGAGTTCTAGCACGAGCACTTGCACTCGGAGATGATGGGGTACTGGATGGGGATCCAGCCGCAGCGCTGGCCCGCGCGCCGCTGACAGCGCCACCGCAGCACGGTGAGGTGCACCGACTTGGAAGGTTTGCACACCATGCCCTCCGGCACGGAGCACGAGCGCTTGCTGAAGCAGCTGCCCACCTTCACGTAGCGCGGCCAGAAGCGGCTGCCCAGGTCGTTCCAGGCGTACAGCACAGGGCAGAAGGTCTGCGACCACAGCCACATCTGTAACTTCCTCCGCAGCTTCTTGCTGAGCCGCTGCTTCTTGCCCTGGGCCAAGCCCTCGGAGAACTCCAGCCCTTTGATCTCGCTCGGCATGGCCCCCGACGGCCGCTGCCGCAGCAGCTGGTCCAGCTCGGCCAGGTCCTCGGCGCCCCCCGTCGTCCCGCCGCCCGCGCCGGGCCGGTCCTCGGGGGGCGAGGTGGCCATGAAGCCCGGGTCGTAGTGGCCCCCGAGCAGCGAGCGCAGCAGCGTCTCGTTCAGATCCTTCTCCTTGGGGTCAAAGATAGGGTCCGGGTGTTCGATGAGGTCCACCAGGGGCAGGTTGTCGCTGGGAGCCGGGCGGATGTGGAGGTAGTGCTGGCCGCCGGCCGGTGCCGCCCGCAGCCCCAGGACCACCACCAGGGCGTAGAGGGTGACCCCCAGGCTGGGGCAGCGCTCCATGCCTCCGGCGCGCGCCCGGGGCCGCTGCTTCGTCCCGCGTCCCCGGAGGAGAGCACGCCGAGCCCGCGGCGCCGCCGCCGCGCTCCCCCGTCTCTCCGGAGGCGGCTCACCCGAGGCTGGGCAGGCGCAGGGCGGGCAGCATGAGCCGCGGGGAGAGAGAGCTCTTCGCGCAGCGCCGGCTCCCGCCGGGGCGGAGAACAGGCACGCAAGTTGGCCGCAACTCCTCTCGGCGCTCTACTCGGGACGCCGGCCGCGGCGGGGCATCCGAAAGGACTCCAGGGCGGCCGCGGGGCTCGGGGGGCGCCGGCTCCTGGCTGCCTGGCCCGGCCGGCGGCGGCGCAGGGCGCGTGGACGAGCCGCTCTCCCCTCCTCCTCCTCCTCCTCCTCCTCCTGCCGCTGCTCCTGCTGCTCCTGCTGCTCCTGCTCCTGCTGCTCCCGCTGCTCCGCTCGCTGCTCCTCGCCGGGCCGCTGTGTGCAGCGCCGCGGGCCGAGCGGCTCCTGGGGCACTTCCCTCCGCCTGCTCGTGGCTCCGCGGCCGGCTCTGCCCGGCGGACTCCAGCGGCGGCGGCGGCGGCGGCGTCCGCGCACGTTGGCACCGGTTTGTCTGTCTCGCAGGGTCCAAGCCTTTAAATTTCCTGCACTTTCAGCTCCATCACCATGGAAACCACTGACTCTCTCGGCGTTGCCCCCTCCCCCTCCTTCCCCCCAAACAACAACCCCACCCCCCACTCCTCCACCCCCGAGGAGCCGGAGCGGCACAGGCTCGGGGGGTAGCCGCCTGCACTCGCCGCGGAGGCGGCGGCGGCGGCTTCGGCAGCGCCCAGGGCTGTGCCCCGCCGGACCCAGATGCCCCGGGAAGCCGACAGCCCGGCTGCCCGCCGGAGCTCCCAGGCGGCGGCGGCGGCGGCGGCGGCGGCGGCGGCGGCAGCGGCGGCGGTGGCGGCGGCGGCGGCGGCGGTGGCGCTTGGCAGGTCTCCGCGCAATTTTCTCTCTCCCCCACCACCCACCCCCCTTCTCCTCCTCCTGCAAAATGCACCGCCCCCCTCCTTTCTCCTGGAGCAATGCAACTGGGGCTCTAGGCGCCCCGCCAGGGCCAGTCCTGGGGAAAGCTCGCTGAGGCGCTGGAGCCGGCTTGGAGGGTGCAGGGCCGGTTCTGGGGGGTGCTCGCAGTGGAGCTGGGGCAGGGGGCTTGCTCCTCACTAGCTGGGTGCTTTGCACTGGGAAGGGAGCAGCGGAGAGGTGCCGGCAGCTCGATTCTCCGTGCAGTTCGGAGCAAGAAATTTCTCCATGTGCACGGAGCGTTTCCCCCGGGCGCGTCTCGCCTGCTTCTCTCCAGGGCTCGGGCTGGGTCCCCTCCCCCAATACACGCGCGCACAGGGTCCCCCTCCCCGCCCCCTCCCTCCACACTGCGCCCGGGAGTCCGAGAGCCGCAGCGTTGCGCAGCGTGATGTAATTCCCAGGAAGCACTCCTGCCCGTCTGCCCCCCGGGCCCACGACGGGGGTTCGCTCCTCACCCTCCTCTTCCTCCTCCTCCTCCTCCTTGGCCGGGTCCTGCACCCTGAGTGGCCCAGCCGCAGGGGCGCGTCCGGCTCGCCTGCGGCTCCCCTCGCCCGCCCGGCTCCGCGCGGCCGCCGCTCGGCTCCCTGGGGGCGGCGCGCCCTCTGCTGGCCCGCTGCAAGCCCTGCAACTGGCGCTGGTGGGCTCCGGGCTGCAGCCCACTCTGCCTGGCTCAGTTTCCCCTTCTGTGCCCGGGTCATTTTGTGCGCGTCTGCGTGTGCCGAAGGGCCCGGCTCTGCTTCTGGCTGTTTTCTCGAAGCTCTCCGGGACCTCAGTGGAAGCAAAAGACCCAGCGGCTCCCTCCCAAGCCCTTCAGCTTTCCCAAGAACAAGTGCCGCACCTTCTGCCTCCCGCGACCTGCCCCTTGGTGGGACTCTGCGGAGTCTGTGCCCTAGCTCTCTTCCTCTTCCAGCCTTACCTTCCTGCGATTCTTAAATAAACCTGCACGCGGTGCCCTCTCTTTCAGGAGCTGTTTCTGTCGAGCGAGCACTGGGCACTGGCCCGACCCCTCCAGTTAACTTTCCCGGGATGAGGAACTGAATCTAAGCTTCTAAACCGGAACCCAGTTCGCTTTGTGGCGACTGGAGCATGGAAAAAGCTGGAGAAAAGGAGCTTGGAGTGGACGATCTGCGCGTTCACCAGTAGTCCCTGGAGCGGGAGGCAGGGGGTCCCAAGGTGGCAGCCATGTCACTCCACCTCCTCTCCCCCAAAGAGCTGACTCTTCCTTTCAACCTGCACCTCCCCTCCATCCTCATACAAGCACTTCGTTGGCCAGTGTAGCAGTTGGGCAGTGCGGCCAAAGTGTTCCCCTCAACCCCACCCAGCCAGGCTGCCACTAGAAGTCCCTTCCCAGGGTCCTGCCCCCCACAGGAGCTCTTGCTTTGGGGAATCCTGGAGACAGGCACAGCTTACTGGTTCCTCGAGTCGGGCTGATTCTGAAATAACGCCTGATTGGCAACCTGACACACAGTCATACTGGGCGCTTTCTGATGTGCCGCGTGGGCGTGGTCCAGGTGCTGTTTTCTTGCGGAGATGAAATGTTCCTGAACAGTTTTGGCCCAGCTTTGAGTTAACTTAAAAAATAAATAAATAAATAAATAAATAAAAGGGGGAATTTTCCAGGGAAGAGTTTTCAATGGCTACCGCGTAGCCCAGCCCTCCTGAGACAGGGTGCTTCCTATCCGTGACATTTTATTGCGCTGTTTTCTGTTCCATCAGCCTCCCTCTTCTCTTCCCAGTACTGATTTTTGTTGTTTGTTTCAAGAACAACGCAGAACCTTTAGTCCTTGATTTAGGCTGGGGAGATCTGACTGAGCCAGGAAAGCCGTAAGGAGCTGTGTTGGAGACTGGATGGGCGACCTGTTTGTGAAGACTGAGGGGACGACACAAAGGAGACTCAAGAATGAGAACTTGACTTCCACTCCTGAGGACTGTTTCAGTCCCATGAGGGATGATACGGCAAGAGAATGAAGGTGGGGCTGACACTGTGGCCTAGCGAGAAAAGCTGCCGCCTGCAGTGCTGGCATCCCATATGGGCGCCGGTTCAAGTCCCGGCTGCTCCACTTCTGATCCAGCTCTCCGCTATAGCCTGGGAAAGCAGTAGAAGATGGCCCAAGTCCTTGGGCCCCTGCACCTGTGTGGGAAACCTAGAAGAAGCTCCTGGCTCCTGGCTTCGGATCAGCTCAGCTCCGGCCACTGAAACCATCTGGGGAGTGAACCAGCTGGTGGAAGACCTCTCTCTCTCTCTGCCTCTGCCTCTCTGTAACTCTGCCTTTCAAATAAATAAATAAATAAATCTTAAAAAAAAGAAAAGAAAAGAAAATGAAGACAGTGTTAAGGGCACATAGGAACCTATTTATGCATTCCTGTGATATTGCTGGCCAATGTTTCCACACCCTTTAAACCCGTGTCCCCTTTTGATAACTGTGACTATTTCATGCTCTTTGAATGTTGTTTGAAATTCTGCAATGCACCATGATGAACAAAAAAGAAGTCAAAGGAATTATATCAGCTCTAGTGTTTTCAAACCACATCTAGCCCTTTTCACAGTACAGTTCTAATATGCCAGTCTTGGGGAGCATGTGGTCCCCCACTGTGTGTCCCCTGGGGGGTGACCCATGCACTGGGTGCCCAGTGAATCTGGGGACGCTGGTATCAGAGGCTCAGATGGCTAAGAGCAGAATGGGAGAACTGAGCTGTAGCTGAGTTTGATGAAGGAAAGGGATCTGTGTGCTTATCGCAGTCGGGCAGAGGGAGATCTGAGGCTTAGGCTGAGTGTGCACACTGCGTGAGTGGCACAGAGGGGCCAGGCGGGTGGGGAGTGCAGGAGCAAAGGTCATGGGCAGGGAAAGGACAGCACCAAGATGATCTTTTTTCTTTTTTTAAAGATTTATTTATTTGAAGGGCAGAAGGGAAGAGAGACAGGATAGAGACAGACCTTCCATCCACTGACTCATTTCCCAAATGGCTGCAATAGCCGGGGCTTTGGGCCATGCCCAAGTCAGGAGCCAAGAACTCCATCTCGGTCTCCCACATGTGTGGCCGGCGCCCAGTCATTTGGGTCATCGTCAGCCTTCCCAGGTGCATTAGGAGGGAGCTGGATGGAAAGTGGAGCAGCCAGGACGTGAACCAGCCCTCCGATATGGGGTGCTGGTGTTGTGGGTGGTGGGTGGCTTAACCTGCTGAGCCACAATGCTGGCCCCAACAAACATGGCTTTTGGGCCAGGTGGATTTAGGTTGGAGTCCTGGCCCTGCTGTGTTGCCTTCTTCGTACTCATGTGCTAACCACTGCAAGTTTCCATTTTCTCCTCTGTAAGTGGGGATGCCACACACCTCTTGCTGTATAGAGGAGGTGAATAATGCATAGCCTGCTGTAGTATCTGGGGCAGAGCTTGTAGTGGACAGTACTCTTTCTGCAAACATCAGGGCTTTGGAAAAGCTCAGCGCCCCCAGCTGGCCAACCAACCCAGGTTTGAGCAGGAGAGGCTGGAAGGGGTCAGGGTGCTGATGACATCAGCTGCGTGCCTTTGGGTCTGCTTTCCAAGCACTCCATGCATGTGTGGAGCTGTTCTTGGTGGCTGCTGGCCTTTAGGGGTTTCAGGAAGAAGGACTGGAATTGCTTGGGAGACTCTGTAACCAATGCCTCGCTGTGCTTCTGTGGCTCTTTTGAAGAGGGAGCTTGACCGGCAGGACAAGGAGAGTTGCACTTCTTCCAAAGGAAGCCGTGGCATGGGAGATGGGCCAAGGGAGAAGTGGGTGTGAGCTCAGCTCTCTGAGTCGGCCTTGCCCTGGGGGCATCTGGACATCAGTGAGGACTGGCTGTGGCCTTGGGCTTGCTGGGCATGGGAGCAAGTGCAGGAGAGTCTAATGGTCCATCCTTGGCTGTCCCCATCCCAGGCTTCTGTCCCTGTAAACTGCTCCAGGCAAGGAAAATTGAAACCAAGGCTTCAGACCTACAGGTCAAAGCAAGAGGGGCCTGGGGGCACTTTTATGCACCTCTTCATCTTTCCATCAAGATTCCAAGAATAATTCACCAATCTTCTTGCTTCCTTGGCCCTGGAAATAAAGCATAAAGGCAACTGTGAGGGATGTGCCAAAGGCCTGAGGTTTGATGGGAGGACACTTGTAACCCACCAGCTGTGTGACCTTCAGAGAGTCACTTTACTTCCCCAGGGATCTGACACCAGGAACTCAAGAGACCTGAGCACCAGGGAGACCTGCTATCTTACACATCCAATAGCAGCCCAGGAGTAAGAACGTCATGCCCTGATTCTGAGCACATCTCCCGTCCCATAAATGTAGACTCTGATGGGCTTTCTCCCAGTGAGAAACATTGGCCTTTGGGGCTTGGCTCAACTTAGTAAAGGGAGAAGGGTCAGCAAGGAGGCTTGTCACCTCCCTAATGACCCCCAGTAGGAGGGGAGAGTGAACCGGCCACCTCCTGGGGATTCAGGAGCCTTAGCCAGGTCAGACCTCACAGTGAGCGAGGCTTCACACACAATACATTACGATTGTGTGTGTGTGTGTGTGTGTGTCCCCGGGGGTGATGGGGTTCTAGTTACAAGAACAAAGTTTGAACTAGGGGAAGATAGGAGAAGAAGGGGGAGGGTAAGACCAAGGTATGGGCTGGGGTGGGAGAACAGGTAAATAAATGGGAAATACCATTCCCTAAATAGAGACCAAGTTTAAGACCAAAGGAGGAAAGGAGTCCCGGCTGGCTTGTCCCAGCCCTGACAGCCCCTTCCCTTCCCCAGTCTGGCTCCTGCTCCGCCAGCACCCCCTCCCCATCTGGCTCCACGCTGGGGAAGGGGAGACGTCTCTGGAGCCCGGTGGCTCATTCATCTCCTGATAAACTGTTTATCTGAGTTTTAACGAGGGCGGGCGCCTCTCTCCAGCCCTGGAGACAGAAGCCTCCGCATGTTTAGCCTGCCTGATGTGGGGGCCTGGGGGTGGGTGGGGGTGACGCCGGCAGGCATGTCTTTTCCCTACTCCTTGCTTGGAGGGCTGCCGGGCCGGCTCCACTCTGATTTTCCTTAGCTGAAGTCTCCATCTAGGATGGACCCAAGGTTTTCCTGTGGAGAGGAAATCCTTCGGCAGTCTCTCTCTCTCTCTCTCTCTCTCTCTCTCTCTCTCTCTCACACACACACACACACACGCATGCATGCATGCATGCATGCACACACATTCTAAATACATTTAAAAACCGAGTACCATCACCTATGGTCCAGCATTTTAGAAGGAAAATGAATGGAACACCGCAGACATGGTATCACTTGAGCGCGACAGGACTTTTCTAGATGACAGAGGGGCTGTTATAGGAAAAGATAACTATCACCAAAGTAATAGGCACATGACATGCTCTAGGACCTGCTTCCCACTCCCCATCAAAGCCCCTCCTCCATGCCCACAGGCACATGCACGCATGTGTGGATGCTGCTGCACGCATCGGATGGCATGCCTGCCCCTGCTCCTGTCCCAGCACATACCTGAATAGCAAATGCAAACACACGAGGGTGGATGGACACACGTGTCTATACACACAGCACACACACTGCCTATGCATCCTCCCTCCCCAACAACACACATGTGTATGGGCACACGGTGCACTCTGCCCTCCCTTCTGCACCTGAGATCCCACGGGTACAGTAGGCAGTGCCCTTTAGCAAGTTGCCAGGGGAGTTTACCCCCAGACGCCTCCCGCCCAGCAACACAGGAACAGGCATCTCAGCTAGGCTCACACTTTCCCACCTCCTCACACCCTGCTGCCGCAGACTGATGCTGATTGAGATAATATCTGTCTCCTTTATGCCCCCAAAGACTTGAGATAAAAAAAGGGATGGGGACTCAATGGAGGGGAAAACAAATCATGAAAATGACCCCATTTCAGATGGGGGGAGTAAGTCACAAGTTCCAGCCACTGAATCCACCCCATTGGACATTTTCACATCTCTGATTATTTCTCTAGCCCCTGGCTCTGTTTCCTCCCCATCCTAGTAGTGGTGCCGGCTGGGAGATGACTCTACCACTTACTATCTGCTGTTCCAGACACTGCTCTACAAGGGGTGAGATGGAATGCCTTCTCTTGGGGAGCCCAAAGATGACTGGGGAGAAGGGAACCTAAACCAAAGATGACATTTCAGGATGTCAGCTGTCATGATGAAGCATAGACATGTTAGGGTATGGATCTGAAAAGGCTCCCAGGAGAGTTCATGTCCAAGGTGAAAGACCCGAGAAACCAATAGGAGTTTGCACACCAGCGCGGTGAGGAGGAGCCACTGGTTGGGCAGGGCAGAGCACAAAGCAACATGTCCAGAGGCCGGACAATGAGGGACCTTGTATGGTGACCGCAGGGCCCTATGTCATTTCAAATCTGATTTGAATTCAGACTTGAGAAACTCTTGGAAACTACATTAACGTGGCAATCACAGGTCCTACATTTTTCAGAACAGCCTCCATTAAAAAAAAAAAAAAAAAAAAAAAAAAAAACAACAGAACTTGATTCTATCAAGATTGAAATCTAGGCTGTCACCCGGGTGCCCTTGCTTTTAATCTCTACGCAGGGATTATTGCATGAGCATGGAAAAAAAAATTCCTAAAGTTCCTTTAAAATATGTCCTAAGTCATTCATTATAATGATCACCCCTGAAGAATGGATCTAGTGTGTGAGGGGCATAAGAGAGAAAGCTCACTTTTTACTTTTACATCATCTTTATGTAAATCTGCTTTTTAAAAAAGAGCAATCTATCTTTGTATATTTAAGGAAGACGTCAATAAAAGATCAAAAGGAGTGAATTTAGAAGAGAGAATTTGCTCCAGTGAACTCTCAGGCCTTCGCAAAGCTTAAAATGGTATTTGAAGTTCTAAGTGTGGGACAGATTTTGTTAAACAGCACCAGGCGGCCGGGCAGGCCCGATCTTCGTTTCCGGTTTGGTGAAATGGTTCAGGGCCCGTCTGAGGCTGGGAAGTGAGGGGCTTTTGCATTTGCACGAGTATGTTACAGACACTGCTTTGTGACACTTTAATCACCTGTCTCAGGCATCTATCTGTGGAGAAATCTGACTGCTTTCAAAATAAAGTGATACACACGTCAAAACCCACCAGTGGGCTGAGAAACAAAGCAAAACTAAAATGTAGTACACCCAATCTCAGGCTTGATCAAAACTCTGCCGTCTGGAATGAGTTTGGGAAGAAGGCTGGGGACTGGAAGCGAGTCACGGAGGTGGAGGGAGGGTTTGGAGGACGGTCCCTTAATGAGTGTGAAAGGAACCTGCCAGCTCGCTCTGGTTTCCAGCCTTAGGAAGAAGAATGCAGGTTTGCTGGGGACTGGGAATTTACCACCTGCCTGACCAAGGTTCTCTTTTCTAAATCTTACAGGAGCTTCTGGAGCAGGGTGATGATCTCCCCATTTTATAGATAGGGAAATTGAGGCCTGGAGAAGCAGGGAGTACTCAGGCCGAGTTGTTTGAGTCGAGGAGAGGCTTCTCACATCAGGGCTGTGAGCCCAGGGGGGGGGGGGGGGTTAATGCTCCTTCATAGGCCGTCAGTAGCAGCAAGCTGGGAGGTGGTGGGCAGTGGCTTTTGGCAACCTGGTCTCAGAGGGGAGAGGGCTCATTGAAGTCCCCCTCCCCCCATAATGGAGCGTGACTGTTGTAAAACAAGGCTTTTGATCAAGCTTCCCCACATCACTCTGAAGACAAACAGTGTCTCTGAAACCCCCGACTGTTTTTATTTTTCTTCTATCTAAGGTTTCGCCTCAGTGTCTTCACCCAGCTTCACGTAAAAATGCCCTCAAGTAAGAAATTTTTTTTTCATTTCTTTATTGTAATTCACAAATCATACCCTTAGACAAGGAGAAGGAGGCCTCACAGTGAAATAAACACACCCCTTCAACATCTAGGGGGCCTCCAACCTTCCTTCTCCCTCAGCAGGTATCCAGCTCCTACCACATTTTCCAATCTATCCTTTGACATCATAAATTAAGATATAGGCTCATTTGTTAATTATAATACAAATAAACATAAAGAAAACAGTGGCCATTCCTTCCCCAGTGCGGGTAGTGGCGAGGCACAAGCTTCAGCAAAAGATTTGCAAAGTCTGCTTCATTGTCCTCAGAATTTTAAGAAGGAAGTAGTTTGATACATTGTATCCATACACAGGGGGGGAAATATTTTGCTTCACTCATTTTAAAGAGAACAGGGCATGGGTAGGGGTTGTGCTGCTGCAGATCACCTTCCTGGTTGGTACACCTGCATCCCACATCTGAGTTCTTCTGGTCCAACTTCCTCCCCAGGCACCTGGCAAGGCAGCAGAAGATGGTGCAAGTACTTGGGTTCATGCTGCCTCGATGGGAGACCCGGATGGAGTTTTTGGTTCCTGGTTTATGCTGTTGCAGGCATTTGGGGAGTGAGCCAGGGGATGGAAGGTTTCTCTTTCATCTGTCTCTCCCTGCTCTCTGCCACTCTACCTTTCAAATAAAATAAAGAAATCTTTTTTAAAAAATATTTATTTGAGAGGCAGAGTTACAGGCAGAAAGAGGGAGAGAGAGAGAGAGGTCTTCCATCTGCTGGTTCACTCCCCAAAGGGCTGCAATGGCCAGGGCTGGGCTGATGTAAAGGATCTGAAGCCGGGAGCCAGGATCCAGGATCCAGGAGCCTGGAGCTTCTCCTGGTCTCCCATGCAGGTGCAGGGGCCCAAGGACTTGAGCCATCCTCCACTGCTTTCCCAGGCCATCAGCAGGGAGCTGGATCAAGAAGTTGAGGCAGACTGGACTTGAACCAGCACTCATACAGGATGCTGGCCCTGCAGGTAGAGGCTTAACCTACTATGCTACAGGCCATAGTGACACCCCCCCCCCCCCCCGTAAGAAATCTTTAAAATAGAAAAGAGAATGCATAAAGCTTGAGCTAAGATCAGTGTCGGGGACTCCTTTGTGCCTCCCTACAGAAAGAACCAAGAACCTAGGCTCTACACTTCCAGACAAGTGTCTTTCCTCACATAAGGGTTTAACCGTGTTAACTCATTAATGTAAAGCTTGATTAAACTGGCAAGGATAATCCCCAAAACGCTGGGAGAAGGGCCCTTGAAGTGCCTGGAGGTGGCAAGGAGGAGGCGGGCAGGAATGCTGCCGGTTGTGGTTCCAAGCTCATTTTCACTTTGCATTGTTTCCAAGTGAATTACTGTAGCCGTTCAGCAGAATACATTGAGAAAAATGCAAAACAGCCTCTCTCCCTGCTGGAGGATTTGAGCCACCTCGGGTGAGCCTTTAAAATGCAGCAAGAGGTATCGTAATGATTGTGCCATGGGGGTAAGAGAATCCTGGCAGATCACATTTTATGGAACCCTGCTTGTCGTTCAGAGCCAGGCCCAGAAAGAGAGGCAGCTCGGTTTCAGACTAAATGTTTATGGTTTAGCCTCCCTCGACAGCGCGAGCGTTTACTTCTGAGTTAGTTCTATTGTTCCATCCATGATTTAAATATGCTTCTTCTAAATATTTTGACAGCAAAGCAAGTCTTGAGGCACTTGTCCTGGTCTCCCCACCCCTACCCCAGCCCGGCCTGGGACTCCAGAACTGTGATTGGTTGCAGGGTGGGGATTTGGTGAGTTCTCAGATTTGTCACCACTAGTGAGCGGCTGTTCACCATCCCACAGGTAGAGGCCCCAAGTGGGGTGCACATCTCACAACCAGAGTTATCCCAAGTTCACAGTGAGAAGGCAGGCTTGCAGGTAGCATTGGCCAGCTGCTCCAAGCAGTAAGGTACCCTTCCAAAGTCTTGGTATTTCTGAAGGAGGAACTGGCTAACATAAACTGGTGTGCCTAAAGGGATTGCTCACAGTGGTTCAAAAACCTCCAGGGATTTCCCTGGCTGCTTTCAAAGATGAAGCTATGACATTTGATGTCTGTTTCCATCTGATCGCACCTCATCTTCCCCTGTCAACTCTGCTCTTTGCGGTTTGCCTTGCGTTGAACTTTTCTAGCCCTCCTTGGAGGTCTCTACACATAGTCTGTTCTTCTTCACTGTTTTATGTTCCGTCTGTTCACTTTCTCCCTGTTGCAGGATTATTTGTAACCTTCCTGATCCTGCTTACACATGGCCTTCTCCATTCCTGACCCTCATCCTGGTCAGATTTCATCTCATTTTCCTCTCCTCTTGGGTCCCACGCCACCCTGCTCCTTCCTCTCACTCGCCAGGCACCAGCTCGCATTCTAAGTTGTTTCTGTTCTGACTGCTGGGCAGCCAGCTCTTTGTGGGAGTTCCTAGTGCCTAGCTTTGGGTTTAGCATACAGTGGGTGCCTGGTGAATGGCTGAATCAATACCGGAACTTGTTTGCTGAGTTGCTCTTGTCTACCATAATGGCTTCCAGTAGTGAGTGGAGGGAGATGATGGCGGTGAAAACTACATCCATTTCATAATTAAGGCAGCAAATCCAGACAGTAATAGCTTATAGTATTTGGTCTTTTATAAATCAGATCCATCATAGGTATTTGGAAAATAAAAAGACCAGTGTGGCCCCGATAGACGCTCTTCTACTTAACTGGTACGCACTGACGGCTGAACAGGAGACCTCCTGGTTGTCATCCCAACACCTGCAGTCACCCAAATCCTCACCCATGAGCAGCTCTGGATCTTGAAGGCAGTTGTTTTGGGCAGCAGCAGAAGCAGATCAGGGCAGGCTAGGGGATGAGAGATGAGAGGCTCTAACCCAGGAAGCTGCAGCCTGGGGTGGGGGCCAGGGAGTGGTTGAGTGATCCCGGCTCACTGTGAGGAAGCAGCAGCTGCTGGGATGTTCAGGCTAAACTCAGCCTGGGCCCTGGAGAAGGACGATGGCCTAGTCCCCACCCCCACCCTTGAGACCCCAAGACCTAGCCCTTGCCAGAAGTATTTCTCTTCCTTTCTACCCTTTTGCTCCCAGTCTCTGCCGACTTCTTTTACGAGAGGCCTTAGAAGTCGCTTCCCAAAACACAGAAACCTAACATCTCTGAAGATGGTCCCCCTGGGTGCGCTGTTCCTCTCTGTGCAGCCAGAGAGCCCTGCACACCATCTGGCACGGTCAGCCCCCACTGGGGGTGGCTGCACCAATGGCAGGGTTCACTGTCAACACCCATGGGGTGCGAGTCCCTGAACATCTCTAGGTACTATAAGCTGTCATTCTGCAGTTACAAGGGTCCAGATAACCAGGTCAAAGGTGCCCCTTTCAGTATTCTTTTCCCAGCCCGAACGACACAGCCTAGTACAAGAGCTTCTCGGGGCAGCTCCCTGTCCCTCGGGTTCTGTCCACCTGGCACAAAGGGCAATGCTTTGAAGAAGAAATGGATTAAGGTATTGGGTTACAGTTTCTGTAGCCAGGCTCAGGGCCTGAGCTGAATGTCCTCCCCCAAGTAGGGTGACTTGGCAGAGTGGCTCAGGCCTCCCTCCCTCCTTCCTCACTTCTCTCCTCTCCTCTCAGTTGCCTTCCAGTGAGGGAGAGTGAGGAGAGGGGTGCTCACTCACCGCAGCTTGAATCAACGTTCTAGTAAAGGGTGCATGGGAGCCGCAGCTCTTGTCTTAGACTTTTATCCGTGTCCCATCCTACCCTGAGCAACGTGAAGATGCAGGCACAGTTGGTGTGCACGTGGGTGAGCGACAGCTGGCTGGAGAATATGAAGGCCGATCTCTTCCCTCCCTTCCTGCTCCTCCCTACCTGCTACTAAGTGCTGACCATGTTCCTGGTACAGTGCACTTATTATCTTTGTTACTTCCTTTGGTCTTCCAGACTGTTCTGAGTATAAGTAAGAACATAATACTTAGACCAGTCCAGTGACCGGAGCGAAGTCCCCTGAGTGGCCACGAGGCACAGCTGAGGTTTAATATTGCCTGACTCCAAAGCTTGTGGTCTATTCTAGATGGCCTCCTTCAGTTTCATCTGGGAGTCTTCTGCATTTGCTGTTTTCCATACAACTAACAAACATGGAAGGTTGGGGGAGGAATGTTGAGAAGGTCACAAAAGTGGAATCCTATGTGACCCACAAAATATTAGTAGAATCTATTAATGCCTGTGTGTATATATATGTGTATGTGGAAGCTTACGCATGAATGGGAATTTCACATTTATTCACTGATTGGGGATAGCAGTGACTTCTGGGGAGAGGGAGAGAGGGTGAAGTACTCTGGTGTTCAAAACCACAGTGCAAAACTCATATCCATGAGGATGGGCTGCTATTAAAAAAAAGGAAGATAACAAGTGCTGGTGAAGATATGGAGAAATTGGAACCCTTGTATATTGCTGTTGGGACAATAAAATCAGGCAGTCACTGTGGAAAGCAGTAAGACAGCTTCACAAGAAATAGGAAACAGAACGATCATATCAACTGCTGGTGCCACTTCTGCACAGATACCCCAAAAAAACCACAAGACTGTTGGTGCACCTTTGCTCGCGGAAGCACAGCTCACTGTAGCTGAAAGGCAAAAACAATTCAACTGGTCATCGGCCAGTGGACAGGTAAACAAAGTGTGGAAACTTGTGCAATATTGTTCAGCCTTGCAAAGAAAAAGAAATTCTGATATATGCTACGACCTGACGTGGGTGAACCCTTAAGTGAAGCAAGCCAGTCCTAGAAAGATACAAACCATGTGATTCTACTGGTAAGGGGGTGCCTGAAGTGGTCCAGTTCTTACAGATGGGAGGTAGAATGGTGGTGCCAAGGGCTAGGGGGGCAGGGGAGATGGGTAGTTATTGTCTAATGGGTGCAGAGTTCCAGAAACGGATGATGCTGGGGGGCTGAAGAGCAATGAGTGAGCCATGGAACTGGATGCCCACCAATGGGCAACATGGCCAATGTTGTGGCACTCAGTTCATCAAGTTCAAGAAGATTCTTTGGTGTCCCCGGAGGGAGGAGCAGGACAGCATTATAAGCAGTTCCCCCCACATGCCGCCTCTCCCCGCGCTCACTCCTCACAGGGAACTCTGGGCACGCAGCGTGCTTGCCCCAGTTGGGTGAGGAGCCGTGTGCAAGGCGCCTTCCCCATGCCCTCTCCTGTGGCTCAGCCAAGCACCAGGGGCGCTTGCAGGCCTCAGAGGAAGCTCTTCTGAAAATAAAAGCGATCCTTCACGGGTCCTTTTGGATTGCATGGCTCCCTTCCTGGTAGCCTCTGAGGCTGCAGCCGGCCCCCTGGGTATAGTAACAGCCCTGTCAGCCAGGGCCAATCAGCCGAACCTCAGGGTCCCAAATTAGCACCTGGCCCTCAGATAGGGCAACTTTGGTTTAAAGTTTAAGTGAAACCTTGACAGTCCTGCTGAGTTGAGGGGAGGCCCCGGGCGGGCTCTCATAGGATGTTCTTTCTTCAGAGGAATGCCATGGTGTGTACAGTGTGGTGTCTGCAAACAGCCAGGGCCTACAGCTGCAATTAGGGCCTTTCAGTGGAGGTGTTAGCCACAACGTCTGAACGGGCTCACCCATGAAATTCAGAATGGGATAAAAGTTCCATTCCGGGACTGAAGACTTCACATGGAATTTGGTGTAATCTTTTATTTATTTACAGGGCTGTGGGGGTGGGGGATGGGGGCTCTGCAAATCCCACCTCACCCTGCGCTCCATCCCCCAATCTTCCAAGGGTAAAAGTGAGGGTTGGGATTACATTTCGAGGGAAGCAAGGCTATATTTAAAGACGCTCTGGAAAGTGCGGCTCTGCGTCTGAGGCAGCCCTGGGGCGCGCCGGCTTCATCCAGCCGGGCCTGGGACATTCCACAGAATCGTATTGAGCCCTTGTGCTAATTGGGTCCAATGTATCAGTTCTAATTTCTGCCGGACCGGAGCCAGGCTGAACGGTCCATGCTTTCAGAAGGAGGCAACGTACTGGATTTATTCCAGGGGCCTAGAAGAATCCCACGCATTGCCTCCGCCCCTGGTGTTTGCTGATGACACTGGGGACGTCATTCGCAGATGCCGCTTCTCTTTAACCTAAGCCTACCCAAGTCCCTATCCCTTTAGCTGCCTCTTGGTAGATCTTCGAGTACCTCCAGTTCATCTCGTTTATACAAAAGCAGCAGCACTTTTTTTTCCCCCCCGTATCAAGTGAGCCGGGGGTAGGGGCAGGGGCAGGGGCAGATTTATTTGTAATTACAGTAGGGTTCTCGCTCCTGTCCCACCGTTCTGCCCATTCACTGGCTCCGGCCAGGGCTGGCGCCAAGATCTCCAAGTTGCCCTGTGTTTATGTCATTGAGACGAGGACAATATTTCAGTGTGGAGCCAAACCACAGGGATCCACTCTATAAAACGCTCACTAAAAATAGACGCTCCAACCCCTGCCCAGCCCCCCTCCCCGCCTCGGTGACTCCCCCACGCCCGCCCCCAGCGCTCGCAGCACCCAGCTTCAATTCGCAGGGAGACAAGCGTGCCGAATCGGCTGCTCTGGGGGCCAGCGAGCTCTTTTCCTCCTGAGGAGTTTTAGCCCGGAATAAAAGGCGTCAATTAGCAGCCTTTAGAGCTGACAGGGCAATTAAAGCGAAATTGCAAGACAGAGGGAGAGCCAGCAGAAAGAGGAGGAAGGGAAGGGGGAGGTGGTGTGGAAGGTGGGAGGGAGGGAGAGAGAGAGAGAGAGATTTCAACTGTATTTTTGGTGACAGCTGCATGTTTGAGGAGGGAGACCCCTCCAACTCCAACTGGCTGTTTGGATATATTTTCATGTGTGAAGTGATATATTCAGTGAATACTGATACTCTCAGTTTATTGCACTTTTCATGTTAGAGCTGAACTGCTTGGGAAAATTAAAGCAAACACAAAGCCAGAGGATCTTGTCTTTGCCAGTGCTCCCAACTGGCTGGGTCCCAGCACAGCCGCGTCCTCGCAGGGTAAGTTAGATGCCACATGAAGTTGTGAGGGTAGACAGGTGTGGGGTGGGCTGGCTGGGACAGTCGGCTCTCTGTTGGGTTTTGGGACTCCCAGAGTGTAGAGCTGGTGCCTTGCCCATGATGCTCTTGCACACCCATCAACTTTCGGCTCAGCTTCCTGCTCTAGCGCCCCACATCAGGTCGTGAAACTCTTGGGAAAGAAAAACTTTTTGGGATTACTCCTGGGTGACCTTCCTTCCCGGTCAGGCTGTGGCTTTGGGACCGAGACTGTCGTAGTCATAACAAGAGCTCAGGAACGGCTTTGAGAGGTGCTGTGCAGGGGTCTGGGTACAGGGAAGAATACAGCGTAATCAGAGGGTGGGCAGCAGGGGGAGAGAGAGAGAAAGAGAGAGAGAGAGAGAGAGAATCTTCTATCTGCTGGTTCACTCCTCAAATGGCTGCAATGGCTGTGATGGCTGGAGCTGGGCCGATCTGAAGCCAGGAGCCGGGAGCTTCTTCTGGGTCTCCCATATGGGTGTAGAGGCCCAAGCACTTGGGCCATCTCCCACTGCTTTCCTAGGCTACTAGCAGAGACATGGACCAGAAGAGGAGCAGCCAGGACACAAAACGGTGCCCATATGGGATGCCAGTGCTGCAGACAGAGGCTTAGTCCACTCTGCCACAGTGCCAGCCCAAAAACTGCCATTTCTACAGCACTCCCTGCTCTCTGCATTGTGTCAAGGGGTTCCCAAGTGCTGAATGCAAACTAGGTACTGATATGTGCCTGCTTTAGCTAAGGGGAAACTGAGGCGGTGAGAGGTCCAGGACCTTCTTTGAGAACATCTAGCTGGGAACCAGTGGAGCTGGGGTTGGAACCAGGTCTGAGTCCAGAGACCAAGCTCCTCCGTGCACTCCTCCAGGACAGGCTCCACAGGAATCTCCAGGAAAACCTTACTAACTTTGGGTCTGTGGTCACGTGAATGGGCTCAGCTTTGAAACCCGCAGTAGAGAGTACCAGTGATACTGCAAGGCCAAAGTCCTCCAGGCTGAGAATCTGACGGGTGAACAGGGTGAAGGCTGAGGGAAGGGACCAGCAGGCGATGGTCTCAGACTAAGGTTCCTGGCTCCTGGATTTCTGAGAACCTATTCTCAGGAAAACAATGAGATCAGATATTTGAGACAATCTAGCCCAAGCCCTGCCATTTTGACAGCTGAACAGGGCCAAAGGTCACACAGTTAGGAATGGCAGGTGAAGCCAGACCAAGGGCTGTCTCTGCCCAGGACTGTGGCCGCTAACAGGCAGTGTCTTCTGACCTGAGCTTATAGGTTCGCTTGACAGCTTGGAATGAAACCCAGGAAGGGCAGGGATTGGGTGTAGGGGCTTTAATAGCTATTTGGTGAGTGAATGTGTAAAAGCAATTTTAGGAGTGGACCTGATAGGTCAATGTCTGGTGTGCTAATTACTGCAGACTGGTGTTACCTGTGTGCACCATGGATCTGTGGCTACAGTACAGTGGTTAGGGTTAGGGTTAGGGTTAGAGTCCTCTGAGCTCAGTTGTTTAAATCAAGTCAAGTCGCTTTTCCTTGTACATCCTGAGTTTTCCTCCATTCATTCCACATTCAGAAAGATTTTCTCCTACGCCTACTATGGGTCAGGCACCATTCCAGTTTATAGACAGAAGAGATTGATTCCCCAGGAATCAAGTACTTTGTAAGGGATTGATACACTATATCACGGTGTAATTGGGATTTGGTTTGGTGAGGCTTGCATAGAGTTAGACCTGTTTCACTTTTCCCAATTTTGGGGCAATGACTACATCTAATGTTTTGTTTTCTTATTTTTTTTCTAATATGCCTTAATGAATATTTATTACCTTTAAAAGTTTGAAACCTATAAAGTTCCAAAAGAATAGTCTGTAAAAAAAAATTAATGCAGTTGCATAAGTAACAACCTGAACATCTCCCCCAGCCCTCCCTAAAGAGGCAGCATTCATGGTTTAGTGGTGTGTTTTCTGTCCCCAAGGTACAGCAATACAGTAGTCATGCAATGCACAGCAGATTAGAGACTGAGTGGAGGATGATCCCCAGAGGAGGGGCTGGGCGATTCAGCCATTGGGCTGCTCAAGAAAATCATGTTCCACGTGGGTCTGCATTGCAGACCTTTCTCTGAGGCCTCTTTGGATATCATTAAGAATATACATTTCGGGGCTGGCCTTGTGGTACAGTGGGGTTAAGCCATTGTGTTCCATGCCAGCATTCCATATGGGCACTGGTTTGAGTTCTGGCTGCTCCACTTCTGATCCAGCTCCCAGCTAAGGTAACTGGGAAAGCAGTGGAAGATGGTCCCAGCGCTTGGGCCCCCATATCCATGTGGGAGACCTAGATGGAGTTCCTGGCTCATGGCTTTGGCTTGGCTTAGCCCTGGGCATTGCAGCTATTTGGGGAGTGAATCAGCAGATGGAAGATCTCTCCCTCTGTTTCTCTGTCTCCCTCCCTCTCCAAACTTGCTCTGTAACACTGACTTTTGAATAACTAAATAGATATTTTAAAAAACAAGCAAGCAAGCTATTAAAAACTTCCTTTAAAAAAGATTAAGGAATACAGATTTCAAGATTGAATTCTCGTGATGTTCAGAAGAGTCGGGGGCAACACCGTCTCCTTGCCCCACCTTCCCTGATATCACAGACCCACGGTGGCTTGGATTCTAGTTAATGTTCATGGGATGGCATCATCTGAGTTTTTTGTTTTTATCCTTTTTTAAAAGCAAAAATGTTTGAGCCTATTATTTACATTATCTTGCAACTTGCCTTACGTATTAATGGCACAGATATTTGTCCAGAGCACAAACAGAAGAGCTCTTCTTTTTAATGGCTGCCTGATCCTCCATGGCATGGGGGGATGATTTCTTTTAAAAACAGCTTGCAGGGGCGGTACTGTGGCATAGCGGGTAAAGCCGCCACCTGCAGTGCCGGCATCCCATATGGGTGCCGGTTTGGTCCTGGCTGCTCCTCTTCTGATCCACCTCTCTGCTATGGTCTGGGAAAGCAGTAGAAGATGGCCCAAGTCCTTGGGCCTCTGCACTCACATGGGAGACGCAGAAGAAGCTCCTGACTCCTGGCTTCAGATCATCCCAGCTCTGGCTGTCGAAGCCATTTGGGAAGTGAACCAGTGAATGGAAGATCTCTCTTTCTCTCTCTCTCCCTCCCTCCCTCCCTCCCTCCCCCTTTATCTCTCCCTGTCTCTGCTTTTTTGTAAGTCTGCTTTTTCAAATAAATAAGTAAATATATATTTGAAAAAAGTTAGCTCAAATAAGGGGCATTTTTTTGTTGTTAAAATAAAGAAAGTGTACAGCTCTGACACAGTCTTCTGTCACTTCTGTGAATCAATCTCCCTCCCTCCCTCCCTCCCTTCCTCCCTCCCTTCCTTCCTTCCTTTCTTCATTTTTATTTCTTCGAAAGGCAGAGAGACAGACACAGAGAAATCTTCCATCCACTAGTTCACTCCCCAAATGCCTTTAATAGCCAAGGCTGGGCCAGGCTGAAGTTGGGAGCCCAGAACTCAATCAAGGACTTCGGTGTCAGTGGCAGGGACCCAAGCACTCGAGCCATCACTGACTGTCTCCCAGGGTGCACATGGGCAGGAAGCTGGATCAGAAGTGTGCAAGCCAGGACTCGAAGCCAGCATTCTGACACGGGATGCCAGCACACCAAGTGGCATCTTAACTGCCCCACCAAGCACCCACCCCTCATGTGAATATGTCTTTAGATGGGGATATTGGAGCTAAGGGTTTGTGTGCTTATAATTTTGATACTGCTGTCTCCCTTTCAAACCGTTCTGGTGTACACACCAACCAGAAGTTTGCCCTTCACCTACCCATACTAAAGCAGACATTTTTGACTACTCATTAAACTAACTGCAGTTGACCAGTGGGATAGCATCAGCGATAGGTCCACTAGTGATAGGAAAGACAAACCAAAACTGTCTGAGAATCTGGCTTTTGTTCAGATTCCCTTAAACACCCATTCCTGGGACAAGTAGAGCTGGGATGAGAATGTGGCACATGGGATCCTTCAAAGAAGTGCCCTTGGTCTTGAACAGTCGCCTGCTGCAGGAGAAAGGGTGCTGGACCAAGATGCCGGGAATAGAAGACTGGCTGCCACCTGGGTTTGCCGTTTCCTCATGGCATCACCTGGAGCAGATTACTCTCTAGAATTCCAAGAAGCCCGGTTCCCAAACCTGTGCAACAGGACAGCATCAAAGACTCTGCAGGCTTCTCAGAGGTGCCGTGGAGATGCCAGGCCCCAGCGGCCCCGTGTAGCGTGGCAGCGTGTTCTGTAAGAGGTGTGCCAATTTGACAACTGTAGATTCTATAGCCCTGTGGTGGAGAAGACTGCCATACAGAAGCTGACAGCAGCTTGAATGGTGGTTACGTTTATGCATGGATATTAAAGGGCAACAGAAAGAGACCCTGATATCTCAGTGCCCTGGGAGGAAGGATCTTGGGTTGAGTTTCTAAACTATGTGCCTTTAGTCTTCAGATAAGCTTTTGAGAAATGTGATGAGTAGTGAGGAACTCCTACTCCTGAGAATGACTACATGATGGCCCCAGACTAGGAAGTTAATTTTTGCCTTTGGTGGGCTTTGCTCATGTTAGGAGGCCTAAGAAATAGGGAGTGAATACAGTACTAGTGCTCATACTTAGAATCCAGGAGTATGAGTGTCCTCTTTGACCTTGATTTGGGAATCACAGGCCAGTGCCTTATGTTTTGCCCTCTGATCTACAGACGTGATGTGTGTTCATGCCTCACATTGCACCTGGCTTGCGACAGGTGCTCGGTTAGTGCTTCCCTTTGGCTCCCTCTGCCTCTCATGGCTCTGTCCTCTCCCTGTGGCATAGTTCACATGGATTCTCCATATCCCACTTTTTTTTTAGCATGGAGAATAATTATTGTATATTATTATTATTGTATGTATTACAATAATATTGTATAATATTATTGTATGTATCATTATTGTAGCCAGATCCAGTTGTGTTTCAGTTTCAACTTTGCCATTTACTTTGCTCTTGTGGTATTAAAAGAGTACTTAATCTAGCTGCCCCTCAATTTCCCCCTCTGTAGAATGGAGAGAATAACAACTGTCTCAGCATTCTTGTGAAGTTTGGATGAAATGATGATGCAGGGTGCTACTCCACTTAGAAGTGTTTCTAAAATCATCCATTATATTATTTTAATGGATGACAACAGTGGCAATTAATATTTTGGTGTGTTATTGCTTATAAACCCCTATAAGCACTTGATTTAATTCTATCCTTATGAGATGTCATAGAGTCTGAGAGTTGAGGTGGCTTCTCCGGTGTCCTTCCCCTGGAAGTGGTGGCCTTAGGCTTCTGCACCTGCTGTTCTAAGGCTAATTCAGTCAAGCCTTCTGCTTGCCTGAAGCTTCTTTGCCAGGTTCCCTGAGCTGATACAGAGGAGCCATCCTCCTTGCTGGCTTTAGCCTTGCTGTGTTCCACCTGTATTCTTTCCTGGGAGCTCCAGGCAGCCAGGGGACTTGGGGGGTGGCTGGGAGGGTGTGGGTGCCTTAAGTTAACTATTCTCAGAAGAGCCGGGGCTGATCCAGGAGTGAGCTTCGCTTTTTGAAGTCTGTGGTGGGAGGTGATCTCCTGGGGGAGCAGATCCCCAGGGAACAGTGAGGTTAAAGAAAGCCAGACTAGGAGTGACCTCGGAACACTGGCCTCTCCCTCTGACCTCCATCCATCACTCCCCGTGAGCTCCCGGCGTCTCCAGGCTCCTGGGGGACGGCTGTCTCCTCCTTTCTTTTCTCTTTAGCATCAGGGAGGATGACTCAAACACCGCCTGAGGGCACCGAAGGCATCCACAAATTGGTCCCAATCCCAGCTAATGAGGAAGGCCAGATAGGAGACTGGCAGGCTGGGTCCTGTGGCTTTGGGCTGCGAGACTAGGGAGAAAGAAGCAGCCAGCCAGGCCGTCCTCTGACCCCACACAGCTCCACAGCCCCAGGCCCCACGCTCCAGGCCCCAGGGCCTGTGGATCAGGCAGTTTTCTAAAATGTTCCAAACCAGTAAATAAACAGATCTCTCTCCAAGCGCCCTCGCTCCTTTCCATGCACACACTCCCACATCAGCGTAAGCTGCTCTGGCAGCCTAGGGGCAAGCTGTCAGTGCATCTTTTCAGAGCCCAGAAGGTCTGTGTGCACCCCAGCTTGGCCCCAGAGAATGGCGGGCCCAGCGCTGTAAGTTTCAGTTTCCCCAGCTGTGAAATGGACACATTAATACCCATTTTCAAGTGCTGTGAACAGGTGATGAATTCAGACTTGTAGAGTACCTGGAACCCAGTCGTTTAGGAAGCAAGGGTGTCTTACTATTTTAGACAATCGTCTTTCCCTCGTCCCCCAACACACATGTTTTACAACAAGCAGCTACAGCACTGACACAAACCCTAGGCTCATTTTGCAAATCACTCCTTTTTTTAAAAAAAAATTGATCCTTCTATGACTTCTGGTAGCACAGGGACCTTGCCCTCCCAGGCCAAACTGCCACATCAGCATCTCTGATGTCCTATCTTAATGCCATTCTGCTCACTTGAATGACATGGCCGCGGGGGGATGGGGAACAATGGTGGAATAATGGCCTGGGTGGCGGGCAGGCCTCCAGGTTAACTCTCCTTTCCCCATGGCTACAAAACCTCTTCCAATTTAAGGTGGTCTCCTTGGTTGATAAACTCAGCTGACTTCTTTTATTTTTTTTTTCACGCCCAGCTTGAAGTCGGAAATTATATTGGTAACTCTCACTACGGTGGATGTTATTACTGTGCTTAATGGGCACTCAAGGCAGTTTAAAGATCTTAGCCTTTGCACCGGGCCTTTATCCCACCCTGGGGGTAAATAATGGAGATGCGAACACAGTCTGTAAAGGAGAGAGAGCAGAGGTGGCCCTCCTGCTTCATTGGGGGCCTGGCTGCAGGCAGGGGATGAAGTCAGCGGCCCTCATTTTTATGCCCCTTTCAAAAGGCCAAATCCCCCAACACAATACACATTTCCAAGTCATGTAGAATTTGGCATGGAAAGGTCTTCTTTATCCCAGACTAAGAACTGGTGGAGTTAATGGGAAACACACATCTGGCAGCTGTGTTCTCCCAGTGACGAGGTGAGCCATGGAATAGGGGTGTGCTGAGGGAGTCAAGATAACAGCTCTGGGCCGCTATCAGTCCACTGGGATGGAATCCCTACACTGGAATTGTCAGTGGCCATGGGTTCCTGGAGGTGGAGTATGGGACTGTCAGCCTTTTGGGGAGTCTTCACTTCTCCATCCCAGGCTATGATAGACATTCTTTTTGTGAGCTCAGACTATTGGCCAACTGGTCCCTCTTCTGCTGCACACATGCTCCATGTCTGACCCCCTGGCAGGAGTGCTAAGATGGGCCATTCGGCAGAAGGATCATGGGGTAAACATTGAATGCACTTAGGTCAAGCTTTCAGGATTCCCCATCATCTGTTTTCATGCCCTTCCCTGGCCAGATTCTTGGTATGTGGAATTCAGATGTTTGGTGAATTTGTATCCAAGGCAAGGAGGCAGTAGTCCAGGTAGATAAACTGATGCTGATTGTGACCTTGACTGTGAATGTGTAGGGTCCCAGAGGAGGATTCTCTACTTACATTCATCCTATCATTATATTGGTGTCAGGTTTTAAACATACTTTGCCATACTGTACTTTGTGTGTGTGTGTGTGTGTATATATATATATATATATATTTTTTTTAAATTACTCTTCCAGGTTAACCTGAGGAACACTGGGCTCTATGAGTTTCTTGGAACTGTCTTGGAAAAAATGTGTATGCTCTTGGCATTCACCAGATCCTCGAAGAGATGTCAAAGGCTAAAATTAGGGTGATCAAACATCACTATTTGCTTGAAACAGTTCCAGTTTGTAGCAGGTGTCCAGGTATAATATTTAATAGCAGCTATTTTCACTCATAAAAGTATACTGGTATAGATGATAAACTATACTCAATCTTCATTATTGGCAGATTTCATATTTATGAATTTGCCATCAGTCAAGTTTATATCTAAGTCTCATTTTTATTACTATACAGAAATACCTAAGACTAGCTGCTTATGAAGGAAGGGGATTTCCTTCAGCTCACGGTTTTGCAGGTTCATAGTACAAGGGCAGGAGCCCCTACTGGTTTAGCATCTGATGATGGTGTTCCTGTTGGCAGAGTCCAGAGGTGGCACAAAGCATCACATGGCAAGAGAGAATGGATAGAGGAAGAATCACCTGGTTAGCCAGGAAGCAAAGAGAGAATGGCTGGGCCTGACTTTGGCTTTTGTAACCAACCATTTCTTGAGAACTACCCGTGGTAGGCATACGGTCCAGCAGTTAAGCCACTGGTTAGGATGCCTGCATCCCCTATTAGAGTGCTTGGGTTCAAGTCCTGGCTCTGGTTCTTGATTGTAGCTTCCTGCTAATGTAGATTCTGGAAAGAAGCAGATGTAAAGTAGCTGGGTCTTTGCCACCCATGTGGGAGACCTGGATGGAGTTCCTAGCTCCCAGATGTGGCCCAGCTCTGGCCTAGCTGTTGCAGGCAACTGGGAAGTGAACCAGCAGATGGGGGCTCTCTGTGTGTTTGGCTGCCTCTATGTCTCTCTCATTCTCTCTTTGCCTCTCAAAAAATATTTTTTTTAATAAGAAGAACTACCTTCTGAGAGCATGCCTCCAATGACACGAAAACCTTCCACTAGTCACACCTCCCAGACATCACAGATGGATTAAATTTGACCCTCTTGGTACCATTAACTTATGACTTTGGAGTTTAAGCATCTACATGAGTTCAGGAGGCAAATCCTGTCATAACCATAGCATCCACATCAATACTCACAGCACTTCCATGGTCATTCGAAGCTGAGCATAAAGTGGCAAACAACTGGGTCACTGGTCATGCACTTTTCAACTGAGGTTGAACTAGGTGACACTTTCTTCTGGTTTCAGCTCTCGAAAGCAAGGGCTTATGTCATAGTCTATTTAGCACCATATTTTTGCATCTGTGTCTTTTGATAGTGATTTAGCTATTTAGAATTGCCCCCCAGTGTCTTGCTGAAGTGAATCAAGTAGTCCTAAGCACACAAAGGCTGTGATGTGCCTCATGGATGAATCGTGTTTGTTAGGTAAGCTTTATTCAGGCACAAGCTATGATGGCATTGGCCATGAGTTCAAGGTTAATGAATCAACAGGATCTTAAATAAACTGTCATGAACACATATTGAAATATCATACTATACCCCATAATTCTCATGGATCAATTTAAAAACAAATGATACTGAGAAATAAATTTAAAAGCTGTATTAGTCAGTGTTCTCCAGAGAAACAGGACCAACTGGCTATCTACAGAGGAGATTCATTATAGGAACTGGTCCCTGGAGCCACGGCGGCTGACAAGTTCCGTGATCTGCAGTCTGTCAGCTGGAGGACCAGGAAAGCTGGTGATGTGATTCAGTTGAGAACCAAGGCCTGAGAATTACGGGGGCTGGTGGTGGTGTCATTCCAGGTCTGAGTCAGAAAGCCCAGGACCTAGGAGTGCTGATGGCCAAGGCAAGAGCAGATGTGTGTCTCGGCTGAAACAAAGAGAGCAAATTCAATCCAACCCTTTTGCTCTCTTTTTTATTATTTGTTTTTATTTATTAGAAAGAGAGCGAGTGAGCAGACAAAGATCTTCCATTTGCTAGTTCACACCCCCAATGCCTGCAATAGCCAGAGGCTGGGCCAGGCTGAAGTCAGGAGCTGGGAACTCAATCCAGATTTCAAGGGTGTGCATTTGTGTGAGGCTGGAATTAGAAGCAGAGCCAGGACTCCAATGCAGGTGTCTCAACTGCTGCTCTGAAACACTCACCCCGATCTTTTGTTCTGTTCAGGTTCTCAGTAGATTAGAGGATGCCCATGCACGCTGGTGAGAGCGACCTTCATAATCTGTTTACAAATTCCAGTGCTAACCTTGATTATGGTGATTTCATGATGTACACATACCTCAACACATCACATTACATAGCACAAATATATACAATAATTATTTGTCTATCATGCTTTAATAAAGCAGAAAAATATTAGAAACAAATAAACAGACAGATGCCCCAAATTTCTTGTGGAAATACCCTCACGGTCACATTTAGCCATAATGTCTTAGCAGCTAACCCAGACATTTCTTTTTTTTTTAAAGATTTATTTATTTTATTTTTTAAGGTTTATTTTATTTATTTGAAAGACAGTTACAGAGAGAGGTAGAGACACAGAGAGAGAGAGGTCTTCCATCCACTGGTTCACTCCCCAGATGGCCACAACAGCCAGAGCTGCGCCAATCCGAAGCCAGGAACCAGGAGTTTCTTCCGGGTCTCCTACGAGGGTGCAGGGGCCCAAGCACTTGGGCCATCTTCTACTGCTTTCCCAGACCATAGCAGAGAGCTGGATCAGAAGAGGAGCAATCGGGACTAGAACCGGCACCCATATGGGATGCCTGCGCTTCAGGCCCAGGCTTTAACCCGCTGCACCACAGTGCCGGCCCCTATTTTACTTTTATTTATTTGAGAGGCAGAGTTAGACACACACACACACACACAGCGAGAGCGATGGAGAGAGAGAGAGAGAGAGAGAGAGAGAGAGAGAGAGAGAGTGAGCTTCCATCTGCTAGTTCTCTCCCCAAATGGCCACAATGGCAAGGGCTGGGCCAGGCCAAAGCCAGATTTATCCAGGTCCCCTCCACCCCAATGTGGGTGCAGGGGCCCAAGCACTAGGGCCATCTTCTGCTGCTTTCTCAAGCACGTTAGCAGGGAGCTGGATTGGAAGTGGAGCAGCCAGGACTGGAACCAGCGCCCATGGGATGCTGGAGTCATAGGCAGCAGCTTAACTTACTCTGCCACAATGTCGGCTGGGCATTTCTTAGCCCAGTCAAATCACCACACACAAGCAACCATCAATAATCTACCCTGTAAGCAATGTGGCACCCATACTCATCTCCTTAAACTGGGCCTATTGTCCAAATAAAGACAATAACCATATCATAAAACCCCACCTAACATGACACAACTATCCTGTGTACAACCCAGAACGTACTAATGCCTTCCTTAAGGGACAATCTTTGATGTTTGCTCTTTCTTAATATCCTGTGACTTAAATACCAGGATGTCAAATTGATAATATTTCAATATTGATATAAAGTCAATACATTTTATGTTATATGATAAAGGAATAGAGAGGGAATATAACAAAGATATATGCTTAATGTTTGTGTATATACAAATATATTCATAAAAAGCAGGGAAGAAGTATTCATGGGAATTACAGGCTTTGTTTCTGTAACTGGTCACTTGATTATAGATGGTATTTGTTAACAACCTTCTTCCACTACCCATTCTGTATTCCTTTTGCCTTCGGCAAGTATCTCAGCCAGTCATAGCTGGTTTTTTTTTTTTTTTTTTCGTGAGGTGGCCCAAATCATTATTCCTGAAGGGTCTATGTCATTCATAGTCCTGTCTGGATTGGATTGTTATTTTCCATTGACCTTTGCACAGGGCATGGTGACACCCTGAAGGATTTCCTTTATTCCAGACATAATCTTTTCGTACTTCCATTGTGGAATAATAGTGCAGTTTCCCCTTGGTAGTCAGAGTCAATCACTCCAGCCAACACCATAACTCCCTTCTTTGCCTGTTGACTCAGAGGCATGAAGAACCCACAGTGGCCAGGGAGCACTCTTAAATTCCAGTTCAATGCTATCATTGTTGTGTCTCCTCTGAAACTAAGACCTCTAGGCCAGTAGAGCATAAAATTGTGGGAACAGGAAGCGAAAAATGTTGCTAGTGGGTCACTAGGGGTAATAGTGAGTGGTACCACTCCCATTTACACCTCTTGGTTCTTGGACCTGTGAATTCTGGCTGTTAGAGTAGCGGCACCATATAACAGACACTGATTCAGAGCATGCCTAGCTTTTTGGGGAAATTTTTCCAGGTCTACAAGATATTGCCACCTAGTTGTCGCTGTAACTGAGACTCCAACAGGCCAGTCCACTGTTCTGTCAAGCCAGCTGGTTTGGAATCGTGGGAGACATGGTAAGACCAATGAATCCTATCTGCATGGGCCCAGTGCCATCCTCCGTTTTGTGAAGTGAATTCCTTGATCAGAAGCAACACTGTCTGGAACACCATGATAGTGGATGAGGCGGTTAGTAAGAAAAACTGCATGCGAGGGAGACAAATCTGTATCCAGAGTATGTATTCTAGTAAGGACCAAATCCCACCGTGTTTAAGATGGAAGCAGTCCCATGTAACTGACCTGGTGCCGGGTAGCTGGCTGATAGTTCTAGGGGGTGGTACCATATAGGGGCCCCGTTGTTGGTCTCTTTCAGCAGATTGGGTGTTCAGTGGTGGCCTTGGCCTGTGGTGGCCAGTCAGCTTTGGCGAGTGAAAGTCCCTGTTGATGGGCCCATGTACAACCTCTCTCCCTGAACACCATGGCCACCTTGATCATGAGCTGATTGGGCAATGAATGACAGAGGTAGCTGGGAAAGAAGTTGACTAGTATCAAAGAATAGGTCATCCTAGCCGCTGATTATTAACATCCCCCTTTGCTGAGGTCACCTTTTGTTGTGCATTCACATGGGATACAAATATCTTCATGTTGTCCATTCACAAAGGTCTATGCACATACCTCTTTCCCAAATTTCTTTGTTGCCAATTTTCCAATCATATTTCTTCCAAGTCCCTGCCCATTCCAGCCAAACCACTGGCTGCAGCCCATGAATTGATATATAATTGCATATCTGACCATTTCTCTTTCCAAGTGAAGTGCACTGCCAGAAGTTCTGCCCACTGGCAGGGTTTCCCTTCACCACTGTCTTTCAGTGATGACCCAGAGAGGGTGCTATCCATTTTTGGATGGGATCTACATGTTATGCAGAACCATCTGTAAACCAGATCCAAGCCCTCTCTGCCTCTCAATTAGAGGGAAATCTCCCTGAGGCCATAGGTTTAGGCTGGGAGAGGGCAGATAGTGTAGTAAGAGCATTTTGGTCCCTTCTTTATGGAACTTCCTTGTGCCTTAGGCCAGATCACATATATACCACTTGCACTTGATGACAGGGTGCTGCTTTGTGTGTTCAACGGCATGGCTTGGCCGTGAGACAACACTCAGTTAATGACAGGTGGCTAGGTTGTATGAGAGCTTGGTGGCCCATCATGAAGTGCTCATTTTCTCCTAAGGCTCAGAAACAGGCCAAGAGCCATCTGTCAAAAGGAGAGCAGCTAACTGCTAAAATGGCAGAGCTTTGCTCCAGAGTCCCAAAGGCTTGCACCTCAGTTAACCTATGGAGCCTGCCAAAGGCATTAAGCAGCATCCATATTGCCACTGACACTTGAAGCACCCTTGGTTCTGCGGGATCACAGGGCCCAAGTCGCAGTACAGCTTGAAAAGCTTTTGCTTCTGGGTTCTACTCATAACTGGGTAAATGAGCCAGAGTAACACACTCAGATGAGGACTATGTTGCCTCCCAAATCCAGGTGGCACACTAGGCATTGTGCAGAATGGGCCAAATGGAACAATTTAACCATCACTTTAGAGGGAATATCTTTTTTTTTTTTTTTTCATGTGCTCTTCACCTGGGACTGCAAGGTCACATCTTTTCATTTTAAAGATACAACAGTCAGATTATTGCAGCTTAAAAAAAAGTACTCTAGTCATAGCAGGTCGTGACATTTCGTGGAAAAATAGCTCACTTCTGTTGCTGCTACCCACAGTGACGTTCTGCCATTTAGAGCGTGACTCCCCGCCGGCAGGTATGCGACCTGTGACAGCCACGACGAAGTAGCAGAACGGGCCATTAAAGACACCCTGGTAAAAGACGGCATCTCAACACCACGAGTGCACACGACGATACAGAGCTGAGCAGAAATCAGAGCCCCCACACCTGACCTCAGCAGGCCCCACTCCTGCAGTTACCATTCCTGCTGCCCCATCCCCTTCCACAGATGCTTCGTGGTCCCCACTCTAAGCCTCTGTCCAGCCCAAGCTCCCAACGCTTCACAGGTTTCACCCTCAAGGGGCAACTCCTCTCTCCCAATTAGTGTTCTTCATCTTAAGTGGCGCAGTGGGAAGAGGGAATATCTTGATGTACCCAATACCACTGGATTCCTAGAAATTCTACTGAGGTAGAAGGTTCTGAATTTTACTTGAGTTTAGTTCCCACTGTGTGATGCACAAATGTCTTACTAATAAGTCTAGAGCAGTTATTCCTTCATGATCACTAGGTCCCAGCAGCATAATGCTATCATGGTAATGGACTAGTGTGATAACTTGAGGAAGGGAAAGGTGGTCAAGACCCCTGAGAACTAAATTATGGCATAGAATTAGAGAACTTAAGAGCTATGAGGTAGGACAGTGCAGGTTATTGCTGGCCATGCCAGTTTTTGGTAAACTTTATGAATAGGGATGGAGAAAGTAGCATTTTCCAGATCAGTAGCTGCATACTAGATGCCAAGGGTTATGTTAATTTACTCAAGCAGTGAAACTACATTTGTTATGGCAACTGCAATTGGAATCACCACTTGGCTAAATTTACTTGTCCATGGTCATTCTCCAAGATCAGTCTGTCTTCTTCATAGGCCAAATGGGGGAGTTGAATGGGGCTGTGGTAGCAATCACTGTTCCTGCCTTATTTAGGTCCTTGATGAAGGTACTCGTCACTACAATCTTTCCAGGGATGTGCTGTTACTTTTGATTTATTATTTTTCCAGGTAGAGGAAGTTCTAATGGCTTCCATTTGGTCATTCCCATCATAACAGCCCTCACTCTGCAATCAGGGAAGCAATTTTGGGATTCTGCCAGCTGCTAAGTATGTTTATTCCAATTTATGTTCTAGACCTGGGAAAATAACCACAAGATGGGTTTAGAGACCTATTGAACCCCCTGCGAGATGGATATGAGCCCAAAACCCATTGATCACCTGACTTCTATAAGTTCTTACTCTGGAGGACCACAGTGATGTTTTGGGTTTCCTGGAATCAGTGTCAATGTAGAGTCACTGTTCAGTGGTTCTTTGAAGGTCTGATTAGGGGTAGATGGTTGGCCAAATAGGTAAAACACTGGCTAAGATGCCCATATCTCAAGTCAGAATGCCTGAGTTCAATTCCCAGCTTTAGATAATGATTCCAGCTTCTTGCTAATGCATATCCGGGGAGGCAGCAGTTGATGAGTCAAGTAATCGGGTCTCTGTAATCTATATGGGAGACTTGGATTGGGATCCTGGCTCCTGACATTGGCCTGGCCAAATCTTGGCCTTTGTAGACTTTTGGAAAGGGAACCAGTGGGTGGGAGTTCTGTCTGTCTGCTTCTTGAATAAGAAAAAAAGTCTGTACGTCCCTTTAGGGAGGTCTAGGAGGAAGATTAATAGTATAAAGTTTCAGCAGTGTACCAGGGTCCTTCCTTGAGAGGACCCAGCCTTCCCTTCAATCAAAGGGTTCTGGATTTGTAATTCTGGGATATGAGAGAGAGAAGCTATGACTCTCTGACTTTATGAACTGTGTTAGATTTTTGTTCGCTTGATCTAGAACTACTTTGCTTATGCATATAAAGTAAGACTTTACTAGGCTTCCACTCTATTTGACTTTTATGAACTCCATGATTAACTAGACAAAGCCATAGTTCTACAGGAGTCAGCCTGCTCAGATTGCTGCTTTGACTGTGGTCATTATAGTAAGTTTATCCTCTTTACCTTTTGGTGGCTGAGTGCTGCCATTTAGCCTCTGCCATGTTGGGATCTAATTACTCCCATTACATTTAGATTTCCAACTGAGTGGCTGCAGTAAGGCCTGTCCTAAAGAGAGGTATAATCATAAGTCTCTTTAAGGATGGTGGGGCTCTTCCACAAACTTATTGCTCAAAATGTTAGCAAAAGCTATGTCTTCTGGACATCCCAGTACGGGTGAGTAGGTCTTAAATGACAAATCCACGCTAACATCTCAGTCTCCTTAAGCCTTTGAATCCCTCCTCCCTCTACATTAAACCACAAGAGTCTGAGCATTCCCAATTCACCCATGATGGCCCATCTTTTGACCCAACTTTCAGCAAAGCAATCAACCAACCAACCAACTAACAAACCAACCAACCAACCAAAACTGTTAAAGCCCTTTCTAACTTCCTCAGTTGCAACCTTACATTCAGAATCTCTGCTGAATGAGTTTATATCAATAAATTTAACTTGATCCAACTTCATGTCTCTGCCACCATTTTATCCTACACCCTTAGTAGCCATTCATATACCTTCCCCAGACTTCCATTTGTATACATCAGAAAATTCAGGTAGTTTATTTACAGTGTGGTATACCTCCTCATAGGTCATATAGTGTACCTTGCCTTTAGGGTCCTGCCAGGACTTGAGTCTGACTATAGATCTAGAAGCAAAGATGGGTGGCAGGGATGGGTCCTGAGGAAAATCAGAAGTTTCTTGCATGGTAACTGCTTAGGGTAGGCCATTACCCTTTTGTTAGGCAACGCAGGGTTAATCCTGTCAGACAAAAATGGAAAGGCCCCACTGTGGACCATAATGCTTCTGCCAACAGGGGTGTGGAGGTCATTTCTACTGGAGGAGGGAAGAACCCTGCTCCTGGAAATGAAAACTTATCAGAATTTTGGAGCTCGATGTCTCCAGCTTCATCAGGGTCTTTTCACACATCTCCATCCATATCTCTGTGGGACTGGGAGGGTTCTGTTCTTTCCCATCTGGCACTCTGATTTTAACTGTGGATACTTTGTGAGCCTGGAAGTCGAGCTAGCTTTGTAATTCAGCCAACCAAAGGATGAGGCCCTGTATTTGATTTTCAACAATTTCTATCCTGCAGCAAAAAGGGATAAGGAACTCCTCCTGGCATACCTAGAAGCTCGCAGGTCATGTATGCAGTGCTTAAGCTTGGAGTTTGAATCTCTAAACTCCACTTTTCTTTCATCATGTTGTCCAGTAACATTAGATGCAGCTGACCAACATTATCACATTCCTTAGGCTTCCAAAGATGTTCAAAAGCATCATTTAGAACTCTCTTAGGGCTTTACTTCTTGTAAATAGTGGGATAGGTGTGTTCAATGCAGATTTTCCCTCCATTTCTATAAATTGTTCATTCTATGTATTATCAGTGTTAACTTTATCACTGGAAATAGAGTCATTTGTTTCTTTAAATTGAATTGATTGGAGAACCAATTCCAGAAACTCCAGAACCAATGAAGAAAACTCACCCTTAAAAAGTTCTATTCCTCTAGTACCACTTTCAGTACCAAAATTTATATTAGTGAGGGTTCTCCAAAAAAACAGAACCAATAGGATATCTATCTATCATCTATCATCTATCTATCTATCTATCTATCTTTCTATCTACCTACCTACTTACCTACCTACCTACCTAGTGGAATTGGCTTATGAAGTTATGAAGGCTGAGAAGTCCCCTGATCTGTCCTCTGATGGCTGGAGGTTTAGGAGAGCTGGTATTGTAATTCAGTCCAAGGCTGTAAGTCTGAGAACTGGGGTAATGAGTGTTGGGGAGTAAATCTTGGTCTGAGTCTGAGAGCTTGAAACCTGAGAAGAAGGAGTGCTGATGACTGGAGGCAATGGACATCTCAGCTCAAGCAGAGAGTCAATTCTCCCCTCCTCTGCCTGTTTATTTTATTCAGGCCCTCAATGGATTGGATGATGTCCACCACATTGGTGAGAACAACACTCTGTACTCAGTCTACCAATTCAAATGCTAATCTCTCTCCCCTAACTGTCCTCCCAGACACACCCAGGAATAATGTTTTATCAGTAAGTGGGACATCCCTTCACGCAGTCAAGTTGACATATAACATTAACCGTCATGTGTCTTAAACAGACACATCCATAAAACAAGTGATTGACGGGACCATAAAATGCTGTAGCCAGGGCTTCCAGCAAGCTAATCTCATATTTTCTCTAAGTGCAATGTTCAGTATTCACAAAATCAGATGACTTGGTAGAACATAAAATGAGAACTGACCATTTTGGTGACCATTACTCAAATTCATGATTTTATAAGATGATTGATCGCGGTCAATCAGACTTGGTTCCAAAACCCTGCTCTGCCTCCTACTAGCCACGCCATTTTAAGTGGCCACTTCCCATGGGTGAGCATCAGTTTTCTGCTCAGCAGGACGAGAATGAGACACTAGAGATTCCCTTCCCTCTTGCCTTGAGTTGTAGAACCTGTTACTCCCTTGGAGAGCAGGTTGTCTGTGGAAGGCAGCTCCCTATGGCAGTTGCATGGGGCCTCTTATATCTGTGACAGTCTGATCTCTGCTGAGTCCTTTTGTGATCAAGTGGGTCCTTCCTGGAACTTCTTTTTGGGGTTTTTGGATATTGCATGCCACAGTGGAATCCATCCTCTTCCCTCACTACCACCACCACAGACCATCTTTTAACCTGGAGAAGGTCTCAGCCCCACCAGATAGGCCACCATCCCGGTAACATCCTGGTCCATTTTATAGGTACACCATAGGGATCAGTGGAGAAATCTAAATGGACCAGCAAAAACCAAGAAGACCAAAAGGTTTGAACTATCATGTACAAAGTACCTCCAAAGAGTTAGATACTGCCCTGTGCACTTCACAAATTACCCTATTTTTCATAACCACTCTGCTAGTAGATATTATTATTTTAAAAATTCTGTATTTATTTAACTTATTTGAAAGGCAGAGAGAGAGAGAGAGAGGTCTTCCATCTGCTGGTTCGCTGTACAAATGCCTGCTCGCAATGGCTGGGGTTGGGCCAGGTTGAAGCCAGGAGCCGGAAGCTCAGTCTGGGTTTCCACATGGGTGGGAGGGACTCAGCCACCTGAACCATCACTTGCTGCCTCCCATGGTGCACAGCTGCAGAAAGCTGGAATCAGGAGCAGAGCCAGGATTTGAACCCAGGTACTCCCATGTGGGATGTGGGCCTCCCAGGCAGTGTCTTAACGGCTACACCAAATGCCTGCCTTAGCTTGTTACAGTATTGTGTTCATTTAAAAACAGATGTGGCAACTGAAGCCAAGAGAGGTAAGATTTGCCTAAGGACACTCAGGAAATATGTAACAGTGGGAACAATTCAGACTCAAGTTGTTCTCACTCCAAATCCCATCATTCTCACTCCTCTGTGGTGTTTTCCAGTGAAGTCTGCTTTTGCGGGGTACAGGGGGTACGGATCACCTTCAAAGTCACGTGAGTTCTGGGGAACATTGAGAAAGGAAGCAGATTACCTTGTATAATGGAAACTCTGCTTCAGGAACCCTGGGTTCCCAGTGGCCTATCTGCTGGCCCTCATGGGCCACCAAATTAGTTGCTTCCCTGTGGCCCCCATGGCCTGTGGGCTGCTGTCTGAGCAAGGTCATCCTCCTAGCTTTGCTTGCTTTCAGCTGCTTTCGAGCACCCCTTTTCAGAACAGGAGCTCCGTTGCAACACTTCTCTTTTGCTTGGCCCCAGGACAACTTTTCCACTGTCACCGCCCTGTAGCCTCAGCTGGCACAGAAATTCCAAAATAAATGAACGTGTTGTAAATCGGGAGAAAATATTGTGTCCTTGTGGTGTTGATGTTGATTGCAGCTCAGCGGCTCAGGCAGCGATGACCACAGCCCGAGCTGCATATTTCTTTATCCAAACACGCAGAGGGCCTGCCCAGGCCAGGAGCTCTGCAGACGCCTCCATTCAGTGTGCATTTTAGCTTCTTAAAGGTGCACCGGGGCTGACAAAGTGCCGTTGATTTGCAGCCCTCAGCCAGGCCACGGGCCTGGCCTGTCAAAGCCAGGCGGAGACAAGACGCACCAGTCTTCCCAGCTTGGAGCGTTTGGGAACAGAGGCCTGACGATAACACTTTGGCAGGAGGTAGCCCCTGGAGCCAAGTGTTGCTGGCCTTAGGAAACGGCCCTCCAGCCTGGGTTTGACTGGAGCTGGCACAACACAGCCACGGAGGCCCTGTGGTGAGAGGCTTCTCGGGCCGAGGGTGGGGCCTGGGCTGCTTGTCAGTCTGCTGCAGGCTCTTGGGGGTCTTGAGAGTTTGCCCTGCAGGAGCAGTTTGGCAGGGACACGAAGAGGGGTATGGACAGGTGGGGGAAGAAACTGATTTGTCACAAGGCTTTTTATTCTCCTCCTTCTACTCCAGAGATTGAGTCTAAATTTTCCAGGCAGCAATGAGGACTTCTATCCAGGTCACTTTTCCAGAGTATTGTAGACTTATCTGTTCCTTTCTTTCTGTCCAGCAAAACTCCACCCCTGCTCTAAGACATGGCTCCCAACTCACAATCCAGGATTTAGGATCTAGCCAATCATAATCTTTCAGGCCTCTGGGTGTAGGTCGGGGCATGGTTTTGATTTGCTAATCACAGAATGCATTCTGTGGTTGGGAATACGCATTTGACCCTTGGGACTTTTTTTTTTTTTTTTTTTCCTCCGTGGGATTTTGGATTTGGAGGAAAAGATGGCTTGCCTTTTTGGTCAGAGAGCCAAAAGTGTATGAATTGGGAATGGCAGGTGGCCATGTTGTTCACAACATGGGGACAACCGCCTTGCAGAATATGATAGATAAGGGCAACACACTGGAGCAAGGTCGGCAGCAAGGGGTGGGGACGCGGGCGGGAGAAGGTCTGGGGATCACGCTCGCATTCCTGGTTATGGGTGTGCCTGGATCCAGGCTCATCCTCAGATTTCCTGCCTCCAAGAGCCACATAGCCCACTTGTGCCTTCTTAAATCCTAAACAAGTCTGAGTTATTACTAAAGGAATTCTGTCTAAAACAAAGGTAGTGGCTTGAGGTGCGGCCTTGGACAAATGTATGTGCTTCTGAGTGGGAGAAGACAGGAACTGGAAAAGGGACTCTGGGTGGTCATTCTATGAAAACTGTGCACAGGAAGGTCTGTGGCTCCACCTCCATTCCTTCACTTATTCAACATACCTGCCTGAATTAAATGCTTACCTGTGCAAGGTCTGTGCCAGGCTGGGGATAAACTCTGGGCCATCAAGGAGCTGGCTGTGGTGTTGGAAAAATAGACAAACATATGAGAACAGTATATTGCTAGGGGTAGAATATGATGCTAAGATGGAAGGCTGGTGCCTTGGAAGTTGGAAGAAGCCACCTAACCCAGGAGTGAAGGGGATCAGGGACTTTTACTGTGGTTTGAATGTCCCCGCCAAAGCTCACATTGAAATTTAATCCCTATTGCGAGGTGCTAAGAGGGTGGAACCTTAATCCAACAATGGTGTTTGGATGTGGAGGTGTTTGAAAGGTAATGAAAGTCCAATGAGGCCATACATGTGGGGTCCTGGATCCAAAGGGAATGTGGCTTTGAGACTTGAGCTAGGACATGGAGTCCCTCTCAGTACGTGATGTCCTACCCCACCTCAGGCTTCTGCACTGGCCAAACGGACCTCACCAAATGCAATCCGTCTTGAACTTCCCCCACCTTGGGAACCATGAATTGACATGCACTTCTTTTCCTTGTGAACCACCCAGCCGGCGGTATTCTATCGTAGACAACGTGCGAGAAGAGGCGGCACCTCAGCTGAGTGCCGAAGGACCAGGGTCCCTGGAGGGGGTGGTGTGTGCTGACGTGACTGGGTGTTCAACAACAGCTGACTGCCACAAGTGCCTACAGAGTTCTTAATTCTAAGAATCATGTGGCGGTGCTGGAGGGGAGCTGACATAGTGCTATGCTGAGTTGTATGAAGCAAGCTACAGTGGAGTTAGTCCCTCTCCAAGGGAAAATTCTCCAACAGATGAGTTTAGTAAAGAAAAAGACAGAGCTCTTGAATTACATTCTGTAAACATGTGTTGATTCTGGTTTCATCTTTGCTGAGTTCTGAAATGGATGAATGGCCACGTGCCAGGCAGCAGTAACCCAGTGTCATTGGGAGGGACCATGGGGAACCATACGCTTACATGGGAATCAAAATAATCACAGAATGTTTTTTTTTTTAAATATTTATTTATTTATTTGAAAGGCAGAGTTACAGAGAGGCAGAGGCAGAGAGAGAGAGAGAGAGAGAGAGAGAGAGAGAGAGAGAGGTTTTCCATCCACTGGTTCACTCCCCAGATGGCTGCAATGGCCGGAGCTGAGCTGATCTGAAGCCAGGAGCCAGGAGCTTCCGCTGGGTCTCCCACGCGGGTGCAGGGGCCCAAGGATTTGGGCTATCTTCAACTGCTTTCCCAGACCATAGCAGAGAGCTGGATTGGAAGTGGCGCAGCCAGGACTTGAACTGGCACCCATATGGGATGCCAGCACTGCAGGCGGCAGCTTTACCCTCTGTGCCACAGCGCCAGTCCCTTGTGTATGTACTCTTACAGATAAGATCTGCTTTTTGCTGCTTGATATGTTGTACTAATACTTACATTCTAAGAAATAAATACAGAATTACACTATCCTTTTTAGTGGCTGCATAGCAATCCACTGAATAGAAGTATTATGAACACTTCTGAACAATTGGTGAACACCTAGGGGGTTCCTTCACTTCACAGGTTTTGACAGTAGTGCTGTGGTAAGCAGTACTCTGTGGATGCAGTGGAATTCGTTAGAGTATGCCATGTAAGAGAGCAGCACAGCATAACTGCACAGGACAGGCTCACTTTACCCTGGGTCTCCTCCAGCATTGGGTTGCAGGTGGGGATAAAGTGTATGCATCGTGTATCTTCAAACACTAGCTTCTCATGCAGCCAGGCAAGATGCTTATTCTGAGAGATGGTTGGCAACTGAGATTCCTTTGAGAGCTTCAGAGATTCTTGTCTTTTGTTTTTTAAGATTTTATTTATTTATTTGAGAGGCAGAGTTACAGACAGAGGGAGGGAGGGGCAGAGAGAGACCTTCCACCTGCTGGTTCACTCCCCGAATTGCCACAGCTGCCGGAGCTGAGCTAATCTGAAGCCAGGAGCTGGGAGCGTCTTCCAGGTCTCCCATGTGGTTTTGGGGCCCACACTTGGGCCATTTTCCACTGCTTTCCCAGGCTATAGCTGAGAGCTGGATCAGAAGAGGAGCAGCTGGGACTTGAACCGGTGCCCATATGGAATGCCAGCGCTGCAGGCGGAGGCTTAGCCCACGGTGCCACAGTGCCAGTGTTGAGATTCTTGTCTTATACATTAAGCTTACCTGGATCCAGGCTCACTGGGTAGAAGTATTTTAGAATCAGATGCCCTACTTAGATGACTTCTTTCCCTCTCTTGGATGGAATAATATATTGTTAGATTAATGTGTGTTAAATGTTCATGTCATTGAATCTGTTTTATTCACTGTGCATTTGTCCAGTTATCTCCCTGGAATAAATTCCTAGAAGTGAGATTTGAGCCAACAGTGAACAGTTTTTATACTACCCAATAGCTCATCAGAAAGATTGTACTGATTTAGTGATTCTTCTTAGCCATGAAGAAACACTTTGTGGTCATGGTTGGCTTAGGGGTTTTTGAGCTCTTCTTATTTTGAGGAAGCCTGAGTTTAAAGGCATCCTTTTAGGCAGTGCTAATGAGAACCACTGGAATTGGGTGTGTCCCATACATTTGCATTCAAGGACTAAGGAAGGGGCAGAGTATCTGCTGGAAAGAGCCCTGCAATAGATACTGCAGATGCACAGATGAGTAACAGCTGATCTTTGGCCTGGAGCTCTTTTTCTGGTGTCAACACAGAAATCGTGATCATATATGACTGGGGGATGGAGTCCTGGGGGCCGGGACTGATGACCAATCATGAACTATGGACGATCACAGGAGGTTCAAATATTCCATCAGGTCCTTCACAGCTCACCTGCTCTGCTCCTCCTCCTCCCTCCACACTCTTTCCATGTTTTCACCACCAAGATCACTCTCTGTGTGTTCTTTCCAACAGAGGTTTTTTAAATATATATAAAATATATATATTACACACACATATATATAAATTTTCTTCATTTATTTGAAAGTCAGAATTAGAGAGAGAGAGAGAGAGAGAGAGAGAGAGAGTGATCTTCCATCAGCACTCCCCAGATACCTGCAATGGGCAGGGCTGGGCCAGGCAGAAGCCAGGAGCTTCTTCTGGGTCTCCCATGTGGGTGGCAGGGGCCCAAGAACTTGGACCATTTTCTGCTGCTTTTCCCAGGTCATTATCACAGAGCTGGATCAGAAGAGGAGCAGCTGAGACACAAACCAGCACCCATACTGGATGCCAGCATTGCAGGTGGTGGCTTTCCCTGCTGTGCCACAAGGCTGGCTCTTCAAATATTTTTGATGATGCACCTTATCAGTAAAATAATTTTGATGAGTTACCCCAAAGTATTTGTAAACTGCATTTTAAAATAAAAGCTTCTGTGTAAATATTTTATGCTGTTAGATAATATATTGAGAAGCAAAATTTAAAATGATTAGATAAAAAGACAATTGTGTTTTAAATGTCTCACTAACTGTGCTAGCTAAATACACCATGAATATGCTTCTAGGGGAAGGTTAACTGTAAGTGAAGGTGATTTTTTTTAAAGATTTATTTATTTTAGAGGTAGAGTTACAGGCAGAGACAGGGAGAGACAGAAAGAAAGGTCTTCCATCTGCTGGTTCACGTCTCAATGGCCAGAGCTGGGCTGATCTGAAGCCAGGAGCCAGTAGCTTCTTCTGGGTATCCCACATGGGAGCAGGAGCCCAAGGACTTGAGCCATCTTCTACTCCATTCCCAGGCCATAGCATAGAGCTGGATTGAAGAGGAGTAGCCGGGACTCGAACCAGTGCCCATATGGGATGCCAGTGCCACAGGTGGAGGCTTAGCTCACTATGGAACAGCGCTGGACCCAGTGAAGGTGAATTTATAGCATTCACTTTTCAAATATTCTCCTTGATAATTTGACTTTGCGAATAATTTTTTTTTATTATGCTTGATGATGCTGATGGTAGAGAGCTCCCTAAAGGTGAAAAAGTGGGAGTGTCAGTTCCTGTTTTCCTGTTGTGACTTGTATTATCAGTATTGCCAGCTGTCCATACTTTCTTGGCAAGAATCCTTTTAAAAGCCATTTATGCATTTTGTGAAGATGAATTTGGTAAAATTAGGCAATGCCATATGGCAATCTGTTCATTTGGGCCCTTGCAAACTGTAATATATAGAAAAGCTCTGAAATCAAGTACCCTGGGGAGAACCCCACTGTTGGGTATCTGTATTGTGGGAGCAACACTCAGTCCTCAGCACAACTTGCGCATTGTGCTCTGTTACCTCTGCCTGCAAGTGCCAATGTAGATATTAAATTAGCATAAAGCTAATTAATTAATTTTTATGAAAATAAATATTCTTTGTGATGCTATTATTTTCTTTCTTTCAGTGCTGGGGATTGTTGTATGAACCTTCTGAATTGTGAAAACCAACTTTAGACACTATTGAGTGCAAGGTAGATTAAGGGTGGTTTCAAACTCTTTGCTTCTCCTCTCATGGAGGAGGGGTTGCTCATTGCCTATCCCTTTAACTGGAGCTGATTTGAGTGACCTGATTGGCAGAAGGAATGGAGGTGAAATGATTTTCTGGGGTTTTGAAAGCAGGATTGTACAAAGCCCTGAAACTTTGGACTAGACTTCTTGGGACACTCTCTTTGGGAGCGCTGGGCTGTCATGTAAGAAGTTTGGTTGTTCTGATACTGCTATGCTAGGCTTTGGCTTCTTGCAATCCCATTGCAGGTGTTAGATGTCAGAGTGAAACTGCCTTCTGCCTTCCTGCCAGTTGCATACCAGTAAGTGTCCTTTGTTGAATTTGCATGGAGGACAACTGGCCAGCTGTGCCCTGTCCAAATGCCTGGCCTCCAAAACATGAGATATCATAGGACGGTGCTACATTATGACACTGTCTGCTATGAAGCAACAGACACTCTGAATGCACGGCTTCACCTCTTTGGCTAGATGCCTATGTAGTGTCTCTTGACTTTTCATGAGGATCTTCCCTCCTAGCCTCATTTCAGTCTCTGTGTATACTTTCCAGCGGTGCTTATAGATTGTGATTGCCATTTCGGAGAGAGAAAGCATCACCAGCAAAACTCCAGATCTTTTCAGACTCATAGGGTGATGTGCCCATTTCTGTCTTACCCATGCCTAAGGCGGCATCTAATCCATAGCCCCCTCTTTGGATCCAGTTCTGCCAGAAGATGCTCTGACCCAGGTTCTTTCTGTCCTCCTCAGGGTGCTGACCATGTGGGAATGTTTGTCTGAGGTTCTCCTTTAGTAGAGTAGGACCTACACCCATTCATTTTTTTCTTAATCCCTTGTCCCAAGAGTCTTGCTCTTGTACTGATGGAATTCTCAGAGGACCTCAGTTGAATTTGGCCTTCAGTGCATCTTTGCTCAGCAGCCTAGAAGTTGTGTTCTTAGCTCCTCCTTCCAGTGTGTATTCCTAGATCTCTAACTCTTAGATTTAGTTTTGGGTAAACAATTTCAGGCAGGACCATGTCTTTGGATTGGTGGTCCTTTGAGGGAGTGGCAACTTGTCCCCTAATCTCACAATATGAGAGTCTTTGCCAGCTCCTCCTCCCTCTTCCTTCACAAAGCTAGCCTGGCTGGGCGGGCTAATTAAGATATCACATCAGTTTCATATTGCCATAATGATGTTGGTAAAAAGCCACCCTAAAGCTCTGTGGCTTAAAACAATAAATATTTATTGTTGCTCTTGGATGTAGGGTTTGACAGATGGTTCTTGTGGTCCCTTATGTGTTCGATTGTGTTCTACAGTCAGCTGCAGGTCTGGCAAGGTGGCTCTGCTGTTCTCAGTTGTACATTCTCACGTGTTTGGGGGTTGGTTGACTGAAGGCTGGTACACGAAATCTTGGCTGGGAAAACTGGGCTTTCCTGAGCACCCTTCAGTAGACTTTCTCAGTCAGATTTTGAGGCTATTATCATCTCACAGTGGTAGTAGAAATATTCAAGTGCATTTTTTTTATTAAACTTTTATTTAATGAATATAAATTTCCAAAGTATAGCTTGTGGGTTACAATGGCTTCCCCCCTCCCATAACTTCCCTCCCGCCCGCTACCCTCCCCCCTCCCGCTCCCTTTCCCCTTTCATTCATGTAAAGATTCATTTTCAATTCTCTTTGTATACAGAAGATCAATTTAGTATATATTAGGTAAAGATTTCAACATTTTGCCCATATAGCAACATCAAGTGAAAAAACTACCATTGGATTACTAATTATAGCATTAAATAGCAATGTACAGCACATTAAAGACAGAGATCCTACATAATTTTTTTTTTCAAAATAATTAATTTTCTATGCCATTTCCATTTTAACACCAGGTTGTTTTTTTTTTTTTTCATTTCCAATTCTCTTTATATACAGAAGATCACTTCAGTATATAATTAGCAAAGACCTCATCAGTCTGCACCCACACAGAGACGCAAAGTATAAAAATACTGTTTCAGAGATTACTGACGCCATGAACAGGAGTGTCAAATTGTTAAGTCAGCAACAGGAGTCACTGTGTACTTACACCCCATGCGGGATCTGTCCCTAATGTGTCGTCAAGTGCATTTTTAAAATAAACGTCTCCTTTACTATTGGCCAAAGTTTTCAGCTTTTCCACTGGCCAAAGCAAGCCACATGACCAAAATCAGAGTCATAGTGGGAGATGTCTATGAAGTTACAGGCAAACCATGGCTATAGGGAGCCATTAGTTGACTGTTAATGTAATCAGTCCAGCGATAAACTCAACTCTCTTTTCCATGGAACAGTTACTGAAATTTCAACTGGAATAACAGAAAGTCAATCACTTGGGGTGAGTATCAGTCATGAAGGAATGCAATTGTTGGTAGGCACACAGTGCTAAAGTCGGAAGGAGTAATGAAGGAATATCCTATTCACAATCTCCTCCTGACTTCCAGTTTCCCAAAGGTGCCTTCCCTTAACCAGACCCAACTTCAAGCCAGCCAGGGAAAGCCCAGAAGACAGCTCCTATAGGTCAGCTTCCCTGGACACAGGGCAGGAATGAGGAGGGCAGAGAGTGTGTCAGAAGGGGTGTGTGTGTGTGTGTGTGTGCATGTGAGAGAGAGAGAGAGAGAGAGAGAGAGACAGACAGAGAGAGAAAGAGAGAGAGAGAGAAAGAGAAGCAGGTCATTCTAACTTCAGCCATACTGCTAAGACAGAACTGAGAAACCTTTCTTGTAACTCCAAGCTCATGAACTTTGAGGCAGGCCAGTTCTAAACATAGTCATACTCAACACTCTCCATCCCTTTGTCAACCCTTCTTTCCTCACATTGGTTGGGTTATCTGAGATGCAGATATCAAGACAGGTTTAGATTTATTGCAAGAAACAACTGTGAGAACAAAAAGGGGAGGGACCCAGAGGAGGCTGGGAGAGCCATTAGACCACGATGCAGGTCTGACATCTGTGAAGAGAGAGGAAGGAGGATTGGAGAGGTAGAGTCCCAGACTGCAGTGCCATTCTAAAAACGTTTTGGCTAGGACGGTGGGAAATTCTTGAGCCAAAGTCCACATCAGAGGAATGCCACCTTTTGCAGGAACTGAGTGGCTTAGTATCCCTGTCGTGCTTACTCTTTGGCAGAGAGCAGCCGAGGGGGGTGTGGCCTCAGTGTACATTCAGTGGTGCGTTCAGAGCTCAGCAGCTGGAGCCGTCAGTCAATTATGCACTTGGTAGCAGGAGATCTGAGAAGCACATTTTCAGGGCCTCTAGCCTTTCTTCTTGTTCTCTTCCCTCTCTTCCTTCTTCCTTTTGTTCTTTCAGTCAACATTTTTGGAGTGCCATTTAGGTTCTAGAGTTGGTGGCAGGTACTGGTGCTATACGATGAATAAGACAAGCATGGTCTTCACCCTTACAGAACTTGCATTCATTCTTTTGAATGACTTTCACAGAGTTCTGTTGAATAATCTCAACGGAAAACACTTTTTAGTGGAGAAAGGAGACTTATCTAGCTCTATGTCTTCCCTCCCAACTTCTTCACCCCAAAGAAACTAGCCAATTAATCTTGAACATTATTAAGATGACCATATTTCCTAAGCCCAAACTGAAGCCCTTCTCATTTGCGAATTTATGTACAGCAAAAGTCATAAGGAAGTGTGAAAGTTAAATCACATTTCTTTGTAGAACTAATGATTCACCTTCAAGAGCTAGGGAAAATTCATGGCATTAGAAATCCAGGGGGTATGTTACATATAGCAAACAGGTTGACTTAGACTTATTTGGATGCAAACACACAGATTCATCTAAATTCTTCATAGTCTTATCATAAAAATGCACATGCATGAGAACTCAGGAAAAGCTATTCAGCTGGGCTTAGGAAGATCAAATGCTCCAGCAGAATCTGGGCCACACAGGGACTGGAAGTGGAATTGTAAGGTCATTTGGAATCCTGGGCGGTTCCAGGAATGTTGGCCTCTGGTCTGCATGGATCTTGCTTGTGGTGTTCCACTGTCTCATGACTCATCTCTTCTTCATGGCTTGTTCTCTTCCTACTGAGTTCCTCAACCCCTGTCCTTTACATTTTCTTGGTCTCATCATTTCTGACCCTCAGAATTTGACCCTGCTCACGATCCATCTTGGGCCTTCTGGTTTCTTTCTGTCTCAAGATCTTTTTTGCCTTCTGTTGCTAAATGCTTCACTCTCCCGGTGTTTCTCAGTCCAAATTCAAGAGAGAAACAAAAATCTATTTGGGCAAAGTTTTCTTTTATGACAGTCCATGTGATCAGTACTGTATTGGGGACTTTTGTTCAGAAGTGCCATCAAGATCCAATCAACTAGGAGGATCCAGTTGAATTCATGTAATTTCACATATGCTGCCCAAAGTTTCCGCTTCTTCCGGAGGAACTAGTATGCCAATTTCCATTAGGGAAGAACTTCGGCTCTGTGGCTGAAGATATATCATTGTGAAAGACTTATTTGGTTCTGTACTACAGTCATGGCAAATGAAATAGCATTATTCACCTGCTAAATTGGGGGATTATTTTTTTTACATTCACAAATCCACTGTTCATGTTTCCTCGACTGCTGGAGTGGGATGGCTTTTAAGATATGGTGTGTTAAATCCAGCCTCTATACGAGAATGCTGTTGGATGTTCCGCATTCACTATTTCCTCTGGTTAGATGACAATAATTGTGTGTGGTAGATATGGCCCACATTTTACAGAAGGCAAGACTGAGATGCAGACAGATCATGGAACCAGCAAGTACCAGGGCCAGGATTCAGATTCCTGGCCGCAGGCTGATCGTGACTCCATTCTGTATTGTTTCATCTTCAACATCCCACATCCCACACCCTTCAAGAGGAACTTTATGCACAGCTCAAATAGTGCTCAAAACACTCCTCTTTGTTCTGACACACTGGTTTCCTCAGGATCCGAGGAATGTGTGTGTGTGTGTGTGTGCATGTATCTTTGTGCTTTACATAGCTCAGAATCCCCATGACCATGAGACTCATGAGAAAGTGACCAGGAGCCATCTTATGCCCTCTTCATGTTGTGCTGAGCCTCTTCCACGCACCTGCATTAGGGTGGCAGAAATGGTTTTGGATTAGAGGGAATTAACAGATCTGAGTTCAAACCTGGGTTCTGCTAGGAGACCTTGGGCCAGGTTTTTTTCTGGTGACAAATGAAGCTTCTTTGGGTCTCAATAGACCATGGTACAAGGGAAATGTGGGCTCCTGCAGCCTATCTCTCCTTTGAAAGTTTGCTGGCTTTGGCTCAGGGTCTTCAAGGTAGACAAAGCACCTTCACAACCCGTTGCTGAGTGCAGCTGGAGAATGCTGTGTTTGGAAAACTGGAGGAGGCCAGGTGAACCCTAAAAAGGGCTTGAATTTTGAGTCAATGCTACTTTCCATCTGATTCAGGGCCTTTCACGTGGGAGGAATGTGAAATACAGCTGAGTGGGAGAGAATAATTCTCCATACTCTGAATTAATTTTCTCCAGCTGGTTCCCAAGCCCATGCCTTTGATTCATCAAAGCCCACAGTTTCACACGTATCATCCTGGCCTGCCTGGAGGCCTGGTCTGAGATGCAGAAGGCTGCCCAATGGGGTGTCCATTGCCATCTCTCTTGTTCATTAATCACCGAGTACAATGGCATGTGTCTTGGTACGAGGCTTATAGTAGTAAGCGAAACACATATGGCCTCTTCTTTCAGATTTCTTACAATCTGGAGGAGGACATAGTAGATCAATAAATATAAGTATGCAATTCTAACTTCTCAGGAAACTTTTTAGAAATCCCATGGCGAATAATCAAATGGTGCTAGTGTCTTAAAAAAAAAAAAAAGCCTGCCTTGTAGTGTTACACATTACAGGTAAGATCTTACTGGGCCAGTGAAAGCACCACTTAGGATGTCCACATCCCGTATTGGAGTACCTGTGTTCAGGTCCTGGCTCTGCTTCCAATTCCAGCATCTTGCTAATATCCATCCTGGGAGGCAGCAGGAGATGGCTCATGTACTTGGGTCCCTGCCATTCAGGCTCCTGGCTTCGGCCTGGTCCACATTCAGCTATTGGAGGTGTGTGGGGAGATGTGTGAATGAGAGGTCTCTGACTGTCTCTGTCTCTCTGCCTTTCAGGTAAGTGTAAAATAGCTAACAGGAGAAAGAACAAGAAACAAACGAAAGCTCCTTGTGAAAATTCCTCTAAGTATCCCCGTGGTTTTGCCATAGCAAAACTCGTTTACAGTGAGATCTAGAAAATCACAGTTCCGTCTGCAGAGTGGATGCTATCGCAAAGCTGACACGCCCCAGTAATCTCCTTAGGAGCAACAAGGGCAGAGTCAGATTTTCCTGGTCCTGTAATTAGTCAGGCCTGTGTTTAAATTCCCATCCCTCCACTTATTATCTGGGTAACCACAGACGACTTACTTAATCCCTCTCAACATATATGTGCCATTTATGAAGTAGCTGGGATTACTGTGTGGTTTTACATGAGGTATGAAGTCAAAATACTTGGCGCATAGTAGATGTTCACTAAATAGCCATTGTCAATCCTTTCCCAGAGAGTGAATTAGTGGCAAGATAGCCTCTGAGCTAAGCAGTGGGAGAAAGAAACTGTTACTTTTTTTTTTTTTTAAACTAGACTTAGTGCTTCCTTGGATCATTTTTGTATTTATTTCTATTAAGTAATTAAATCATACTGTGTGCAGGGCTAGGTATGTGTGGTTATGAGGATGCAATGGAATACAAGACACAATTCTTGCCCCCTATGGAGATGTTTATAAGTTTTCTTTGCCTTTGATTTCTTTCTTTCTTTCCTCGCTCTCTACTTTTCTCCCTTGCTCCTTCCTTTCCTTCTGCCACCAGCAGGCTTTTCATGTGGAATCATGTTTTAGAATAACATTTGAAATTGTGTCAGGTCCAGTGCTGTGGCATAGCAGGTAAAGCTGCCGCCTGTGGCGCCAGCATCCCATATGGGAGCCAGTTCGAGACCTGGCTGCTCCACTTCCGATCCAGTTTTTTGCTATGGCCTGGGAAAGCAGCAGAGGATGGCCCAAGTCCTTGGGCCTCTGCACTGGCTTGGGAGACCTGGAAGAAGCTCCTGGCTCCTGGCTTCGGATTGGTACAGCTCTGGCCATTGCAGCCATTTGGGGAGTGAATGAGCAGATGGAAGACTTCTCTCTCTCTGCCTTTGCCTGCCTGTAACTCTCTGCTTTTCAAATAAATAAATACATCTTAGAATGACACTTGAAATTGTATGGGAAGTAGTGAACATAGAACTATAGAAAATGATGGCAGAAAAAGGCTGGGGGAAGTTTTCCTTCCTCTACTCTTTTTTTTTTTTCCCTTGTATGATCAAGAGCCCATCATTTGGATCCTATTGCTATAGAGAGTGACTCTCCCGTGGAAAGGACCAGGAAAACTATTTGTTATATAGAAGCATTGATTACAACCATGTGGGCCAACAGCCTGCCATGGAAATAATCCTGTTATTCACGTCACTCTTTACAGCAATGTACCATCCTGGAAACTGACCCGTGCTACTCGCTGCAGGGACCCAGGCCAGAGATGATTTATAAGCCTTTATTTCATGGCTGCTCCCAACAACTGCAGACTGAGGTGGGGAAGGGGCAGAGGTTCTGCATAAATAGAAAAACAAATGTATAGTTGTGGGCCTTGCTCTCTCTGCCTTTGTTTCCCACCCTCCCCCTTTCCAAAAATAAAATGCATTGTTCCCAAGGAGTGGAATTTGAAGTGGCAGCTGTCTGCCTGGCTGACTCCTTCCCAAAGAGCAGGGCCCAAGGAAGTAAAGAGGCTTAACTTGAGTTTGTTCTGTCCTCTATGGCCACCGGGATGCAAGCTGCCAAAATAGCTGCATTCACAGGGTGTGTCCGGCAGAGACGAACACGCCCATTGCTCATTCATTTACGAGTGACGGATGCACATGCTTTGTGGGCACCTATGTCTTTGCACCCTATCTTCATCAGAAAGCCTTCTCAAAATAATGTAATTTACAAAGAATGGCCTAGCACTCCTTCTGCCTTCCTCCACTCTCTGAAAACCACTCCGCTTGCTCTGTATCAACAACTCAAATGAGGCTTGATTTTGATTATGCACCCATTAACCCAAGGGAAGGTAGACATGGAGGTCCTGCTGTGCTATAGGGCTGGCCTTTACAAAAATTTCAGACCTACCAGATAATAACTTGAAGCTGCTGACTTAAGGTTGTTTGCCAGGGAGGGTATATGTTTTATTCAGGAAAATTATGTGGGCAGAATTTGTGTGCATAGTCAAGGTTTCTGGAATTGGGGTAAATGGAATTGACTTCGTTCAACCAACACTGATTAAACCCCTTGGTGTGTTGGGGCCAGTGCTGGGTGCAGCAGGTTAAAGCCCGGGCCTGAAGTGCCAACATCCCATCTGGGCACTGGTTTGAGACCCAGCTGCTCCACTTCCAATTCGACTCTCTGCTATGGCCTGGGAAAGCAGTAGAAGATGGCCCAAGTTCTTGGGCTCCTGCATCCACGTGAGAGACCTGAAAGAAGCTCCTGGCTTCAGACTGGCACAGCTCTGGCCATTGAGGCCAACTGGGGAGTGAACCATTGGATGGAAGACCTCTCTCTCTCTCTCTGCCTCTCCTTCACTCTCTGTGTAACTCTGACTTTCAAATAAATATAAATAAATAAATCTTTAAAAAAAATCCTTGGTGTAGTTAGTACAAGAGATTTGTGTAAAATAATCCATCTTCTCTTTAGAAGGCCAGTTCCAAGTTTAATGTCAACAGGGATATGAAGAAAGGATGACAGGGTGTGTCCAGGAGCATCAATCTCAGATAGTGGTGTGAGAAAAGCTCCAAAGAGATGGCATTAGGTCTTAAGGAAATTGTTCCTGGACTCATTTTGTCAATAGACGCTAAGTAAATGTACTAGAAATTATGGGTAGTGGCAGAAGATCCCCACAACCATCCATCCATCCATCCATCCACCCATCCATCCACCCATCCACCCATCCATCTCATTTAGAAAGTTGACTGGAGGTAGGCATTTGGAATACTGGTTAAGATGCTGGGGGCAGGGGGAGGCGGCACCATGGCTCACTTGGTTAATCCTCCACCTGTGGCGCTGGCATCCCATATGGGCACCAGGTTCTAGTCCCGGTTGCTCCTCTTCCAGTCCAGCTCTCTGCTGTGGTCTGGGAGGGCAGTGGAGGATGGCCCAAGTGCTTGGGCCCCTGCACCAGCGTGGGAGACTAGGAGGAAGTACCTGGCTCCTGGCAGCACTGGCTGTGGCGGCCATTTGGGGAGTGAACCAATGGAAGGAAGACCTTTCTCTCTGTCTCTTTCTCACTGTCTGTAACTCTACCTGTCAAATAAATAAAATCTTAAAAAAAAAAAAAAAAGATGCTGTGTGGGACACCTACATTCCATGTCAGAGTGCCTGGGTTCACGTTCCAGCTAAATCTTTTGATTCCAGATTCCTGCTACTGTGCACCTTGGGAGGCAACAGGTGATGGTTCAAGACATTGGGTCCCTGCCACCCATGGGAGAGACTCAGATTGAATCTCTGGCTTCTGCTTTCAGCTTGGCTCAGTGCTGGCTGTTGTGGGCATTTGGGGAGTAAAAGAGTGGAGGGGAGATCTTTCTGTCTACCTCTTTCCATCTGCCTGTCTCCATCTTTCCACTTATCAAATAAATTAAAATAATTTTAAAAATTGACTACATGCCATAAAAAGAGCAGTTACAAGACTGAATTATAAATGCCTCTCTGCGGGGGGCGGGGGGGGGCTCCAATCGAAAAGGAAACAAAGTTGCTAAGCCTTCGCTCAATAAGGCCGCTAAGCCTTTGCTGGAGTTTGCGGCACTTCTGCATTTCAGTGACTCAGCGTTTCCAACAATCCAAGATGGCCCCCGGGGAGGAACCTAGCCTGACAGGAGACTTCCATACTTGTGAACAGTATGAGTCCTCGGCTGTGACTGGTCCTTGAGGGCGTGCCCGGCTCGTGTCCTGCCTTACCTTTCAGCTGGTTAGCTCAGTTCCCTTGTGCCCTGGACAGCCCCCTTTCTGTGTCTATAAAAGCTTTCCCCCTCCCAATAAAGTGGAGAACCCGGCTGTGCCCTGGGCGTTGACTGATCTCCTGGCTCTGGTGTGATTCCTTTGCCACCGACACTCCTCATCCCGCTCGGCCCCTGAGCTCCCCAGGCTGGCCCTGAGGAGCTCTATTGGACCTGCTGCCCTGTGACGAGCAGCACCTCTCCAAAGATATCTACTTGTCCTGGTCCCTGGAACCCGTGAAAGTGACCTTCTCTGGAAAAGGGTCTTAGCAAATGTAATCAAGTTGAGGATCCCAGGATGAGATCATTGTGGATTGTCCAGGTGGACCCTAAATTAATGACAGGTGTCCTGATGAGAGACACACAGGTTGGGACATATGAGAAAAAGGCCGCATGAACACGGAGGCAGAGGCTGGAGTCAAGAACGCACGGAGCCAGGAAGAGGCCAGGAAAGATTCTTTGGAGGAAGCACAGCTCTGTTGACATCTTGATTTTTGACTTCTGGTCTTGAGAGGGTAAATTTCTGTTGCTTTAAGCCACCAAGTTTGTAGTAATTTGTTGCTTTAGTTCTAGGGAGCTAATATAGAGCACAAGCTGGTGGTGTTATCTGAAGTCCATGGCTGGAAGCTAGCTCATTCAGAGGTTTCAGAGGCCTTTGCAATTCATTCATTTGGCTGCGTCCATAAGCAAACAACTCAGGGCCACTATGTATTGGGCTCTGTTCTTGGTGCTGAGAAAACGAAGAAGAGAAAGACAAAACTCGGCCCTTAAAGGAGCTCTCTGATGGAATCCCAGCAGAAGCATCCTGTGGAGTGAGAAAGGCCCTTAGAGTTGTGTCATAGGAGAGCCATAGGGGGCTGAGTGTGTTTTGGGAGGGAGATAAGTAGTTCACCAAAACTGAGCTCCATGCCCAATGGTGTGGGTGTGCTTGAGACCAGGGGACATTTGTTTCCACAGAAAGCACTTCCATAGAGTGAGTACAATTTCTCTACCCTACCCTTAGATGACTCACTTAAGAAGAGAGAAGTGTGGCTCTTACCTTATGGGAGAGGAAGACAGCAGCGTTCTATCTTGAGTAGGCTGGTGTGTGTGTGTAACTGTGTTTGGACAAAGTTCCATGCAACGTTGTGAGCCTGGTTTTGAAGCCTTACCAACTGGGGTTAAGTGTTGTTGGGATCACTTGGCCATCTCCAGATAGGGTGGCACAGGAGAAGGGAGTGTCTGTCAGAGCAGAAACAGCCTCCTCAAGAGCTCGACCTGAAGCAGAGGGATGAATTTCATGAAACTTCTCAAAGGTGCTGTTTTGTCTCTGAGCTTTGTTCAAACACAGTTATGCATTAATTTGTGGAACACCTGCTTATTTATGAGCTTAACGAGATGGCACAGTGCTTAGGGTCAAGGTAGGATGCTCTTGGGAAACAAGAAAACTCTATCTGGACCTGACTAGTCATTTGGGGGATGAGACACAGATCTTGCCCGTGCAAAGCAATGTACAGCCGGGTGTGTTTAGTGCCAAATGTGAGCTATATAGATAGACATGGCCATGCCATTCATGGTACACAAAGGGAGGTCAGAGAGGGCCAGCATGGTCAGGAAAGGCTTTCTGGGGAATTAGTGACTTGTGGGGGCTGTTGAAAGATAGGCAGAATTTAGATGAGAACAGATAGGGGTTGGATAGGTCTTCTTATTGCCCTCATTCCCTTTCCTAAGCCCTGGGTAGGAAGAAGACAGCATGCCCAAATGTCTACCATCAAGTCAAAGTGTCCTCAGGGACATAGATGAAATTTGTATCAGCTGGGACATCAAATCCTGGTAAAATTGTATTGGGAGACAAGAAGAAATAATTTTCTTTTAAAAAAAGTAGAAAATGTAAATTGTGGCCTTGCCTAGCTGCCAAGGTGTTGGTATGTAATCCTTCAGAGAGTGGGGAGAAATTTCTGTTTCCTTTTGTCTTAAAAAGAATAAAGCTTATTTTACATTCCAAAAGTAATAATGCTCTTCACAAAAGTAGGAGGATTATGGAAAAGAAGGAAGATACATAATCTGGGATCTCCCTTTAAAGAAATGATGGTTGTCAGTACTTTCTCTGCATAAAGTTGTTAAATGGTTGCAGAAAGCACATTTATATCTTGTTTTTGAACCTTGTCATTGGAACATGGGCATTTCCTATGCTATTTCAGTCCTCTAGGAACATGGTTTTCAATGTTCACATCCAGGAGTTGCACATGAATTTACTTACTCCTTCCCCTATGGTTGAATATTTGATTTATTAACACTTTTTCATTATTATAAATCATGCTGGGATGAGTTTCTTCATGTGATAATCTTCTTCCATATTTACGATTATTTCCTTTGGCTAGATCTCCTAGATGGGGAATCACTGAATCAAAGGGCATGAGCATCTTTAAGGTTCTTTGAACATTCTGCCAAATTGCTTCCTTGGGGGTTGTTGAGCTTTGGAAGTACATGATGAAAGATGAGTCTCATAGCTGAGGACAGGCAGGGCCAGGCCAGAGAGAAAGAGCATTCCAAACATTCTAGCAGGAAGAGACATTCCAGTCACCAAAGCCGCAGCCCTGGTGATGTGCTGTCCTGATACGAAAGCATTGCGGGTGTCCCTGCCATTTATAGACATTCTTCCCTACAAGGGCAGCAGTGCCCCGGGCAGACTGGCCTTTTTTCTGTTCTTAGAGCTCACCAAGTTCATTTCCACCACAGTGCCTTTGCGCCCACTGTGTTCCCCTACTGGGAATGCTTTTTTCTCAGAACTTCCATGCCTAGTGCCTTCTCATCTTCGGCCTCTAGCCACTTCTAACATGTTGACTTCATTCATAGTGCTTATTATTCCTGGTGCATGATCAATGCTCAAAAGATATTAATAGAATGACTGAATGATTAATAGAATGATTAATAGAATGATTGAAGTCATTCATTTACTCATTTAATCTTCAGATATTTTCTAAGGTCCACTTTAAAATATCCCCATTGCTTTTAAGATGAAGAGGAAAACAGCCTATAGTAGGATTTCCAGAACTGAGCCCTATCCAACCTCTCCCGGCATAGCCTGACCCACATCCTTCTATCAGTCACATTTCTTTATGTTCTTGACTGTTCCACGCTTATTACCGCCACAAGGCCTTTTCACATGCTGTTCCCTGTGCTTGGAACATGCCTCTTATTGTATTTACTTTGTTAAGTCTACTCATTTGTCATATCTCCAATCAACGACACTTCCTTAGAAACCTTCTTTGACCCCTCCTTCAAGGTCAGGTTTGCCTCTAATATGGACTCTTTGTGGAAGGTAGTCTCCAAAATGGTCCCCAGTGAACCACACCTTCTGGCATGCATGCATTTTTGTGGTCTCCCCTCTATGTATCTACTCTAGCCCTCTGACTCGTTTTATTTTTGCCTAATAGAATATGGTAGAAGCAACACTGTGTTGTTTCCAAGATGAGAAAATAAGAAGCCTTGCATCTTTCACTGGGCCTCTTGGAATGCTTGCTCTTGAGACAATGCCCCCTCTCAGAACCCAGCCACCTGCCACAAGAATTCTAAGCCACATGGAGAAGCTATGATAGGTGCTCTGGCCCAAAGCTCCAGCTTGAGGCCTGACAGCGAGATGCTTGGGGCATCTGCGTGGTAGGAGTTGCAGAGGAGGCAGGGGTTTGCCTCCCTAAAGGTAAGCTGGAAAGGCAGATCCTCCCTGTTTGTCCTCTGACAGATGGGTCGCAACATGTGCCCTGAACTCAGCCAGTTGCATAGTCTTGCTTGGGTCGAGGAATCTGGAGCTAGAGAAGGCTCAGGATTCTAGTGGCTCTGCAGCAGTCAGCATCTGGTACCGAGTATGGCAGCACTGACACCCTCATCCATTCTTCAGAGCTGTCACCTTGGCTGTGCTATGGCTGCCTGACTTTCGTAAGCTGCTGCCCATTCATTTACAGATTGGTTCTCCAGATTTGCTGGTGATCTTCGGAGCCACTTGATACTGTTCCAGAGATTTAGTTTCTGTATAGGGTAGCAAGAGCTGTTTCCAGCCATATACGACTAAGGATGCCTCCTCACATTATGGAAGATGTTCATGGTGGGAGCAAATGTGCAGGAAACAGAGATCTGGTGGGGCCTTCGTAACAAATGTCTTATGAGAACTGATCAGGATCCCACAAGAAATACATTAGTTCTGAGGCCGGCACTGTGGGTAGCAAGTAAAGCTGCCACCTGCAGTGCTGACATCCTATATGGGTGCTGGTTCGAGTCCTGGCTGCTCCACTTCTGATCCAGCTCTCTGCTATGGCCTGGGAAAGCAGTGGAGGATGGCCCAAGTCCTTGGGCCCCTGCACACATGTGAGAGACCTGGAAGAAACAGAAGAGACTCCTGGCTCCTGGCTTCAGACCAGCACAGCTCCAGCCATTGCGACCAATTGGGGGAGTGAACCATCGGATGGAAGACCTCTCTCTCTCTCTCTCTCTCTCTCTGCCTCTCCTTCTGTCTGTGGGCAACTCTGACTTTCAAATAAAAAAATCTTTTAAAAAATAAATACATTAATTCCTTTTGAAGGCATGTACCCATTTTTTTTTCAAAGATTTTATTTATTTGAGAGGTAGAATTACAGACAGTGAGAGGGAGAGACAGAGAGAAAGGTCTTCCTTCCATTGGTTCACTCCCCAAATGGCTGCAATGGCTGGAGCTACACTGATCCGAAGCCAGGAGCCAGGTGATTCCTCCTGGTCTCCCATGCGGGTGCAGGGGCCCAAGCACTTGGACCATCTTCTACTGCTTTCCCAGGCCATAGCAGAGAGCTGGATCAGAAGAGGAGCAGCCGGGGCTAGAACCAGCACCCATATGGGATGCCAGCACTGCAGGTGGAGGATTAACCTACTATACTATGGCACCGGCCCTGGCATGTACCCAGTTAACCTATGGCTCTTCCACTGCCCTGTCCCCAAAGGGTCTATACTGCCTCCTAACACTGCTACCTTGGGAACCAAGGCTTCCACACGTGAATTTTTGGGGGGCACTCAAACCATAGCAAGGGGGAAATATATGACTCACACTGGCCAGACCTAGTTCATGGGCCTATCCATGGAGTTAGGGTAGAAGTCAGTCCTGCTAAAACTACAAGTGGTTGGGACCATGGGCACTGGGTGCAGACTGCTTGGATTTATAAATCCTGATTCTGCCACTTAGGAGCCAATGGCATAATTATTTCTCTCTTAACTGGGACATCTCTCTCAAATGGGGGTAATAATTGTACCCATATCACGGAGTGGGTATAAGGATTCAATGAGCTCAAGTGCATAAATTACTTACACCGGTGTCTGGCACAGGGTAAGAACATCATGCACGTAAGTTACCATCCTTGGTTATTTTGGCATGGACTGAGAATAGGGACGGGAGGTTTCCCAAAGGAAATTCAGGGAACTGTTACCAGAAGAGGGTACGAATGAATGCTTGAAAGGCAAAAACAACAAACGTTCACTACATTCATTCCCCAAATCTGACCAACCAGCCACTGTAGGTGAGCAGCCAATAAGCTCTTGGACGAAGCCAGCTGGGATCCACAGCTGCCTCTTGGTGTCAGTCCTGCCTCCCAGGAGACGTTCCAAGGCATGATCATGCCCAGCTGATCAGCATCCCAGCAGGGCTGAATTTCTGCCTGGCAATTCGTCCTCGTTTTTCTGGGCTTCACCTTTGGGACAGTATTAGAATCTCCGTGCCCTGGCCAGTCTGAGTGCATATTAAACCATCTCAAGATGTTGGAAGAGGAAGTTTGCGTGCTTCATGTGTAATTTAGGGGAAAGAACCAGAACAACTTGCGTTTCAGTGTGTTCCTCATTTTGCAAATGAATACTATTTTCATCCTGCACCACAGTGTCTCCCTGAGAGTTATTCCGGTCTGTCACATTAACGTGGGGAGTGGTGCTTTAATGAAAGTTGACTTTTGACTCCTTGGGCTGTACGTCATGGTTGCTTGGTTGCTCAAATAGCAAATCATCACTCATTATTCTTCTTGGGAATTGATATTTATTTCTTATTTCATTACCTCCATGGATGAACAAGGACATGAATAATAGATCAGCAAGCCCCAAGTTACGTCAGTGGCTAAAAGTGACAAAGAACTGGTTTTTAAGTTGTTAGAAAATTCCAGTCAAGGAAGCCCAACGTCTGCATTGCCTAATTTTGTCTGGAGTCTCCCTGTCTCCATCATTCTTAGTTTTCTGGAGATAGATTCAGTAGATGGCACAGACTTCCAGTTTTGCCTCATTCAATCTGTTACGAGACAGTGGTGCTTACACCATAAAATAACTGAATGAGAGGATAGTGACAGGAAAGAATTCCTAGAGAGCACTTCTGGCAGACAAATGGTTTTGAGATAGGTTCTTGGAAAAGAAACATAAACCATTCTAAGAATTTCTTAAAGGGGTGCAGGAAAATCTGCAGATCCCTGTGTTAAGGGCCAATCCTACTGCTTCAGACAACTGGGTGGTAGCTCTGAGGACACAGAGCCAGAGGGCTCCAGTGACCACCTTTTTGCATCTGCCCAGCATACAAGTGGCTGCTCTGGGTTGCTCTCCCTGTAGCATCCCTTGAGTTCAAAGCTCACCACTGGAGGGTGACCTGTCTCCTCTCGCTTCCCCCGGGGATTGAGTCTTTCTGAAATGGCACATTTCCTCTGGCCTGGCTGCCTCCCACCTCAGCCTTCTCCTCCCACAGGGCAACCCCTTATTTCACATATGCTGGGCAGACTCCCTAAGGACAGTGACAATGTGTGTCAAGCTCCGTGCCCCTGCTTGGTTTGTGACATATGGTCTTCTGTTTCTCCCTCAACTCCATGACAGTCCTCCGTCGCCAGCCCGATGGCGCAGTAGACGGGGCCAGCAGAGTCAGAGAGACTTTCCTTCCCATGTCAGCTCGAAGAACTTCCTAGCTGTGCACTTTGGGGGCAGGTTATTCCATCTCTCTGCTCTTCAGAATCCTCATGTGTGAAATGGAATGATCATTTATACTTCAGGGGGCTCTTTATGAAAATTAAAGGAGATCACATCACTAACACACTTGGCGCAACTTGGCACACATTTGTGAAGCTCTTCGGGAAGACAGGTGCTGTGTCTTGGCTTGTCCTCCTTCTCCAAGATCCCTCCTACTCTCCTGTCTGTCTCTCTTCCTTCCTCCACAGTCTCTAGTCTCCTCTGCCTTTTTCCATCCCACCCACAACTCTGAGAAGATAGAAGAGGATAGTGCTGTTTATTTTGAGAGTAAATTCAACGTTGACCCTCAGAAAAAAACAACCCCTGCAATACGCTCTATTACCACATAAGCGTCACATTTAAACAAAGCCTTTTGGCTTGAACCAAAAATTACCGCCCCGCTGGGAAGCATGGACCAGAGGGGCCGCCTGAGCGAGGAAGGGGCACACAGCAGCTGGCAGAGCTGTGTCCGCAGGAAGACGTGGACTCCTTGCTGTATGCACTGATGTCATTGGGAGAATCCTGTTCTTTTTTTTTCCTCCACAAACTCACTGGCATCTCACAAGTGAAAACAAGCAAACAAGGAGCAGAGGGCAGGAAAGCCCCAAGTACTGTCTGTTGAAATCTGTGAAGAGCCCCATTCGGCTACGAGAAGGCTGGTGGGACTGCAAAGTGGTCAGGTGATGTGGTGTCAAAGCGGTAGGAGGAGAGGACTTTGCACAATAAATAAGTACATAAAGAAAAATTTTAAAAATGAAAACGGCCAACAAACTTCCCTTTGTTTGGGTAATGAGATTGACACCAGAACTGTGCTTGGCACACGGCAGGGGCTCAAGAGATACTTGCAGAGTTGAGACCAGGTAGATGCTAACCACAGCGATGTTGAAATTTGACATTTCAGAAGAGATGGAGATCATTGAGGAACAGAGGCTGGAGAAAGGTGTGCGGAAGAGATCGGAAATGAGACCAACTTGAAATTGTAGACAAATGGCTGCAGAAAGGGACTTCGGGTGGGGAAGGCCCATGGGAAAAGGAGAGAAGGGGGAAGAAGTATGGCAGTTGTAGGGCAACTGTGGGAGAGCTTGTACCTAGGGCAGCTGGGGCTGTGGAGGTTCTGGGGCTGAGATGGGACATGAGAAAGGCCGTGCACTCAGGAGCCCAGGGAGCCAGCATAGCCCAGTGCTTAAGTGCATGGAGACCTGGGGCTACATCTCAAGTCAGTGATTTTCCCGGAGCAGGTCCTTGTGTGTTCCCTAAACCACACTCACTTTTCAGGGTGCTGAGAGATCAATGGGGGTAATGGGTAGACAGTGCCCAATGCTGCCCCACAGGACAAGGTGTCGATTTCCACAATCTGTCTGAAGCCTTGAGAGGGATGATGAACTGGGAAGGACAGAGACTAAGCGGCGGGTGAGTATGAGTACTAGGGCAAGAAGAAATCCCGATACTTGGGCAGCTTTATATTGGGCTCCCCATCCCATACCAACCCAGCGAGGTGACAAGCTCTGGTGGCACAGGAGATGGTGCCTGATTTGGGTTCCTACGCACTCTTCTGGCTTCCAGGTTGGTGGGCTACAGGATGTGAAGGGAGGGTGAGTTTTATTGGTAGTGACATCCCTGGCCTGTGAATTGGAGGATGTAAGGTCAGTGCCCTAAACTTCTGGAGGCCTCTTTTTATAACTTCAACATTAACTTTATTGGGTATTTCTTCAGTTGAGAAGCAGAGACGGGGAGAGAGAGAGAGAGAGAGAGAGAGAGAGAGAGAGAGAGAGAGAGAGAGAATAAGAATCTTCTACCTGCTGATTCATTCCTCAAATGGCTGCAACAGCTGGGGGCTGGGCCAGGCTGAAACTGCAAGCCAGGAACTCAATCCAGGTCTCCTATGTGGGTGGCAGGAATCCAACCATCTGGGCCATCACCAGTGCCTCCCAAGGTGCATGTTAGCAGGAAGCTGTAATCGGGTGATCAGAGATTTGAACCCAGGCACTGGGCTACAGGAGGGCTCTCCTGACTCATTTCTTTTGTGAAGCACACAGCCTCTCCTTCCTCTGTGCCTGACAGGTTTTGCTAAGTCCCTCAGCCCTTTTCCTCTAGAGGAAGACCATGTTCTGAGTCTCCCCATTCACCGAGAAGCTCTGTGTCAGCCTGAACTTCCTGCAATTTGTTTCATATCTTGTTGCTAGCCCCAAACATATTTTTGATATTTGGTTTTTCAAATTTTGGGGACCAACAGAGAAGTTTCACAGTGGCAGGGGCTTGGTCTGTCTTGTGTTATTCTCTTCACCTAGAACAGTGCCTGGCACATGAGCACTTGCTGCATGAATGAATATACTTCTTTAAACGACCAGTGCCTCCCTTAGGTCCTTGGCAGGTAACCAGAAAATGGTAGCTGGTGTTATTATGGCAATAAACATGTTCATTTCCCCAGCCCTGCTTCCCACAGCTTGGCTGTCCATTTCATACCGTTAGTGTCCTGGAGTGTTTTGTATCTTCTATATCTTCTTTCTTGGTATTCTAAGGGGCAGAAGGTGCTGAGTCAATGTGGAGAGATCAGTTTGTTGGTGGAGTATGGCTGTGTGTGTGTGTGTGTGTGAGAGAGAGAGAGAAAGAGAGACAGAGAGTACAGGTGGACATGGGTGTGACTGCTATACCCGCCTGCCTTCCATGGGGCCAGAGAATGTTTGCCAAAGTCTGTCAGAGTGGCTGGGACCCAGGACTCCTGGGTTCTCTTCCTATGATTCATGGGCATCCTGGGGAGGTCTGTGCAGCCCTTAAATTGCGGTGAAAGCTGGTATTTAAAAAAAGAGGATGACTTCGTTCCTCGTTCCCTTTTGTACATTTTTCCACTAGCACACAGTCTCCTGCAGGCAAGTCTGGCCCTTCAGCCATCTTTAGAGCGAGTTATTTTGTGAGTGGTGTTTATTTTTACCCTTCTCTTTTCACATATGCTGTCTCCTCACCAGGCATTGGTTTATAATGCTTCATTCATTGGACACCCACTGCTCTACTCCTACTGTGTGCCAGGCACTGGCTGGCACCATGGACACGGGACATAGCTTTGCCTTTGAGGGACTTCTGGGGCCAGGCCAGGAGAAGGGTCCTGGAGCAGGCATCTGGTAGAGAAGTGTGTGAGGGTGGGCCGGGAGGAGAGTCAGGGGTTCAGAGACATTTTCCAGAGGCAGGAGAGCTCTCTGAATAGGAGAAGCGCCAGGACCCATGCTAAGCACGTTTCAGACATTATCTCATTCGCTCCTCACCACTCTGTGAGGTAAGCACTGTTATCCTTGTTGCTGTGTGACTTTGGGGGAATTACCTCACCTCTCTGTGTCTCAGTTTCCTCATCTGTAAAATGGGGTCTGTACAGCCTCAGAGACTCCATGGTTACAAATGTCTGCCAGACTGGAGGTACCAGATGCCACCTATAATGCTGCCTGCCATAATTAAGGACAGGAGACCTGCAGAGGGCGAATGGCTTGCCCAAGTTCCCTTAGAGAGAAAGTGTTGGAGTGGGCATTGGACCCAGGGCACTTAGGTGAGGCCATATATGGCCTTGTGGGCCTGCTGGGGAGTTCAGAAGGGGTTTGGCGAGTTTTTCCAGGACGGAAAGGTGTATGCTGGGAAGATTTTCAGCAGGGGTGGCTTCCCACACCCCCTGCCTTCCCCTGCAGCCCTCTTCAGAGTAGGTGTGTTAGTTCCCTGGTCAAGGTCGGCAATGGGCTTGGCACACGGGGCGGCTCCTTTCTTCATTCTCCCCTTTCTACCGAATTGCCCGGGACATTACCTGCTAGGGAAACCATGCTGCCAGCAGACAACCAAGGATTCACACCATGGACCGGCTGGTGGCAAATAACAAAAAAGAAGTCATTTTAGTGGAGGAAAGGAGGAAATAAGGGTGGAGGGGAAGAGCCTCAAAGAAAAATAAAAGGCATCCATTCTGGCTCGGGTGCTGCTAACTGGAATAATTTTTTACCCTCGGTGCAGAGTCACCACCCAGCTCTTCTCCGAGCCACCTCCCGGGACTGTTGTTAGGATCCCCGATAAAGATTTATGTGGTTTGTTTTCTTTCCCCAAGCCTTTGAAGATCCAAGGAGGAGGTAATGTTTATGATTGGGTGGTTAACCCTATGACTCTCTGGGGTCTCCTTTGGCGACCCCTGGGCTGATTCTCAGGGCGGGAGGCAGCAGGCCTTGGCTGCCCCATCTGGAGAACTGGCTGTCGACAGCCCCAGGGTTGAGTTTCCTGCTCGATCGCTCCGGAGGCTTTGCTCACCACAACAGCGTCATCACGGTGGACGCCCCCACCGTCTTCGAAATAGAACCCATTCATCCCACAGAGGAGTGAGCACTTGCAAACCAGCGGCAAGAGGGAAAAAGAGGTTGGGGTGGCCCTTGCAAGGTTGAGTTAAGCAAGCTGTGAACAGATTTGGCTCTGAAATTGTTGCTCCTCATCAGGTGAGGACAGAATTGTCCAGGGGTCTCGGGTGTGAGAGATGTTATAGAAAGATACACAGATATTGAAAAAATAAATGAGTCTTTGCTTTATTTTTAAAAATGCTAATATTTTCCTGGCACTGCTGGTTAGAATTACTTGTCTGGGTGTCTCGAACTCCGTTTCTGAGACCCAGCTGAAAACCCTGAACAGCTGGAGGGAGTAGATAACTTGGAGAACTGAAATATTTGGTATGCCTTTCCAACCTTAGCAAGAAATGAATCCGTTTTTTTTTTTTTTTCACAATGTTCCTGTGCATCCTAGGATAGTTGACTGAGAGAACATTGAAAAAACATGTCTTTTTGGAGCTATGTTGGCCTGTGCTTCACACAGGAAACTGTGGACTTAAAGCTCCAAGTCTTCCATTGTTGCTCAGGGACATGGGAGCTAGGAGTGGGACTCCTTGGAGTTTCTTCGCAGAGCAACGGTAACTCTTTGGAAAACTTAAGTCAGAAGAAATGTTAGTTTATTCATGAATTGATTCTTTGGTTCATTCTTTTGTCAGCAAGCTGGCCATGAAGTGTTTAATAAATCTGCACATCGTATCTAAGATTTTGGCTTACTCCTTTGGTCCTATGAGGAGTGGTCTCCCACTCTTTGTGGCTGGGGAAACTGAGACACATTGAGGCTGAATACCTGCATTACGTAGCATTTCTGTCTCTCTTCACTCCTGCAGCCTGCTTTCTCCATAGTGGGACAGTCCTAAATTCAAGAACCAGGAACACCTGAGCTCACATCTTGTGGCTTCCATTTATTTGCTTCAGTTGAGGGGTTGGGTAAGCTTTAGTTTGTTTATCTGGAGAATGGGGATCAGAGAGAACAGCTTTGTGAGAACAGCTTTGCCAGGATGTAGGAGTTCAGAGCCCTGTATGAATAGATTCTCCGTATGAAGTGGGAATATTGGCATCATTAGGCCAAGTGTGGGATGCTTTGCTTCCCTCCTGGAGCCCTCGTGGAGTGCTACAAGTCGACACAGAGCCTAACTCCCTTTCAAAGGGGTTGATTCCACCTTGGGTGCTGGGCTGTCTGCGCAGGGCAGCGGTGGTCTTGAGAGCTGGCTGCTTTGGTTTCTCCAGGAGGAGGTAGAAATATTTAGCATAACATAGTGATCTCATCAGGGGCACACCAGATGCTATCATCCATAAACAGCCATTTATTCAACTCAAGCAGGCCCCACATGCCACAGGTAAGCTGGAAAAGAGAGATCGAATTGTTCAGTCCTGCAGGAGTGGAGGTTGAACAGAAAAGCAACACAACCCTTACTCATAACTTCCAATTGCTGCAAGTTTTTTTTTTTTTTAAAAGCAGGTTAAACAGGTTTTCCATTGGAAAGGTGTGGAACAGACCCAGAATGGGACGGTGATGAAATTTTCTTTATTACAGAATTGTCTTCCTCTTGCTTTTCCCCAAACTCTTTCTTATCGCAAACCATCTTGCCCCCACCACGCGATTCAGCATTTGTTGCTGCTCCTGTTTCCCACCTGTGGAGAAACATGTAAGGTACAAATTAGGCTGACTCAACTGCATAAAGGAACGCTTTTCCCAAATGAGCAAAAATATCCCCACTTAAAAATGTATATAAAATATTTATGAAATTAGGAGGGGGGAGATTCCAAAGTTATTGTAGGAGCTGGCAAAACGTAGTGCCAAGTGTATGTGAGAGCACCTCTGATGGTTTTCTTTGCCATTGCCATTTAAAATATGCAGACATGTTCTTGCTGTCTCCCTGGAAAACCCCCCACTCCCCACTGCCAGCCCCAGCTGCATACGCACACAAGAACCCACATATATATGCACGCACACTCTGACCAGGGAATCCAGCAAAACACGGGGCTGTTCTTTACAGGCCAAGAAGTTTGTTGTTTTAGTCTGTTGTTTTCATTTCTGTGCACCTGCACCCCTTGCCTAGGACCCCCTCCATATTGCCCTCACCTCAGCCAACAACACGGGGATGTGTGTTTCTGAATAAGTCCCACATTATGCGCTTTGGCTTCCTCAGGAATTTGGTAGGAAAACTCTGGATCCCAGTGAGTTGGACTTAATTGCATCCTTCAGGTCCTGGGCATGTTTCACCTGCCTTGGGTTTGTTCTTTGGGGCTCCACATCAGTTTCCTCCTTTCCTCTCTCTTCCCAGGAACTGCATGCATGATGAGATTAAGAGCTCTACCCTTGGCAGAGGCTAGGCAGTGAGCTGGGTATGTGGGTGTTTAGGATGGCCTGTGCTGTCCAACATTCTGGTGGCTACAAGGAGAGCTCCAGGCTCCAGGTTGATGAAAGACCAAGTATTTGACATTGATCTGCTGTGGGAATCCTATTTGCAAAAGCCAAGTAACCTCTTTGATATGGTATGAATGATCAAGAGCAGCAGGAGGGATGTTGATATCTACATCTTGGGCTTTGAAGAGATGACTGTGCTTGCTGCAATTCAGGGAGAAGATCTCTCACATTCAATTTCCATTTGGTGAATTCTCTAAATCATGGCAGAGATGGCATTGCAGAAGCAAAGCAATGGCTTCTCTCTGGTGGGAGCAAGCCAATTTGGACCCAGATAAGATCCATGGGAAAATCATCCCCAGGTCATTTTGCCTTCTACAAAGGTGGCCTTACTTTCTTCATCAGAGAGAGGTGTGCACGTTAAGGAATCAATGGTGTCTGGTTGGAATATGAAGAATGAATTGACAAAATGAATCTGGGCTCTGAGCTCATCCACAGGCACCCAGGGTAGACATGCCCTTAAAAGTATCTCTGAGAGGTGGTGGTCCTGCTTCTGGTTAAACATGGGCAACTTACTGTTTGAGCTTCATTCTTAGACAACTGCCATCATTTTGAATTTTTAAATTGACCTTCTTACTAGATTCTTCTTTTGGTCACTCTACTACTTATCTGTGGCTGCATAACAAAATTACTCCCCAAATGTTGCAGCTTCCTTCAAAACACCGAATATTTGTTATCTCACTCATATATTGAGTTTTATGGGTCAAGAACTCAAGAGTAGCTTAGCGGGATGGTTTTGGCTTACAGGATCTTAACAAGTTGAGTCAAGATGTCAGCCAGGGTGGCAATCATCTGAGGATTGACTGGGGATGATCTGCTTCCATAGTGGCTCACTCACATGACTGTCTGCAGAAAACCCCAGCTCATTGCTGGTTGTTGGCAAGAGGACTCAGTTACTTACCTGGTAGGCCTCTCCATGGCACTGCCCAAATATCCCCATGATACAGCAACTGGGTTCCTGCAGAGAAAGTAATCCAAGAGAGAGAACCAGGAAGAAGCCATAATGCCTTTTATGACCTACTCTTAGAAGTCACACATCACCTAGTCAACCGAACTGTGTCACTAAGTCCCACCCACATTCAAGGGACCGGGAATTAGGCTCCATCTTTTGATGGAGGAGTATCAAAGAATTTCTGGACATATTTTTAAGTGGACAGTCACTATTCTACCAAATGTTTCTACATAAAATTATCACAGCAGTTCTCCAGATATTTCACTGCAGCTCTCTTTTTTTTTTAAATCTATTTTTATTTATTTGAAAGTCAGAGAGCGAAATCTTCCATCTGCTGGTTTACTCCCCAGATGCCTGCAATGGCCAGGGATAGGCCAGGGTGAAGCCAGGAGCCAGTAGCCAGAAACTTCATCAGGTTCTCTCATGTGGGTGAAGGGGCCCAAGCACTTGGGCTATCCTCCACTGCCCTCCCAGGCACATTATCTGGGAGGTGGATCAGAAGTGGAGTAGCCAGGACTCGAACTACTGGCACCCATATGGAATATACTACAATGCTGGCTCCTGCAGGTCTATCTTAAAGTGGCGAAATATCCTCAGTTTCTTTGATTCCTCTGTTACCCGTACAGGGTAACAATGAAATTAAAACATGGTACTCTGGACTGAACCTAGGACTCAAGCTATGAATACAGAATGCTATGCGATTGTTAGAGCTCGTTAACCTAAGCTAAACATAGTACCTGGCATACAATAGGTATTCAATTAATGTTTGCTATTGAAAGAATAAATAGATAAATGGACTTATTTTTATTAAAATACCTAAAGGCCACATTAGTGTATATTAATATTATGAGAGAGAGAGAGAGAGAGAGAGAGATTGCTCCCATCCATTGGCTTACTCCTTAAATACACACAACGGATAGGGCTGGGCAAGGCTGAAGCCAGGAGCTGGAAACACAATCCAGGTCTCCTACAAGGCTGGTAGAGACTCAATATTTGAGTCATTATGTGTTGCTTCCCAGGGTCCATATTAACAGGAAGCTGGAATTGAGAGTGGCCATGTCTTGAACCCAGGTATTTTGATATGATATGTGGACATCCTAACCATCATCTTAACTGTTAGGCCAAATGCCCATAATAGATGTAAAAGCAGCTACTTATACTGTTACTTAATTTGAGCTTGATAGGCCTGCACTGGGGCTCACTTGGCTAATCCTCTGCCTGTGGCGCCAGCACACCGGGTTCTAGTCCTGGTTGGGGTGCCAGATTCGGTCCCGGTTGCTCCTCTTCCAGTCCAGCTCTCTGCTGTGGCCCGGGAGTGCAGTGGAGGATGGCCCAAGTGCTTGGGCCCCTGCACCCACATTGGAGACCAGGAGGAAGCACCTGGCTCCTGGCTTGGGATCAGTGTGGTGTGCTGGCTGCAGCAGCCATTTGGGGGGTGAACCAACAGAAGGAAGACCTTTCTCTGTCTCTGTCTCTCTCTCTCTCTCACTATGTATAACTCTACCTTTCAAGTAAATTTAAAAAAAAAATTTTGAGCTTGATAAGTAAAATGGGTAATAGGTAAATCAACCTTTTTTTCCAATCCTTTCTCTAGCCAAGATTCTCCCATTTTGTTCTTGTTTTTTTTTATATACAAAATATAGAACTTTTCTATCTATAATCTCTACTAGATGACATCTGTTGATCAAGATTACCCTGAATCATGATTCCATCATGTAGCATAACCTTTCTCTTTTAGATTTATGTAGTCCAAAAACAGAATCTTAACATTGTCTACTCAAGCAATAGATTAAATATTGCTTCTTCCAAACACCCAATTATTTCAGCTATAGATGTTTGCTCTGCCATCAGAGCTTCTAATTTCCTGCCCCTCCCTCTCACTGGGCTCTGCATGCAATCAGCACTCTAAAAATGACAAACTTCCCATAACTAACTTGTTCTAACTGCACTGAAATCCAAACCATCCTCAACTGTGTCTCTCAGTGTGGACCTTTAGAAAGGGAGATTCCATGCCTCCCACAGTTACCCATTTCCAGAGCCCAACATCTGGAGTGTATGGAGAAACGAGTGGGGAGGAGGAGAACATTTGTTCTTGGCCTTTACAGCAGGAACCAAAGTGCTTTTTTGGGATAAGAGGGTGGAAGGAGAAGTGGGAGTGGGGAGGATGGGTCACAACCAGACTTTCATATCCAGTGGAGGTAGCCATTTTGAAAGCCAATGGAGAAAGTAACGAGGGAACAGGTCCCACACGGATGTTGGTGCCTGGGGCCAGTTAAGAGAGTTTATTTGGGTGAACTCAGGGACATAAGGTGAGGGATCTGTGGGGTTTTTTGTTTGTTTTGTTCTGCTTTTTCTCAAATCAGACATGACCAAATTCTGGGCCTAGTTCATTTTCATCTTGATCCACTTTGTTATCGTTTTAAATTAATAATATGTGCTTTTAAAAAAAAGGGTCACCTAATTCAGAATTGTGTAGAAATGTTAATAATCTCTCCTTCCCTTTCCTAGTCCAAGTTCTGAAGTTAACCACTTACAGTTCTTTCCATGTTTATTTCTATATGTATACAAGTGTGCCCAAAAAAGTTTGTGGAAAAATGGAATTAAAAATATGCCTATTTTGTTATTAAACAATTCATGCATAGCTTTTCTCAAAAATATGCATTTTCTATGAACTCATTGAAGACTTCTAGTACTATAGAGTGTTCAAGTCTTCCTCTACTGGTGGGCATTCAGATTGTTTCCAGTTAGCTTTGTCAGTGACCCTACAATAAGCATGTTGTACAAATATCTTTATCTACTATCTTATCTGCTTTTATCTCTTTTGAAGAGATTTCCCTAAGTGAGATTTTTGGTTTTGTTCAGGAGCATGTTTTACATTCTTTTATGCTGGTTAATGGTACAATAAACAATGTAATGTCTTCTCTCTTTTAAATCAACCCTAAAGGGCTTAAAAGCCATTATTCTATTTTGTTCACGCAGTGGCTAATTTCCCAAAGTGAAAATTTGGCTAAGGTAAAATCTAGGAAAATGCATCTGCTTATTGTTTGGGTGGGGGTGTGGGAGAGCTTAATTTATAGGGACCCAGTTTGAGATTGGGTATTTATACATGTGTCTGTGTGAGTTTTAAATTACTTAGAGGGCCAGCACTGTGGGTGAAGCTGCCGCTTGCAGTGTTGGCATCCCATGTGGGTGCCAGTTTGAGTCCTGGCTGCTCCACTTCCGATCCAGCTCTTTGCTGTGTCCTGGGAAAGCAGTAGAAGATGCCCCATGTCCTTGGGCCCCTGAATCCATGTGGGAGACCCAGAGGAGGCTCCTGACTCCTGGCTTTGGATCAGCACAGTTCTGGCCATTGTGGCCAATTGGAGAGTGAACCAGTGGGTGGAAGACTTCTCTCTGCCTCTGCCTCTTCTTCTATGTAACTCTGCCTTTCAAATAAATAAATCTTTTTTTTAAAAAAAATTACTCAGTTGAGATGCAAAGACTAGCCATATCTAATTATCACATCATGTTAAATGAAATAAATGGATTTCAATACTGAAGTGTGGTACAGTAGAGAGCATAGGTTTTAAAGTCAGAAGACCTTGGTCTGGATTTCCTGGTTTCTGCACCTATAGGCTAAATTTTCTTAGAACTAATAAACTCATAAGAAAAATAAGCATGATTGTCGTGCCTACCTTACAGTTTTTGTGTTTTGATTTTAGATGTATTTGTTTATTTGAAAGGCAGAGTTAGAAAGAGGAAGAGACAGAGAGCGACCTTCCATCTGCTGGTTCACTCCCAGATGGCTGCAATGGCAGGGCCCAAGCACTTGGGCTACCATTCACTGCTTTCCCAGGGGCACTAGCAGGGAGCTGGATTGGAAGCGGAGCAGCTCCGACACGAACGGTCCTCTAGATGGGATGCTGCTGTCTCAGGCGGTGGTTTAACCCACTAAACCACAATGCCGGCCCCCTTACCTTATAGGTTATTAAATATTACAGCTTTCCACATGTGTTTTAAACTTATTTAATGTGTACAAAACACTTCACAGGAAAATGCTGTTCTTTTTAAATAAGGAAACAGGTACATTAAGTCAGAAAGAAGCCACCAAGACCTTGGTGAAGGAGTGCAAATTCCAGTGGCACTCTGGGACTTCAGAGGTACTGGTTAGGTTGAATGGAAGGAACCAGAGGCTTAAGATCATAATGTATTTCTGGAGAAAGCATTTGGCCTAATAGTTAAGATGCTTCTTTGGACACCCGCATATTAGAGCTCCTTGGTTTGAGTCCTGGCTCTAGTCCCGATTTCAGATTCCTGCTAATTCACACCATGGGAAGCAATAGGTGATGGCTTTAGTACTTGGGTCCCTGCCACCCACATGGGAGACGTGGATTGAATTCCTGGATGTTGGCTTTGGCCTGGCCTGGTCCTGACTATTGTAGGTGTTTGGGGAATGAACCAGCAGTTGGGATCTATCTCTGTCTGTCTCTCCTTCTCAAATAAAATAAATACTTTTTTAAAACATGTGTTCCAAATAGCCACGTACAAAAAACCTGCCTAAGGATTTTCTACATGTGCGGACTCCCATGCTACCTGGTTGACCAGAATTGCTTTCTTTTGGAGAGCTGTAGGTCTTGGTAATGGGGCCAAAGATTACAAAAGATTATTTCAGATAGAGGCTCTTTGTCTTGTGATATGGAGCCCTTTGATAATTTTTTAAAGGTTAATTTTATTTATCTGAAAGGCACAGTTACAGAGAGAGAGGGAGAGAGAGATAGACACAGAGGGAGATCTTCTATCTGCTGGTTCGCTCCCCAAATGGCCACAACGGCTAGGGCTGGGCCACACCGAAGTCAGAAGTTGGGAGCTTCTTTCTGGTTTCCCATATGGGTGCAGGAGCCCAAGGACTTGGATCATCTTCTGCTGCTTTTCTTAGGCACATCAGCAGGGAGCTGGATTGGAAGAGGAGCAGCTGGGACTTGAACCAGCGTCCATATGCGATGCTGGCATCACAGGCTTACCTGCTATACAACAACGCAGGCCCTTGCCCTTTGCTACTTTTTAGCTGAGTTCTGTCAGTAAAAAATCAACTCATTTGATGGGGTTGTCCTGGATTGAAAGCTGAAGGCCCAGCATTCTCAATTCTAGGCACTGGATAGTCGGACATCTTATGTCTTGAGTTTCATACCTGAATGGGTAAAACTTTAAGAAAATGTCAAGACTATAAAAGTTACTCTCTAAACCTCACCTCTCTGGGGACTATTCTTGATTCTTTTACTTTGCTTTTGTGGAATATTAATATTCTGAGAGCTGGAAGGAGGTATTTTTCCGTTAAAATTGGATAATAGCTGCTTTACACAATTAAAGGAATAAATTTAAGATGATAGTTTTTTTTTCAATTTTCAGCCCTCCAGCTTAGCTCCTACCACTTTCCTACAGCGTTATGATTTTTAAATACATGATAAAATTATATGTTAAATTATAAATTCAGAGTCAGAATGCCAGGAAGGATGTCTGTATTTCATGTTGGAGTGCCTTGGTGTGATCCTGCTTCTGGCTCCTAATTTCAGCTTCTGACTAATGTGGTCCCTGGGAGGCAGCAGGTGATGGCTCAAATGAGTGGGTCTCTGCCACCCATGTGGGAGACCTGAATTGAATTCCCAACTCCTGACTCTGGCCTGGCCCTACCCCAGCTGTTACAGGCACTTAGGGAATGAACCAGTGGATGGAAGTTTGTGTTCCCTCTCTCTCTTCCCCTCACTCTGTCTTTGCCTCTCTCAAGTAAATAAATAAAATTTCTAAAAAGAGCCACATTTTCATATATGAATATCATGGTATACCATAGAGGGTTGGTTGTAACTTCCAATGGGCTTTATATTATGCAGTAGACTTTAGGGCCATTTAAAGGTGAATTACTGGCCGGTGCCATGACTCAATAGGCTAATCCTCTGCCTGCGGTGCCAGCATCCCAGGTTTTAGTCCTGGTCGGGGTGCTGGATTCTGTCTCGGTTGCCCCTCTTCCAGGCCAGCTCTCTGCTGTGACCCGGGAGTGCAGTGGGGGATGGCCCAAGTCCTTGGGCCCTGCACCCACATGGGAGACCAGAAGAAGCACTTGGCTCCTGGCTTTGGATCAGCGCATGCGTCGGCCGCAGCACGCTGGCTGCAGCGGCCATTGGAGGGTGAACCAACGGCAAAGGAAGACCTTTCTCTCTGTCTCTCTCTCTCTCTCACACTGTCCACTCTGCCTGTCAAAAAAAAAAAAAAAAAAAAGGTGAATTACCTTGAAATAATGTTAAACAGAGAACTTTCAACAGGTTACAAGAAAGGAGGCTTATATGTCCTGGTTTTTCCAAGCAGTCCCTGGTAAGCTCATGTTCCAGGGGCTTATCCAGTTATTGACTAGTCCACTATCAAAAGTGTTCCCTGTGGATGATGAATTATTCTTCTGCTATAATTGTATTGATCTATTCTCTGTTTGTATACCAAAATATTCAAGACTGGGTAATATATAACAAAAAGTGGTCTATTAAGAACTCAGTTTTAGAGGCTCCAAGTTCAGAAAGCACGGTGCTGAATCTGGTAAGGGCTCACCCTGGCCGTATCACATCCTGGCAGGTGGCATCACAGTGGAAATGCATGTGAGAAAGAAGCCAGGGATCTGGGAGGGGCCAGGATTCCATTTTTTTTAATAACCTCCCTCTTACAAGTACTAACCAGGATCCCATGTCAACTATATAAATTCCTTCCAAGGGTAGCACCCAATGAACCAAACACCGCTCATGAGGCCCCTCCTCAAAGGTTCCACATTACCTCTCAACATGACTACACTGGGGATCAAGCTTCCAGTCCAGGAACCCTTGGGGACTGCCTCAAACAGTATCCAAACCATAGCACTAGTTATGGGGGACCTTATAGGGCAGACTAATTTTTGGTTTTGGCTAGCATTTGCTGGATGTGTGCCAGACCTTAGTTTGATCACTCTCTTTTCCACATTTTCCAGCTCCTGGATCAGCCTTTCCTCTAACGCCCACTCCCTTAGCTCCTTCTGTAGCTGTTCATTCATTTGCTCTAAGATCTCCAAACAGCATTTGTGGTTCTGACATTCATGTTTGGTGACATTGAGCTGAGTGTCCAGCTGGTCTAAAAAAGTATTTGTGCATTCCTCACACAGGGGGTGATACACACACGTCTGGCCTGACTTGATGTCAGAAAGGTCCCCAGTGACCTCCAGCCTTTGGCTGAGATTCTCTATGGTACCACCACCAGATGCTTCCCTAATCGGAGTGAAGCTGTTAGCACTTTCTGTAGCCATCGTCCTGGATGGTGGGATGAATCTCCAAGAGACACCAACCTGGAGAGTTTCAATAAGTGGTTCCTCTCCTAAGTTAGCCTCTTCATCTTGGGTAAGCTCCTGGAGGGTGACGTGGTCCAGGATCTTGGAGCTCCCGTCCAGTTTGAGAGACTGGCTGCAGGGCTGGCAAACACAGCTCACCTGCATGGTGCTGCTGGATGTCTTAGACCCCTCAGGGCCCAGAGCCGGCCACCCTGGTTAAATCTACTGCAAGGAGGAACTATAGCCTCAATCTGCCCTGCACAATGTTTTCCAGAATTCCCATCACCCTTTAGCTACTTCCCAGCCCATCAGTAGATGAGATACAACAACCTGGTTTGCTCACTTTCAATATATTTTTTTCATTTAATACTTAAAACCATAAGTAGGTGCTGTTACATACAAAGAAACCAAGTCCTAGAAAGGTTAAGTAACTTGTCCATGTCCAAAAGGCTCTGAAGTGGCAGAGTCAAGAGTAGAACCCTCATCTGGCAAACCCCAGAGCCTGTGTACTGAGCCAATGTGTCCTAGCCTTCATCCCTCTGTATTAGCAAGTGGTCTGAGATGTCAGACTGGAGACGCTGCTGAAAATCCTCAAGAATTCCAAGGAAGCAGATGTAACCTCAAGGGGACAGTGGAGCTTCCTTCTGGGGAAGCTGTGTTCTTTGGGTTGAGAAAATGAGGTGTTTGTACTCGTCGGAGTATTTGAGATGATCCCGAGGGACGCCCTGTCTGTCCCTCCTCGCGAGCTGCCTGTTTACAGCATGTTGAGCCTTTTTTTCCCCTCCCCAATTAAAGTATAATGAATCTGCTAAGACTTCGTCCCACCCAGTCCTGCGAGTTGGATGTTTTGGGGTAGACAAAATGAAGAAGTTGAGTCCAGCAGCCTGCCCTGGGGTGAGGAGAGAAAAGAACAGATCTGTATGCGACCAAGCAGCCGCAGCTCTCCCTGTGCTGTGGCCTGTTCTGTGGGCCAAAGGAGCCTTGGAACTGCTTAGACCTGCCTCTGTGCCTTTAGCTGTCCGGGTAAAAACATCACCTCTCTGGAGGCCTGTGCTGGAGCACAAACCCACGTATTGTCTGGCCCCTGGCAGGCTGGTCTGTGGAGGGGACACTCTAAGAGCTCTATTTTAATCTTTTGGAGCCGGGCCAGGGTAGGAATTCAGCTGCCAGCACCAGGCTCCCCACCCCCACGCTCTCACCCTACCCCCACACCCCTGCTCCTGGTTTCATTCGCTCTGACCTCCCATCATGAGAGGTGCTGGTGTTCTTTCTTTCTCCCTTTCTCTGTTTTAAACGACCAGGGCTCTTTCATGGATTTGACCTCCCAAAGTGAGGCAGACCAGGGCTCCTCAGTGGGCCACTCCGGGCTCAGAGCTGGCTTGAGGCCAACCCTTGAATCCTGAGATTTACCTCCAGATGTGTATGCCTCTGTGCTTGTGTGGACGTATGTGTTTGTGTTGTATGTGTGTGTGGGGGAGAGATCTGTGTGTGTTTGTGTGTGTTTTGTATTGCTGTGACTTTTCTCTCCATGTGACAAACATGTATGGGGTGGAAGAATTGAGGAACAGATGGGGGAAGGTTAAGATAGGGGAGGTCTGAATCCCTAGACTTCTTCTCTCTCTACAAGCAGTACTTCCTGTGCCCAGAGTCAGACCATTTCAATTGTCCCTCCAGCTGAGCCTTCTCAGTCCTCCCCAAGGCTTTTGGCTCAGTTTCTCTGGGCAGGAATGAATCTTGTAGAGAGAGCACGTGGTAGAATGGACATTGGACTTGGACATTGGACTTGAATTCCAGTCTAAGCTCTGCCACTTGCTGCTGTGTGGCACTGGGCATGCAAATTCCTTTTCCTGAAGCCTCGGTTTCCCAATCTGTAAACTGTGGCTAACAATGCTTCTGACTTTCGGAAAGCATAGAAAACAGAAGATCAAATGGCACTCAAGGGGTGACCCGTGAATGTTAGCTCCACTCCTGCCTACCTATCCACTCCCCGGAACAAGCCTGAAGACAGCAGTTGGTCCTGGCTGCTGGCCCCAGTGAAGAAGCCCTCAGTGGGTAAGGAGGGGCTGTGTACTTCCTGAAAGGGCAAGAGGGTGCAGAGGGTGTGGACCTCTCTTTTCCACCCGGAATCTCCCATCTCCTCTCACCCCCATCCTCTGGCCTCTGCCAATGATGTGCATTTTCCCTTTTGCACCGACCTCCCAAACTGACTCATTACCTCGACAGGGTAGCAACTTCCAAAACAAAACTTTTTCAACCAAGGAAAATATAACTATGGGGGAGGAAAACAGTTGTGCGTATCAGGCCTCCTGGGACCCGAGGAAATGTACTGCATGCTTGTGAGAGAATGATGCTGTCCTGACTTCACAGGCTGCTGAGGGCTGAGGAAGAACAATGCCTGGCACTGGGTTCCAGTCAAGCCAAATGGCCCAAGCAAGGTCCACACTGGAGTTCAAGTTGGCCCAAGCTTGGAAGAGTCAGATGTATGCCTAAATGTTGTGCCTCAAAGCAAGCTCCACTGTGGGCTGATAAACATCCACATAAAGAGGGGCCCTCCTTGCGTATTCCATGCCAGTCTCTCATCTTCCCTTCCACCCCAAAGGAGATGCCATTGCAGCTTGCTGCCTGGCAAGAGGCCTGCCTGCTTCATGCCTGGGTTCTGGGAAATGGCTAATGGAGCACATTCCACACTTAATAATAGTGCCCCCTGGAGTTGTGCAATGCCTTGACCCTTTCCAGGACACTCCAGGGAAGCGATCTTAGAGGCAAGATCTAAGAGAACAGCTGGTGGGTGGTGCTGGTGCCAAGTTGGATGATGGGGAAGGTCCAAGGGATATTCCGGACCACATCCACTCTGATTCCACAGTGGCCCGAACAGCCAAGGATCAGGGGACTGAATAGGTGAAATTGTTTTCTGGGAGAGGCTGGGATCAGGTGAGGCCAAAGACAGATTTTAATCTTTCCACCATGAAGTATTCTTTTGGGAGGGGCAGGGGACTAGTGGGAAGTGATGCTGATCACAGATTTCTCCCTGTTTTTCTCTACAATAGACTCAGTATCACCTCTTTCTTGTCTTCTACAACCTATATGCCCCACAAAGAACCACATAGCACCAAACGTATCAACTGAGTAGAAGCGTTTTGAGAATTCCCTATGTATCCCTGATAGGCATTCAACATGCATATTTTAAAGTCATGAAGTGTAAAAGCCAGAAAAAAAGCTTATACATTCTGTGGACGCCATCATGTGTAGGTTTGAAGAGAAGTGTCTTGCTTGCAGTCAGAATACCTAAACCTAAGCTTTAGTCCAGGCCTAGTGAAAAAGGGTCTGAGTGCTTCGCTGTCTGCTTGGCTTCCTTTGTGACCATTGTCCGTGAGGCTGTGAACGTCCCCTGCATTTCTGTCTTTGAAGGCTCTGTTTCAGAGAGAGAGAGAGAGAGCATCTTTTCTCAATGACACATGGCATGCTGGAAAGTCAGCAGTCTTGGACCCTAGTTTTCAGTTTGCTGAGCCCCACCCTCTTTATTTGTAAAACAGAGATAAAAGTTCTGGTCCTGATCACCTCACAGGGCTGTTTGTCAAGCTCAAATAGGATTGTGCTTGTGAAAGTGTTTTACAGTCACTTAGGAGATTGCAGTTATCACAGCTTGATGAGGAAAATAGTATGTGCAGAAGTGACCTAACTGGACACCGAGGCAAGACCTTTACAGATTTTCTGCATACTCAGAGGGTACAGCTGGGATGGGCAATGCTCATGCCAATCCCCGAGGTTCCCAATTGCTGGGTAAGATGTTGTAACACTCAGACAGCTGCTGGATGTGTGGACTTGCACCTGCACCATAAGAAAGGGCATGTTTCTTCCCTAGGCCCCTTGATTTCTTCTGGGGATAGATCCCAAGGTATTCTGGAGCTAGTGTGTGTTGGGTGGTGGAACTTTTTGCAAGTGCTGAAGAAACATTTTCAAAATATCCCAGGGAGACAAACTGAGCTTCATCTGAGGCATCTGAGGGAGCGCCAGGCTGGCAGGCAAGCCAGAAGAACTTTCAAGTCCATTCTTTATGGAGAAATTGATCAATTCTATGTGACCTATCTACCATGTCTGGTGGCCATCAGCATATCACTCATTTAACAGGTATTTATGCCTAGAGCTGTGAAATAGGCTGGGGTGATGATGACCAACAGAATAGGCATTTGCTTTTGACTTACAGCATCTGACCTATTCTAATATATGCCTGGTACCCCACTTCCTCTAGTCAGTATCTAACACCAGTCTCTGGCAAAATAATTCAATGCTTGCTAGGACAGGCCTCTACAAGGAGTGTTATGCAGAAGTGAGAATGTCCTATGCTACCTGAGGAGGACATGCATTTTCACAGTCAGAAACTTGTTGCAAAGATCAATTTACTTGGCATTATGATAATGCTGGGCAAGAGCATTTCTGTGGAAGTTTGGTTTTCTCCTGCTTAGTAGTCACTCTAAACTGATAAGAACCTCTTGGTTTAAAGTTGCCTAATTCCCTAAGATGATTTGTTTTCACTATGGAGAAGAAATTATTTCTTGCTGGCAGATGGAAATACTGTGTATTGCTTGGATTCCTTATTCAAAGAGCTACACATCCAATAGAGGCATTATTCCTATTTAGCAGGTAGAATGTGAAAGACCTCCTCTTACCCTCTGCCCCACTCTGTCCCTCCCCTAAGACCTCCCCCAGCGGACATGGGATATTAAAGAGCAAGGCCATCTGTTTGGTTTGAAAGCGAAGGTAAACTTTTATTTAAAGACAAATTTGGGAAAAGAAAGTAATGGTTTGCTTAGAAAGATGACAATTGACATAGGAAAAACAGCATATTGAGCCAGGACAACAAAACAGCCCTCTGAGGCTGTCAGGAAAGCTGACCACAAACATGCTGGTAAAGAGGTGAGTTTGCGCGCGTGCGTGTGTGTGTGTATGTGTGTGTAAAAGAATTTGGAAATCAACATAAGACAAATACATGGCCCAAAGCAGTGCATTTCCCATCCTTGGGAATTCAGGAGAACCTTTGTGCAGGTTCTTCAGATGGAAGGAATCTCTATGTAGTGTTTTCAAACACAGAAAAAAAAATCTTAAATCTCAGCCAGAGGGAGTGGGGGTAGGAGGAGCTCTGTAGGTTTGGAAATAGAAGGGACAGAGAACTCTAGATAGGACAGCACATGCAGAAATACACTAAAGACATTGATACTTGCATGCAGTGGGGGAAGAAGTAAGATCATGAAGGCCTAGCTGCTGGGTACAACTTGGTGAGTGTACTTGCCATGGCAACCTGATGCTGTATTTTCAATACTTGGCAATAGTCAATCACAAAAAAGAAACAACCCAAATTCTATTGATTACTCAAGAGTCAGCTGGTCAGACTTTGCTGATAATCATCAAAACAATGCCTCCATTAAAGACCCTTCTCAAGTTTCAAGAAGAGTTTTAACAGCTCAGGTTGAAAAATTGTTTGTGTCTTCTTTGAGACACCAGCATAAGCATTGGGCAAGCCAAGCACTGAAAAATACTATTAGTTTATTATTTAATTGACAACTCCTTACACTGAAGACAAAAGGCTTGGAAGCTGTCCTTGAAACAGCAAAAAAATCTTAAGCAGAATCAAAAATGTTTTTGACTTCTTCATCTTTCACCTAGATTTCCACAATATCAGGCGAGATAGAAAGTATTTTTAATGCTTATGAAACAAAGTCATTCCCTCTGATAGTTAAGATTTCTTCTGTTGACAATATTTCTTAAAAATACAATTAGGCAGGTAGGAAATTATCAAAAATACTTGCCATTAGAAAAATTATCTGAATTCTTGTTAACCCTCTTGGCCTCTTCTTATAAATCGGTAGGTTGAAGAGGCATGTGTTTCACCGGGGCTGTTTTTGACTGAGAGTACTGGCCATTTACAATGTCCATTTAAAATGTTCAAATAGTTTCCAAATGTACATACTATGAAAAATTATTGTTTCAAGATTGGAGGTCACATTCACCACACTATACATGATTCATCTATATATTTACAGAGGTTTAAAGCACACAAAATTGTGCAGATAACATACTGAAGTCTAAACTTTAACATACACTCAGTTGCATACATAGCAACAAGATACAATAAATTCTGAACAAATAACAACCAATAATCAGACAGATTACTATGTACACATTAGGCAGGAAGCAATTAAACACTGCCTAATAGAATGCCTCTTAAATGACTTTTTCTGTGGAATGTCCCTCCCCCACCACACACACACACACACACATGCACACACACATATACATACACACACGTACACACTCTGCTCTCTTTTTCCATCACAAAGATCAAACTGATGCTTGGGACCACATACACAGGATATCCCCAAACATCTGGTGTGTCACAAGGCAAGAGAACCTGGTAATTCAGAGTCACTTACAACAATTTGCCAGACCTGGCTTTTGTAAGTCAGTAACTGGATGGTGGTCACTGTGAAAGTATATTCAGTCTTTCACATCACGGACTGACAGAAGAGGAGAAAAAGTACATTAACTAATAATTTCATAACGATGCTGAGTTAAATATTGGCTTTTGCTAAAATTAAAACAAAAGTATGTATCGGGAGGGGAAAGACTCTCAGGTAATATTTAAAGCAACAACAACCACAACAATCCTCCTACTTCCTTTATTAAAATAGAAATTTTTCACAATCCACTTACCAGGTTGTCAAAACCAACTGTCTTTTTGAATATCCGTTTACAAATTCATTCTTAATGGAAATAAAAGGAATTAAAAAAAAAAAACAAAAACCCACGACTATAACTACTGTGTGCAGATGTGGTGGAAAAACCAGAGACTCAAAATATGGCAAAATCAGTGCTTCATAAACAGTCAATGGATTTTTTTCTAAAAATACTTTTTGCTAATGGCAAAGTTCAACACCTCAGAAAAACTCTGAATTAAGATCTTAGAATAAGTTTCCAAGCTGTACAACATAGTTTTAAATACACTACCCTTGTTGTTTGTAAGGCCGCATTGAAGTTTAGCTTAACAGTCATAAGCCATGTGTTTGAACATCTTATGAGAAGTGACCAGCAAAGAAACGAGCTTTTTCCTTGTTCACCTACGCAGAGATGCCATTGCTCTCCAAATAAGTTCTTAAAAATTTCCTTAAAGATATGACCTTGAAGAAAAGCAGCCTAGATTCGCTTCACTTCATCATCTGGAAAAATATTTAGACTTTGTAAAATGACAACATAGCACTCTGAATTCTCTGAGACTGCTCTCGTTAATCTGCAACCACCCTCTCTAATAACTATGTTATCGTTTAGCAAACAAATATACCAAGAGATGCACACTCTCCACTGTAGCTCTGCTACCTGTGAAGTTGAGAGAGCTGTACAATAAAGGCATCGTCTTCTTGACACGTACATGTTTTCAGAAGCCAGTGAATTCTGTGTGCTGTTGACGTGACTAGGGAACTGAAATGCACTGCAGACCCCTTAACTGCTTGAGTAGATAGTTCTCTAGGAGAGAGTGAAGAACAAAATCAGGCCAAGGAGTTGGGATTTTTTGGTGTTCCCCCTTGTCTCACAGTTATCCTCAAGCAAGGACCTCAGGACTCACTAGGGTGCACGTTTGTGTGGGAGGATAACAATGAATGAGGGGCCAGTCCTCTTTTCCACTTGTCTGGCACGATCTCCTGGCAAGGATGGGGTAGGGGTTTGCCAGGTGGCTTTGGGACAAGGTCTCTTTAGGGGAGTACAACAAGGCTTCAGTCATTGCTTTTCATAAAGTGCTTTGGGATCCTTCAGGAAAGGGGACTGGTGGAATATTATTACTAACTGGCTTCAATTTTCAAACCAAATGGAACCATTTTCTCCACTGTAATTATTGCTTCAAGCACTAGTGAATGTTCTTAAAATGGAATGGACCTCATCTGTAAGTATCCAAATCTCAAAACACTCATTCCCTGGAGTGAATGTTTTTAATTACTATCTCCTAGGTATCATCACCAATTAAGAGGATGTAAGAGCCTTGGACATAGATGCCCAGCCTATAGGAACATCCATGCCCTGCATTTTCCAGGCTGTTCTCCCTCATGAGAAGATGGCATTAGAGTGATCAAGGTGGCCTTGCCCAATATACACTATGTCTTCTTGGCTGGGGAGACAGGCTCCTGTCTTTTTCTAAGTTACTGATGAGGAGACATATGGTGAATGTATGGCTATATTCTTAGATCATAGTGTGAGTTCCTTGTGGCCTAGGAATATTTTCCCATTGATTCTTTGGTCCCTTAGGAACTTAGAATAGAGACAGAAAAATGGATGGTCCCATTTGATGAGTTTTGAGGATTTTCACAAATGAGGAGAGCTAGAAAATACAGGTGAGAGTGAAGCATGTTAGAAAGCCCTGGAAAAGAAGACCTAGCCCAGAAAGTTTCCTCCAGAGGCTCTCAGATTGGACTTCAAAATAATCAAAGGCTGAGTTCATCATCTCAAGCAAACACACAAAAGCCAAGCAACCAAATATAAAACAAATTTTAAAAAATCCTCAGACATTGTTAGGTGTCTATCATGAATCAGAACAAAAAATGACAATGAACTGGAGAACTCAGTGGCCTCTCACAAGAATGTGCTAATTTCAACTGGGCTCTCAAAGAGCTGCAAAGTGAAGGCAGGGGAGGAACCTATCTGATCCAATGGCCAATCACTGAGGATGCATCATATCCAGTTTTTACAGAAGACTAATAGTAGGAAATGCATTTTTCAGTGGGTTAAGTATGCCCATTGAAAACTGTACATTATTCCTTTTATGGGTGTGCATCTTTTCCTCACAGAAGGTTGATGAAGTTGCCCATTAAAAAAAAATCAAGACTTGACTGGGCTATTACCAATACCCAATGGGGAAGGCTGCTACAAATGGAATGGTTCTGGGTTCTAACTCTGAGACTAAATCAGCTCTGTGATCCCAAGCAAATCACTTAACCTCTCTGGGCTTTTATTGCCCCATCTGTAACCTCAGCGACTGAGATGGATTTTATGACCCCTTCTAGCTCTATCACTCACTCCTTCCACACATAGAACTTACTTAGACAGAAGAAAACTACATTTTAAAATCCTCTCAGGCATGGAAAAGGAGCTGTAGTGATTCTGATCAAGATGCTTTAGGGGGCTCACTGAGTATAAAATCTCTTAAAAAAAAAAAATAAAGGCTGAGCTCAGGGCTTTAGTTTTCTAATGACCATAGGCCATGGGCCAAATCTGTACCTTGCCAGCAGGGTAATTATTTATGCTTAAATCAAATGTTTTAAAAAAATGGAAGGGATCAGAATAACACTGTGAACAGGGGAATTTGTACGTACTCCCATGAGAGAATGGTGGGACTTGGAGGACGGGGATAGTATCATAAAACACAGCATTTAGCCAACATGCCTGTGACGTGGAGAAGGACCATTTAGCATGTCAGTGAGCTGCACAGTCTTGCCTCCAGGAGATGAGAAGCCTTATGCTTTTTCTAAAATATGCAGTGTGATTTCTCTTTCATTGGGGTTTCTCCTGTGTGGGAAATTCAGGTAGGAGGCAGTGAGGCCAAAGCAGGATTTCCAGGTGTTTTTGAACACATCTTTGTCAGAAATCACTGGCAGGGATGTCCAAGGACGATTTTCCCCAGGGCCTATTGGCCAACTATCTCAGGGCCATATTGATTATGAGAGAGACACATTGAAGCGGGCAGGTGGTCACCCCAGCCCTGGACAATCTGTCCCTTGGGATGAGTGGCTGTGCCTGTGGGGCTGTAAGGAGTCCATCCGTGCCTAGCCAGGTCTGCAGGGCATTTTATTGTTTAAAGGCTTCTTTGCTTAAGAATCAAGCAGATCACCATGATTTTTCAAGGCGTATCCCCCTGGACTTATTCTGCTTATAGTGGGGTTGTAGAGGAAATACAGTGTTGCTCATGTCTCTCTCCTTCCTCTTGTCATGTAATTTAGGCTCTCAATTTCTTGCACCATGAACAATTTACAGCCTATTTTCATGTCTGGGAGCCGAGTGTGAGGGAAGGGCTGCTTCCTGCTCTGCCCTGCCTTTATAAGATGGAGCAAGAAGGGTCTCATACTTTTCTGTCTGGTGTCCCCCCTGCAGCACTAAGCAAAGGAAATCGCTGTCCAAGGCCTGCTTCATCAGGTAAGTGCTGATGGGTAAGTGGGATTTGGCGAGTCCCGAGAATGCTGCCTTTGGAAAGACCTGGGCAGAAGTGACAGGGAATCTAGAACAAGTCCACATAACCTCATACTCTAGAGACACCCCCTGGGCTTCTTTCCCCGCAAATTCTGTAAATGTTTGCAGTGGAGGGAAAAACTCATCTTATTTTCATCTCTAGAACTCCTTCTCACCAGTCACAAAGTCATCAGAGTCCTAAACTCAGCGGTTGGATCACAGAGCTAGACGCAGCCCTGAAGCTGTCTGTCTGGGCTGGTCTACCTCAGTTGCAGGTGCCACCAACAGGATAACACGTGCATCATTGCATCTCGGATTCCACGTTGACACAAAAGCGCCTCTTTGCCCATTCTAGGCTAAACAGGGAACAGCACTGGTAACCCTGGCTTCCGCACTGCACTGTACTCTTCAAAAGAGGGCCATTAGAACCTGTAACCTTTGGATTTGTAACATTTAAAATGTTTGAAAACGGCGGGGACAAGCTGGGGCAGCCTAGGGGAAGGGAGGTGGACAACGCAGAGACCAGTGTGGGTGGGCAGAGACCAGCCGGCGTGGGCCTCCCTACAGCATGCTGCTGAGGATTTCCGACACTGGGGTGCTGGTGGGGCTCTCCCCGCCCATCTCCCGGCCCGTGGGACTGGGCAAGCCGCCGCGGCCTCCAGGGGGCGGGCTCAAGCTGGCCCACGGCTTTGCGTCCTGACCAGCCAGGGCTGTGGGGTAGGGCTCCACGTAGATGCTGCGGATGGAAGGCCTCGCGTCCAGGAGGCTGCTCTTCCTTTCCTCAGGGAAGCTAGCTGCGTGGGCCAGAGCCAGGCCTCGGGGCCCATCGAGGGCAGGTCCGGGCTGCTCGGCCTCCCCGCAGGCTCGCGACAGGTGCTGTGTGTACACGCCCTCGGAGAGCGATAGCGACTGAGTCTCGCTGTGCATGCGCAGCCAGCGGTGTTGGCGGCTGAAGCCACTGTAGTGCTGGTGCTTGCCCGGCTTCCGCTTTCCCAGAAAGCCTAGCGGTGGCCGCGCACTCGGCGCCATCTTGGCGCAATTCTTGGGCATGAAGCCAGTGAGGCTCAGACCGTGGAGGACTTCGGTGCACGCGTGGTCGGGATCTGGGCCGCGGACCTGGCTCTGGGTGTCATCGCCCAGCCTCGCCGGCGTCTTCATGTCGTGCACCTGTAGGACGTCGGGAGCACTGCCGCTTAGGCCACTGAAGGCCTGTTGGGCGATGTCGTGCGAGGACAGGTAGACCAGGTCCAGGTCCCTGGGGCTCAGGGCGTCACTGGAGTCGTAGTCGCTGTCAGTGGGGAGGAAAACTTCCGAGCAGCCTTCTTCATCAGAACAGGGCTGTGAATCTGCAAAGCCGGAGACTGAAGTTAGAGAAGCGATTAGGGGGCGCTGTGGCACAGCAGGTTAACACCCTGGCATCCCATATGGACGTCGGTTCTAGTCCTGGCTGCTGCTATAACTATCCAGCTCTCTGCTATGGCCTGGGAAAGCAGAAGATGGCCAAGTCCTTGGGGCCCTGCACCCGCTTGGGAGACCTAGAAGCAGCTCCTGGCTTCTGGCCTCATAACTCTTTTAAATAAGTAAGTTAAAAAAAAAAGAGAGAGAGAAACGCTTATGCTTTGCAGACATAGGATCTGTGCTTTGGGCCTGAGCTCTGCTGTTACTGCTCTGCAGTTCTTTCTTGAAATATTTAATAATTTAAAACAAGAGGCCCCACCTGTTCATTTTGCAACAGACCCAGTAAGTTAATGGGTTGGGCTAAGCGAAAGGAAAGAGACTCAGGTCTAACCCTGACGGTGGTGTCTAGAACATTCTCTTACTCCCCACACCAGCTTTAATTTTCGCTAGAAGTCTTTAGAGAGGATGAGGTAGAAAACAAAGAAGGCTGTTACTCATTTATTTGTTACTCATTTATTCCTTATTCTTTTGCATTTGACAAAGCAGTAGGAATTTATTTGAAAGGGGGCAGGAGGAAGACAAGACACTGATGGCGAAAGTTGGGAAACCTGGCTTCAGGAACCCAGCTGCCTTTCACCTGCTTGCCCTGTGGTCTTGGGAGTTACTTCTTTGAGGTTCAGTTTCTTTATAAAAGGGGTTGATAATAGAGCTGCTTAGGGTGGTTGAAAAAGAAATTGATTATGTCTGCAAGTACTAAACACATTGCCAATTGTTTAAAAAGCAAAAAATGAGGCTAGAGGTGGGGGTATGAGGGAGAGAAACAAAGAGAAAGAAACCTAAAGGTGCATACTATAATATCCACTAGCCAGCTACAAATTTAGTCCTGTAAATTAGTCATTTAATGCACTAGTTTGTATTTTTACTCTAATTCAGTTATAATTTTCTGAATAGCAATGACTTTTTGAAATCCTTTGATCCTGTAGTTTGATGACTACATGTTAATTTTGAAAATGTGCAAGTGCTCTTAAAAGGAACAAGTAATCTCTGATCTCTAAATTTGAGGCAATCCCAATAGGATTTTCATGTGAAATTTAGTAATTTGATGATAAACTTCATCTGGAAGAAAAATATATATGAGAATTTCCAACTCTTTGTGGGGGAGCAATAGAAAAGAACCTGATTTACCAGGTAGAAAAGCTTACAAAAGAGCTTTGGTCATTAATATTGTATAAATAGACAAATGGATTTGTAGAATAGAAAAATAAAGTACAGAAACTTTGTGTGTTAATGTAACATCTTACAGATAACATTTTAAAGTAGAGGACAGCATAGATTATTGAATATATAACACTGGGACAATAGGCTATCCTTTTAGCAAAGTATGGACATATATTATGCAATATATAACATTTGAACAATTGGTTATCCTTTCAGCAAAATAATTAGAGTCCTACCTCATATTGTGTATAAAAATATATTCCATGTAGTCTAAATGTAACAAGCAGATCTCTTAATATTAAAAAACAGTATGTGATCTTTGCATAGGATTGTTCTTTTATCAAGAGGGAACGAAAACAAGCACACTGAGATAGAACAGAGCCTGTGTGACAGAGCTCCCAGCTGCTGGTTCACTCCCCAAATTGCTGCAACTGCCAGAGTTGGGCCAGGCCTGCAGCTGGGGGTCAGGATCTTATGCAAAGTTTCCCCCATGTGGCAGGAACCCCAATTACTTGAGCCATCAGTGCTGCCTCCCAGGGTGTGCATTAGCAGTAAACTGGAGTCGGTAGCCAGAGCCAAGTATTGAATCCAGGCAGGCTGATGTGGACATCCCAACTGGCAGCTAGGCCTAACATTATCGCAGGAAGGTCTTTTTAAGCAGGAAAAAGCCCCAGAAGTCATAAAAGAAATAACCATTAAAATTGACATCAACATTTAGTACTTTATCAAATAGTATCATAAAATAAAAAGTGAATGATAGATTGGAAGAAAATAGTAATAATGTGTGAAACAGACTAATATCCAGAAACATACAAGGAACTCCTGTAAATCATTAAGAACACAATGAGAATGGGCAGGATGTAATGACCAGCATTGTGAGGAATAATAGCTACAAATTGCTAATATATATCCATTATATCCAACCTAGATAGTAATTAAGGAAATGGAATTGAAACAATGAGGCATTTTTTGTCTTTCAGATTTGAAAAAAAAATAAAAGAATGATAGTCTTAAATGTTGGTGAAGTGTAGGAAGTCAGGCGCTCTCAGAATGATTGTGGCAGTATAACTTGGCAGAGCAACTTGGCAGAATATATTAAAAATATGCATTGTCATTAGTCCCGGCGAATCCTTTTTTAGGTATCTGTATTTGAGAAATTGCTACATGTGCACATGGAGGCATTTTTAAGTTGTTTACTGCAGTGTAATTTATGATAGGGAGGAACTAGAAATCATCTTGTGGTTGAGAATGCTCTGAAAGGAAGACATAGAGGCACAGAAGCATTAAGAAAAGAATAGTTGACTTGCAGAGTTCTGTAAGGGAATCTGTATGCAAAAGGAGTGGCTTGCTGGTTCAAAAACACAACAGGTAATGAAAGAAAAATCCAGCACAGTTACTAGATGATAGTTTCTTCATGGTGGAAGATCAGACAGGATTATTCTAAAGCTACTACAAACTTGAGTGATGAAGTTTTTTTGTTAGGGAGTAAATATCAAGGTTTCTTCTAGTTTAGGAATCAGACCTAAATGGAAATTTTTTTCTTGTTTATTTCAGAGTCAGAGTATAAAATATTTTTTCACTACAGTAGGAGATGATGTGTATTGGTGCTCATAATTAAAAGGGCAACATGGCAGTTTTGCTCTTACTGCTGGTTGTTACTCATTATCCATTATCTTTTACTTGTAAAATCTTTATTTGGGACAGTGATGCATAAGCCCCCCCCCCCTTTTTTACAGCTATGCATGGCCATATAAATTTTGGATGCTGAGATAAAATTGGGAAATATTATATGTAATTTCTAGAAGAATGTATAAAGGGAGTTGTCTTATCTGGGAGATAAGCTTTTCTTAATCTTTCTTCCCAGTTTATAACAAAATATGTTGAAGCAACCTAGGAAGCAGGAACCACATGTTGGGTGGTGGAGCTGAAACACAGGGCTTGGTCTTTGAAGACCATGGAGTTCAGATATTAATCCTGAATTTTTTGCTTCTGGGCTTATTTCATATGAGAGAGCTATGTGTTTACAGCACTCATATTTGGGTTTTCTGTGTCATATATACAAACTTAACCCTAGCTGGTACAAACCTAAATGTCCATCATGCTTAAATAAATTGACACATCCATGCTTTGAAATACTATCCATTAGCTACAAAGGATATTAACCCACATGTTCTTCAAATAATGGCTGCCAATATATGACCACCTCTTCTGCTTTTTTCCTACTCATCTATTCAAGGTTTTCCTCTACCTTCTTGAAGAAGCTTCCCCCAAGAGTCTCACAAAGTCTCACTTAGTACTTCTGTAATGTTTGTTACTCTTTGGCATTTAGTAGTATAGACTTGTGTTATTATTTTTTTGACAGGTAGAGTTATAGACAGCGAGAGAGAGAGAGAGAGAGAGAGAGAGAAAGGTCTTCCTTCCATTGGTTCACCCCCCAAATGGCCACTATGGCCGGCGCAACGCCAATCCCAAGCCAGGAGCCAGGTGCTTCCTCCTGGTCTCCCATGCGGGTGCAGGAGCCCAAGCATTTGGGCCATCCTCCACTGCACTCCTGGGCCACAGCAGAGAGCTGAACTGGAAGAGGAGAAACCAGGACTAGAACCTGGCGCCCATATGGGATGCCGGTGCCACAGGCAGGGGATTAACCTCATGTGTCATGGAGCCAACCCTGTTATTAATTATTTTTAAAATGTAACATCCTTGTTTCCTAGTTAGATCAGCAGCCCTGTTAAGTCAAAGACATTTAATTCATCCATTTATTCAGCAAGAAGATTTTATATTGCGTGACCTCTGAGCCCTGCTCTGAAACACTGTGCAGGTGCTCCCCAACTTGAGATTGCTCAATCTGCAATAATTTGGTTTTATGGCGGTACAAAAGTGATTGGCATTCATTAGAAACTATAGTTTGCATTTTGATTTTTCTCCCCCAGACTGATTATCTGCAGTGGGGACACACTCTTGTGATACTGAGCAATGGCAACAAGTGTTAACCCCAGTCAGCCATGGGATTATGAGGGATAAACATCAGATACTCTACAGTGTGCTGTGTTGATGAGCTGTGATATTTGGTAAGTTGGCTGTATTAGATATATTTTCTGCTGTATTTTCAATGTATGCCAGTTTTATAGGAATGGGACCCCATCATAAAACTGAGGAACTATTATACCTGTGCTTGAATGGATGTAAAGTTAGTAAGAATTATACCTGTCCCCAGTGAGTTTTCTGTTTTAATTGAGGTAAAGGACAAATATATATCTATGAGACTAGAAGAACATAGGTTTTATATGAAAAGTTTCGCAAACAAGATGTGGATTATAGATTAATAGGAAAGAGTGATGGGATTTTATTAGGAAAAAAATTAATGAAATATTTTAGCTCTTTTTTCCTCTATTCATCTCTATTCTATGTCTATATAAATCTCTCTTTTCACTGGCTTTCATAGAGTGATTCAAGGCAGATATATTAGTGATAAATTTGCAAATGATGATAAAAAGGATTAGAAATGAGAGGAAGAGGAAACAGTGCAAATAATCCCGTTTGACAAAAATATGGGGAGCAGGAATGGCATTTTGAGAAAATGAGGCTACCAAGAAATGGTCCTAGCAGTTGCATTATTGGCAGTTTATTTCAGAAAAATTAAGGCATATTTCCACAGAAGAACTTTGTACACAGATGTTTATGGAAACTTTATTGGTAATAGCTTCAAATTGGAAACTCCCAAATATCCTTCAGTGGATGAATGGTTAAACTTTGGTAAATCTGTATCATGGAATAGAACTCATCAATACAAAGAAAGAATTTCATATATGTAACAGTCATGAAATGACATACAGATGAAGAGCAGATTATTAAATTGCCAAGGATGGGGGTAGGTGGATGAATAAGCTTATACAAAGATAGTAGGGAGTTTTATGGTGATATTGTAGTTGAGTATCTTGATTATAGAGGTGGTTATTCAAGGCCATAAATGGGATATAATTGGATGGAGCTATATATTCAATAATATATACAAATAAGTGCATAACTGGTGAAATCTGGATAAGGTCTATGGGTTGTATCAAATTCTTGGTTTTATGAGAGTAGTATAAAATGTTGATATTGGGGAGGGTGCTAAGAAAAGGGTGCAGGGGACTCCCATACAGTCATTTGCCATTTATTGTATATATAATTATTTTAAAATAAATACTTTTAAAAAGATAATTTAATTTTAAAAGGGTAGGATAGAACTAGAGGTGGATATTGAAAGCCTAGATAAGGAGTTTGGGTGCAGTTTTGTAACCAGTGGATGGTTATTAAAGAATTTTGAGAAATTGGCAAAATGAAAACTGAGATTTAGGATTGTTATGAAGCAGTTAGGATATTAAGATAAACTTGATGAAGAGGAACTAACAGGGAGGCCAGCTAGGAAGCTGTGGTCCAGAGTGTGTGTTTCCCTGAAATATTTGTCCTGTTCAGGTTGCAGGGCTGAGAAAGAGCTTGATTAAACAATAATTAAGACAAAATATGTAAGGTTAATTTCAGAGAGGGCAAAATGATATGAAGAAAATGAAACTGGATTTTAGCAATAGAGTGACTTGGAGGAAGCATCCTTTAATAAGGTGGCCAGCAAAGGGAGTCTAGGTGAGACCGCAGTGACCAGAAGGAATTAGCTATGTGAAAGTTTTAGAGAAGAATGTTCCAAATAACTGAGTGAAGCAAAGGCTCATGCCCCAAAGTTAGTAGCAGGTTTCAAGCCTTGGTTCCATAGGAGTAGCATTAAACCAGAGGAACTAAACTGCAGCCCTGATTCAGGTTGGGCAGTTGAAGGGATGGTAGATTTAATTTGGGATAGGTTGAGCTAGAGGTGAATGGCCACAGCATCCAAGAAGAGAAGTGGTGGGAGTTTGGTGGGATAGTGAGGTTGAAGGAGGATGGTTGCGGTTGCCAACAAGAAGGAACCATTGGAGAGGGAGTACTTGAAGATACGAGTGGTAAAGCTGATAAATAATAAGGAAGGGTGATCAGTTGTGAGTCCAAGTAATGGCATTGGTCCTAAGTGAGTAAGAAGGAAGAACATGTTGTCCTCAGAGACAAGTGGTTAAGGAAGAAGACAAAGAGATTTTCAGGTTAAAAGGAGAGAAATGGATAAAGGCTTGGGCTGAATGACTTTATGTTCTGAATACATGAATCCAGACACCACATTGTACCTCATTAATATGTATAATTATTATATGTCAGTCAGTCAAATTTAAGACAGTACTCTTCCTCATCTTTAATGGGAAAAGTCAGACACTTCAGGTAATAGGATCTCAGGATTATTGGGTGTTTTTGGTGATAACAGTGACAGGTATCTTAGAAGTGATGGAGTGAAGATTTGAATGTGGGCTTGAAATAAGATACATGGAAAGAATTCTTAATTGATTGCCCTTCATCACTTATCTGATCAGTGTTCTGTTCATCTGTCTACATGTACTTGTTTGTACACTGAATAGTAACAACAATATCTGGTATTAGGTGCTTACTGTGAGACAGCCATAATACTAAGTGTTCTATATGCTTTATTTCATTTAACCCTTACAAGGTCCATTTTGCAGGTGAGAATATTGAAGTATAGGCTTATTAAGTTTTCTAATTCATATAACCTCTAAGTAGGCACCCAAATGCAAATTTGTCTCACTCCAAAGACGTGCTATGCTGCCATCTACCTTAGCATTTCTGTAACTTATGGAAACTTGCTAAGGGCTGGGATCTGGTTCATCTAATTCATTTTGTGTGGTACCACCTCAGAATTATTTTAGTTAAGCTCTTAGTAAGGACTTCTTGATATTGCTGCTGCTAGAGAAACATGTTAGGTCTTGTATTAGTTTCCCATGGCTGCTATAACAAGTGCCCACATTCTGGGTGATTTAAAACAACAGAAATTTACTACTTCACAGCTGTGGAAGGCAGAGAAATCAAGGTGTTATTAGGGTCACCCTCTTCTGGGAGGCTCAGGAGGAGGATACATTCTTGCTTCTTTCACCTTCTGGTGGCTGTTAGCATTCTTATTGGAGTGCATTATTCAGATCTCTGCTTCTACCTTCCCATGGCCTGTGCTCTGTGTTTGAATAGTCTTCTGTCTCTTATAAGGACACTTGTTATTGGATTTGAAGCCCGCCTGATAATTACAATCCAGGATAGTCCCACCTCAAGATCTTTAATTGTCTTTGCAGAGATCTTTTTTCCAAATAAAGTCACATTCACAAGTTACGAGGGTTAGGACAGGTACATACTTTTTGAGAGTAACCATTCAGTTCACTAGAGGACTGATAGTAAAATTGACTATTACTAGAAGCAGCCACAGAAGAGTTTGTGATGCTGTTCCCTCTTTCTGGTCTAAAAAGCCTTTTGCAAAAGCAATTTGTATTTTGACTTCTCAACATACAAAGAATGGACGTTTATTATTTGAAGAGGACTAAGGAGTATTTGAATATGTGCTTTAAAGAAATTGGCATTCTAATATTTCAATAGAGTGTCATATTTTAAGACCCATTGTCTCATGGGGTGGCCATATTGATTTCCCCAGGTGGAGTTAGTTGCTCAGTTCCTTTGGCTTTTATAGCATTTCATTTATATTTTCTCTGTTATTACATTTCCCAAGTTTTATTACAAATTGTCAATTTTCATATCTGTCTTCCACACTGGACTGCTAACTCTAGAGAGCATGCACTGTGTCTTGTTTCTGCTGAGTAAATTAAGGCAGTCAGTGAAGGAATAGGCTAAGGAATGAGTCGGGCAAAAGGTTGTATAGAATCTTCCTTGTTTCCCAGACCGTCTAAGCTGATAATACAAACAGACCATGAAGACTTCTGAATTATACTGTGTCGTATCATGGATTCACTCTTTGCTTCTTGTGTTGCAGCTGGTACACTGAAGGCACCCAGTAAAGCATGTTGAATTGAAATTAAAACAGATACTGAAATCTGGAAACAGAAAGAGTAGTGAGATTTGATTGTCTCTTAAAAATAATGCTGAAAGCATCTTGAAAGGACCTACTTTACTTAAACTGCCATAGAAATTCCTGAAAACAATCACCTGAATCATTTTGCTTTATCTTTGGTGATATTTGACTTAAGAGTCAGCCTGGGTGTATCAGAAAGAACAATTGTCTTAAAATTAGACACACTTTGAAGTCCTGTCTTGTTCTTTACTGTGTGCTGTTATCCCCCAGTATCCTTGGGGGACTGGTTCTAGAACCCTCTGCTGATACCAAAATCCACAATCTAGTCCCTTTTATAAAATAGTGTAGTGTTCACATACAACTTATGCACATCTTCCCACATGCTTTAAATCATCCTTAGGTTATTTTTGATACTTGATACAATGTGAATGCTATATAAATAGTTGTACTGTGTTGTTTATGGAATAATGAATGACAAGAAAAAAAGACTATGTTCAGTACAGATAGAATTTTTTTTTCCTGAATATTTTCAGTCTACAATTGTATCCATGGATAGGCAGGGCTGACTTTCTATGATCTTGAACAAATCATTTGGCCTCTAAGAACCTTTCTTCATCTGTATCATGTACATAATTATATTGCTTATCCTACAGAGGTGTTGTAAGGACTCGGTTAGTTATTTAAAAATTCTTTAAGTTCCTTTCAGAAAGAAGGAATTACTGAAGTCATCTCTACTCCTAGTAACTAGATATCACATCAAGATCACTAAAGTACAAAGCAGCAGTTAGATATACATCAAGCTTTTTTGTGAGAAAGCTGTTGATAATGTGAAATGTAATTTCTTATATGGCATCTTCTGTTGGTGACAAGCTAGTCCAGTGCTATATTTCCTAACCTTGATCTTACGACAAATTAATAAATGATATAACTTGTTTCCTATAGCTCTCAGGAACATGGAGGATCAGTGATTAGTCAAGTTAGTAGTTATAACTGTAATAACTCAGAAGGAGGTGTAAAAGTGCTTGAATATGGAGAGGTAAATATTAACTTGTTGGTTCATGGATATGCATACCTGGGAAACCACTGCTATAGTGGGAATCTAAATTTGAGTTGCATGGTGGCTGTATTATTTATTAGAAGACATGGTGGAATTTGTTGCTTAGAGTAGGATACCTCTCCCAGAACAGGCTGGGAAAATCTCCAGGATGCCAGCCAAGGCACTGGGGAGAGTTTCCAAAGACTTAGGCCACTGCTGCTCCTTGGAAAAGAATGCAAAACGTAGCTTCCATCTCCAGATTCAGGCCATATGCTCCATTAACATTGTGGGCATCTTGCCCAGTTGTTATTTTAATAAACCTGGTTGTGCTCCTCAGTTTCCCTTAGAGGGCCCACTACTGGGCAGGCCAGCAGTGATAGAATCTTGAGTTTCCCCTCTGAGTGACCCAGGCGCTGTTAAATGAAAGTTCTGCCCATAGTATTAGTGTTCACTCAGGAGCTTGGCTCTTGTGCCATTGCAGTGGGTGTTGCAACCCCTGTGGGCCAGGCCAACAATAGCAGAGCAGAGTTGATGTGGATTTTGAGGGTGTTTTGGGGAGATGACATTTCAGGAAAGAATAACTGATTTAAAGCCAGTGCTTTTCTTTTAAAGCCTTGGGGTATGGCAGGACAGAAAGAAGGGAATAGTGAGCCACACTTGCCCTAAGGTCTACCTTTACATTTTTAGTATATCATTGTCTATATATTGTACTTCATTGAATCTATTTGTATTGTAATCTCTCATTAGGCTTTAGGTAGACTCTCAGAAGTTTGTTTACTCTCTAATTTCCCAAGAGAAATAATGAAACATCTCCAGATTCCTGCTGCTTCTTTGAACTATTTGGTTTATGCCATGGTGTTCTTAAAATCATCTGGGAAAAGGTTAATAGGAAGATTTACATTTGGAAGATCAGGATAATTATCAGATATATCTGAAGAAAACGATGCCCCCCTTCCCTCTATTGCTTCACCCGTGCGTCACTAGGAGAAACAACAGTGTTGGGGGTAGGAGGGGGCTGCTGTTTGTGACCACTATACCGCAGAAAAGGAGTGGGAGAGAAAATATTCATGTGATGGACCAAGTAGTTTCAGCCCCTGCCTTGAGCTGCCTTTTCTAAGAGCCAGCTTTCCCCCTTGGGTCCTTGGGAGATGCTTAATTTTAATTGACTCAGAGGAGTTCTACTTTGTGTTTTGAAAACCACACATACTCCCCACCTCCTCATTCCCAACAGATATACACAAACAAATCCAAGGGACTCAACAGCCTTAAAGCAGGATCTTATGCTGGTACCAGAGGCTAGGTTTGTGATAGGTTGTGTATTTCCAGCAGGCCCCTTAGAAATTAGGTGAACCAGACCCACACAGAATGGAATTGTGCTGCACACTTTGCCCTGTGAGTAACCCCAGCGGGGATGTTCCTCTAAATTGGATATTTTCTCCTTTCATTAATGGTTTCCAAACAATTCAAAGTGGTCACACTTGTGAAGACAAGAGTATGCTGTGGTAGAATTCATTGCTCTGAAATGTTCCTGCTTTTGCCAGGGGATAAGATGCTCAGTGTTTCTCAACAGTACTTCCCTGTCGCTGGATTCCATTTGTCATTTGCTGCCTTCCACGTCTTTGTGTTTCACAGCCCATGGAATCTTGGCTTCAGAGAAATAAATGGACCCAAGAGAGAGTTATATTTTAAGAAACAGAATGATGATCACTCACATTTTAAATTAATAATAAAATCTGAATGTAATTGGCCAGATATACCCCGCAGGGAGTGTGTAACCCTGTCCTCTGGCCAGTGTGAGTCTGGCATTTCTATGGCAAAGAGGAGGCCACCCTCATACAGCCAAGGAGGAACCCACTAAGGACCCTGTGGCCAAGAGATTGAACACTGGGAAGTTCTGTGAGCAGAGAGGGCAGATGAACTATGAAGTTAGAAGGAAAACTGGAAAGTTGTCTGTAGAATTATACTAACTGTAGGACATCAGAGAACATCTCTTTCCTGTCTTAAAAAAATGCCCCTTTTTTAATAAAAAAGTTTTATATTTTCTTTTTTACTAATATAAAGAACAAATTCATGTATTTCATAGGTACAGTTCCAAGAAGACAACCACACTTCTCTCCCTTCCTTTTCTTGATCAGTTTTTACAAAGACATAATTTTAATCTACTCTGTGTTCACAGGCTTAATTTACCACAATCCATAATATTCAACAAGTGAAATGTCGAAAAGACCACAGTTCTTCAGGAGTATAAACAAGGGTTAAAAAAGACAACCATATCACAAAATGTCCATTTCATTCCTACACATATTTTGATTAAAAAAATGCCCTTTGAACTCTGTACTTCTCTAGCTATTGCTTTCCCTCCGTCTTGCCTTTTACAGCCAAGATTTTAAGAATGCATCATCCACTGCTTCACCTTGCGTTTACTTTCTGATCCACTTCTGTTCAGCGTCCAGCTCTTTCCCTTCACAGATTGCTCTCACTGAGGTTATTGATGCTTCCTTTATCGATAAAAGCAAAAATAATGGAAGCATTTCAGCTTTATTTAACCTCTTTCCATCTTTTGAGACACTTTTTGTTACACTGCTAACTCTCTTTTTAATCTTTCTCTGGTTGTTCCTTCTCAGCCTAGGAAGCCTTGCTGCTTCATTCCACATGGATCCTTTCACAGTCTCCTCTTCCTGTTTTGCCTACTCTCTCTAGGGGAACTTGAGCATTTTCCAGGCTCAAACATCATGTACATGTCAACAGTTTCTTAAATTTGTATTATTAGCTTGGTTTTCTTTCCTGGGCTCTGAACTCTCTACATCTTGTGTTCTCCTGAATGTTTCTTTTTATGAAGAATGTCCCAAAGCTAGCTCAGATTCAACACGCCCCACCACTCAAAGTTGTTTCTCCTCCTTTCTTTCTTTGTTTTGGTAAATGACATCTTGTTACCCTGAGAGTCATGTATCTCCTTTGTTAGATCTCCTGCTTCCAATATTTCCCCTCTGTGATCTCTTCATACAGTAGCAAGATTTGATTTTAAAGAGTTGTAGAGATCATACCAATCCTCGTGCTTACAAGTTTCCAATGGCTTTCTGTCCCAAGTAGGGTAAACTCCAAACTTCTTAGGGCGTACAGAACCCTGCCCATTCAGGCCCTATCTCCCCTCCAACCCTATCTTTTACCACTCACCTCTTTGTTCATTCTGCTCTAAGGACTTTGGCCTTCTTTCCATCCCTCACCCTCCTCAGAGTCTTGCTGCTTTGCTGACTGGAATATTTCAGTCCAGATCTTTGCATTTCTACCTCCACTTTCTGTGGTTGGCCTGAATGTCATCTTTGCAGATAGGTCTCTGCTGATCATCCTGGTGAAATCAGCATCTCCTTGCCTACTCCCACCCTGATTGCTGTTTTGTATTATACATTGGAATTTTCACTATCTGATATTATCTTGTTTGTTTATGTTTTCATTGTTTGTCACTCATTCTAGAATGTAAGCTCTATGGGAGCAGAGACTTTACTTTGTTTATCACTGTATCTCTGTTATTTTGAAGACTGCCTGGCACGTACATAGTGGGTAACCAGTAACTATATTTTAAAAGCAAAAAAAAAAAAAAAACCAAAAAAAACCCAAAAACCCTAAAAAAGAAAAGTACCTTTAGATCTATACTCTTAACCAGACTGCTTCTAGTTCCCTAAACCACAGAACAGTGGTACAATCTGCTGCTGCTGCATCTAATGCTCTCCTCTTTTTCTGCTCAGCTCCTTCTTACATGACTCTTCTGGATTCTGTTGCCTCTAGGAAGAGGTCTCTGATCTTAAAAATGTAAGGTTTAACATTTCTAGTAGACTCCGTAGCACATATGCAGTTATGCAATTTTTGGTTAATGTTAATCTGTCTCTGCTACTAGACTAATTTCTAGCAGAAATGATATTTAATTTGTACCCAAGCCTGGTGGGAATTTATAAAAATGCATTCTAGAAACTTCTATTTAAATAATTCTTTTGTTGAATTATTTGATATTATAGACTCCTTTGATAATGTTAAATAAGTTCTTTTAGTTGTCAAGTTTAGTTTTTAGATATTAGAGGTTTTTAAAAACAGGAGTACATACTAACTTATTTATAGAAAAGGATCATCTCCTTGCTAAAATTTTTTATAACAACATTAAATATATCTATAAACTATTTTAATATATTTCATATATAAGCACATATATATTTTGTACATCTCTGATGCAGATTGTTTTATTTGTTAAGTAACTCTTCAAGATATAGATATTATCCTTGTTTTACATAGATAGAAACTAAGACTTGAATGTAGTAATCTGTTCAAGTTCATACAACTGGTTAAAAAAGCTGAGATTTGAATCCAGGTCTCTGATTTCTAAGCCCAGACTCTTTCTGCTACACCATGCTGCCCCCTATAGGATAAGCCCACAAATCAGAACTATTTATTAAAAATACTATTATGAAAATTACAAAACTGGAACTCTTGTAAGCTATAGAATAAAGGAAAATGCTTTGAATGGCCATAATTTTAATTGACTAGAAAAATGGCACTAGTTTCACCATGTCATGGGAAAGAACATTATATAGTATTGCTTTGGGTTCATCTATTTTTTCTTTGCTTAAAACTATAAAGGTAGAAGTTTCTGTGAACCCAGCCATGGTTTTGCTGTTTTTATTTGCCATGTCAACTCAGTGTTAGTTTCTAAAAGGGGAGGTGCCTTGCTAGGCCTCTCTTCCAGCTTGTAAGTTTTTCATATTCGATCATGATGCTAAGCTACTTATTTGGCCTCAGTTTCAGTAGTCTAGTTTCACCAAGGGTTCTTTCTTTCCTGTCTTCTACCTCAGAACATTGGTGTCACGTGGATGAGAAGTTGCCCTGGAGCTCTTACCCAGGTTGGGACCTGCTTCCTGCCTCATTCTTGTCAGTGCCTCTTTACTAGAGGTTGGTCCTGATCTCCATCATTACGTGATTTTGGTTAGATTTCCCTGGCTGACTTGGTCTTTACCTGGCATCCATCAGTCCCCACTCTGCATGTCTAAAGCCTCAACTTTGCTGTGTGTCCTTTTGTATCTTGGAGGGATGGTCTAGAACTGGACTGGAATCTATATGGAGTTGATCTCAGGTTTCCTATCCCTCCACTAATTTCCTCTCCCTCCATTTTTCTAGTTTGCCCCCTCAATGCTTTTAGACTCTTACCACTGAATGGTATTTCCTATTACTTGATGGAACTAATAGCTTAGCACAAAGAACCTCACCTGTGAGGAGAGGATGAAAATGCTGGTTAGGGAGGCATTGAACTGTAGATCTTACTGCTTACCACTCATTGCCTTTCTTCTGTGCATCTCTGGGGATGGTGATGGTGATGGAAGACAGTCTATATGTGATGATGTAGAATTGATCTTTTTTAGGTTCTGCTCATTTGAGGGGTCTATCAGCTTAGTGATGGGCAGGCCAGAAACTGGCTGTTTGTATCTTGCATACTGCAGAGCATCCATGATCCATCTCATTTCACGCCACACTTCATCTATTTGCTTTGAAATAAAAGGATAAAAGACATCAAGTTATTAAACAACTATTAAAACTTAGTAAGACTTCCAGAGAGTCCAGTATGATCCATGTTCTACAGTATTGGTTTTGAGCAAGAGTAAAATGTTTTAAACATAGTTTTTGCTAAGCCAGAAAATATTTTTTCTTTGTCATTGCTAATATTTTGCAATTTTTACCTGAGAGACTGTGTCATTCATTTAATGCAAATAGTAGAAGGCCAGGATTCTAGCTGGATACATCACTTATTATCTCTGTAATAACCTTTAGCATGTCACTTGCCCTTTCTTAGCCTAGTTCCCTTACTAGTAAAATGTGACAAAACATTTTTCCTTTTATATCACACAGGGTTGCTGTGATGATTGGGTGAAGTTACACATGTATAGCTACTTTTAATGCTGCGAGATTTAGATTAAGGCACAGATTTATGTGATGTGGGCACAGGTCAAGAATGGCCCTTGGCCACCAGAAGCTGGACAAAACGGAGAATGGATTCTCCCCTAGAGCCTTGAGAGGGAGTACGGCCCTGCCAACACCTGAATGTGATACTTCTGGTCTCCAGAACTGTTAGAAAATACATTTCTGTTGTTTTAAGCCACTTAACTTTGTTCTAATTCACTACAGTAGACCTCAAAAGTGAACTCAATTATAATAACCCTTCTGTTCTTTTTGGATAAGATTGTTTCAGCGTATTCTGGGGATGGACAGAGAGATTTCATGTATAAATTATTTAAGATTTGTGTTGAAACAATGTTTGCTTCTTTTTCTCAGTGGTGAGGTAAAGAGGTTTTAAGAAAAATGAAGCAACCATAGGTACAGGGAAGCCTGTAGATTGAGTTTAATGGGACTTAGCTAAGTAGATCCAAAAAAGTACAATTTTCACCCATTTTACTGTATACTATTGATCTAAAAGCAACTGACAACATAATCCCCCCTGATTTTAAGGTCCAACTTCAGCTTCTAAAGACGTGCTGACACATTTTTAAAAAGACCACAAACTCCATAGTTTTGTTGATTAAAAGTTCTGCATCCATTTCTCACTCTGTCCTTTAAAACATTCGGTTTTCATCTCATAAATTACACCCCTTTCTCTGTACTCAGGCAAGACAATATTTTTATTAAAATGTAAAGGTGATTGGCTCTCTCACTGCACAGCTACAAGGTGCTTGAGGGAATGATAGATTGGCTTGATTCAATGAGCTGTGTTTCTAGTACAGCTTAGGAGCATTTCAAGCATTACAGTGTATAAATTATAGCCTAATTGCCCTTTAGGCTTTAGCAGCTCAAAAATGCCAAGCTCCAGGTCTCCATGCTTTGACATTTCTTTCCTTTCTTTTTCTTATTTATTTATTTATTTTTTTACACTCACTTTGACATTTCTGCTGTGTGTGCTGTCTATAAAGCCTGTGTACCTTATCTGTGATTTTCTACACCTCCCATGGTCCAGCCCTCCCCCTTTCTGGCTGTACTCCTTGGCTTCTTTTCCTCACTGTATTTACATAGACTCCCTTGCTCTTTACAATGTTTGGTTTGTGTAGTGACTTCAACACTGTCTTAGATCTGGACTCATACAAATGCTCTCGCGACTGGCGGTCGCCTCTGCAGGTTATGGTGTGTGGTGGGCTGAGCTGTGAACACCAATGGGTGAGTGGCTGCAGCTGGTTTTCATTTTGAGAGAGAGAGAGGGAGGGAGGGGAGGAGGGAGGGAGAGAGAGGGTCAGTCAACATAGATAAGGGGATGGGGGCAGGCAGGGAGTGGGGAAGATGACCTAGAATTATTGGTGTTCAGTGAAGTTATTCATGTTGGGTAGCCCAAGGTGGTCCACTGAAGGCTGTGGGTGCAGTGAGATGGTCTGGTTTTACCCTGGCCAAGAAATTATTTTTTGAACCTCCTGGGAATTGGCTTTTATCCAACTCTGTGTGTACCTGGCCAACTGGGAGGGAAGAGGAGCTCTCAAGTTACCTGCTATGGGAGCCTAGATCAAGAGAGAACTTTGAGGGATTCCTGGCCTGCCTTTATCCAGTCCACTAAATGGTGTGATGAATATGAAGAGAAAAAAGCAGTGGAGTACTAGGCTAGGTGAAAAAAGAAAGGAACCAGGATAGCAGTCAGTGAACGACAGTGAAGCCAAGAACTCTAGGAGGTGTTTGAGTTGACAGCCTATCATTGTTGGGTGAACATACTGAATTCAGGGTAGCCTAAGTGAAATGAGACAGAAACACAAGCTAAGGCATGATTAGAGAAGAATTTCTCTAAAAATATTTCTGGTTGGTAAGCTATAAAACGTTAGCACCCTATTAGGCCTTTATAAGTCATCTAGTCCAGTCATTTCATTATGCATATTAGGCAGTTGAGACCCCTGAAGAGTTTATCAGTAGAAAATTCAGGACTCAAAATGTGTGCTCCTTGACTTCTGGTCCATTGTTATTCTTTCTCACTGTCTTCCTCACTATTGGGTTCAGAAGATAAGCCAGCCTTCCACACTGTTCTTGGGCCCCTGCCTTCTTTTCCCACTCTTTCCCCACCATCTGTGTTCCATTTTTACTGGAAGCAAAATGACATAAATGCTTTGAATTTTTAAATAGTACACTCTTAAGACAGTGAGTAACTTTTTCAAAGGTTATTTCTTTAGTCTGAGAGGTTACCCAGGATAACACATTTACAGAATTAGTGAAGCAGGAAAACCCTAAAAATCTGTCAGCTCATCACTTGAGAAGGGTCATTATAGTATCTTTTTCCTGCATATGTAAAAAACCTCAAGTGTTGCATATTCATATCTCAAAGGATTTTTATTCTTATCAATGAATGAATGAATTTATTACATGTTATGATGTACAGCCACTTTGATGAGTGCTTTACATGCATTATCTCATTTCAATCTTTGAGTAACAGTCTGAAGTAGTACTATTACTATTATTCCCATTTTACACGAGGAAAGATTAGAACTTAGATTTAGTTGCCCAGAGTTCAGGGCATTTCCTCATCTTAATCATCATTACTTTTCATCTAGATCAGAGGTGGGGAATGTCTGACCAGTGAAATCATTTGGTCTGGCTGTGACAAGGCAACCACCTGAAATTCAATAAGTCTATATAGCAGGCTAATTTTTTAGTTGATAACTTTTTGTGGCCTGTGAATGTTATAAATATCCAAATAGCCCTTGGCAGAAAAAAGGTTCCCCATCCCCAGTCTAAATGATTGTAATTTACCTGGTTTTCCTATTTTTAGAATTCTCCTTAAATCTAGGAAAGATATGTAAACTGGTGAGCCTATCTTACCAGAATGAAGGCTTTCAATAAGCAACCATTGTGGCTGTATCAGTACATACAAAAAAAAAAAAAAAATCCCTTCTGCCTGGATCTGTCCTAAAAAAAGCTATAATGGGCTATAACCCCATTTCTCTAAAATGTCAGCTAGCTCCTTCTTGCCTACAGAATAGAGTACACATTTCTTAGTTTGGCTTTTAATATAGCCCTTGTGATCTGATCGCATTGCCATCTTTCATTCTTGCCTAATTTCTGACTGCTGTTCATCACTCAGTTTATGTTTCATTAACCCTTGACTACTAACTCTCCAAATACTATTTTTTCTGCTTCCTTTGCCTTGTATGTTTATACTTTCTCTGTAAATAGTCTACATTCTATTTCTCTTAACTATTATCATATCTATCCTTTTAGACCCAGTTTACCTATCAGTTACAGCCCCTCTATCAACTTTTCTTATATTTATAACTGAAAGTAAATTTTTAGATCTTTGTTTAGGCACAGAATTTTTTTTTTATATTTCTCTTTTGGTACTTCACACCTTTTACAAATAGTATTTACATACATTTCTTGTCTACCCTATTGGGTTTTAAACTCCTTAGGTTCAGAGACGATTTGTAATTCACCTTTGCATTTCTCATGCAGTGCCTGATGTCTGGATGTTTAACAAATGTTTATGAAACTAAATTGAGAGTTCCTCAAAAAGTTCATGGAAAATGCTTATTATGAAAAAACTATACATGACTTTCAAAATACTTCTGCACTCAAATAAGCTTATATTTTGATTTCATTTTCCATAAACTTTTGGAAATACCCTCATCTATCATAGTGATATTTATCATGAAGCTGTTACTATTTTTTTTATTTGAAAGGCAGAGTTAATGAGGGAGAGACAGAGAAAGACTGAGATCTTGGATCTGCTGGTTTATTCCCCAAATGGCTGGGGCTGGGCCAGGCTAAAGCCAGGAGCTTGGAACTCCATCTGGGTCTTCTACATGGGTGGCAGTGGCTCAAGCACTTTGGCCATCTTCTGCTGCCTTCCCAGATGAGTTAGCAGAGAGCTGGATCAGAAGTGGAGCAGCCAGGACTTGAACAGGCACTCCTGGGGTGCTGGTGTCACAGGCAGTGGCTTATCCATTGTACTACAGTGCCGGACTCGAGGATATTACTATTATACTAATTTTGTGCATTGAGTAACTGACAGAGTGTTGAGATCTGACAAAGGGGATTTAGAGGTAATTTCAGGCCAGATCCAAATTAGACCCTGAGATGACACTACCAGGCCTTTCCATGGACAGGGAACACATTTTCTGACCTAATTTAGCCACACGTTAACATGTCAACTGTTGCCAGACAAAAGTCCCAAACTGTAGGATTCTTAGAGCTAACTGGATTTGTGTTAATGTACACTGGTGAGTTAATTTCTTCCTTCTCTCCTTCTCTCTTCTCCTATTCTCTCCTCTTCCCACCCCTCCCTTCCCCTCCCCTCTCCTCCCCTCTCTCCTCTGTCTCCCTCCCTTCCCCTGCCCCACCTCAAATATTAAGCTAATTAATAGTTTTTCTTTCTTTTGGAGTTATCAGGGGGCTACCAGGTAAGAATATTCTACTTCTTCTTCAGGTAAGAGTAATATTCTATTACTTCTGGGGGTGGGTTTTCTCTTTAAAATGGAAAGCCACTGCTACCTATGGTGGTGACTGATAAAGCTCTTAGTAATCTTGTGATTTTATCTGTAGTTTTCTCTTAAGCCTTTGTTTGTAAACACACATCTTCTTGAGCTCCACATTTAACTAAATCACCAGGTAGCTTGTATGCTGAGTTCTTTGAGCCAGCCAGACTGCTTTTCTTTCCCATGGTTGATGTTCACCCCTCCCACCCTGCCTCTCCTTCTCCCTTCCACCTCAGCAGAGACAAACGGTTACCTGCATGAAGTCTAAGACTTGCTGGTGTCTTTGCTTGGCAGCGGCCACCTCGCTGTCTGAGATCGCCTCCCTTAGGGACTGTTGAGTATTCAGAGAATCCAGCTCAACAACAGCAGAAAGGCGGCAATACAGACCAATAAATTTCTCCCTGTAGCTGCAAAAATGAACTGGAAAATGGACAAGCAAAATAAAACATGTTAAGATCTGGTATCAAAATAGAGAAATTCGTACCTCAGAGAAAACCAGTTGAATGAAAACATGATTTATTAATCCTATCAGTGGAAAATATTAAGCTATAAATAAATTATAAATGTGTTCTTAAGGGGCCAGTTGTCTGGCTTGAGTCAGACAGTATTCCTTTTAAGGTTTACCAACTCCTGGTAATGTATGGGGAAGTGGGGTTGGCTCAGGCTGTAGTTTATGTGGACTTTTCCCTGAAATTGGGATTTTTTAAAAAAATTTTTTCCATATACAGTCACGTACCACATAATGACATTTTGGTTAATTATGGGCCACATATACAAAGGTGAGCCCATCAGAGTATATTGCCTAGTGACATCGTAGCTGTCTTAGTTTGTATAAGTATACTCTGATCATACAAGGATATAATTGCCTAAGGACCTATTTTTCATGTGTTTCCATTGTTAAGTGACGTATGCTGTATATACTAGTATGTGAGTGTAAGACTGGGAAGATAAGTTTAACACTTTAGGTAAACAAGAAGCCCAGTAAAACTTGAAACCTAGTTTGATTTTTGTGTCTGATTTCCAGCAAGTATCTTGTTTGCTCCTTTCCAGTTTAGAAGCCTGAGTATAAAGAAGACGTGATTTTCTCAAGGTGTCTTGTCTATCTGGAAAACTTCCTTAAGAGTCTATAGGATGGGCTTTGATTCTCCTCCTGTCTGTCCTCTTCTGAGCTCCTTTGGAAGGGTGGTGGGAGCGGAAGACTAAACAGGACATTTTCATCTTTAGCAGACATGGCTTTCCCTTCTCAAAAGAAACTGGCACAGAGGCTGCAGCAAAGAGTCTAACTTCATCTCCATCATTTGCCTTTCCCAGGAGGAACACAGCAGTGTAGGACTGGACCTGTTGCAAGCAGCCTGAGGCATTCAGATTTCTATCCTCTGACCTGTGCTGATCATGGACCATAATAACTTAAGATGCCAGTGGGATGAAGAAGACATCCTGACTCAGGCTATGTATTCCAGTGTTTTCCAGGACATTATTGAACTTGGAGACTCACTTCCTGGCAACCTTACTCTGTGTACCTCTGACCAACCCAGTGTGTTCCATGCTTTGGAAATAGGGCCTTTATAACTCAGCAAGACTGCTGGAACATTTTTATTCTGGCTTCTTGAGTGTGGAATCCTAGGGCAAACATCTGATGACTGTCATTGCATCTCTTTACTATTGCTTCCTGAGACTCAGAGATGGCCATTTAGGGAGGCTAAAACCACAGTCCCCCAAAGTGGGGCATCTTTACCCCTTAGTGAGGAAGCCTTACACTCTGTATATTCAGAGATTTCTGGCACCTTACTAATCCCATCTCACTACTGCCTGCTTCCTTGCTTGATTTTCCTCTTGGGCTCAATCTTATGTGAGTGTAAGGGTAATTTGCTCCGTTTGTCTTTCCTCATGTGGGCATGGAAGGAAAGAATGGGATGAGGACTTGAGTGGTTCATCCTTACTCCAACTGTGCCCCATTTGAAGGGAGTAATTCTCAATGCCAATAGTCTCAGTACCAGAGCTGGGTTTTTTTCACTCTGGTGTCAGATTCTTCCTTCCCAGTTTTTCTACTGGGTTTGTCATGCCCCTGCCTGACACATAGAAGAACTAATATCATGTACCTGTTTATTAAGTGACAAACCATTGAACGTTTCCCAAAAGATCTAGTTCTCATATTGTTTCCTTGCTTAAAAACCTCTACAGAGCTCTCTTGGCTTAATAAAATCCAAATATCTTCTCCCCACATGAAAAGCTCCTTGCAATCTAGGATTTGAATATGTCTTTAATCATATCCTCCATCATGAGACCACCCTCTACTCTAAACTTTGGTCAGCTGAACTTAGTACAAGTTTTTTTTTTTTTTTTTTTTTGTGCAATTCCATGTTTTTAAACATGCTCTTTCCTGTGCTTCAGATTTGCTTCTCTATCAATAGCTTGAAGTCAACTGATACCTGAAAGTTCAGTGTCAATATCGTAGTGAAGTCTCCACTGATATAATTTCCCTTCTGGGAAGTTCTGTTTTTTTTTTTTTTTTTTTTTTTTTTTTTGTGCTGCTAGAGCAATTACTGCAAATGTGTTGTGACACGCATGCTGCGCCATTTTAATTGTGTGTTTGCTTGACTGCCTTGGAATTAGACTATGATTTCCTTGAGGGAAGGAACCATGTCTCCTATAAATTTTTATTTCTTCAAGACCTGGAACATTGTAGCTTCTCAACTAATGCTTGTTGATGGACTCACTAAGTAAATAAATGCTGGAGCTGATCTGAAGAGGGGCAGACCCTACCCCAAAGGTCCCTTTTTCCTTCTGTTCTCACATCTCTCACTGCCTGCTGGAGTTTCCGGTTGTGAAAGGTACATTTCAGGTCTATAATATTTACTGGCATTGGCACAGGAAGGAGCCATGATTAGTTTGTAGCTTACTCTTGACCCTTGTAGCTCCCTGAATGTGTCTTTATGGCTTTCAAGGAGGGGATTATAATCCTGTTAGCACTTGACAGATGTCCTCTCTTGGCTGGAGAGAGAAGTGAGAGAGGCGTCTCACATCCTGCTTTTCCAAACCAAGTTGAAGAAAAAAAATCAGCTTTTTTTTTTTTTCTTGTTTCTAAAATATGACTGGGAAGATACAGAGAGGCAGAGAGGCACTGAATAATTTCTTTAAGAGAAATACTATCGGTCCCATCTGAATTGTGAAAAGCCAGGGTATTCACAGCTTTCTCTTGTTATGTCTCTTTGCGGTGGTGGGAACCTTGAATCAGTGGGTGGTCTCACAGCGCTTGCACTGTCCGTGCCATGCACCACAAGCAAGTTATGAGAAGTTTCAACTCTAACGCTTCAGTTTCCCACTCTAGTGGTTTTCATCCAGAGCCTTTAATGTCACTTTAACAAATGTTACTTTAACATAGTCTTTTGTGGTTAAGCAATGATACATTTGGTAGCCATCACTGAGGAGTGGAGGATAGACTGGAAGCTTCTAATTTTTTTTTTTATAATGTGAATCACATGCATTTTACAGACAAAATGGTATAAGGCTACAATAATGTCATTATCTGGACCACATGATTTGTTAGCAGTTCACAAGCTAAGGCTAATTTTCTATTTTTCCCTGTTTTTTTTTTTTTTTCTCTATAAGATAATGAAAGATTGACATGTGGTTGGCATCAACACTTGCGGAGTATGGTAGACAGTAAAATGCATGGGCTTAGATATCAGACAGTATGCTTACCTAGGATTAGGTAATACCATGTATGTGAAGTGTACCTCAAAGCACAGGGCACATACCAAATACAAAATAAATGTTCCCACCCTTTCACCCCCTACTCTTGCACCCCTTCCACCCACCTCCCAAATGGCCTATTCGGGGTCTAGAATATTAGGAGAGGTTTGGGTGTAGAATATTCCCCTGATGGATATCCAGCTCAGTAAGATCCTAATCAGCCTGGCCATATGGCCTCCTTTGGAAGTCTATTAACCAATCTCTTAGGGTCAGTTTAGTGTGGTGATTCTTTGCCAAGGTGTCCGAAGGAACCTGGGCACAAAGGTCCCCTCTTAGGAGTCCGGTAGTGAATGAGTTGATGGTTGGAATACAGGCATGTTATCCTAAATCATAAAAATTGGGCCTTAGGAATGAAGTCTGAGGCAATGCCATTTCTTGCAAGCCTGTGGCCTGGATTCCATTAGGCTCACTGCCTGGATATCCCACAGGCACCTCAAGACTCATCATTTGTCAAATAGAACTCATCATCTCACCCTTCCCCCAAACCTTTTCCTCCTTCCTGTTTCCTCTGTTGGTGGATGGCAGCCTCAGCCATCTCTGCACCCTGTGCAGACTCTCTGGCTCCTCCATCTTGTTTTTCAACCACATCAAATCAATCACAAAATCTCATTGATTTTAACTCCTAAATTCCTGTTGTCTCTGCTATCTCCTCTGTGACACCCCTGTGGCTACCTTATTCAGGTTCTCATTGCTTATATGGAATAGTGAGACAGTCTCTTAATGGTGAACCCCCACTTTTTTTTTTCTGCTCTCCTTAAATGTGTCCTCCCAGGGCTGTTAAAATCCATACAACATCTCATCCCTTTTCTTCAAATCTTACCACAGCCCCTCACTGCCTACATGAGAAAGTCTCCTAGCTTCCCCAGGATGACATAAATAACCTTCATGATTGTGACGTTTTCAACTTTCTGCTTTACCCCCTGTTGCTCTTCCTCAGATGCGTTAAGCTTAGTGCATCCCATGGAGCTTCAAAGAGTGTGCTTAATTAGGCTGTACTTTACTAGGTCTCTAAGACTTGGTTTGCGCTGTTTCACCTTTTCCTTTTTCTGTCCAGCCTTTCTTCTTGTGTTTTGAATGTCTGTCTGTCCTTCACATCATGCCCAAGTATTATCTCTGGATGGATTAGGTGCCTGTGCTCTGAAATTCAGCAGTCTACCTCTTCTAGCAGTGCTTTCGTTGCATTAGGACTATTGGCATAGATGCCTCTATCACCTACTCCATTCTGAGCCTCTGGGGGGCAGACTGATTGTGTGTCCTGGCCTCAGCATAGCATTTGGCATACAGTGAAAGCTTGGTAAATGTTTATTTAATGTAGGATGCAGGCAAACACAGAAGTATGAAATATAGATCAGGCCTCAAGCTACTTTTTAAATTCTCAATTTTGTGTGTGGGGGTCTTTGTGGCCCAATTAGTATGACTTATGGCGCCAAGGCAATCAATAATATCAGTTTTCCTCCTCATCAGCCTGCTGTCATTGGTGACTGCCCACTGGGTCAGGGCAGGGTGACCTCAGTGGGCTAGGCAAATCCTCAAGAAGCCACGTCATGGGACAGTTTCTAACGACTCATGATGCTGCTTTCCCTTTTGTTCCTGGGAACAGTGTAAATAGTGACGCTTGTAGGCGTCTTGCCACATGTTTTACTGCTGCTGAGGGGTCCTATCCTGTCCACCCAGAGGACAGTGGTTTGTTAGCCCTCAGGCTGTGGGGAGGGGCATCGGTCTTTAATGAAGTTGTACCACTCTGCCTTGGTTCTATCTGCCCGTTGAGATTTCACACCATCCTTCTATGGGCCACACACACACACACACACACTCTCAGCCCTACAAGAAGTCTGATGGAATAGTACCCTAGTGCTTTGCCCCAGTCTTTACTGCAAGACCCAGAGGGATAAGCTCCTTTATCATTTTGTCCTTGCTCGATCTGTTTAGTGCTGGAATAGGCACAGATGCAGGTTTCCATGGCTGGTCAGCAAGTTATTTATGATTCACTTAGGCTGCTGGCAGGAGCATGGTCAGTGTGCCAAATCTCAGCTCCTTTCATGGAGACAGGGATGACTTACACAAGTTGAACTGAAATATAGTACAACCCTTTATTCTATTATAATTTACATATTCCCATAACTCACACCTTTTCAAGTTTCATTAGAATTCCCACGTTATTAAAACGTTCTGAGTTCTAACTGAATTTCCAAAAACACTCCCTCCTTTCTCAGAACTGCTTTGTATATCGCTTGGTCTTTTATTATGGAACTACCTGTGGAGAATAGAAGTCCTACTTAGAAAAAAAATAATTTTTAGCATTTTTCTTAGAGGGGTTAAAGTCCACTAGCAAACTCTTAGAAGTTCTTATATGAGGAATTATTAAATGCTTAGAGGGTTTAGTCCTAATGAAGGAAGTAGCTATGGTAATGTACATGTTGGGAGGTTCTGATTGCTTGGGGATAAGGTAGAATTTGTGATCATTCTTACTAAGATCTAGCAATATTTTTCAAATTGTTGCCAATGATGCTGAAGTACAGTAAGAATTGTACCTACAAGTGTATTACTTTCCTGATACTGGCAACATTTCCCTCTTGCCCCTAAAAATTGGCTAATAGAATTGTGCCTTCCAATGGGGCCAAGCCCAGCCAAGTAGTCTTTTTCTGAAAACATATATGGTCCTCAGCAATCAGCTGTACCACCAGTGATATGGCAGGAAGGGAAGATCAGGAGGCTAAGAAAGAATTTCTTACTTTAGGAAAAAAAAACATATTAGAGTCAGGAACTAATGAGGCTCAGCCTTGATCTATGGTCTTTTCTTTTTTTTTAACACTAGATGAAGGATAGTATCTAATGGTCATATACTGCTTTTAGTAATAAGAAAAGGTAAGGTAGGTTAAAGAGAGGCACAGTTTGAATATCCTGTTTTACTAATGTTAACCACATCTCCAGTTCTGCAAGTTCCTAAAATGGATTCTTTTCTGTGTCCTAGGCAGTGTTGCTTAAAGTGTGGTCCATGGATTGGTGGCATCAATATCACCTGGGAATCTATTAAAAATACACATTTTCCAGCCCCTCTTGAACCTACCCACTCACCAGTCTCTAGGGTTGGCTTCAGGAATCTATTTTAACAAGCTGTCGAAGAGATTCTTGGACATGTTAGGGTTTGAGTAACACTATTGAAAGGCATCATCTCCCAAAGTATGTGTTGTTGTTGTTTGTGGTAGTGGTGTGTATGTGTTTTTAAATAGATGTCATGCTAAAAATGTTTGCAATCCTGGTCATATGGATTTTGAAAATGCTGGATTAAATAAAGCTAAGCCTTTTTTGTTTGTTTTGTTAGGGGGAAGAGTACAACTGGTTTTCTTAGAGTCTTTAATATGTTACTTTACTGCTCAAAATCCTCTGTTGGATTCCAAAAATACTAAAAGTAAAATGTAAACTTCTTATAATAACCTATGAGACCTTGTATATCTTCACTTCCATTGACTCCTGATCACATCTTCTATCTTTGTAGCTTTTGCTTATTGCAATCAGGTACAGTGATCTCATAGCCAAAAGCAGACTGGGACCCTGAGGCCTTTGCACTGGCTGTTTTCAATACTTGGAAATCTCAGGTCTGTGCTCAAGTGTGTCTTCTTCAGAGAGGCCCTCCCAGATCATCCTGTATAAATTGCAGCTCCTATCACTTCCCTCTAGGCCCTTTCTCTGATTTATTTTTCTTCATGGCCCCCATTACTTTTGACATTTACAGTGTGATTGCTTGGTTTATTGTTTGTCTTCTCCACTAGAATGTGAGCTCCATCAATAGTTTGTTCCTTGGTGATTCTTCAGTTTCTAAAGTAGCACCTGGCACATAGGGTACTAGGTAAATATTTATTGATGAATTGAATGAACAAATGCGCCTAGAGGGGAAATGGATGCTGACGAACTTCACCAAATTATAGAATAGAGGGTAGCAATGGTGGGACCAATGGTGGCTCCCAAGGAGAATGTTTGAGCCTCACAGAAAGGAGGATAGAGAGGACCCTTGCCTGGCTTGGACCTTCAGGGTCTTAGGAATTATGTCCTATTTTGATTGATGCCAAATTGTTAATTGTTCCCACCAAGGCCACTGAGGCATGGTGAAATGAATTTCATGTAATTTTACTATAATCAATGAGAACAGAATATTGTTAGTTCTCCAATAAAGTGTTTTTTTCTTAGTCCTTTTCCTTGTCAGTTATCTATAACATGGAAATCATTTGTTTTCATGGCTTCAACAGTTGTTAATAAAAGTAGACAAATTTCTGTGTTTAGTACCCAGCTTCTTCTCCTGCATTTCTGCTGCCAGTAGGACATTTCCATTCAGATGTAGACTTAATATCTTCAGATTAAGCATATTCATAGCTAACAGTATCACTTTCTTCCCACACTATTTTCCCTTGCTTTCAGTACTTCTGGTAAGGACAGCAGTATCTTACCGGTCATGGAGTCTGCAAACAGGCCTCCCTGGGTTCCTCCTCTCCTTTTTAAAATAGTTGCTTACTCCTGCTGATCACTCCCAGTGTTTCTTATATCTGTATTTGTCTCTTTTTCTTTTCTCATTCTTTTTTGGCTCCTAACCTAATACTGGGATATTATAATGCTCACACTCAAAAGTTTTTGACCCTTGCTTTTAACTCATTTGAAAGAGTCCTCAGCCTGATTTCCCCAGAGCCAGCCTGTTTAACCCTACTTTATTCAGCTCTGTGTCCCACCATTTCCTCATTTTTCTGATTAAGCCAAACTGTACCACTTCTTCTTTTCCTGAGTCTTTCCAAATTCTTCTGGTTATCATATCTTTGACAACAAGAAGCTTTTTATCTTTTATCCTTGTTTATTAACATCCTGTCTGTTCTTTAACACCCAGGTCAGATATTGTCTCCTACATGCTGCTGGCTTTCTGATATGTTTATTGAGGAAATGCACTTTCTTGTTTTTTGTCACTGTCTCTTAATATTTATGACTTATGGCACATTCGACCTAATTTTATAGAACTTTATACTCTTATTTTACTCCCAGCCCTGTACTGAGAGTCCCCAGAGGGCAGAGGCTTTGTCTTACTCATCTCTTAATCTCCATAGTAGGTTCCCAATGGATCTTTGTTGACTTGAGTTGAAATATTTTGTCGCAACAACAATAACAGTAGTAATAATAGCAATGTTATTTTACCAAAGACTATTAATGGCCTTTGGCTGAGGAACTCATTGAGTGGTCACATCTCATTCAGGCCTCTTGGGAGTGGGAAGGACAATGTTGTTAATCATGTGACACAGAAAAGGTGCAGGAAGGTTAAGTGATTGCCAGTGTCACACAACAGGGGACCCAGAAATCTCAAGTCCCAGTTCTCGAGTCTGATTCAAGCTTTTTCTAAGGACTCTCCCTCCTTTGTGAAATAACTATTGCTGTTCATCAGCTTTGGGGCAATGGAACTGCTTGGAGCAAGGGAAACTGAGAGGCTTAAGCAATTCATCCTTGAGGGATAAATTCAGAGTTAGATGCCCATGTCTCAGATTGAGACATCAGATGTCTGCTTCTAAATCTGCTGGCAGAGAGCAATCCAAAGAGGGTCTGCCATCATTCTGCCCACCCACCCACTCAGTCTCCCACGTGTCATACAAGTCATACAATTCATTGGAACGAAGGGAGCTCTTGCTAATTGCCTCTTATTGGCCTGTTACTGGATGAAACTAGGAAGGGAGACAAAGCCTCCCTATTCGCATTTTCAGTGGGCAGCAGGGGTCTCCGCACAGAGAAATGGCGCCCAGGCTATTCATTTCTGAAAGTCAGGACAAGATCTTCCACCATTCAGAATCCTACATTCTAATCACAATATTTCATTCCAGGAGGGACAGCCTGTCCATTTCTCAAAGCCTCTTTCAGAAATTTAGAGTCTATTTAATAAATCAGCACTACTTAAAGTTATAGACCTTTTCCCCTGCTCCAAAGTGATATACACTGTACATTCTAATTTCATTATTTTTTCCCAGTTGGGGGTGGGGATGGAGAAGGGAGAAAGAGAGAGAGAGAGAAAAATGAGAGAAGGGGCAGTGCTTTTCATGAAAACATCAGTTCTTGTACTAAGAAAGCAAAGGGGAGGTGAGAAGTCCAGCCTGATAACTGAACTTTCTGTTTAGAATTCCTTCCTCTCCATTGGGCCTTAGCTAGGTTTCAATAATTATTGCTTCAGCACATAGTCTTGGAGCTTTGCTTTTTCTCAGACTCATACACAGTTCTAGGAAGGGTTGTTGCCAAAGCCATCATGTGATTTATTGACCCTCCACTGGGACAAGGGGGAACAGATATAACTTTGTGATTTTATTATAAGGAGGCTGGGTTAATATTTCTAGGTGAAACAAGCTACTATACCAAGTTCAAACATCTGAAGAGGGAGGTTAAGAAACCCTGAGTGTGGGGTGTAAGGATTATTCTGTCCTGGGGCTGTACAGACGTCGTCTGAGGCAGGGAGCAGGAGAAGAAAGGACACATTGTGACCCATTTCCAACACCTCCTGTGTGTAGAGGCGGAAGTTCCTTGCCTGCAGAGGGACACGCGCGGAGGAAAAATAGGAGAGTTACAACATGGTACTTACATAAACAACACCAAACTGGCATAAAACATCTAACAAAATTACACGACTTCAAGCTTGGAATTTTTATACAACATAAATATTAGGGTTCAGCCCATTTAATAATGCTATATAAAATCAAGATTTAAGGCAGTCATGTTCCACATAAACTCTGAAAACAACATTTATGCTTCTTATAAAAGTAGAAAATGATTGCATTCTGTGGACTTTTCAAAATGATGAATATAATTACATGAAGCAACAAAAATGGATTGAATTAAAAATCCACTAGTTTCAATTTAAGTTGTTTAAGGGGGAAAAATGTAGTTTCTGGCCAAGGACTGAGAAAATTTTACAAGTATCAGAAAAAAAAAAAAAGTTGTATGCACTGTTAGGCAGTTAGGCAGCCTTCTCCCAACATGTACATGTAGCCTAAGAGTCACCAATGAAATATGAGCTGCTTCAAACCTGCTAAGTCCAAGAAACCCTTTAATAGTATCTACTGTCACAAGTAGAGCTGGTATTTTTTTTTTTTTCCTTTTCATGAGCTTAGGCCACCCCTGGAATAATCCATTTGCTCCTTTAGTGTCTTTATGGCATTTTGTGCAATCTAGTTATCAGTATTGACTGTTTCTAACTATCTTTCAGTATTGACCTACAATAGTAGTGGTACTCCAATATAAGGACACTCTTGAAATGGCTAAGTAAACTGCCCCCTCCCCCGCTTCATGGGTCGGAACCAATTCATGTTTTAAAGACAGCCAGTCACCCCTGTAATGGTCTTACTATTTACAGGCTAAACTTGGTTCACTGTGTGTGTGTGTGTGTGTGTATGTGTTGGGAGGAGTGCAGGAATGGTGAACATAGGCCAAAACAAAATAAACCCAGAATCCAACCAAATGCTACATAATGTTAGCCTACTTATATTAGAGCCCAACAAGCATTTACTATTCTCTTCTGTGCCAATAGTTTGTCTTGAAGTTGCTTATTAGTGGAGGTTAGAATTGCACATTTTGATTCACATAAGAACAATTTAGACAGCAAATTCTTCTGCTCTTAGAAAAAAATAATTTGTATATTCAACTCCACACTTTTTTCTCTCTGCATTCTTTGCTTCATGCTGTCCTGAAGCTGAGCCTTAATGTCCTGCAAGGTAGTCTAATCAATGATTTTTCCTTGTTTGACCAGGCCGTTGTACTGTGGGGTCCAGAAAACTTGGAAAAAGTTGACACCAAGAGGAGCTAGAGAAATGAAGCATAAATGTAGCCTGTGTCTACCTATAGGAATCAGATTCAAAACATGCAAAGTGATATTTAAATAAATGAAAATAAGCATATGTTTACACCCACATGCACACACACACACACACACACCTCTCCCGAGTAAGTTTTATGCTACAATGCAGTTTCCATGAGCCATAAAAACAAGATAAAAGTGGTAAAAAGTCTAATACCTGGTGTAGAGGTATATTGATCTGTTTAAGGAGAGCTTTCACTGCCATCTGGAGCTCGTAGAAGAACAATTGCATGGGGCAGTCAGAAGTATGATCCACACTTTCCATAGCTTCAGAGCCAGAAAGCTTTTGGATCCATTCCCACTCCTCTCTGTATGTTGAGTCAAGTTAAAATTAGAAATATAACAAAAGTTCAGAACACTGCTCAGAACTTTCTTAGTATACATGTCCAGAACCTGGATATTCTTAGTGGTTAAAACTCAGTACAATTCATGAAATTTAAACTTTTTGCCTCTTAAATGCAGTTTAAAATGAGCTCTTTCACCTATCGAAACACATATACCTCAGAACAGGAGGTCTGATTTCTATGAATCAGTTTTTGATACTGTATCATTCAAATATTTTGTAATAATTTCATGACTATCTTCATTTTTCTTTTCCTGCTGATCCTCTGTGAGTTCTGAAACTCTACATTTTACCATAGGGGCATCTGCTGGTTAATTCTGCAGTTGGGTAACCACAGGACTGTGGTCCAACTCAGACAACAAACCACATGGCACATTTCAACCCTGGCCTGTTGTAATCATGGGGACTATTTTGGTTTCCATCCTTTTTTCAAAAGTTTGAGGAGACTCACAAACAGGAACACCAGACAATTCCAATAAAAGGAATCAGGGAACACACATCACTACTCTACTCTCATCCTCCTTGCAAACTAGTCATCTGTGTGTTCTATGGTCCTCTCTAATGAACTTTTCCAAATACCAATCTGAAGGGGAGAAAAGGGTGGTGGGAAGAAGGCAGATCTCTTGGTTGCCCACAGGCTGCTCTTCCAAAAGAGATAGAAAAGATCAAGGTAAATGCCTTGTGGCATTACGTTGTTTCCACAGGTATTTCAAAACAAGTCTCAGAACTTGGCCCAGTTCTCCTTTGAACTCTGCAAAGAATAGTAATAGGTCCTCGAGAACAGGCTAGAGAGGATAGGAAAGCTCTCCTCTTTGGGAATTGAAAGTGAGAAGGTGCTGACATATGTTCCCACCCTTGTGAAAACCTTCTGAGGGCTTTCCTCAAAAGGATTATACCAGCCTGGGCTCCAGCCTGTGGGTTAGAACACCAAATTGATTGTGGCATGAGCTTTTCTTTAAAAAAAAAAAAAAAGTCTCCTTTAACTACCCTCTTAAAAAAGTTTCTGTTTTCAAGATACCTGTTTCATTTCAAGTGTCACACTGGAGAAGACTGTGGAAAATCTATCCTTTGTCCCAATAAGAAATTTAAAAAAGGACAAAATTAAATCCTACTTCAATTTGGGTGTACTGTTGGTTTCACAAATAATAGAAAGCTTTGAGAACTTGTTTGGAAATTATTTCTTTTCCCCCATCATTGATACTGAACTAAATGAGGGGTTTATAACTAGCATAAGCATACACAAAGCCTGAAAGATTACATTGCTAAAACAAGGTCTGTAATCAAATTGGAAAGTAATTTACCAGTGGGAATACCATAAAACACCTACCACTAATCAATCAGTTTAGGCTATGAAGATGGGGGAGTTGGAATTGGCAGAGTGAATGCTATGGGGGTCTCTTGTGCAAATGAAACTTGGATCCTTGGAAAAGGGATAATTAGTTGCTATAACCATAAAAGATAGAGTCCAAGTCCTTAAAGTACAAAAGTTGCCAAGTCAACCAACAAATGAGCCATGCAACCTTTTGGGAAGAACTCAGGTCTAACGAATGTTGATTGTAGAAGTGACCACCAGATGGCAGACTTAAAGTCCAGCTGTTACTGATAACTGAAAGCCAAGAATAGGGTACTACTCAGTGAGTTCTTCAAAGAGACCATCCTCATCTTCATCATCATCATCTCCTTCATCCTCATTGAGTAATACCTACCTAGTAAACTTTGCAAAACATTTCACTTAATAAAGTATTGCTTGTTTAGGGGCCAAATTTTAAATGACCGAATTAGAATCCAGCTGTGGATAAGCAAATTCATGAGTATTAACTAGAATTTGAGGATCTAGTTTGTACTCTTTGAAGTCTTAAGAATTATGGAGATTATTATTTCATTTTTCTAGCTATTTGTTTCTTTCCCATTTTCCTTTCTTTTTTCCTCCATGTTGAAAACAATTTTCCCCATGTTGAGAACAATTATTGTTCTTTTTTTGTAGAGATATTATATTTTATTTATTGCAAAAATTGACTAAATTTGATATTCTGTTTTTGAAATACAGTCTACATATCAAGAAATGCACATAAATGTACAGCTAAATGAATTTCTTGTCCTCTCAGGACACTGATTCAGTTTAGTATTGTGGACTTTCAGAGGCATGCTGTGATGGTTAGTTGTAAAGTTGAGCTGGATTACCAAGATTGGGTAACTTTCCCAAAGCCAACAGGATGATTCACCAAATGCCAAAACACAGAGAAAATTTCTAGAATCTCAGCCCTTGTTACTTTTCTTCCCTAGAGAATCATGAGGAGTAGAGGAAACACACAAAGTCCTTAGGCTAGAGGGTGAAGGGGGTAAGAGAGCCCTTTTAGACCATGGAGGAATCAGTAGCTGTATTAGAAGTCATTTGCACAGATGATACTTAAAAAGAACATTTTTGACTATGAAGAAAAAAATTTGAAGTAGCAGTGTTGAAAGAAAAGTGCTCATGAAAAGTTGAGCACCAGTGGTTGCATCATGAATAATGCAGAAAGGAAAGTGAAAGTATAGTTCATCCATTTAATGGGCTCATTCCTCCTACCAAATAATACTGCAAACCTTCCTAATCCTAGCGTTAAAACTCAGCTCTGCTGCTGCTCTAGCCTGTGTGAGAGACATCTCACCACAGAAACTGCACTGAGAAGTAACACTTCATGTCTATCTTGGCATATCACATGGGCCACTCAAGCTGTAGTCCCAGCCCATGATAAACCCCAACTCCTGACCACTTACTTGGAGATGTTATTGTTTTCACGGATCTTCATGTGACAGAGAATGTTGGGTAACTTTTGGGTGACGAGAACTTTGATCTGATCCACAGAGCTGCATAGCTTTAGGTAACCCAGATATAATCCAGGGGAGAGACGCTGATGACTCCTTTTGTGATAGAAGAGAATGTCCTGTAGGTTGAAAATTAAAAAAAAAAAAAAAAGCCTCAAAAGATGATCACAGAGGTTTTTCCTCTATACTGGGGGCCTGTTGTGAATGAAAGGAGCTGTGGCTAACTAAGTATGTGGGAAACCTCAGGTACCACCATGAGTGTTGGGGAAGTGTTGGTGGTGCAGCTGTTCTTACCTTCAGGAGAATTCCCCTCCAAGTCAGGCAATCAGTCGTTAATATATTCTGTGTGCTTATTTTCCCTAGATTTCTGTGCCAGGGGTGAATGTGTGGGTTTTGTGATTAGGAAGAAGCTGGTTGTGGTGGAGGCAGGTAATAAAGAAAAAATGAAATCCATAATTTCTGTCCTTGGAGGGCTTAACAGTTTTGCTGGGAGAAAGTTCATATCTACAAGTATAAAAGCTGACAAAGCAGGTACAGAAAGTTTCATAATTTCAGAATAATTCAAATGGAAAAGTAAATTTTAAGTGAAACAATTTAAAATAAAGTCAAGTTTATAGCAAGTAGGAAAAAGGTTTGATTCTTTATCTTTAAAACTGAAACAAAAAGTAATGCCAAGTTGTATACTTTATGTCTTATTATTAACACTTAAGTTGTAGTTACAATTATGTATTAATTATGAAAATGAGTCAAGCTTAATTGTTTTTTCAACTTTAATTATTACTTGTATTTTTTTTAGATTTATTTTATTTATTTGAAAGGCAGAGTGACAGAGATCTTACATGTATTGGTTCACTCCCCATATGGCAGAGATGGTTTGGGCCAGGCCAGGTCGAAGCCAGGAGCCATGAACTCCATCCAGATCTCCAAGGTAGGTGGCAGGGGCCCAAATACTTGGGCCACCTTCCATTGCCTTCCCAGATATGCTAGAAGGGTACCACATTGGAAGTAGAGTAGCTGATACTTGAAATGGTACCCCAAAATGGGACGGTGGCATTGCAGGTGGCGGCTTAACCCATTGTGCCTTAAATTTTTATATTTATTATTTTCAGAATACATTTAAAATTTTTTGTTTAAATTATTTGAAAAGGTGAGAGAGAGATTGAGAGATTGAGAGAAAGAAAAGCAAAGATCTTTCATCCATTGGTTCAGTCCTCAAAGGCACACAACAGCTGGGGCTGAGCCAGGCCAAAGACAGGAACTGGAAACTCAATCCAGGTCTCCTGTGTGGGTGGCAGGGATCCAACTACTTGAGCCTGCTGCCTCCCTGGGTTGGCATTACCAGGAAACTGGTTAAACTCAGGCACTCTGGTATGGGATGCAGTTATCCCAAGTGATGTCTTAACTGCTGTACCAAATACCTACCCCTCAGCTCATTTTGTTAGACTGAGTTGTATGATAACTGAAATGACACTCTTATTTGATTTTCATGATGTAATTATAAAGAGTATAATTTTTGCAAAAGCAGTTGATGATTTTATATATTTTTTCCTGGCATCTTAAAATTTTGATACTCAAATTTTATTCATATAGCATCCTTCAACTGTTTATTGGTCTATTGCTTCTCAATTCTGTGGCTTTGCTTGTGATTGGATTAGATTTCCACATCATCAGCTCTACAAATCTGTTGCTTTCACAAGACTGGATTTTGCTTTATACCAGATTTGCATTAAATTTGCATTATTTTGTTAGTCTACAGTATTCCGTAAGCAGTAGAGACTGAACAGGGTAGTTGCTTTAATAACAAGTGCTGGGCTGCTGATGTGGCTCAGTTGGCTAAGCCTCTGCATGTGGCACCAAAATCCCATTTGGATGCTGGCTTATGTCCTAGCTGCTCCTTTTCTGATCCAGCTCTCTGCTATGGCCTGGGAAAGCAGTGGAGGATGGCCTAAGTCCTTGGGCCCCTGCATCCACGTTGGGGACCCAGAGGAAGTTCTTAGCTTTGGTTTGGCCCAGCTCCAGCCACTGCAGCCATTTGGGGAGTGAATCAGCAGATGGAAGACTTTTATCTCTGTCTTTCCCTCTCTCTCTCTCTCTCTCTCTCTCCATAACTCTGCCTCTCAAATAAATAAATTAAATCTTTAAAAAAAATTGAAAGTCGCAACACGGTTATGCACAGAGGGATGTTTGAATGGAACCTTGTTTTAAACATAATCAGTTATCCAGTGCATTATTTATGACTGTTTCTTCTCTATACAATTGTAGGCACTAAGATGATTAATACTTAGATAGTGCAGACATTCTTTTCCTTCCCCCATATCAGTAGGTAAGAGTTTCAAAAATTTGGGCAGCTGAATGTGGGACACAAAGGTTACTGATTGTCAGAGAAGGTTTCCTACAAGCTAGAATTTAGCCTGATTTTCAAAAATGGTCAACTTAAAATGTCTCATCAAACACAAAAAATGGTGATACTAGATTTAATCTTCATGCATATATAATTTATGTACCCCATATATATTTACAATTACGGCTTATCAATTAAAACAATATTAATAAATGTAAATACATAATATAAATGTATTTTTAAAGGTGGAATTTGGGGAACCAACTCTACCACTAAATACAGAGAAAGCAAGAAGGAAAACAAAAGCGAACATTTCAAACCTTTCAATTTCTATAGAGTTCGATTTGGAACAGAAAGTTACAGGGCCTTCCTGGACCACTGCACTCAGAAGGAATGAGCCTTGCTCTGTAGAATTAACCATTTGCTACACCTGCATACATTGTTGTGTATGGTCTCCTCTGTCCTATCCTTTATCAACAAATATTGAGTTCTTGTGGTGTGTCAGGTGCCATGGGAGACATCAGGGTTTCAGTTGAATATAATGTGGTCTCTACTCTTGAGGAAGTTCAGAAAGATGATCACAATATCCTAATATCCTGAAATCAACTTTTCTGATGGAGGTAGTGTGGGCATAAAGGAGAAGTGCTTAAATTTATGTATGTGTATATATATATATATATATATATATATACACACATATGTATATATATGTATATATATATTTCTTTTTTAAAAAAAGATTTATTTATTTATTTGAAAGTCAGACTTACAAAGAGAGGAGAGGCAGAGAAGATAGAGGAGAGAGAGAGAGACCTCCATCTGCTGGTTTACTTCCCACTGGTCACAATGGTCAGAGCTGTGCTGATCTGGAGCCAGGAGCTTCAACTGTCTTCCCACGTGGATGCAAAGGCCCAAGGACTTGGGCCATCTTCTGCTGCTTTACCAGTCCATAGCAGAGAGCTGGATTGGAAGTGGAGCAGCCGGGACTCGAATTGGCACCCATATGGGATGCCGGCACCATAGGCGGTGGCTTTACCTATTATGCCACGGTGCTGGCCCCTATATATTTCTTGAATTAGAATATGAACGTGGCTCAACAGGCTAATCCTCCGCCTTGTGGCGCCGGCACACCGGGTTCTAGTCCCGGTCGGGGCACCGATCCTGTCCCGGTTGCCCCTCTTCCAGGCCAGCTCTCTGCTGTGGCCAGGGAGTGCAGTGGAGGATGGCCCAAGTGTTTGGGCTCTGCACCCCATGGGAGACCAGGATAAGCACCTGGCTCCTGCCATCGGATCAGCGCGGCGGCCATTAGAGGGTGAACCAACGGCAAAGGAAGACCTTTCTCTCTGTCTCTCTCTCTCACACTGTCCACTCTGCCTGTCAAAAATAAAAAAAAAAAAAAAAAAAAAAGAATATGAAGTAAATGGTAGGGCTGTATTGCCTCATTGCTTTGTGTTCTGAGCACCCAGTACTATTTCTGTTTAAAATTTCTACACCACATGTAGAAATCAAGCCAGGTCCTTAAAACAACATAAGGGAATAGCAAAACAGGGACAAAATAGAATGCTCACCAATTGGGTGATATAACTAACATGTACAGAGAAGCAAGCCTAATCAACTTTACACAGTCAGCAAAAAAGAAAAAGCATTTGACTTCATGATCTAAAGAAAGGATTCTTATTAATATATCAGAAGATGAATAAAGTTGAATTTGCAAAAGGTCTCCTATTATATCTGTGCAGAATAGAGAAAGTAGTTGGAAGAAGTTCAGTCAAGGTAGACTTTGGGACCATTAATGACTAATGAAAGGGAGTGAAATGTTTAATGAGAGAAAGAAAAACTATCAGCATTTGATGATGTGCACCCTAGGGGTACTTACTGAACAAGCAGATGTGGCTACAGACCCATGGGTCATTATTTTTCAGAGGACATTGAGAACAAGAAAGTCCCTGAAGACTGGAAGAGGACAAATATGCCTGTCTTTGAAACAGAATAGGGAGAAACACAGGATGACTCCAGTAGTTAAGGACCTGCAAGTTATTGATCTTTGAGGAAAATGAATTCATCAAACAATCAAATTATAATTCATCCAGGAAAATCTGAGGCTCTAAATTGGGGTCAGCTTGGTTTTGTAAGAGGCAAATCATACAGACAGCTTTAATTTCTAATAGCAATAGAAGAGGATTGACGGACCAGGGCAAAGTCTCCAGTGTAATATCTCATTAACTAAACTGGGGAAAATAGATCCTTGAACACATTACTTTAACAAGCTAAATATCTGGATTAAAGATTTGTAGATGGTGGTGATGATGTGGGAATAGTAAACTTATTGAGTGGTGACCCAGAAGGGGCTGGTCCTCAAGTCCAGACTGTTCAGCTTATTTATTGACATTCCAGACAAATCAAGAGTGTGTGTATCAAATTTGTGGGTCCCAAATTTTGTGTGGTTTTGATTTTCTGGAAAATAGTAATAAAGCTATGAATGACTTGATGCATTGAAAAATAAACCCATCATAATTAGGGTTGAAACTTAATAAAAATATGTTTTTGTCAAGATCAAAATCCAAAAGTACAAATATAGGATGGGTAAAGGAGTAAGAAAAACCTGTGAGTGTCAGAACAACCACAAATAGGAATTAAGTTAGGAATATATTATGGTTATATGAAAACCAAACCATTCTGGGATGGAGGAATTTAGTCTTTCATTCAATATTTTAAAAGACTACTAGTGGGCATATACGATGTGTTTTCCTGCCTTTACACAGTCATTTACCAGAGTGTTTTTAGAGCCCAAGAAATGCATGGGAAGATAAAGAAGGTGTCTCACTCACATAGTCTAAGGTAACTAGAAAGGCCTTCTAAAACCAGTTTGAATGTGGTAGGTCTTAACCTCCTGATTTGACCTCTAACTTACATGTCTGTCCTTGGATCTAGCCAAAATGGATTTCTTTTTTTCTTTCTCTATACCTGTCCAACCTCTCTCTTTCAATTTTTGGTTTGTGAATTCACTCATTCTACCATATTTTATTCAGCATCTATTATTTGACAGGCACTATGACAGGATATTAATGACACCAAGATGTCCAGCAAAGACCATTCCTTTATGGAACTCAAAGTGTGAGGGACATATGTGGTAAGAGTTTTTTGTAACCCAGGTAATAAAGGCCATAAGAAGATTGTGAAAGATCCACTGTGCGTCCAGGGAGGCAGTGGTCTCCTTTTCTGGCTTCTGCCTCATTTCTTTATCTCACCCTCCACAAAATTTAATTCCATCTATTTAATCATCCTCTCCCTCCAGCTTTCTCTCTCTCCTTCCCTCTCTCCTTCCTGTCTCTGTTTCTCCCTTTTGGCTACCTGATACACTTAACTCAAGACTCAGCCAAACGCCACCTCTTCTGTAACACCTTTCCTGATATTTTCAGTCAGAATTAATAGCTACTTTGTCTGTTTTCCCATAGTACACTATTTGTACTGCTATCAAGCTCTGCCTTAATTCTGCCTTGTATTACCTTGATTTGTTTACAAGTCTGTCTCTCTCCCTTGACTGAACTCGTTGAGAGCAGAGACCTTGACTTATTCATTTGTTTTTCCTATAGCACCCAGAAGAGTGCCTGGCACCTAGCTGGTGTTGAAAAAATGTTTATTAAACATGAAGGGAGAGGCCCAGAGGTGGTGGGGTGTGGGGCTAGGCCTCTGGGAGAGAAGTGAGTATGCTAGAGTAGTGACTAGGGAGAGCATATCCAACCTCTCTTTAGTGGCCAGATGTGCTGTGAGCTTTTTAGAGGCACAGTAGATGGTTGCTTTTCCAGCGACTTCAGGGCTATTACTCTGTTGGATAGGGTATGTCTGTTGAATTGACCAGGATGGCAGAGGTTACAGAATAGTGGCTGGTGGTCTTTGTGGGCCTAAAATTATATGCATGACAAAGAATTCACATTTTCTGAATGTTCTAACTTTTAGAAAGAAGGAGATTTTACTGTAAACTCTGGGTTTCCAACTTCTCTTTGAAAAGTGGAGAATATTTCTGTGAACACGTTCTTAACACTGTAATCAGCTGAGGCTGAATACAGGCTGCTGTCTTTCAGACGGTATGAGCAGTTTCAAGAAATGTTGTCCCCATTACTTATAACTGTTTCTTAAATTGAGATATAACTTATATACTAAAAGAGTAACTCTTTTAAAGTGTGCAGTTCAGTGGGTTTTGTACATTCACAAAGTATTGCAACTATTACCACTATCTGACTACTATTTTATCACTCTTGGAATGAACCTCAAATTTATTACCCATCATTCCCTAACCTCCCCTCCCCTTGTCCCTGGAACCACTAATCTCCTTTTTTCTCTATGATTTTCCTATGCTGGACATATCACATAAGTGGAATCATATAACCTGTGGCATTTTGTGCCTGGATTCCTTCTCTTGGTAGAATATTTTCAGAGTTTAACAATATCATAGTGAGTCATAGTTCACTTATTTTTATGACTGGATAATCTGTCATACAGATATACAGCGTTTTGTGTATGTATTCATCAGCTGTTAGACATTTAGGTTATTTATACTCTTATTATGAATAATGTTTAAATGAACATTTTTTATAAGTTTTTGTGTGAACTCAGGTGTTTAAGTGCATCACAATTGACTCATTTCCACTATCTTTCTGACTCCTATACATGTTGATCCATTCTAGAAGCAGCATGAGAGAAGAATGAGTAGGAATGTTTTGGGGAAAACAATGAGAAAAATGCAGACAAGGTAGTAGGTCACAGGCACATAGTGTGTAAAAAGATGACACTGGGTACCTGGTGGTAACAAGGAACGGCTAAGGAGCGAAGGAAAGCAGGCATGGGAGGGGATGGGAGGCAAGCTGTACCACAGCCTCCCTAGGATCACACTTTAAAAATGGATGCAGAGAAAAGGAAGGTAAGGTATGTAACACAGCATTGCAAAAGGGGAACGACCCAAGGCCAGGAGTCAGAAGACATGAATTTGAATCTTCTTATACTATTATTTACATTTATTTGAAAGGGTGAGAGAGTGAGAGCAAGCGAGAGACAGATCCATCTCCACTCCACAAATATACACAGTGACGTCCAGGATCTCAATTCAAATCTCCCATGTGGGCAGCAGGAACCCAACTACTTGACCCACCACCTGCTCTCTCCCAAGGTGCACGTTAGCAGGGAGCAGGAATCAGCAGTGGAGCCAGGACTTCAATCCAGGCAGTCTTAAATGGAATTTGGGCATCCCAAATAGTGTTTTAACCTCCCAATCACTGTCAGATGCTGACACTCTCATACTTTTTGACACATAAAACCTTGGCAAGAAATTTCCTTGAAATCAATGGCTTTATCTGTGATCTAGATAAAATAAAATTACCCGGTTAACCTTACTGGATTTGTGGGAGCATCAAATGATATCATAAATGTGACAAGGGGTCAAAAACTTGAATAGAGGAGGATACTTCAAAAAGTTCTTGGAGAAAGCTAATAGGCATTTTCCACAAGCCCTTTGAAATGCCTTTATAGAGTATGCTTATGAGAGATTAATCTTCAGAGAAAATGGCAAACTTATAAATGATTGTGAGGCTTCCAGTTAGTTAAGTGACCCTGGAAGATCACGGTCAGAATAACTCAGCACCTGAAATCTCCCTATTAGAAATACTCTCATTGCCAGTTAGTCTTTAGAATGACTCTATCTTATTCATCCCAGACAAGAATGAGCAGGACTTTCCTCTTTCGCAGGGATGGGAGAGAGGCCAGTTATAAGGTCTGGGATTCGAGAGGGTCAAGAGTTTTCAGGAGTTGGACCCTGGAGGTTCTCTAGGGCCCTAGGGATTAGTAGACTAGCTGTGGGCTAAGCCTTGGTTAAAGCCCTTACCTCTTTTTGAAAACTCCATCACGGATCATATCACTTTTGCTTTGCAGTTAGAAAAGGTAGAGGGAGAGATAAAATGTCCCCAAGAGACATAGGGTCAGTACCAGAGGTCTTCTAGGGGAGCAGGGGAGAGGAAATGGACTAGGTATGACCTGAAGCGAGCCTAGCATTGCTTGAGTTTTTCTGAGTAGAGAATAACAATTACTAACATTTATTGAGCACTTACTTTGTGTTGTTCCAAAGCTTTACATAGGAATTCATTTAATGTTCATCTGAACTCTATGAAGTTGAGTTTGTTTTTTGAGGGGAGGAGAAACAAAAGTTGAAAAGTTAAGGAACTGGCCCTGGCCATGTAACTAGAAAGGGGGGAGTCTGGACTCATACCTTGTTGGTCTGACTCCAAGGGTGCCCTGAATGCACTGTAAGACCTCAGGAGGAATCCCAACTTTCTAATCAGAAGGCCTAGGAGTCATCTCATCACTGCCCCTGAGTAAGAGAGTGGTCTGTGGCCTGTTGTTGTGGGAACTGCCCAGACTGCTTTGGGATACTATCAAGACCCATCTCTACCTTCAGGTTGGATTGATATGGCCAACTTCTGACATAGGTAAATCTTGAGTCTAGAAGTGATTGGATATTAGCCCTAGGAGTTTTATCCCCTGTTTCCTGTCCAGTGTAGACCTATTTGAGAAGGAGGGGAGAGAGAATAGGGGGAGGAAGAGGGAGAGAGGGGGTGGGTGGGAATGACATCAAGCAGGAATGTGCCAGTCAGCGGGGGTAAATTTTCCACTTGGATCTGTGTGGAAACCTGATCCTGTCTCTAATTTTGGTCTCCTTCTCTAACAACCTTTCACCAGATTGGAATTTTTCTGCACCTGTAACACATTTTTAATGTAATAAGTCTAGGAGAAACCAGGTATTATATCATGCTGGGGCCTGTGCTGTGTTTCTAGGAGCAAAGGTAGCCCAGACCCCCGTTTATCCCTATAGGGGATTAGTGTATTAGTCACCCTGTAAAAGCTCAATTTGTTATGATTTTTTTAAATGTTTCTTTTAGCACTTGCTTATAAAAGGTGAAGAGGGGAGCAACAAATGTCTGTGCTCCCTGCCCCTACCTCCTTCACACATGCATATAGTCTCCATCAATTTTCTATGAATTCAAATTCATAAAAATCCAATACACAAGTATTGGCTTGAACCAGTTAGCTTATGTTTGCTATATTGAATTTTGTCTTGGTTAGGGGCAGTGCAAGTCACAAAGAGGTGACATTATTGTATGGGCCACCTGCTCTGTGGGGAATGAAAGTAAGTTAGATAGTAAGTTAGTGGTTTATGGTGACCATGAATAGCTACTGAGGCTCAGATTTGGCTTCTTCATGTGTGACTGGGCATTTCCTTCCTTGTTACTCAAGATGAGCTGTCTTTTGGATTTAGGCCATTGGTTGCATGGGGGCTCAATGTAAATGTTTCTTCTAACTTTACCTAACTGGGGAGTTCTATACAGCTCGTCCCCATGAGGAATAAGGAAAGTATAGGAAAGATGGAAGAAAGGTGGGAAGAAGGAAGGGAAGGAGCTAGTAGCCATGGCCACATAACACATGAGACAGTATGGGACTGGAGAGAGCATGCAGTCAGGAGGTAACATGGCCTTGTATCCCCAGGCTGCCATCCAGACCAAGAGTCTGTATCTAAGTTGCCTAGATTTTGAATTTTAATGGCCATTCAATACTCAGGGGAACCTTTTACCTTTGGTTTCATCTTCCATCCCTCACTAAACCCCCAAACCTACCCCAGAACTTGAGGTAGCAGAGCAGAAAGAAGACTGATTGCAGCCAAAGATCACAGTTGAAATGAGCTCTGTCATTTTGTGTGTGCCTAGCACAGATTCCAAGTTTTGTGGCACCTGATGCTAATATGGTTTCGGGTACCATTTTTGAGGAAAAGATTATGAATGTGAAATTGCCAGGGTCCCTGCCAGGGCCTGGAAGTGAAAAGCTGACTGACATGAAAGCTTCATTAGCTTCACTAAATCTGTTTGGTGTGTAGCCCTATGTCAGTTGACATCTTTGAGCTCCAGTCATTTCTTTCCTGGGGACTTAATCATGCCTTTCTGTCTCAAGGGAGTATTGTAATGAACAAGCTTTTTTTTTTTTTTTTTTCAAAATGCCACCTATACATGCATGTGCATGTGTGTGTGCAGGCACACGTGCACACACATACACACACACATGGTCTAGGAATTCTAGAAATGTGCTATTTACCACAGTCCATTCAGGTATTTTTTTTTTTTTTTTTACAGGCAGAGTGGACAGTGAGAGAGAGAGACAGAGAGAAAGGTCTTCCTTTGCTGTTGGTTCACCCTCCAATGGCCGCCGCAGCTGGCGCACTGTGGCCGGCACACCGTGCTGATCCGATGGCAGGAGCCAGATGCTTCTCCTGGTCTCCCATGGGGTGCAGGGCCCAAGGACTTGGGCCATCCTCCACTGCACTCCCGGGCCACAGCAGAGAGCTGGCCTGGAAGAGGGGCAACCCAGGCCGGCGCCGCGGCTCAATAGGCTAATCCTCCGCCTTGTGGCGCCGGCACACCGGGTTCTAGTCCCGGTCGGGGCACCGATCCTGTCCCGGTTGCCCTTCTTCCAGGCCAGCTCTCTGCTGTGGCCAGGGAGTGCAGTGGAGGATGGCCCAAGTCCTTGAGCCCTGCACCCCATGGGAGACCAGGAGAAGCACCTGGCTCCTGGCTTCGGATCAGCGCGGTGCGCCGGCCGCAGCGCGCTACCGCGGCGGCCATTGGAGGGTGAACCAACAGCAAAAGGAAGACCTTTCTCTCTGTCTCTCTCTCTCACTGTCCACTCTGCCTGTCAAAAATTAAAAAAAAAAAAAAAAAAAAAAAAAAAGAAGAGAGGCAACCGGGACAGAATCCGGCGCCCTGACCGGGACTAGAACCCGGTGTGCCGGCACCGCAAGGCGGAGGATTAGCCTAGTGAGCTGCGGCGCCGGCCTAGGTATTGTTTTAATGCCTTGATAATAATATCTACAGGTTTCCCCCCATTCAGTTATTTGTCCCAGTGTTTCCCATTGGTTTATTGGTCAGGACATCTTCAGGGTGCCCTCTACTGGTTTTGTTGGATGGGTTCCAGATCCAGAGAGTGGTAAATAAAAGCACTTTTGTGTTTCCTGTGTGTGGAACAGGAGCAGTCATCTGTCTGGGAACCCTATCTACCCTGCATTTACAGGTACAAATGGCTCTTGGTCTGTAATTGTGTTTTTAAATTCAGATATTATAGGAAATTTTAAAAACTACATACCTGTACAGTTATTAGTAAAATGTCTAAGGCCGTTGGCTCTTCTGGTGTTGACAGAGATTTTCTCTGGCTTTGCAGCTTGGAGATCTGCATCCATTTGCCATTGAAGAATGAATAAAGCATCTCCACCTCTCTGATGGTGACTATGAGTGTGTTTCCATGCCGATCTTTAATGGGCTCATAGTAAACTCTTCCCAGGTTGTGTGTTCCCAGCAAGTTCTAGAAAGAAATAGATTCTTGGTGGCTTAGGTGATACTGTGTAAACAAAGCAGCAGAAGAACTACAGCAAGATACTTTTAATAATTATCTCACTTCTCAAAAGCTGTTTTTATTTTTCTTGCATACTTAAACTCAGAATGTGTGGCTTCGTAGACATGTATTTAACTGAAGCTGAAAGAAAATGTCTTCATCATGAGCCTGCAGAGATTGTAGAAAGAGGCACAAAAATTGTTTTCTTAAGCAAATTCAATATCTGTAAATATCTCTTACCCACATAGAGGCACCAGAACATAAACCCCAGTTACCAGCACTTGAAGAGAATCCCAGATGTTTTAAAGAAAAATGCCTGATATTCCAAGTATGCCATTTGTGAAGTTTTCAAGAGATCTACAGTAAGCTATGAGGTGGGGTTGTTTAAAATGAAGATGTGAATTGACAATGTAGCACATTGTACAGATCCCCCAATGACTGCACAGTGCCTTCAAGGTACTTTAGTTGGGAAATTGGCCTGGTTTGACTTATCTGCATTTCAGGGGTTCTGTTTATTTACAAGTGCCTTCAAATTGCTTAAAAACTAGGTCAACTAAGGCAGACAATACTTTTAAAAAGGTAGGAAGGGAAGGATGCCACATTAAATGTGGAGTGGCTCTGATGAGTGTTGCTAAAATAAATATGAGTTTTTCAAATATGCATGGCTTGAAGATTTCTAACCTAGAGCACTGGATAAATATGATAAAGTTCCCCCTTTAAATATCTATGATTTTTAAACTTATAAATCATCGCAGAGCTCCTAGCTGTTATTTTTGTGAGCTCACATAAATGATGACGCGGTGACCTGCTAGCGTGAGAGCAAAAGTAGAACTGGAATTTGTAAAAGTGACAAGGTTGACCTAAAAATGAGTGAGCCATCTGGTCAACATCCACATCTCAGAAAACACTGGAATGTTCCCTCACTGGTAGGGACTGTGTCTTAAGCCTTTTATCCATCCTCACAAAGATCAGACACAAAACAAATAGGGAATTTCATAAATAATTACCAACATATTATAAAAATTCATTTGGCAGCATTATTATTATTTTTAAATGGCCTAATCAGACAGGCTTTTCATTTCCAAAAATTACCTTCTAAATCATAGGTAGTTTTCTAGTCTTGTCCTATGTAGTTTTATAGTTTTATGTGGAGGCAGTTTGTTAATAAGCAGTGCTGTGCTGGTAAGATGGAAAGAAAGAGGGAGGAAGGAAGGAAGGAGGGAAGGTGAAGGAAAGGTAGGTGAAAGAAGGAGGGAAAGAGAGGGAGAGAGGGAAGGATGGTAGGAGGGAGGGAGGGAGGAATAGACCTGATTTGTAGCATATGCCAGTTTCTGTGGTGTAAATGCTCATGCCATAGCTTATTTCAAGTTACAAAGGGTTTGACAGGGGACTTCCAGAATTCCTGACTATTTGACAGTTGGCTCCAACACATCATTCCTATTAGACCTTTATTCACACAGGTGTTGAGTTTGAGGGCTGGCTGCAGTTACTAACTGTTGAACTTCTGAAAATTAATTAGGACTCTGGCCCTGAGTTGCATCATCTAAAATTAAAGAGTTCTTACAGTCTGATATCCCTTACACTCTTCTGTATGTTGTGAAGCATTTGAAGGATTAAATCCAGCAATGCTTGGTTCAGGGTGAGGTATAACCTTACTTTTTTTTTTTTTTCTTTTCAGGCTTTTTATTATGAATTAATTTGTATTTATTCGAGAGAGAGAAACGGGAGAGAGAGGGGGAAAAGAGAGAGAGAGAGAGAGAGAGGGGAAGAGGAAGAGGAAGAGGAAGAGGAAGAGGGGGAGGGAGGGAGGGAGAAGGAGAGAGGAGAAAGAGAGGAGAAAAGTAAGAAAGGTTTTTCATCTTCTTATTCACTCTCCAAATGCCTGTGCAAGTCTGGGTCAGGCTGAAGTCAGGAGCCAGAAGTTAAATCTGGGTCTCCTTATAGGTGGCAGGAACCCAAATGTTTAGGCTATCACCTGCTATATCCCGTGGTATGTATTAGGAGGAAGCTGGAATTGGAATCAGAGATGGGACTCAAACCTAGGCACTGTGATACGGGATGTTGGCATCCCAAGTTATCTTTTAAAATTTTTTTTTAATTTTTAATTTTAATTTTTTTTTAATTTACTTGACAGAGACAGAGAGAAAGGTCTTCCTTCCATTGGTTCAACCCCCAAATGGCCACCACAGCTGGCTCTGCGCTGATCCGATGCCAGGAGCCAGGTGCTTCTTCCTGGTCTCCCATGTGGGTGCAGAGGCCCAAGGGCCATCCTCCACTGTCCTCCCAGGCCACAGCAGAGAGCTGGACTGGAAGAGGAGCAACCGGGACTAGAACCCAGTGCTCATATGGGATGCTGGCGCTGTAGGTGGAGGATTAACCTAGTGAGCCATGGCGCCGGCCCCAAGTTATCTTAATTGCTGTGCCAAATGCCTGCTTTGGGTATTGATTTTCTTTACTGCTTTAATAAGAATCCTGTCCTGGCTCACACATAGTTAACTTTCAATACCTAATCCACATTTCACCATTTCTAGGAATTGTTTCATAACTCTCTTAGGTAGAAATTACCGTCTTTTCTTTTGTAACTTAGTGATTCCTGTACAAATTTCTATCTTTGCATGTTCCTGGCTTTATTGAATATATTGGGATTCGTATCATGAAATCATGGTTGCTTCATCTCTGTGTCTCTGGGTCCCTGGCACTTAGGGTAAGAAATCTGACTTTTTGTTAATGGAATTAACATATTATCATCTAGACAGAAAATATGACTTAGGTTGGACCAAAGCTGATAGCTTGATATTGACTGAAGTGGTTATTCATTAAAACAGAATTATTCATGGTTCGCTATTGTATGATCTTTGGGGTACATAGATTGGACCAACAAAATATATTTACTTATCCAACCAGTACTTAACCAATTGAGTGTCTACCATATGGCAAGAATTGACAATATAGTAACCAAGACTGATACTTTTCCTGAACTCAGTAACTCATATTCCAAGTGGGTTACTAAGCAGATAATGCCATAGATAACTAACTGATGGGATAAAAATCACTGTTCTGAATGAAAAATATAAGATTCTTAGAGTGCTTCCTTTATCAAGTGATCAGAGAAAGGCTCCCTGAGTAATAATAAAAATTAAACTGAGGGCCGGCGCCGCGGCTCGCTAGGCTAATCCTCCGCCTTGTGGCGCCGGCACACCGGGTTCTAGTCCCAGTCGGGGCGCCGGATTCTGTCCTGGTTGCCCCTCTTCCAGGCCAGCTCTCTGCTGTGGCCCGGGAGTGCAGTGGAGGATGGTCCAAGTGCTTGGGCCCTGCACCCCATGGGAGATCAGGAGAAGCACCTGGCTCCTGCCTTCGGATCATCACGGTGCGCCGGCTGCGGCCGCCATCGGAAGGTGAACCAACGGTAAAGGAAGACCTTTCTCTCTGTCTCTCTCTCTCTCACTGTCTACTCTGCCTGTCCAAAAAAAAAAAAGGATATGCAGGAATTATTTGTGAAGAAGTAGAAGGGAAGTCTAAGCAGAGGAAACTGTGAGCAAGCAAAGGAGATGGAGAAAGATCAGAAAGCTGGAAGAACATTAGGAGAGTGTGGGAGCATGGAAGCCAAGGGATTTGGAACTTTAGAAAAGGAGGGTGGGACCAAGTGTACCCCAAGGGTGAGATGTCAGTTGCAAAGAGGACTTAGTAAGTGTCCAGTGGATTTATTGACACTGGCCATTGGCAGGATGGATTTGAGTTTTAAAGGCCTGAACCACACAATTTTGGGCCCTTCCTTAAAGAATCCAAAATTAAAAATACAAATTAGGTGAAAAAGTGAATATTTAGATGAAAAAAGAAATCTCTCCACCAAATTTGGCTTTTTGGATTAGATACACTTTAATCCAGTAAAGTCCATGCAAATATTCCAAACTCCAAAGAGTTCTGAAATCTGAAGCAATTCTGATTCTAAGCATTTTGGATAGAGACCCTCAACCTGTATTTGGAATTTCAGGTCTCCCTTTTCCCCTGAAATTTCTTTAGGCCTTTGGTTAGAAATGTTTGCTAATTAAAAATCAGCTCTCTCTCCCCTCCCCACCAAAAATACTCCATGAGTCCCATATCCAGAGGGGCTTGTGCAAAGGAGGAACCTGGAAGTTCTAGCTTCATTAGTACTATCTTACCCTGATTACTAGTGGCCTCAAGGAATAGTTTTTTAGACATGGAGGTCACAAAAGTCATAGGGTTGAGAGGAGAGTGCAAAATGAACTACTCAGTATAGGGCCAACTCTTTCGAGAAGTTTGTGTAAGTGGGAGAAGAGGGGCTGGTGCTGTGGTGTAGAAAGCTAAGCCTTCACCTGCAGGGCCAGCATGCCATATGGGCACTTATTCGTGCTGCTCCACTTCTAATCCAGCTCCTTGCTAATGCACCTGGGAAAGCAGTGGAGGATGGCTCAAGTACTTGAGCCCCTGCACCCATGTGGGAGACCTGGAAGAAGCTCCTGGCTCCTGATTTTGGCCTGCCCCAGCATGGCCAATTGAAGAGTGAACCAGCAGATGAAGATTCTCTGTCCCTCTCCCTCTCCCTCTCCCTCTCCCTCTCCCTCTCCTATACTACCATATGAAGTCTCATTCCTACAACAAAAGACTCATCCCTCTGCATGTTCTCTTTCATCTCTTCCTCCCATCTTTATTTAAAACAACACATCTCAAACTTAAAAGTCATCTCTCCAACTGAACCTCCCTCTAAATTCCTACCTTGACCCTACATGCCCCTTCAGCTAATCTGAATCAGCAGATGAAGATATTCTCTCTCTCTCTCCCTCCCTCTCCTGTCTGTATCTCTGCTTTTAGATAGATAGATAGATAGATAGATAGATAGATAGATAGATAAAAGTGGGAGAAGAAAGTTTGTTAGCTGAAGGGGCATGTAGGGTCAAGGTAGGAATTTAGAGGGAGGTTCAGTTGGAGAGATGACTTTTAAGTTTGAGATGTGTTGTTTTAAATAAAGATGGGAGGAAGAGATGAAAGAGAACATGCAGAGGGATGAGTCTTTTGTTGTAGGAATGAGACTTCATATGGTAGTATAGGAGGGAAGAAATAATGTGGGGTCAGGGCAAGGAGGATTATGCATTTGGTGGTGGGAAATTATATTTAGTTTCTCCTTTTAAAGACTGGTTGATTTATTTGAAAGGCACAGTGATGGAGGAGAGGAGGAGGGAGAGTGAGAGTGAGAGAATATGAATGAGTATGGATGAATGAATATGAATCTTTTCCATCATCTGGTTCATTCCACAAATGTATGAAACATTTAGGACTGGGACAGGCTTAAGCCAGGGTTCAGGAACTCCACTGGGGTCTCCTATGTGGGTAGCACAGACTCAGGTACTTAAGCCATACCTGGTACCTGCTAAGGGCATTAGCAAGAAGTCAAGTCAGAAGTGGAGTAGCGTGGACTTGAACCAGGCAAGACTTGAAGACTTGAATGCAGGTATCCCAAGCAACAGTTTAACTTGCTATACCACAAGCCCACCTTCATATTTATTTTCTTTTTTAAAATTTTTTTAAAAAATTTAAGTTATACAAGTTTCATATATATAGATTTAGGAACATAGCAATACTTCCCAACCTATCCTCCCTCCCATCCATGCTTCAACTTTTCCTCCTCCCTCTCCCATTCCCACTCTTAATTTTTACAAAGATCTATTTTCAATTTACTTAATGATCATAAAGGTAACCCTACACTAAGTAAAGGAGTTCAAATATTATGAAGAAGGAAACACTGTTCCTCAGCAGAAGACAAAGGGCTGTAAACAATCATTGAATCTCAAAAAGTCCTTTTCACTCCAGGACATTACATTTTAGGTATTCTATTACCTCAAAACAGGGAAAACACATGACATCTGTCTTTTGGGGACTGGCTTATTTTACTAAGTGTAATGATTTCCAGTTGTGTCCATCTTGTTGCAAAAGACAGGATTTCATCTTTTGTTTTTTCAGTTGAATAGTACTCCATAGTGTATACATGCCATAATTTCTTTATCCAGTCAACAGCTGATGGACATCTGGGCTGACTCCATATTATAGCTATTGTGAATTGTGCTGCAGTGAACATGGGGATACAGATAACTCTTTGAGATGCTAATTTCTTTTGGTTTGGGTCAATTCCCAGGAGTGGTATGGCTGGATCAAATGGTAGGTCTATATTCAGATTTCTGAGGTATCTCCATACTGTCTTCCACAGTGGCTGTACCAGTTTACATTTCCACCAGCAGTGGATTGGGGTACCTTTTCCCCTACAACCTCACCAGCATTTGTTATTTGTTGATTTCTATATGAGAGCCAGTCTAACAGGAGTGAGAGGAAACCTCATTGTGGTTTTGTTTTGCATTTTCCTGATGGCTAGTGATCCTGAGCATTTTTTCATGTGTCTTGGCCATTTGAATTTCCTCTCTTGAAAAATGCCTGTTCAAGTCCTTTGCCCATTTCTTAACTGGATTGTTTGTTTTGTTATTGTATATTTATTTTCTTAATGATTTATATAATGAAGCCATCACCCAAGATGTGGATGGAGAATGTGAAGAAAGCAAAGAGATACGGGGAAGTGAAGGGTTTAAATTTTTGCTTTAAAGTGTGGGAAAGCAAACTTAGTAGAGAAATGGGATAGGACCAGCAGGTAACATTCCATGTAAGAACTGTAGTTATGAATTTAACATAATACCTGTCTGCCTGTTTCTATTATTTTTCTGCCACAATATAGAAGTACTCTAGTGTAGATATGTTGGATTTATCCAGGCTTAAGATTTTTTTTTAAGGCTTAAGATTTTTCCAAATAAATAATATGGATGTAGAAACTTCAGAATATTTTCATGGAGTAATTATGATGCACTGAGGAATCTAAGGTGGACCTCAGAAGAGGAATGATGTATAATGAAAAATAGTGGGCTTAATAGATTTGGGGGTTGAGGAAATTCAAGAAATATTGCAATGGGAGCAGTTGGGTAGGTTCACACTGGCCAAGCTGGTGTCATTCAGTCTCTGGCTGCCCTGGCTTGTAACAGCTTGATCCTTCTCATGTTACTGATACCAGATGAAAGTGTTCTAGGAAGCCTCCAATAAACACATGATAAAGAGCCTGCTTGGAATTCCAAGGTTGTTTAGCCTATAATCCTGGCATGTCTGGGTTGTATGTGGGCTAATAGGAGGGTCCACTAAGGGGTCTGAGCCTCCTGGAGATGTACTTTAGCCTACAGAAAGGGCAGTATGAGGTACAGTGGCATGGTCTAACCTATATGGGTCAGTGATGAAAGCAAGAGGTGCTTTGAATTCAGCACAGTCATCATGGCCTAGATCCAAGAACATCTCAAATTAGAGGAGAAGGTTCTATAATCAGGAATGAGTTGAAATGAGGGGTACTATTTGCTAAAATCTCTGAGGCAACTGAGGACACAGGACACTCCTATGTAAAGGAGTATAGTACAGAGGGATAAATGTTACCTTTCATAATGAATTATAAAAGCAACAGAATAATTATTATTATTACATGAGTTTGAATTGTTATGACAAGCATTCAAGCAAAGAAGTTCCTATGATTACAGGTCGGGGTTGAACCATAGAAGTATTTTGTTGTCATTATGACCCTATTTTATAACATGGTTGGTATGGTCCAGATTTTCATAGAATCCTGCTATGCACATTTCTGGGGTAGATTTAACTGACAGCTTTGTAGATAAACACCCATCAGTGATAGAGGCTCAGTAATCTCTTGAGAATCCCAATTCCATATAGAAAATGTTTTTCTGTGCTAAGAACCACAAATTCAGGTTATGTAAGAAAACCAGGAAAGGAAAACTAAGTAGAGATTGGTTAGAATTCAATGCCATTTCTAGAGAGAGTTCTGTAATCTACAAAAAATGTTTGCAGGGCTTGGGGACTTGGCCTGATTTTACTGATAAAATGGAAGGATGGATACATTTGGGATCACAGGTAAATCATTTACAAATTATTTGTTGTTTTCTTGTTATTTTTATAAATATGCAAAATATGAGTAGAGGTCTATGTTTTGCCAAAATCATCACACCAAGAAACTCCTCAAAACATCTGTCAGGTTCCTCATCTCTGCACACTCAGATGCAGAAGATACCATTTCAACATGGGTTCTTCAAGGGATCTAGTCAAACTCTTTTTACTTTGTAAGTGATTACACCCAGGCCAAGCAGGAGGAATGAGTCAGCTGATTAATATCAAATCTAGAGTTCAAATTTCCATACTCCTTCATAAGGAGATTACTCACAGACCATTCAAAAGAATCCCCTTTTAGAGCAATGGCCAGAGGCACAGGTTCCTCACGTGAGCAAGTACGCAGTGTAAACTGTCCAAGGAACATTCACGTACCTATGTATCTGAAAGAGGAAAGAGCCCACTCTTTTCCTTTCTAGGTGATATTGGTAACTAACTGTCTGACTTAAAAAATCCTTGGAGGTCTGGGTAGAAGCCTGGCCCCTCACCTGTAGCTGGACTGTTGCTGCGAGCATCTTCTGCCTAGTTTGCAGCACTGTGGATGAGGACATGGAGATAGGTACGCTTTGCCTTAACCACCTTATGTCTTCCCACATACAAGACAGCTGCAAAAGAAGTCACAAGGTCATATCATCGGCTAAGCCAGTGCATGATTTAGGTTGTGGCATCAAAGCAAAGCAGGGAGAAGGAAACCTGACCCTTGATGTTTGTTCCCCAGTCCATTTTCAGATATACACGAAACAACTTTTTGATCTCTGTCCAATTGGAAAAAGATCTGAATGTTAATGAAACAGTCAGATCCACATTTTAGTCTTTGCCAAATGATCCCATAACTCAGACTAGTGGAGACACAATCTGACAGGATGCAAGCTTCTTTGCTTTGAAAATGCAATGTAGACACTACTTGGGCGTTTTTTAATGACATAGGGCATTTAAGGGTGAAAGGGACCTTTGAGATAATTTACTTCCTTTCCAGTACTTTGACAGTACTGGAGACCATTCAACTATGGTTTCAGAGTTTAATATGTAGTAACATTGCAACAAACTGGGGAAAAATGAAATCAGAACTCAGTATACCTTTGTGAACCACAGAAAATCTTGTGTAATGGAACTGGTGTGAGAGTCATCTATTTCAACAATCGGTATTTGATCTTCATTGGTGACCAACATATTGTCTTTGTAATAAAATAAAACAGCTATGTAGAGTCCTCTAAAAAGAAACAAAATGAAAAATTGTCTTTAGCTGTCTCTTCTACCAAGCTTGAGTTATAGCAGAAATTTTTTTTTGGACATGATAATGATGAATTTAAAATATATTTAGGAACATTTTCCTTCTAAGTATCTCAAGTTCACTGGCTAAAACTCAGAGAAATTACTATCTTGCCCAGATTTTCAGGTGAAAAGTAAACTTCATTCCTTTAATAACAAAAAAAAAAAGTCTACCAAGTTTCCACTTCGAACCAGTAACAGCTCATTCCTGAGAAGTTAAGACCTCCTTAAAAGAATAAGTATGACCCACCGTTTTAAAGTCTTCACAAACTTGTTTGAGGAATGGAATAGGTGTTTCAGGCTCCTTGAGACTGATTGCTTGCGGCCTGTGGTTTGTAATTTTGAACTTTCTGGAACATAGAAAAGAAAATACAGTGTAAATTCCACTTGGCAGCTCAACATTCCCAATTCCTTCCTGCCTTTTTTCCCCCTTACCCCTCAATGTCATTCTCGGTTTCATATAGGGGTTCAGTTCATCCGTTCCTATGACAAATTCTTACATTTTGAGATGCCAGTGGTTAACTCAGTTGATGAACAACTCAAAAATGTTGGAGATGAGTAATGCTTATAATTCCAAGGGTAAACCACATAGTGTTTTGTTCATCTTCTCAGGATGAATGCTTTATTATCAGGTGAAATTAGAAGAAATGGAGTCAACTCATTTGACCTCCACCTCTCTATGTTAACTTGCCTTCTTAGTGCTGGCAAAGCTGTCTTTGTTAGTCTACAGATTTATTATTTTTGTTTTTTTTATTTTAAAATTAATATTATTTAAATATTAATATAAGTGTATCACAGAAAATCTAGAAAATAGAAAAAGAACAAAACCCTACCATGTCATTCCTATCTCCTCACTTCTGTACAACCAGGGCTTGTGTTTTGGGGCCATTTTCTACCAGTGTGTATATTGGCTTATACACATTGGTATAGGAATAGATATGATGAGTACCCTTGTTATTCAAAAGAAGACACTAAAGCTAAGGAGTGAAGTGAATTGTTCAAGATCAAAAAGCTAGTACCTGGAAAAACTGAGGCATTCATGAGTAAATGAATATTGGGACCTTACTATGTATGAGGTTCTGTAGAAATAATGGTGAGCACATTATCCATTGCCTCTGGTCATCTCTGTTTACACAGTAGTAGACATCCTAGACTTCCTGTACTAGTGCTCATGGAGCTGGGTTTAGATGATCTCTGTTTTCAAGTCTTATATTCTGTGTACTGAAGGGACACTGAGTTTGTTGGTGTTATTACCAGACTTCTGAGAGACATGTTACTGGGGATGAGAACATAGCCCATGTCACTGCTTTTAGCATAGAAACTCAGGCGGATGGCTCACAACAGAGGCCCAGAGTGGACCTGCCTCTGCTGCTATATGAACAGCTGACTGACATGAACATCCATGCTAATTTCAATGTTGTGCTGATATTGAAAGCAAATTTTTTTTCTGACTTGCACATGAATTTGGCTGTTGAAACTGGTGCTGCTTAGACTTCTGGTTAAATTGCATAGTGAACATATTCATTATTTGTCAGTTTCTTCCTAAAACTCACACCAGAACAGAGATCAGGAGAATAAAAGGAAAGAAAATACATCTATAAAGGCAAATAGATGGGAAAGGAAACGAAAGCAAGTAAATTTTGGTAGCTGGAAAGCAGATGGACAGATGGATTTAACAGACATGAGCAAGATGAAGTCTAAGGCAGCAATGAAGAAGCTTCGCAGTAACTTGATGGACTGCTGAAGTGGGAGTGGGGAGAATGGGCAGCTAAATCAGGAGGATTTGTTGAAATCTGTTTAAAAAGCTGTTAAGGGGCCAGGGGGTGAAATTGCTGCTTGAGATGCCACCTGAGATGCCAGCATCCTGTACGAGAGTGCCAATTTGAGTCCTGGCTGCTATACTTCTCATCCAGCTTCCTGCTAATGTAGTTGGAAAAGCAGCAGAGCATTGCCCAAGTTCTTGGGCCCCTACCACCCATGTGGAAGACTAGGATGTAGTTTCAGGCCCTTAGCTTTGGCCTGGCTCATTCCTGGTCATTGTAGCCATTTTTTTAAAAAGATTTATTTATTTATTTATTTATTTTGACAGGCAGAGTTAGACAGTGGGAGAGAGAGAGAGAGAGAGAGAGAGAGAGAGAGAGAGAGAGAGAAAGGTCTTCCTTCCGTTGGTTCACCCCCCAAACGGTTGGTACGGCCAGCACGCTGAATCGATCTGAAGCCAGGAGCCAGGGGCTTCCTCCTTGTCTTCCATGCAAGTGCAGGGCCCAAGGACCTGGCCCATCCTCCACTGCACTCCCGGGCCACAGCAGAGAGCTGGACTGGAAGAGGAGCAACTGGGACAGAATCCAGCGCCCCGACCAGGACTAGAACCCAGGGTGCCGGCGCTGCAGGCGGAGGATTAGCCAAGTGAGCCACGGAGCCAGCTATTTATTTGAAAGTCAGAATTACACATGGAGAGAGAGGAGAGGCAGAGAGAGAGAGGTCTTCCATCCCCGAATTAGCCGCAACGGCCGAAGCTGCGCCAATCCGAAGCCCGGAGCTTCCTCCGGGTCTCCCGCATGGGTGCACGGGCCCAAGGACTTGGGCCATCCTCTACTTGCTTTCTCAGGCCATAGCAGAGAACTGGATCGGAAGAAGAGCAGCCGGGACTAGAACCAGCACCCATATGGGATGCCGGTGCTTCAGGCCAGGGTGTTAACCCTCTGTGCCACAGCACTGGCCCCCATTGTAGCCATTTTTTAAAAAGATTTATTTATTTATTGGAAAGGTAGAGTTACAGAGAGGCAGAGAGAGGGAGAGAGAGAGGTCTTCCACCTGCTGGTTCATTCCCCAAATGGCTGCAATGGCTGGAACTGGGCTGATCCGAAACCAGGAGCTTCTTTTGGGTCTCCCACATGGGCGCAGGGGCCCAAGGATCTGGGTCATATTCACTGCTTTCCCAGGCCACAGGTGAGAGATGAATTGGAAGTGGAGCAGCAGGGACTCAAACTGGTGCCCATATGGGATGCCAGCACTGCAGGCAGCAGCTTTACCCTCTATGCCACAGTACCAGCTCCCACTGCAGCTTTTTGGGAGTGAACAAGGAAATAGAGGATCTCTCTCTCTCCCTTTCTCTCTCTCTGTCTCTGTCTCTCTGTCACTGTACCTTTCAAAGAAATAAATCTTTTAAAAAGGAATTACCAAGTGCCTTGTAGAACAGACAAAACTAAGGCATTTCACAGTGAAATGTTAGAATGTTGAAGTCAGAAGGAGGCTTAAAATCTTCTTGTGCACGTGGGGGGGAGTGGGGTGGGTAGGGGGAGACAGTTACCATACAGAACCTCTGGAGTCAGAGTGGCATTAGTTTTCTCAGCCCTGAAAATTCTAGAAGACAGTGAAGCAATGCCTTCAAAATCTGAAGGGGAGTGTCATTTCAACTGCAAATTCTTTATCTACATCCTGAGTAAACGTTAAGTAGAATAAAAAACCTCTCTAGACATGAATGTCTCCAATAACGTGTTCCTCAGTGCTCTCTCACGAAGCCCCACCTAAGTGCAGGACTCCCCATGAAGGGGCAGACATGGAGTACCAAAGGAAGAAATCCAGTAATGGAGAGTGGTAAGAGGAGTCCTCAGTGTAGTGTTGGAAAAGGATCTCAGAGTGACAGCTGTGCACTAGGCATGGGAGCAAGCAATAACCCATCTAGTTTGGAGTAGGACAAGAGCTCCACAAGAGGCTTCCTTAAGAAGTTGCAGTTAAGGGGCAGCATTTGGTACAGTGAAGACACTACCTAGGATGGCCATGCCCCATGTTAGAATGCCTGGGTTTGAGTCCCTGCTCTGCTCCAGGTTCCAGCTTCTTGATAATATACACCCTGGGAAGCAGCAGGCAGTGGCTCAAGTGTTTGTGTCCCTGCCACTCACATGGGAGACCCACGTTGAGATTTTGGCTTCTGGCTTAGACCTGGCTGTTGTGGTGATTTCAGGAGATCTGTCCGTGTCTCTGCTTTTCAAGTGATAATGATAAAAAATGATGTTATTGAAGCCACACCTAATGTATCTGATTATACTGAAAGAAGACTGATATATTGGAGAATAAAGATTGTTATAACCATGTAGAAAAATGAGCAACCATAATACAGTTATTAACTATTGGAAAACAAAAAGCTTTCCAGGAAGGAAACTACAACAAAATTTCCATTTTCATTATCGAGTAAACAGTAAGTACTGATGTCAGTGAACTTTCATATCAATATATGAGGAGGATGAGAAGACAGTAATTGTGTGGCACATAGTGGGATGAGGGATGTAGAAAAAGAAATTATCAGTTTCTTCAGTGGGATAATTCCTGAAGTTGAAAAACAATCAAGAATTAGAGATATAAACATGTTATTTATAAATATGGAGAAAATACAAGCTAAAAGAGTTAAAGAGATTGCCTTCAGGAGGCAAAATATGGAGGGTAGAGGAAATAATTTTTTGTTAAAAGATAATAAAGTTGGGGGCCGGCGCTGTGGTGCAGCTGGTTAACACCCTGGCCTGGAGCGCTGGCATCCCATATGGGCTGCTCCATTTCTGATCCAGCTCTCTGCTATGGCCTGGGAAAACATTAGTAGATGGCCCAAGTCCTTGGACCCCTGCACCCGTGTAAGAAACCTGGAAGAAGAAGCTCCTTGCTCCTGGCTTCAGATCAGTGCAGCTCCGGCCGTTGCAGCCAATTGGGGAGTGAACCATTGGATGGAAGACCTGTCTCTCTCTCTCTGCCTCTCCTCTCTCTGTGTAACTCTGACTTTCGAATAAATTAATAAATCTAAAAAAAAAAATAATGAAGTTGTCAGGGCTGGCGCTGTGGCATAGCTGGTAAAACCATTGCCTATAGTGCCGGTATCCCATATGGGTGTGGGTTCGAGTTCTGGCTGCTTCACTTCTGATCCAGTTCTCTGCTATGGCCTGTGAAGCCAGTGAAAGATGGCCCAAGTCCTTGGGTCTCTGTACCAGCATGAGAGATCCAGAGGAGGCTCCTGGATTCAGAATGACTCAGTTCCGGCCATTGCAGCCACTTGGGGAGTGAACCAGTGGATGGAGGACACTTTCTTTCGTTCTCTTTCTCTCTTTCTTTCTCTCTTTCTCCCTCCCTCCCTCTTTCCCCCTGCCTCTGCCTTTCTGTAACTCTGCCTTTCAAATAAATAAATCCTTAAAAAATAATAAATTTGTTTTAAGTACCTCAGTTATTCAATCCTTATACTATGCAGTATGTGTAATTATTGTTTGTGTTTTAAAGATGAGTGAATTACAGAGATTTAGGCACTTGCCCAAGGTTATACTGCTAGTAAATGTGTAGCCTGGATTTTAATTCAGGTCATCTTAAATCTTAATATTCATATGTAAATTAAATAAAAATGGAGACTGAACTAAAAAAATCAGACTAAAAAAACCAAGAAATGTTACAACCAGTTGGGTTCAGTACAAGGGTCAGATATTCCTGCTCTCCTTTCTAGGCATGAGGTAGAACTGTATTTCTGGAGCCCTTGTAATTGGGTGGGGCCAGGTAACCAGTTCTGGCCAATGAGTTTTGAATGTAAATGGCATTCATAAAGTCTTGCTCATAGTAGACCTTCAAGAGTTTTTTTCGCCCTCTTCGCTTGTTGCTGGCAAATAATTTCCATGGAGAAGGTGCTAACAGCATAGAAGGAGAGCTCCCGGCTGACCTCTGGCAGATGGTTAGCACAAGGGGCAAAACATATCTGGTTTGGAGTGTGTGTGTGTGTGTGTGTGATTTGATTCTTGTAGCATGATCAAGCCCATTTTGATGGATACAGGGTCTATATTGCTTTTCTCTTATGAATCACTGTGGCTTCTATGCTGTACTCCTCTGTTGGGTTCAGGGCTTGGAAGCAAAGATTCATTTTCTGTACTCTGAATACAGTAGTCCCCTAGCTTGAAAGTGCTTAGAGCATAGGGAGTTTCTTAGTCAAACAAGCATGTCTAGCACCTGACATACAGTAGGCAAGGTTTGAGTTAATGCTTTGTTTTACAAGTTGAATAATTGGGTGATAATTGAAACTCACCCTTATTAGATATTGCTGTATTGAACACAGTTGACTTTTTTTTTTTTTTATAATTTAGTCTGTGTGCCAGGGCATTGACCTAGTAAACTTAACATCTTTCTTGAGTTTTGATCCCAATACTAAGCATGCAGATTAGCTGTGGCCAGTTCTTTGCCAAACTGCAGAAATTAATGTGGGTTTGGTACCTTCTATATGGGGTTTATGGTATGTTCTATTATTATTTGGAATGTGCTGTATATTTAGTGAGGGCTCATTACATTTATACTTTGATTCTAGGCATATCAGTATCCCTAGTATATAAAGCACTGGGGATAGAGAGTGTTACCATTCTCCATCTGGGAGAGCAATGGAAGAAAAAGATGCTAGGGTGTTCAAGGGACCTGTGTTGTGCTAGGTAAATGTAATCCATTATCTACTTTAATTCTCATAATAACTCTGCAACTTAGGTATTGTTATCCCGATTTTTTCTGATGAAGATGCTATGGCTCAAGAGGTTAAACTCTTTTCCTAGGTCATACAGCTAGTAATTGGTAAAACTGGGGTTTGAACTATTTTTTCTGTTGTGAAGTTTACAAGCGTGTGTATACCCAGTCAACCACATAATACCTGAATACAGTTGGTTATTTAAAGAACAATTTTAATATTCTCTGTAAATCAATACTTATATTATCATTTATTTATCTTTTTAAATGATGTTAAATCATAGAATCCTTAAAACCGGTCCCATTTTGTGAGATAATTTCTTTTACCTCTGCCAGCACCTCCTAAAGTTTGTTTTACATTTCTATAAAGTTTTCAAAAAGCTCAACTCAATTCACCACGTTGCTTCATTAGCATTTTTAACACTCTTGTCTGTTTCACATTCCCAAGAGAGGGATGCAGAACTTAACCTCTTACTTGACAAGAGAATCCTTTCCAGTTGAGCATCTTATTGCTCCATTGTTCTTTGGAACACACTTGGTGTGTTGTATAAGTCCCCAGAGTACATTTCAATATAAAAATTATTTCTCTTGTGTTGGGCATTTAGCTTAGTGATTACAGTGCTGGTTAGAACATCCATGTTCTATATCAGAGCACCTGGGTTTGATTCTCCGTTCTGGCTCCTGACTCCAGCTTTCTGCTAATGCACCCCTGGGAGACAGGTTTTCTGCTAGGAATATGGGAGACCTAGATTGAGTTCCTGGCTACTGGTTTCAATCCCCCTGGACATTGTGGGTGTTTGGTGAGTAGAGTGGTGGATAGAGGATCTCTGTTCCTCTGTCTCCTAAATAGATTTTTTTAGTTCTTATTTATTTATTTATTTACTTTTATTTAATAAATATAATTTTCCAAAGTACAACTTTGGATTATAGTGGCTTTTTCCCCCCATAACCTCCCTCCCACCCGCAACCATCCCATCTCCCACTCCCTCTCCCATCCCATTCATATCAAGATTCATTTTCAATTATCTTTATACACAGAAGATCAATTTAGTATATACTAAGTAAAGATATCAACAGTCTGCACCCACACAAAAACACAAAGTATAAAGTACTGTTTGAGTACTAGTTATACCATTAATTCACATTTTACAACACATTAAGGACAGAGATCCTACATGGGGAGTAGGTACACAGTGACTCCTGTTGTTGATTTAACAATTGACACTCTTATTTATGGCGTTAGTAATCACCCAAGGCTCTTGTCACAACCTGCCAAGGCTATGGAAGCCTATTGAGTTCACAAACTCCGATCTTATTTCGACAAGACCATAGTCAAAGTGGAAGTTCTCTCCTCCCTTCAGAGAAAGGTACCTCCTTCTCCTAAATAGATTTTTAAAAATCTCCTTTTTGGAAAGCCCTACCTTATGCTAATTACTTAATTCTTCCCTGATAGTGTATACATTTGGGAGAAAAGCACATATATGACAGAAATTGGATGGAAACTATAAAAATAATTAGGCTGTCTGGGCAATCATTTGATTATTAGATAGTAATCTGATAGTCACTGGGAGAATATGTGAATCCTTAGATAATACAACAACACAATTTCCTCATTTTCATGAGTAATTTTAGCTTTCATTGTCTGTTAAAGACCATAAAAAGTGGTTTATGAATTGTGAAGACTCATCTGTCCAATTGTTTTCTTACTCAGCTGCCACACAGGAACCAGTAGGGAGGGGCACAATGGAGACAGAAGAGAACAGAGTCCAAGTACACCCAGTGTGGTTGAATGAGCCCTGGGTAACGAGGACTTATCTCAGTAAAGTCACACTCGAAGTCTGGGAATGGAATTCTCACTTGGGTCTCCTTTTGCTTCTTTGTTGCATATTTACACCTCCTTATGAACCACTCATTAGAAGAATATTATTGCGGCCGGCGCCGTGGCTTAACAGGCTAATCCTCTGCCTTGCGGCGCCGGCACACCAGGTTCTAGTCCTGGTTGGGGCACCAGATTCTATCCCAGTTGCCCCTCTTCCAGACCAGTTCTCTGCTATGGCCTGGGAAGGCAGTGGAGGATGGCCCAAGTCCTTGGGCCCTGTACCCACATGGGAGACCAGGAGGAAGCACCTGGCTCCTGGCTTCGGATCAGCATGATGCTCCGGCCGCAGCGGCCATTGGAGGGTGAACCAACGGCAAAAAGGAAGACCTTTCTCTCTGTCTCTCTCTCTCACTATCCACTCTGCCTGTCAAAAAAAAAAAAATATTATTGCAAATACTTATCCTCATTTCTAGCTCTAATCAACTTTTTTGAAGGGCTGTGTTTTCATGGGTATAGAGTAATTGGGAAAAACTTTCTGCTAATACTAAGTATAGTTTCTTTATATCTAGCTCATACTCAGCTAGCATCTCTTTAGTTTCAACAGTGGGTTTCGTATCCAGCTGGCTCAGCAGTGCCCTGAATCTAGAAAGCACAATGTAGTTGGAGATCTGATGGGAGCATGGAAAATGAAAACTTTATGGAGGTTTTAATTCTCCAAATAAAACTAAGTGCCTCTTCCACGAATCATTACACAAATCAGAAACCTGACCCTGTCCCATTTGAACAACCCAAGTGTAAGAGAAGTTTTTAAAAGCGTCTTGGAGATTCTCTGCATGCAGTTGGCTAAAGCATAGAGAAGGCATGCTCTATTTTACCCTGAGCAGTAGTATAGAGGAAGATTAGACTTCAGGGTGAGATTAAAATTCAGTGCCCAGTCCTGATGTAAGGGTCGGAGACAAAAATGAGGTGTGGCAGGAAGACTGGGCTTGGAATCAGAAAATCCAGGTTGGAGTCTGGATTCTGTCTTTTCTTGGCATTGTGACCTTCAGCAAGTCACTCAGCCTTAGTGGTAACTGCCAAATTGAGGATGAAAAAGAGATATTGGATGTGAAATTATATTATAAATATACTATAAATACATATGAAGACTTACTATTGTTTTTATGATTGATTGAAGGATGTTCAAGGAATTTTTCTTGGAGGTGAAATGTTTGAGGGTAAATAACCCCAAAGACCCAACACCACCTAGGACTCTTGTGAAGGGACAATTCAAAGAGAAGTGAAGTAATGCATATGCTATTTTTCTTGTGCTTGTTTCCAAAATGTTACTTACATAAATATATATAAATAATATGTATATATAAATATGTATGTATACATACATATACACATATATATGAATGAGAGAATGGGAGGGAAGGAGAAGGAAGTCTCTTCTAAGGGTTAAAGCAAGATAGTGCTGTAAAGTGATTCCAGATGTACAAATATTAATATCTCTTTCTCCCTGATGAATGAGAAGGTATGACCCAGCTAAGAAACTGCTAAAATTACCGGCGCCACAGAGACCTCAGTCTATGGCCCAGTGCAGATTTTTATCCTTACCCCGGCAACTGAAATGCTGATGAAGGGCTCGGACCTGCTGTAGCAGACCTTCCAAAACTTCGCTCTGTCCCTTGTGTCTGGGCTCTCTGTCGTCATAGTCTTTCCAGTCTATTGAACAAGAGAAACAAACAGAATGAAATTTTAAAGCACGGGAGGCCTCTCCCATGCCCCGCCTCAGGAGCCGGAGTGTTGCTCCTACAACCCACAGGCTCCACAGATGGGCACCCAACATACGCAGAGCTTGCTCGCAGTGCCAGGGATTTGGTAACTGCCATTGTTCAGAGCCCTGTGCAAAATAGTAATTGTGGTTGATTTCTTGTGTTGGGTAGTTTTAGGGCAAGAGAAAATGGCAATGGAAAGCCAAAAGAAAATAGTAAATTTGGGAGTCCAGTCTCCCCTCCCCCATCTCCCCTCAACTTTGCAGCATCTCTTGTTGTAAGTTCCCCTGCCACCCTTACAATGTGTACCCCAAGTCTCAAATGGATTTACACAGTAGGAAAGAAAGGGGTGGGAATGTGCAGACTAGATGAGATCCACAGTCCCAATGCTTTTATTGTAGGTTTCACACTTTTGGCCAAATTGACATTTCTTTCCAAGGAAAGAGTCCATGTCAGATGCCAAGAAATGGAAATCTACATTTTGCTGTAATGAATGTCTGCTTTGGTTAGCTGGCACAGCAACCCCTGTACATACTCTGAGCCACCAACCACCCTGTCTGCTCAGTCTCTAAATATACAGTATTAGCTTACATGGCAAATTTAAATTGCAATACCCACTGAGAGTTTTCTCCCCCTTCTATTTTCATTCCATTTGGCTATAATGATATCAAGAGTAATAACCCATATGGGACTAATGTCAAGATTGTAATTCTGCTGTCTCCAGCTCTTGATTTTTTTTTTTTAAGCAGGTCCATCATTTCACTGTCCATCTCTTCTTCCCTCTGTTTTCTTTGTCCCTATTTTTCTTTTTTGAACTTTTCAAAAGCAACGACTTTAAGTGCTTTTTCATTGAAATACTTTATCTAGAAAATGCTAGTCATTCTTCCCCAGAAAAACCAGTTAGTTCTCAAGTGTATCTTGGGCTTACAGTCTAGTTGAACAAGTTTCAAATTCCCTCCTTAACAGATTTATTTTAAAATATAGGGTCATCTTCATTAAGAAACCTAAGCAGATGACATGATAGTTCACCCAAGGCCAGGGTTATAGCACAGTTAGGAGGAACACAGGTTTTGCAGTCAAACAAAGCTGGCTGTGCATCCAAGCTCTTTTGCCTGCTAGCTCAGTATCTTTAGGCAAGTTACTTAAATTGAAAGGGCCCTGTTCCCTAGCTGGAAAATGATGATGGTATTGACTTTGCAGAACTTTTGTGAGGAATAAATGAGAGGTGTGTTAAGTATCAGACACAATACCTATTGCATATCAAGTATACTACTCTAAATAATGTCTTAAAATGAAGAGAATCCATGATGGAAATACCATTTCTTAACCCGTTAGAAGACTAAAGAAGGTGGCAGGCGCGGGGTCTGAGACTCCTTAATTCTTCTTTCCCTTGCTCCATTATGCTCCCTTCTCTGTTTTACCTTTCTGACGACTGAGGCCCAGAGATAACCATTGCAATTCTGTATTTTTCAGCTTGTTGGTGGCATAGCCAGGACTATAACGTCATCTCATGACCATCTATATAGAGTTCCTTTCATTACACCATCAACAAGCTATTTTTTTCTTCTGAAAAGGAAAGCCAGACATTTGATTGGAGTGTCTAAGGGGTTGCTTTGTGGTGACCAACTCTGAGAGTTGCAAGGAACTGGTTTATCTCTGTTCCTGCGGGCAAGAAGTGTGACTTCATTTCTCTTTGCTTCACTTTTCTTCTTTGTAATATGGCCCTTTCTAATTTACTTTTAGGTTATTTGAGCTTTAAAAGACTAAGTAAAAGGGCTGGCGATGTGGCATAGTGGATAAAGCTGCTACCTGCAGTGCCGGCATCCCATTTGGACATTGGTTTGGGTCCCGACTGCTGCACTTCCAATCCAGCTCTCTGTTATGGCCTGGGAAAGCAGTGGAAGATGGCCCAAGTCCTTGGACCCCTGCACCCACGTGGGAGACCCAAAAGAAGCTCACGGTTTTGGATCAGCTCAGCTCCAACCATTGTGGTCATTTGGGGAATGAACCAGTAGACGGGAAGACAACTTTTTTTTTTTTTTTTTTTTGACAGGCAGAGTGGATAGTAAGAGAGAGAGAGACAGAGAGAAAGGTCTTCCTTTTTGCCATTGGTTCACACTCCAATGGCCACTGCGGCCGGCGCATCTCGCTGATCCGAAGCCAGGAGCCAGGTGCCTCTCCCGGTCTCCCATGTGGGTGCAGGGCCCAAGCACTTGGGCCATCCTCCACTGCCTTCCCGGGCCATAGCAGAGAACTGGCCTGGAAGAGGGGCAACTGGGATAGAATCCAGTGCCCCAGCTGGGACTAGAACCCGGTGTGCTGGCGCCGCAAAGTGGAGGATTAGCCTGTTAAGCCACGGTGCCGGCCGGGAAGACCTTTCTTTCTTTCTGCCCCTGCCTCTCTGTAACTCTGCCTTTCAAATAAATAAATAATTTTTAAAAAAAGCTTAAGTAAAGCACCAACCTGGTGCATATGAGACACTCATTAAATCTTAGTGAGAAATTGTGAATAGAAGTGTGATAGGATGGGATAGAGAAGAGTTCTGACTGGGAAATTTGAAAATGTTTAGGGAAATTAACTCCCAGTGGCCCTTAGACTATTTGTAGTGACCCTGCTATCCAAGCACAGTGAGATTCAATTTGCCCTCATGGAGTCCCAAGGGCCAGTGTAAGTTTGTTTTCTTAGTAGGATGAGTGTTCCTGACAAGATAAGCAAGGCTGGGTGCTTGAGGAAGATTTCTGAGTGGCTGGATTCCTATGTGGCCCTGAACATGCTAATACAGTCTAGTGAGTGTTAATCCTGCTGTTCAATGCAAAGGTAGATGAAATGGGTCTGACTCTTTGAGCTGAGCCCCATTACATCAGAGGTGGTTTTGATCTGGTGACTTTATGATACATTAGAAAATTACTGATGCTAAATTGCAGCCCAAGTGAGCACTGGACAGAATGCCAAGGTTTTTAGAAAGAATGAGTTTTTCACATAGATGTTTGGAAGGTTCTGGCGACTACATAAAATAGACTTAGGTATGAGGAAGAAAATTGAAAATATATTAAGAAATCAGGAACTTGACAGGAATAAACTGGGCATGGCAAGAAAAGAGCAGGTTTTGCCATATAATGCAGTTCACTGTTGTGGTACTGAGACACTTTGATTGCTACACAATGTAGAACTTATATTCACAGGCAATATCAGCATTTTCCTCGTAACTCACAAAAGCCTGTCTGGGTCCTTTTCTCTTATTTGTACCGTACTATATAACCTAAGTCTATAAAAACACATTAAGACCTTTTGTAAAAATATAAAAAAAGTTTTATAGCTTACTGGAACATATTACCAAATTTCCAATTACTCTGTCATGTTAGGATTCATTATCCTCTAGTAAATACCTGGATACTGACTGGTTACATCACCATATCATACTCTGTTTATAAATAGAGCAAGAGCATTTTTAAATTGTTCTCTCCAAGTAATATGGCCTTGTCTATAGCAACTATAACTACATGTTAGGATTTCAGTTTTTTGGCCTGTTACTCTTCCGAATCAAACAGCATTATAGAAATGTTCAAATCAACATTGGAAATGTTAATTAACAAGTAATAAGTGATTCCTCCCAGTCTTGAATAACTGGTTTTATCGTTTTAGAGATAGCAGTCTTCAAATGTGCTCTCAAACATCCAACCTTTGTACGTATATGCACCCATGTGTAGATCCATATTTACATGGAGTATGCATTTGGAGGGAGTGCCCTCCTGTGTCACTTTCAGATCCACCAAGTCTGGTATTTTGTTCTTTCTCCATCTACAATACACACTTTTCCCCCGACTCCATTCATACCTGAATGAGATTGATTCCCTTAGTATCTTAATCTTGCAATTCCCAGTGTGTCTAATAAACCTCCAATAAGAAAGAATATTGGCGAAACCCTACAAGACATTGGGACAGGTAAAGAGTTCTTGGAAAAGACCCCAGAGGCACAGGCAATTGAAGCCAAAATTAACAAATGGGATTACATCAAATTGAGAAGCTTCTGTACTGCAAAAGAAACACTCAGGAAAATGGAGAGGCAACTGACAGAACTGGAGAAATTATTTGCAAACAATGTAGCTGATAAAGGATTAATAACCAGATGATATAAAGAGATCAAGGAACTCCACAAAAACAAAACAAACAACTTAGTAAAGAAATGGGCAAAGGACTTAAATGGACATTTTTCAAAAGAGGAAATCCATATGGACAAAAGACATGTGAAAAAATGTTCAGGATCACTAGCCACCAGGATATGCAAATCAAAACTACAATGAAGTTCCACCTCACCCCACTTAGGATGGCTCTCAAACAGAAATCAACAAAGAACAAGTGCTGACAAGGATGTGGGGGAAAAGGTACCCTAATCCACTGTTGGTGAGAGTGTAAACTGGTAAGACCACTATGGAAGTCAGTTTGGAGATACTTCAGAAATCTGAATATGACCCCTGGGAATTTACCCAAGGGAAATGAAATCAAATAAAAGAGTTATCTGCACCCCCATGTACATTGCAGCTCAATTCACAATAGCTAAGAAATGGAGTCAATTTAATGCTTATCAACTGAAGACTGGATGAAGAAATTATGGGGATATGTACTCTATGGAATACTACACAGTGGTAAAAAAATAAAAAGAAATCTTGTCATTTGCAACAAAATGGGTGAATCTGGAAAACATCATACTTAGTGAATTAAGACTGTCCCAAAGGGACAAATACCATATGTTCTCCCTGATCTGTGATAACTAATAGAGCACCTAAAAGACAATCTGTAGAAGTGAAATTGATATTTTGAGAAGCAGTGTCTTGAACAGACCTTGTCTAGACTGTTGAGGAACATTTTTTTTTTTCTTAATGGAGAGGGACTGGGAATGGGAGAGTGGGGTGGGAGGGTTGGTGTGGTGAGAAGAATCACTGTATTCCTAAAGTTGTACTTAAGAAATTTGTAATCATTAAATAAAAGGTTTCTTATGGGGAAAAAAAAGAATAAGTCTAAAGCCAGTTGGAAGAGGGAGAGGGAGAGGGAGGGAGAGAGAGGGAAAGAGAGGGAAGGAGGGAGAGAGAGGGAGAGAGTCCAAGTAAGACTAAATCATCAAATTCAGGGGGAGACAGAGGCCTTGAACTCTCTAGAAGCACTGGTGGTCCAAGGCCATGTATGATATAGGATAGCTATCTGAATCCACCAGAGGTGGCAGCCAGGCATGGTGACTGGTTCTTAGTCTCCTTGTCTGCCTGATAGCAGAGCATTGATTACCATAGTATAGGAGACAAGGCAGGGCCTTGACCAGTGCAGGTGTGAATCCTAGCTTAGCCATGTAGCAGAGTTAAGACCCTGGATAGGGCACCATCATCTCAGATGTTGGCCCACATATATAGGTGCCTCTATGCTAATAGTTTCCTCATTAGTAAAATGGGTCCAATAGTACAAACCATGTCAAGATGAGTTACATAGATTCCACAAGTGAATCCATGTAAAGTGCTTAGATTAATGCCTTTCATATAAGATCATATGAATATTGTCTCTGATTTGATTATGAGGTAGTGATAATGACAGTGATACTTATCCGTAGACGGAAATATCACAGAGGGCTGCTGTGAGGAGCAAGAGAGATACTGACGGTGAAAGTTCTTCCTGTGCTGCCAGAGTCATAGTTGGTCTTGGGCAGAGTATTGTAAAACTTGAAAAATACACAAACATTTTACAAAGAATAAAAGAGCTCATGATCTCCTAATTCAGATGTCTACTGTTAAATGTTGGTTGTTAAGACACATGGACACACTCCACCTAATTACTGGCAAACCTACAGTTTCAATGCTTTGTGGGGAAGAAGAATCCATGTTTTGCATTATTTTTTTTAATGTAAAACTTATCCTGCAGGATTTCTTCTGTGCAGTGAATAGTTTTTTAGAACACCATTTTTAGTTGTTGTATTCTGTCCTGTAGTATGAATATGAATGTACTTTACTTAACCCTTACATTGTATTGCTCTGCTCACCACACATGCTATTTTGCTGTTACCGATACTCTGTTGCGGTGCTTATCTTTGTACATAATGTTTTGTATCCTGTTTCCTCAGGTTAGAGTCTTAGATGTGTAATGATGAGGTAAAATGAAATGTTTTTTCTCAAGGCAGTTGATACGATATGGCAAATTGTGTTCCATAAAGGATGTAGCAGTTTGGTCTCTAACAAGAAGCATTTTTTTCACTATCATGTTGGTGACTTTTTAAAAAGAAAATGAAAGTGGACTTCAGACCATAGGCTCATTTCAATGAAAAATCTATAATGTGGTATGTGTCTGGAGGTATGTGTTCTGATTAATTAAATTTTCTGGTTAATAAAGAGTGACCAACATGTCAGGGTAAATTATTAATCTAAACAATTAGAAGCCTTGGCTGGGTTTCTCACCTACACTACTACAAATGTTACAAGTTATCATTTGTAGCAGAGTGCCTGTTAGCAAGGAAGCTGTCCTTCTGACAGAAGGTCAATAAGCAAGATTTGTTAGATTTCCTTGCCTTAAGGACCCATGACGTCAGCGTGTCTGCTGTGTGTGAGGAAGAGGAGATGAGAACTGAAGTGGACCGTGTGTTCCCTGGGCTAGCCACTTCCACAGTGTCATCTCACTCTGTTGCCACAAAAGCCGCTTGAAAGGGTATGATTAGACCCACTCTACAGATGTTGAATTGAGGCTCAGAGTTTAACTTTCAAAGGCCATACAACTGGTGAAAGATACAAAGAGTACCACATTTAGTCTTTCAGTTTCCAAATTCTCTCTCCTTTAACTCCACTGAGCTGCTTCCCCAGGAACAATTCTGCAGAGGAATCATTCATTATGTGGCCCAGATGTGTCCCTGAGATCTTGTTGGACAAAAAGCAGTTGGAGAAGGGAAAGACAATGGCACCCTCAAGGATGAAGTTGGTCGAGCAGCCTATTGCCATGCTGGAGAGAGTTCACAGCCACCACCTACTAGAAGGAGAGGCATATGCCGGTGTCGTGGTCTGAGCAGGTCCCCATCCTTTCATGTTGTAAGCTGAGACTTGAACAAAGTACTGTTGGCCCTGTGGAGGATGGAAATAATGATGCATCAGGCATTTTCTTTGAATTACTTTTTTGCCCAGCAAATGTCTATATCTGATGAACTCATTCATCCTTTTGGAATTCCACTGTCATACTTTAGCTTTTTGGTTTTTTGACTATTTATATTTTATAGTACACACATTTGAAGTGCACTCTTAGTTTATATATACCTTTATTTTGCAATCAGAAGATCACAATTACCTTTCTGACCCCTCCAAAAAATTACATACCAATATTTAAAAGTCACACAGTTCCACAAGATTTACCCAGAACAGCAATTCTCTGTCCTTGCCTTTTTATACTTATTTTCCTCTCTTCAGAAGGAACAATCATTTTCTATTTTAATCAACATTATTTAGAAAAGTAACAGGTTATTTTCAGATTAGTTCCTTAAAGACCTGATTCATTTTATCTATTTGAAAGGTAAAGAGAGAGACAGAATTAACATCTTCTATTTAGTGGTTCTCTCCCCAAAGGCCTGCAGTAGCTGGTGCTAGACCAGTCTGAAGCCATGAACTGGGAACTCAATCTGAGTCTCTGACATGGCTGGCAGGGAATCCAACTACTTGAGCCATCACCTGCTCCTCCCTGGGTAAGCATTAGCAGGAACGTAGAATTAGGAGTGCAGCCAGGACTCAAACCCAGGCACTCCAACATGTAATGCAGGCATCCCAAGTGGCATCTCACCCAGGGCCAAATGTGCACCCTAAGGTCTGCTTCATAGTTCTTCACTGTGAGCTGGACAGTACTTCACTGTGAGCAGAGCCCTCATTGGTGGGCAATTAGATTTTTCCACATTTTGTGCCACAATAGATAATGTTGTGATAAATGTCCTTTACTGAGCTGTTTAGATATTTTTAAATGAGCTCTTAGAAGAGGCCTCAATTTTAAAGTCATTATTAAAATATTGGATTATATTCTTTAAATGTCTTTATGGCATTAAGAATTAAGGAATTGTGTTTGCTCATAATCTTTTAAAATGTTTTGTGTGGTTTTATATTTTGCTTTGAGCACTTTTTTGTTTGATAAACATAAAGGGACATTTGAGAAACCAACATTTGATGAAACAGTGCTTGCAAAAGTTATAAAATGGTGTTTGAAGTTAAGCATGTGATTATAGAGGGGAATGAAATTATGTCTTTGCAAAAATTAAAGGAAAAAAAGGAGGTAAGGGGATTGAGAGAAGTATGCTTACCATGTTAGGACTGTACCTATGACATATATGAAATCTTTACTCTTTATATTAATAAAAATTTAAAAAGTAGAATCTTCTTAAAACCTTTTTTTAGGGATTTAATAATATTGGCTATACAATATTATGAGTTAATTTTTTTTACATTTAAAATGGGTTTTTATGCACCTCAAAGTTATAGAGAGTGTGTAGGAGTATAAATCTACTTCCAGGCTTTTATATGATTAAGAATAACTTCTGCCTTGCTCTCATTGGATGGCCAAGTGGAACAACTTAATCCACATAGAAATTAATTCAGATATTAGAGCAAGTCTAGATGGAGAATTTTTCATTTTTATCACCATATCAGTTTTTCTTTTAAGCAATGGAAACTCCCCAGGGTTCCTTCTGGCCCTCTTCCACTCTGTGAGCCAAGTGGTTGGCATCAGTCCTCTGCTGATAGCATCTCTGGGGGCCACCCACCCAGGGATTTGTTTGCTCTGGTAATCCACAGTTCTGGTCCCTGGTGTAGATATGTGATTAGGACTGAAAGTCAGGATTCTGTGGTGGTGACCCAACCACCAAGAATTCTATTAGATGACACCAGTTCAAACTTAAAAAGATGTAGCCTCATACAGTTTTAAATACTTGGATTTCACTATTATATTGCACAAACAACTGTTTTAATTGACTAACTTTCAAGAAAACAACAAAATGATCTGTCTACCTCTCCTAAATAAAAGCCCTAAGATGATTATGTCAGTTGGGCCAAAAATATGAAAGTTGACCTTAAAAAGATTTTGTTAAATTTTTTAATTTATCTTCTGCATTTTAATTATTTGAAGAAACACAGAGTTTCAGTTTGAACTGATAGATGTTTTTATTTTTTGCATTTCGTTTACTTGCATGGTACATAGTTCCATAGTAATTAATGCTTGAGTTTAGATTGGTTAACAAATAAGCATGGCTGCTTCCAGTTTTTCATTCACAGTTTAAATTGGTTTAGGTTATTAAGGCACGCATCTCTACCATACATAGCTTTTTTCTTGTAGAGCAGATTTAGTTTTTTTTTTTTTTTTTTAATGGAGGGAAAAAGATTTCTCTCAGGAAATTGTGTGACTCTGATTGATGACTGATCTCAGCTGAGGCTGTGGGGGTGAGGGCTAGACGGGGTTGCTATTTTTACCATCAGACAGGGAGTCAAAATTGGATCTCTCAGAGCCTTTGATCCCCCTGAAGATTAGATTGTGATCCAGAAAGCAGCAGTTTCAAGGCTTGCAGGAGGCCAAGCTTTTTCTGATCTCCTTAGAACATGGCAGCTTACAAAGTGGTTCATGCTGTTTACTTACTCCTTTGTGAAATTCAGATTATGTATACCAGACATATCATGCTTAATGAGTGGCAGTTGTTAGCAGAGACGGGTGTGGTTGGCTGTGGTTTCCAGAGTAGGCATCTGCTACCAACATCTCAACACAACATCAGTGATGGGGTAATGGGGGTGGTGGGGGAGTGTCTATTGCAGGGTCATTTACCATTGTCAGTCCTGTGATCGTGCATCTTAGGGTCTGCAGGTTATCCATGACAAGTTCTCCAGCCAGTGGAGAAAAGTCTTTAGACGTGCTCCATTCCACTGGAAGGACAGGGAGGGAGAAAGAGAGAGAGAGAGGGAGATAAAAATTTAGTCTGGTATCAAGAAGCACCCCGGAAACTCTAGATTATAATCCATCTCAAAAACATTAAGTTTGTTCCCCTTGTCCTTACATTGGCATATATATCCGTCTTCCTTGGGATGTCAAGTTAGATTCCAAGTTTAGAATTTTTATTAAAGATTTATTTATTTATTTGAAGGAGTTAGAGGCAAAGATGGAGAAAAGTCTTTCATCTGCTGGCTCATTCACCGAGTAACTACAGTGGCCAGGTCTGAGCCAGGCCAAAGCCAGGTGCTGTGTTCAGGTCTCCCATGTGGTGGCAGGGGCTAAGTACTTGGGCCATTTTTCCAGGATGTTAGCAGGGAGTTGGATTGGAAATGGAACAGCTGGGACACGAACCAGCATCTGTAGTGGATGCCGTCATCATAGGTAGTAGCTTTACTTGGCTACGCCACAACTCTGGTCCCTGCAATTAATTTTTTTAAAGAGCAGAAGGAAAGAAGTAATTCAATCTTAGTTGATACACCTTAAGCATTTTTTGAACCTTGGCAGCTATAATGCATATAGTAATATGTACATTATGTGATATTTTTAGTGTGACACATAATTTATATTAAACTGTCACATGTCACTTAATGACAAGGGTACCCTCTGAGAAATGTGGTATTAGGTGATGTCATCATTGTGGGAACATTATGGGTGTGCTTAATACAAACTAAGCCAGTTATGACATCTCTAGGTGATATAATTTTTTTATATGAAAGGCAGAGTTACAGAGAGGCAGAGAGAGGGGTTGGGGGGCAGGCTTCCATCCACTGGTTCACTCTCCAAATGGCTGCAATGGCCAGAGCTGGGCTTAATCTGAAGCCAGGAACCAGGAGCTTTTTTGGGATCTCTCAAGTGGGTGCAGGGGCCCAAGGACTTGGGCCATCTTCTACTGCTTTCCCAGGTCATGGCAGAGAGCGGGATCGGAAGTGGAGCAGTCGGGACTTGAACCAGCACCAATATGGGATGCCGGCACTGCCCGTGGTGGCTTTACTCACTGTATCACAGTGCTGACCCCAGTGATAAAATCTTATGAGACTGACATCATGTATGTAGTCTGTCCTTGACTAAAAGTCTTTACTGGGGCCGACACTGTGGCACAGCAGGTTAAAGCCCTGGCCTGCAGTGCCAGCATCCCACTTCTGATCCAGCTCTCTGTTGTGGCCTGGGAAAGCAGTAGAAGATGGCCCAAGTCCTTGGGCCCCTGTACCCATGTGGGAGACCCGGAAGAAGCTCCTGGCTCCTGGCTTCGGATCAGCTCAGCTCTGGCCGTTGCAGTCATTTGGAGAGTGAACCAGCGGATGGAAGACCTCTCTCTCTCTCTCTCTCTGGCTCTACCTCTCTCTGTAACACTTTCAAATAAATAAAATAAATCTCTAAAAAAATACTATGCAGCAGATGATTGAATAGTATGGCCCTGAGGCCATTTCTGTATAAAGGTACTCAGGCACTTTATATGTAATAGTTTGTTGCATATAGAAGATAAATAATTTACTACATGTGAGATACGAAGGGCTCAGTAGGACATTCTGTTCTGTTCACTCCCCAAGTGTGGCTTCTGCTTCATCATTCTGAAAATGCCCTTTCAAGGTCCCACTGACATTCTTATCCCCACAAAGAAGTCTTCTGGAATTTCCTCCCAGTCATTTGACACCTTCTCCTTGGGGAAACATTTTCTTCCTTTAATGTCTTTGAGCCTGTTCCCCCTTTTCTCTCTCCTTATCCCCAGTAGTTTCTTCTAAGCTTTCTCATCGGCTTCTCTTCAGCTGTAGGTTCTGGAGTCTGTGGCCAACCTGATCAATGCCTTTCTCCCCTGACATCCCCAAGGTGGATGTCATTCACAGTTCAGTCATCCTGATTCCAGCACTGCATTGTCCTGTGAAATCATTCTTTCATGACATTTTCCATTGGTTGAGAAAGCCATGATCAGGGAAGGTAAATGGCATCATTAGTAAAAGTATCTTAAGTATCATGCACATGTGGCAGGATTTGAGACAAACTGAAAAGAACCAGTGCCTCCATGTTTTTAAACCTCATGATGACAACATAAGGACCTGAAGTTTTAAGCTGTGTTTTCCCTTTGGCACTTCACTTTAATACTTCAAAATCAAACCAGACCACTGCTGCTCCGCTGGTCCTCCTGAAGCACTTGCAGTCAGAGCTGCTGCCCCTCCTTTTACTCCTGAGACTCCAACTTGCTATCTCCACTTTCCTGATATCTGCTCTTCTGAAATTGCTGGTGCTCTGATCGGTGACAACAGCCTCTCCTTGGGAATTCTTGCCATTTTCGGCCTCTTCAACGTTCTTCTGCAACCACCCCCTGGCTTTGGACGCACACTTTAGCATCTCCTACATTTTGGCTATCTGTTTTTTAGGCTCTTCCTTCTCATCTCCTTTGATGTGATATTCCTTGAGAGTTTGGTTTTTGTCCCTTTTTTTAGCCACATTTTCCCCTGGTGTTGACTTTATCTACTTTCATGGATACTCGGATTGTTGTTCTAGCCTTCCTCTTGAGCCTTAATTCCTCCTATAGGTTTCCACTCAACTGTCTTCCACACTACTTGAATGTTCCTGAAGTACTTCCTGTTTTTTCCAAAATATGCTTCTTCTCCAGCTTTCTCAGCTTTTAGCTAGGAGTACCCAACTAACAATCTAGCCACATCCTTGCCTCCTTTTCCTGTAATTCCTCATCATCAGTTGGTCACCAAATCCAGTAGTTGCTACTTTTTAAAAAATATTCATTTATTTGAGAGAGCTATATACCAAAAGAGGGAGAAACAGGGAAAGGTTTTACATTTGCTGGTTCACTCCCTAAGTGGTTGGAATAGCCAGAGCTGGGGTGATCTGAAGCCAGGAGCCAGGAGCTTCTTCCGGGTCTCCCATGTGGAGACTTGGTCCATCTTCTACTGCTTTACCAGGCCATAGCAGAGAGCTGGATTGGAAGTGGAGCAGCCGAGACTTGAGTCGGCATCCATATGGGATGCTGGCAATGCAGGTGGAGGCTTAGCCCACTATGCCACAGCACCGGCCTCTGCCACTTTTCAAGTGCCCCCCACTAGTTTCCTTTTCTCCTTCACATGGCAATTACCCTAGTACATTAATATGAACATCAACTTTGCCTTAGCTTCCTAATTGATTTTTCTGCTTGTCTCTTCATTCTTACAGACAGTCTAACTATGATGGCCTGAACTGTCATTTAAAAATGCAGATATTTTGTTTTCATTTTTCTGTCTAAAATCTTTTCATAGTGTCCAGGTGTTTTGAGAATGTTAAGGAACATTCAAGTAGTGTGGAAGACAGTTGAGAATAAAATAAAATCTTCACAAGGCATTCATGGACCTTCATATCTTGTGCCTACCCTATACCACTATCCTTATCTCCTGCTGTTTGCCAGAAGCCAGTCTTTCTTCTATAGGTCCCTGCCACTTGATTCTTTTGTGTACTTTTCTACATCTCTGCCTTTTGTTCATCTTCCAGTGTTTGCGTGATGAAACTCTACCAGTCCTTTATCACCTAGCAAAATCAGCTCTAAATTTCTTAGGAATAATTAAATATTAAATTAAATAATTAAGGATACCTGTTTTTGTGCTCTCAAAGCTCCCAAAGCAGGGGAAAAGGTTCCCCTCCCCTTTTTTAAAAAAATTATTTATTCGAAAGAATTACAGAGAGGGAGGGAGAGAGGGAGAGAGGGAGAGAGGGAGGGAGGGAGAGAGAGAGAGAGATATATCAATTCACATAGAGAAGAAAGGAGCTCTGATTATTTATTTAGTGAGGAGGGAAACAAGCTGAGCAGAAATCATTTTGAGAGCAACTGAAAATTCTAGGAAGGCAGCTTAGCATGGTCTCTTAGCAAAGTTGTATGTAGATTGTTTATAGACTTAATAATTAAAGCTCTGAGAAAGTCACTTAGAAGCATGCTGCGAATCCCTGAAGAGCGGGAGCCATGTATATGAACTGTAAAACTATATAAAACTTATAATTTTAAGATAATGATCAGAGAAACTGTTTCTACTTAGGTTTGGGAAATAGCAGGGTTTAATCACACAGTGGCTTGAATCAGCTGACAACTAGCAAGAAAGATACCAGACAAAACCAAGGTGTTTGTGTTCCTGAAAATTTGGCTCTAGCTGAAATTGTGATTCACTGTATTCCTGCCCAGTAGCTATGGATGTTTCAAATTGAGTGCTTTGTTATTTTACAAATACTTAATATTTATCCAAGCTTCAAAAATGTGGATTCACTGGGGCAGTGCTATGGTTTGTGGGTTGTTCATTCCATGCTGAAACTCAGGCTAAAACCAATATAATAGTGCCGAAAGGTGGTAGAGCCTTTAAGAGGTGATTAGGTCATTAAGAAGGATTAATGCTTTCCTCCTGGGAGTAGATTACTCCCCATGGGACTAGATTAGTTACCACCAGAGTAGAGGCTTGCAAAGTGAGGCTGACTCTTTGTGTTTTGTGTCATCCGCACCCTCCCATTTGACTTTCCACTTGGTGCAGTGAGTTAAAACAGCACAGGGCCCTTACTGGCATCATGCTCATGAACTCTCCAGCCTCCAGAGCTGTGAGCCAAAAGAAACCTCTTTCCTTCATAAGTTTTTCAGTCTGGAGTATTTTGTTATAGTGACAGAAAATGAACTGAAACAAATCTATCTGAACAGCAGCATTCCCTGATAGCTGCTATATAAAGCACAGGGCAAATACTGAAGAAGAAAACCAGCTGCATCAAGGTCTGGCCAGATCATGTGAAGTCCGTAATGTGATGGAAAATGTCACAAAATCAGTGGCAAGAGTAGAAAATGCACATCTCGAAGTGCTCAGGTGCACAAGCGGAGAATATAGTTTAAAGCTCAGGTAAACAGCAAACCTCATGGTGCAGACTGGGATTCACAGGACATCTTTTTGAGAGGTGAAGACTATTCAAAAGTAAAGTCTTAAAGATACTGTAGCCATGTCTCATTAATTTCTATTCAGTTAATTTAAAAAAAAAATCACACAGAACCCGGTATTAGGCAGATTTTCCCTAAAATCTCAAATGTTTCAAAGCCCATAGTTCTTCCATCCTGTCTAGACTCAAGAGCAGAATGCTGAAAAAGGTTCTTTTTTTTTTTTTTTTTTTTTTTTTTTTTTTTTTTTTTTTGAGGTGGGGAGGTACTTCCACTTAGCCTCTTTAGTAGTCACTTGGCCTCAGACCCATTGTTTATGCTGTTTTCTCTCTTGCTATACCTTCCTCCTCCAAAAAACCCTTCTAGTCTATATTTAAACAGGCCCAGCTCAAAGCCTCTTCCTTTCTGTGGCTTTTCCTGTCTTCCCAAGGGAAGTATTATTGCCAGTTTCCCCATAGCAATTAACAATATGCCTCTTACATTGCACTTGATTCACTGTTTTTGTGTTTCTGTTTGTTTTTTTTTTTTAAGATTTTATTTATTTATTTGAGAGGTAGAGTTACAGACAGTGAGAGGGAGAGACAGAGAGAAAGGTCTTCCTTCCGTTGGTTCACTCCACAAATGGCTGCAATGGCCAAAGCTGCACCGATCCAAAGCCAGGAGCCAGGTGCCTCCTCCTGATCTCCCATGTGGGTGCAGGGGCCCAAGGACTTGGACCATCCTCTACTGCTTTCCCAGGCCATAGCAGAGAACTGGATTGGAAGAGGGGGCAGCCGGGCCTCGAACCGGTGCCCATATGGGATGCTGGCGCCTCAGGCGGAGGATTAACCTACTGTGCCATGGCACTGGTCCCATGTTTCTGTTTTTAAGACTGTCTCCTCTGCTGTCTATAAGCTTTCTGAGGACAGGGACCGTGTCTGAATAATACTACTTTCCAGAGCACCTGTTGTAGGTCCTAGCAGTGTAGGTCACTCAGGAAATGCTGGTGAATTGAATACTTTGTTCATGACTTTGGAATGCTTACAGTCTAAGGTAGAAATCTGATGCTGGTACATAGAGAACAAGAAAACTGTCAGAACAGAGAAAAATACAGTTAAAAAGAGAGTGGAAGCTGTGCAGTTAGTGGTTGAGATGGAGATTAATTCCTGGCCTCCAGATTCCCGGCTTCCTGAATTCTTGACTTGTCTGTCCTGCCTCTCAGAAACCCAAAAAATAAAAGTATATTTCCCATTCCCTATCAGCTCTTCAGTGGAACCAAAACAGCATTCTTACTGGCCACACTCACCCTGGCGCCTTAGTTAATGAACGGAATTTGGCTAGACTGCCCAGCCCAGCACCAGAGCGTTATGAAATCTTCCCTCCATCCATCTCATTGTGCAGCTTCTACCCTTTCAGGCCAACCATAGCACTAGAGAAGGAGGGTGGGGAGGATGTGCCGAGAAACCCAGACAGATCAAATGCAGTCATTTTTAGAGATGAGAAGAGGTGTCTTGCTACAGCATGAGCCCACTCAACACTTGTGGGTTTGCAGTTGGGAATGGCCATGAAAACTCTGGGTCTCAGTATTCTGTTTAGCACTGGCAAAATACGAGGTTGGAACTGCTTGCATTTTTTTAATTTTAAATTCCCTTGGTAGTCCTAGGAGCAGGGGGCATGCATTACTTTCAAACAAGAATCTTTATTGTTTGCATAGCACACAGTCATCCAGTTAATTAGAAAAACATTTTTTTCCCAAATTAAATTTCCCTAGAAAAACAATGATTTGAATTAAGGGCAAAAGGCTTTTTTTTTTTTTTTTTTCGACTTGAGAAAAGCCATCTTGCACCCAGTACTTCTAGAAGATTAAAAGCAAAGTAGGATTTTGAAGGCTATATTCATTTATTTATTGTCAGATTTTGCTATTTACAAAAATAATATGAGCTTGTCTGCATATGTTGTGTGTGCTCTTTTAGTTTTGCTTGCCATGTGATGGAGCTACACACAGACATTGCCAGCAAGCTGAACTCTAACTGTTTAGGTTTGGAAAAGTACAAAAGTACATCACCTTGAAATAGGTCTGCTCTCTAGTCTAAACCATTTACTTCTTAACTTCTCCCTTAGTAGTTACTATATTATGGCTCTTAGCCACACTGAAAAAAAATTTATTTATTTATTTATTTATTTGAAGGGCAGAATGACAAGAGAGATGGAGAGATAGAGATCTTCCATCTGTTGGTTCATTCCCCAAATGCCTGCTATTGCCAGAGCTGGGCGGGGTTAAAGACAGGAACCAGGAATTCCTGCTGCATCTCCCATGTGGGTGGCAAGAACCCAGTACTTGGGGCACAATCTGCTGCTTTCCCAGGCACATTAATAAGAAGCTGGGTCAGAAGTGAAGCTGGGATTCCAACCTACGCATTCCAATATGGGATATGGGTATCCTAAGTGACATCTTCGCAACTATGCCAAGCACCCTATCCCTGATTTTTGTATTTATGAAGGACTATTTAAAAAACTAAAAAACCCAAAAAACTAAAAAAACCTGAACAAAAACTCTCCCTCCCCCCACAGACAAAGAATATAAGACGGAGACCATATAAGGCTTATAAAACATAGTATATTTACTCCCTGGCTCTGGACAGGAGAAATTCTCTGAGGACTGACTGGTCTAAGTGTTGGAGAAAATGTTAATGCTGATTAAAGTTAAAATATCTGTGGCTGTTGCTCTTACAATTGTACAAAAATTGAGGAAATATTCTTGAAATATTTGAAAACTCATTTGAGTCAACAAAGTTGCTTATGTCATTGATGAATGAGTGAAGTCTTTATTGCTTCATTTTGTTTTATTACCTTAAAGTAAATGAAAATATATCAACATTTATGTGGAAGCCACACTTGTTTGCTAATTTGGATATAAATTGGCTATAGATTCTAGAATTCTTTTTTTTTTTTTTTAGATTCTAGAATTCTAAAAAGGAAAAACATTTCAGGAAATGAGTAAGTTATAAGTAATTTACAATAAAGAGTATTGTATATTTTATTATTATTATGCATCCTCTCTATTGTCCAGATAACATTAAAGAAAATTCATTAAAGATAATATGAGGTTTTTAAAGACAGTATTGGACACAATAGCTGGAACTCAAAAATTGTGTTATACGTTGTTTTCATTCTTAAAATAGACTTACATGTTTGGGCATATGAATATATCTACAAAGTACTTCAAAAAGTTTATGGAAAAGTGGAATTAAAGGTAAGTATATTTTGGTATACACACAAAAAATGAAATCCTTGCAGTTTTTTTCATTATATAAACTTTCCACGAACTTTTTGAAGATCCTTTGTATACATGGATTACAAAACAGTTTTGTACCACAAATTATTAATTAATTTATTTTAAAATGTATTTATTTATTTGAAAGTGTTAGAGGAAGAGAGGGGGACACACACACACACACACACACCAAGACCTTCCATTGACTGGTTCACTTCCAAATGGCTGCAATGGCCAGAGCTGAGCCAGGCAGAAGCCAGGAGCCTAGAACTCCATCAAGGCCTCCTACATGAGTATCAGGGACTCAGTTACTCTGGCCATTGTCTGCTGCTTTCTCAGATACATTAGCATGGAGCTGGATCCAAAGTGAGCAGCTGGGACTTGAACTGTGGTGCCAACAATGCAGGTGGCAGCTTATCCCACTGTGCCACAACATTGGCCCCTAATATATCTGTTTAATTAATTAGTTAATTTAAAGGTTATTTATTTGAAAGAGTTAGAGGGAGTCACAGAGATCTTCCATCTACTAGTTTATTCCCCAGATGTCTACAATGGCCAGGGCTAGGCCAACTGGAAGCCAGAAGCTCCTTCCAGGTCTCCCACGTGGGTGGCAGGAACCCTAATACTTGGGCTGTTTTTCACTGCTTTTCCCAGGCCATTAGCAGGGAGCTGGCTAAGAAGCAGAGCAGCCTGGACACGTACCAGAGCCCATATGGGATGCCAGCATTGCATATCTTGTCTTAACCTGCTATACTACAATGCTGCCCCTCCCCATCCCCCATATTAATCCTTTGATTCCATTTTCCCATGGAACTTTTTGAAATGTGTATATGTGTCTTATCCAGGGAGCCAGGTGTTTTTTTTTTTTTTTCATTTTCCATTTCTGATTAACTGTATAGACAGAAGAACAACTCTATACTAAGAGTTCAACAATTTGCATGGTTAAAAAAAAAAAAAGTAAAAAAACAACAAAACTATCCTAACAGTTGAGACAAGGGCTGTTCAATGTCATTGTATCTTGAAGTTAATTTCACTTCCTTTTTTTCTTTAGACACTTACATTAACTTTAAAGAAGCACCTAAGAATGTTACATCTTTTAGGAGCACACAGACATAGTAATAATATCACTTTTTGAGGACAGAGGTCCTATATGGGAAGTTAGTGCACAGTGACTCTTGTTGTTAATTTAACAACTAACAAATACTCTTATGTATGATGTCAGTGATTACCTGAGGTTCTTGACATGAGCTGCCCAGGCTATGGAAGCCTTTGGAATCCACAAACTCTGTCAGTATTTAGACAAGGGCATAAGCAAAGTGGAAGTTCTCTCCACCCTTCAGAGAAAAGCACCTCCTTCTTTGATGACCAGTTCTTTCCCCTGGGGTCTCGCCCACAGAGGTCCTTCATGTAGGACATTTTTTTGCTACAGTGTCTGAACCAGTTGTTTTACATCATGCCACTGTACAAAGGCTTGTGATTGCTTAGGCGATCTCCAGATGGTGGGTGTATTCTGACCAGTAGATTACAGTGTGAAGGGTGCAGATTTTTCAGGTGTAATTTAGGTAACATACTAGGAGTCAAGGAGGAGATTTTTAAAACCCATTTAGGAGTTGGGAGCAGCATAGTGAAGAAATCTGGGGCAGTTACCGTCTGGGAGATCTGCACAGTGGCCAGACCGCAGGCCATAGGCAGCAGAGGACCATATCCTCTGTTAGTTCTTTCTACCTAAGTCAGGACTGGCCAGAGGCTGGTATCGGACACAGCCTGCAGGGTGAGCATTGTGGCCTTTCCTGAGTAGGCATAGTATGGTATCATCAGGGGCCGACAGATAGAAACCTGAATGTTGATTGTACACATGGCAGGTCATACCAGTCCAGTATTTCCACTGGCCTGCAAGAGCTGCACACCTAAACAGGACTAGCTGGGCCTTTATTATATTTTGTTATGTATAGTCATTTTATTATACATTATATTTTATTTCATAATTAACTGGGATTCATGAATGTGTACTTTTGGGCACTGTGGACTGAAAAATAGGCACATAGGTCCCTACTTTAGATAAGCTCAGCTTTTTCTTTTTCCTTGGAAATCACCATATCCATGTGTTGTATGATATCCAGATAGATTGACACTTGTTTAATTTTTTAAAGGAGAAACTAGCCAGTCAATAATTTCGTTCATTAAAGAAGTATAAAGTATTTAAAGACTGTAATGGGTGTAGCTGAACAATAGCAGCAACTCAAATGCAAGTGAGGATTTGAGATGTGCAGGCCCAGCTGTGCCCTATCTCCCTGGAGAGGAGGCCATGTTGGACACCTCTTGCAAGGGCAAAGGATACTCTCCTGGAGAAGCTTCCTGAGCTTTTGTTTTGCTTTAGCAGTGATGCCCCTTGATGCCTACAGGGAGAGAGCTATTACAAGCTATTTTCCATTTCTAAAGGATACAAAGGCAGGATCTCTTGTTTGATATATATACACACAAGGTCCAAGATACATGGCCGATTTACAGCTCTCTGAGCTCTGCTGGGCAATCATGGGATTAAAATAACCAGGCATGGGGGCAAGGGCACGTGCATCATGGCTTTCCTGCCAGAGGATGAGCCTTCCTATAGAGAAAGGTACTTTTTTTTTTATCCTTACTGTACCAATTTAAAAGGTCCAGTTTTCCTCCTTTTAACTCCTTGGGACAGGATGTATGCTGTATTGATCTTTGGATACCCACTCCCACATTCTTTTTTTTTTTTTTTTTTTTAATTTGACAGGTAGAGTTATAGACAGTGTGAGAGAGAGAAAGAGAGAAAGGTCTTCCTTCTGTTGGTTCACTCCCAAAATGGCTGCTCTGGCCAGCACTGCGCTGATCCGAAGCTAGGAGCCAGGTTCTTCCTCCTGGTCTCCCATTTGCGTGCAGGGGGCCAAGCACTTGGGCCATCCTCCACTGCCCTCCAGGGCCACAGCATAGAGCTGGACTGGAAGAGGAGCAACCGGGACTAGAACTGGTGCCCATATGAGATGCTGACGCCACAGGTGGAGGATTAACCAAGTGACCCACGGTGCCAGTCCCATCCCACATTCTTTGTAGAAGTATGGAACCAGGGCTCAGATGGAGTGTATCTGATCAATGTGTGGACATTAGTAAATGGGGGACAATCTTTATAGCTCCATTATGCTCCTTGTGGGCTACAAAATAAGGACTGCTTTGCTGGGCATTTATCTTTTATTTCTGACTGCTCCCTGCATTTACTCTTTACTCAGGGAAGGACAATCAACACCTCCCTCCCTCCCTCCCTCCCTCCCTCCCTTCCTTCCTTCCTTTTGTACAGATTTTTTTAGACAGGCAGAGTGGACGGTGAGAGAGACAGAGAGAAAGGTCTTCCCTCCGTTGGTTCACCCCCCAAATGGCCGCTATGGCTGGCGTGCTGCACCGATATGAAGCCAGGAGCCAGGTGCTTCCTCCTGGTCTCCCATGCGGGTGCAGGGCCCAAGGACCTGGGCCATCCTCCACTGCACTCCCGGACCACAGCAGAGACCTGGACTGGAAGAGGAGCAACCGGGACAGAATCCGGCACCCCAACCGGGACTAGAACCCCGGGGTGCCAGCGCTGCAGGCAGAGGATTAGCCTAGTGAGCCGTGGCGCCGGCCATTTTTTACAGATAATTTCGATCTTTATTTCTCTTAATAAATAATTTCATCATTTTTTTTCAATTTCTGTGAGATGGGTTAAGTAATTCATTCAGTAATTCTACACACTTTACAAGTTGTAGAACTGGAAATTAAACCCAGGCCTCTTTGAACCCAAAACTCATTGATTCCTTCTTACTGAGGCTGGAGTCAAGTCCTCACCCTCGGTGATTTGGGCCTGCTCTTTGTGTTTCAATTTCATTGCACCTATTTGTACCCCCCCCCCCCCCCCATTTAGATTCTCAATCATGCCAGGCTTCTTCCTTTCCCAGGAAATTCACATTTACTTTTCCTTTTGCTGGACATGCTCTTCTTCCTTTTGACTCTCATTTTGCTAGTTATTTCTTCCTTTTCTGTTACTAATCAATGTCAATATCACTTCTGCACAGAAGTCTGCTCTGATCCCCAAGACAGTGCTATGGCCCTGGTGTATCTCTTAGAGCACCAAATACTGCTCCTTTGTAGCACAGTAACTGGCAATGTATCACTCATCTCTTTAATCCTGTGAACGCTATAAGAACACTGACTGTGTCTGACCTACCACTGTCATCCCCAACAGCCAGCACGTGCCATAGCATGTACGAGGCCAATAAATATCTGTTCAATTGATGATCGATTTTCTTCAGTTGCCATTAAATCTTATTTAAAAACTTTTATGATTAATAAAATTAAATTTGCACCGAAAAACTTTTATTATATATATATATATATATATATATTTAAGGTATACAAGATAATGTTTTGATACATATATACACAGTGGGACGATTACTACAGTCAATCCTGTTATATTCATCATCTGGACCTTTGGTTTTTTTGTGGTGGGAACATCTAAAAATGTACTTTTTTAGCAAAATTATATATATAATTTAAGGCCAGAATCTTCTGTACATTTGACTGCTACACTTACTCATTTTATATAATTGCAATTTTGTACCTTTTGACCTAGTCTCCCATCCACATGCCCTCTTCCCCACTGCTGCTTCTAACCAGCATTTTACTCCCTTTTCTACACTTTGACTTTTTAAGAATTCTGAATATAGGATTGCATAGTGTTTTTATTTCTGTGCCTGGCTTACTTCACTTAGCATAGTGAATTTTAGGCTCATCTATGTTGTTACAAATGATGATACTGTGTTATTGACTGGCTAGGTTGTGGGGAAAAGGAGTGTCAAGGGTCACACATTAAGGAATGCACAGTTAACATTATGGTCCATTTTTCCCAGGTGAAAACAGGGAGTTTAGAGAAATAAAATCCGTCTCAGACCAGAATTCCTTACCCATCATGCTACTCTCATCTCCTGTTTTTCCTCCAAACTCTGCTTATGGGGTGAGCATTTTGTACAGTATTTAAGGTGCTGGTTTGGACACCTGTATCCCATATCACAGTGCCTGGGTTCAAGTCCTTTTGCTTCCAATTCCAACTTCTTGCCACTACACACCCTGGGAAGCAGCAGGTAATGGTGTAAGTATTTGGGCCCTTGCAATTCACAAGTGAGTTCTGAACTGAGTTCCTGACTTGTAGCTTTGACTTGGCTCCGTCCTGGCTATGGCAGGTATTTGGAGAATAAGCCAGCAGATAGTTGGAAGACCTTTTATTCTCTGTTTCTCTTTCTGTCTCTCTGCCTTTTAAATCAATAAATATATAAATAAATTAATAATTTAAAGTATATGGGAAAATGTAGTGGAAAAAAAGGTAAGTTTAGGATGGCCATTGTGGTGCAGCAGGTTAGGCCATTACCTGTGATACTCATGTCCCATGTCAGTGCCTGGTTCAAGGGCTGGCTGCCCCACTTCTGATCCAACTTCCTGCTGATACATCTGAGAAGGCAGTGGATGATGGTCCAGGTGCTTGAGTTCTTGCCACCAACATGGGAGACATGAATGGAGGTTCCTGGCTTTTGATTTAGGCCCGACTGATCCCTGGCTGTTACAGGTATTTGTGAGTGAGTCAGTGGATGGTAGCTCTCCTCTCTCTCTGCCTCTCCCTGTCTCACTCTACCTCTCAAATAAATGAAATATATTAAAGAATGTTTTTTTAAAATGAAGGTGTTTGGTTTTTAAATAAGTTTTGTGTATTTGAAAGGGCAGAGAGAGAGAGAGAGAGAGAGAGAAAGAGGATCTTTCATCTACTGGTTCACTTCCCAAATAGCCATAGTGGCCAGGGCTGAGCTAGGTCAAAGCTAGGAGTCAGGAATTCCAACCTGGTTTCCTATGTGGGTATCAGGGATCCAAGTTCTTGGGTCACCTTTGCTGCCTTCCCAGATGCATTAATAGGAATGTTGGATCTGAAGCAAAGTAGCTGAGACTCAAACTGGCACTCTGGTATAAGATGCTGGCATTGTGTGCCACAAAACTATCTAGGCTTCTTTAACCTTAGCTCACTTGTCTGATCCTCCAGAGTACTTTTATCTGGCATTCCTTCTGGCATTAATATCCTCTCCTGTACACCATAATTATTTGTGCACATTTTTTAAACCTATACTTGTATAATATATCTCAAACTGGTCTTCATTTAATTTTTTAGCTCCATTACTATCAAAACCCCTATCCAAGCCACCATTGTTTCATATCCACACTTATAGAAGGGTTTCATAGCTGAACTCATCTTTCTGCCCCCATTCATAATCCCCACCAATCCATGGAGGCCAGAACAATCTCATCAAAGCATAAATCATATTACAATACTTTGCTATGAAGAAACTGTGGAACGGTTCCCTAGCACACTTGTAGTAATATCCAAACTCCTTAACATAGTCTACAACAGGGCAAGCAAATTGAGACCTGCTGGCCAAATCCAGCCTGCTGCCTGTTTTTGTACAGTCTGTGAGCTGAAAAAGTAAATGAAAATATTTCACAACATGTGAAAATTATATGACATTCAAATTTCAGTGTCCATAAATAAAATTTTATTGGAACACAACTCTGCTCATTTGTTTACATATTGTCTCAGCAGTGGAATTGAAGACTTATAATAAAGACCATATGGCCTGCAAAGCCTAAAATATTTACTATCTGACTTTTTACAGAAAAAATTTGCCAATCCCTGCTTCCTTTCTGATATCCCCACCCCCACCCCTGACATTCTGCCCACTTTGCTTCCTTTGTACTTTGTTTCTCAGACTCACTGAGCTATTTCTACCAAGCTTATTCCTGCCTCTCTAATGCATTATCTTACTGTTTTAGCTCTTGATACTATGTGAAATTGTCTTGTTTACTTATTAATTTGGTTATTCACTTAAGAATCTCTATAGACTTATCTGTTGTTTTCTCCAGGACCTAGAAGAGGATCTGCATATTGTAGGCACTCAAAAAATGTTGGGTTAAATGAGTGGTTTATCTGCCCTATAAGTTCTTCAGGTCAAACACTGTTTCTGCCTCACTTGCCTATCCCCCAGAGTAATTACTGTAACACCTTGAATAGAATAATAGAAGTAGTTGTTGAATAAAATGCCAGTCATTCCCTCTTGCCCCCATGGACAAAATGAAAACTTTTTGTTGCCAGGTGAATTCCCCAAAACAATAATGTGTACAGCATCTTTTCCACTGTTTCAGAATACATTTTAAGAAGAGGCCACAGATTCCAGCATAGTCCTCAGAGAACTTGGGGACATCAGGTGTCCCAGTGAAGGGTCTTTCTTTCTTTCTTTCTTTCTTTCTTTCTTTCTTTCTTTCTTTCTTTCTTTCTTTCTTTCTTTCTTTCTTTCTTTCTTTTTTTGACAGGCAGAGTTAGACAGTGAGAGAGAGAGACAGAGAGAAAGGTCTTCCTTCCATTGGTTCACCCCCTAAATGGCTGCTACAGCCAGCTCGCTGTGCCAATCCAAAGCCGGGAACCAAGTGCTTCCTCCTGGTCTCCCATGCAGGTGCAGGGCCCAAGCACTTGGGCCATCCTCCACTGCCTTCCTGGCCCACAGCAGAGAGCTGGACTGGAAGAGGAGCAACTGGGACAGAATCCGGTACCCCAACCGGGACTAGAACCCGGGGTGCCAGCGCTGCAGGCGGAGGATTAGCCTAGTGAGCCGCGGCACCATCTAAAGGGTATTTCTAAGTGATGCAGAATTAATCCAGGAATTTTCTGGTAATTGGAAAGAGTCATTGGCAAAAGATGGACTTGAGAGTTTTCCATAGGAAGGTCACCCCACTTACTTTTTAAAATTTATTTGAAAGAGAGAGAGAAAGAGCGTGAGCGAGCTATTTTTAATCTGCCAGTTCACTCTCCAGATGCCACAATGGGGAGGGTCAGATAGGCCAAAGCCAGGAGCCAGGAAGTCCATCTGGGTCTCCCATGTGAGTGTCTGGAACCCAAGTACTTGGGCCATCATTGGTACCTTCCAGTCATTAGCAGGAAGCTGGATCAGAAGTGGAGCCTATGGGCTGGTGTGGTGGTGTAATGGGTAAAATTGCTACCTGCAATACTGGCATCCCATATGGGTGCTGGTTTGATTCCTGGCTGCTCCACTTCTGATCCAGTTCCCTGCTAATCACCTGAGAAAAGAAGCAAAGCCTCTGCTACCAATGTGGGAGACCTGGAAGAAGCTCCTTGTTCCTGGCTTCAGCCTGGCCCAGCCCCAGCTGTTGTGGTCATCTGGGGAGTGAACCAGTGGATGCAAGATCTCTCTCTCTCTCTTTCTTTCTGACTCTCCCTCTCTCTGAAACTCTGACTTTCAAATAAATAAGTAAATGTTTAAAAAATATAAGAGGGGCTGGCACTGTGGCATAGTGGGTAAAGTGGCCACCTGCAACTTGGCATCCTGTATGGACATTAGTTTGTGTCTCGGCTGCTCCACTCTGGTCCAGCTCCCTTCTCATGGCCTGGGAAAAGCAGCAGAAGATGGCCCAAATGCTTGGAGCCCTGCTACCCTCATGGAAGACCTAAAAGAAGCTTCTGGTTCCTCTATCTCTCCCTTTCTTTATAACTCTGACTTTCAAATAAATAAATAAATAAATTCTTAAAAAAAAAAAAAAAAAAAAAAGCGGAACCAAGACTTGATTCCCAGGCACTCTGACATGGGATGCTGGTGTCCCAAGTGACAGCTTTACTCACTGCACTACAACATCCACTCCTGCCCCCCAGTTGTTTTTTTTTTTTTTTTTGTTAAAGGTTTCCTTTTAAAATATGGTATTTGCATAATGAATAGTAGGAAGAAAATCCTGGATTAAACTAAAGCATATCATGGTTTATCAGAAATGAATGCTTCAAGGTCTTGGAAGGATGGTGGAGAAACATCTGTTGATATTTATTGGGACATTATACTTTGCTCATAAATATTTCACTTAATCCTCATAACAATTCTAAATGGTATGTAGTATTTATCAGATGAGGGGGGTGAAGTCCAAGATGGCAGAAGAGGGGAAGGGTAGATTGCTGTAGGCTAGGGGAAAACAAACAAACAAACAAACAAACCTGAAACAGTGCATTCTCAGTGGAGAGTTGGAGGGAAAACTGCAGTAGAGATTCTGTGGAAGGAGAAGACATGCTGTGGATCTGTGTGGAAAGCACAGATGTGCAGCAACAAGCATGGACACAACACATGACCCTAGCAGCCCTGTGCCACTGGTGATATAGCCAGAGGGAGAACCTAGTGGACTTCACTGTCTTTGAGTCTGGCCTGGAGCCCTGATGGGAATAGGGTACCCGCTAACCCTGGTACTGGCAAAAAAACAAAACAAAAAAGATGTGAAGACAAATGGAACAGAATAGAAACTCCAGAAATCAATCCACACATCTATAACTAACTAATCTTCGACAAAGGAGTTAAAATCAACCCCAGGAGCAAGGACAGCATTTCAACAAATGTGCTGGGGAAACTGCATCTCTGCATGCAGAAGTTTGAAACAAGGCCCCTACCTTACACCTTAAACAAAAACCCACTCAAAATGGATCAAAGACCTAAATCTATGACCCAATACCATCAAATTACTAGAGAGCATTGGGGAAACTCAAGACATTGGCACTGGCATAGACTTCTTGGAAAAGACCCCCAGAAGGCAACCAAAGTGTAAATTGACAAATGGGATTTTATCAAACTGAGAAACTTCTGCATTGCAAAAGAAACAGCAAAGAGAAGAGGCAATCAATGAATGGGACAAAATATATGCAAACTATGGGACTAATAAAGGATTAATATCTAGAATCTATAAAGAACTGAAGAAACTCCACAGCAAGAAAACAAATAATCCAGTTAAGAAATGGGCAAAGGACTTGAACAAGCATTTTTTAGAAGAGGAAATCCAAGTGGCCAACAGACACATGAAAAAATGCTCAGGATCACTAGCCATCAGGGAAATGCAAATTAAAACCACAATGAGGTTTCACCTCTTCCCCAGTTAGAATGGCTGTCATACAGAAATCAACAAATACTAAGTGCTGGTGATGATGTAGGGAAAATGTACCCTAATCCACTGTTGGTGGGAATTTAGACTGGTACAGCCACTCTGTAAGACACTGGAGATACTTCAGAAAATCTGAATATAGACCTATCTTATGACCAAACCATCCCACTCTTGGAAATTTACCCAAACCTAAAGAAATCAGCATATCAAAGAGTTATTTGTACCCCCATGTTTATTGCAGCTCAATTCACAATAGCTAAGATATGGAATCAACCCAAATGTCCATCAACTGAAGACTAGATACAGAAATTATGGTATATATACACTATGGAATACTGCACAGTTAAAAAAAAGAAAAGAAATCCTGTCATTTGCAACAACACAGATGCAACTGCAAACCATTTACTTAGTGAAATAAGTCAGTCCCCAAAAGACAAATACCATATGTTTTGCCTGATCCGTGGTAACTAATAGAGTACCCAAAAGGTAATTTAAAGGAGTGAAATTGATATTTTGAAACTCGACAGTTGTTTACAGCCCTTGTCTCAACTGCTGAGGAACACTGTTTTTTTCTTTATATTATTTGTTGAACTCTGTACATAGCATAGGGTCAATCTTATGAGTATAAAGTAAACTGAAAATAGATCTTTGTAAAAATTAAGAGTGGGAATAGGTTGAGGCCAGCACCATGGCTCACTTTGGTTAATCCTCCGCCTACGGCACCGGCATCCCATATGGGCGCTGGGTTCTAGTCCCAGTTGCTCCTCTTCCAGTCCAGCTCTCTGCTATGGCCCGGGAGGGCAGTGGAGGATGGCCCAAGTGCTTGGCCCCTGCACCCACATTGGAGACCAGGAAGAAGCACCTGGCTCCTGGCTTCGGATCGGTACAGTGCCGGCCATAGCAGCCATTTCGGGAGTGAACCAATGTCAGGAAGACCTTTCTCTCTCTCTCTTTCTCTCTCTCTCTCTCTCTCATTGTCTGTAACTCTACCTGTCAAATAAATAAATAAAAAATCTTTTTAAAAAAATGACAGAGTGGGAATAGGAGAAGCAGGAGGAAGAAGAGTGGGAATGTGGGTGGGTGAGAGGGAGGGTATGGTGGGAAGTATCACTATGTTTCTGAATCTGTATATGGAAATATATGAAATTTGTATGCCTTAAATAAAATTTTAAAAAAGAAAATGTGTATCATGAAAAAGTTATGCATAGATTTGGTAAAAAAAAATTTTATCGGCCGGCGCCGTGGCTCAACAGGCTAATCCTCCGCCTTGCGGCGCCGGCACGCCGGGTTCTAGTCCCGGTCGGGGCACCGATCCTGTCCTGGTTGCCCCTCTTCCAGGCCAGCTCTCTGCTGTGGCCAGGGAGTGCAGTGGAGGATGGCCCAAGTGTTTGGGCTCTGCACCCCATGGGAGACCAGGATAAGCACCTGGCTCCTGCCATCGGAACAGCGCGGTGCGCCGGCCGCAGCGCGCTACCGCGGCGGCCATTGGAGGGTGAACCAACGGCAAAAGGAAGACCTTTCTCTCTGTCTCTCTCTCTCTCACTGTCCACTCTGCCTGTCAAAAAAAAAAAAAATAAATAAAAAATAAAAAAATTTATCTTTTCATTTCCAAAAAAACAAAACAAAACAAAACCACTTAAAAAAACCAGGTGAGGAATGAAAGACTCAGAATCTTTAAATAACTAATTCAAATCCACAGAGCTTATCAATACATCTGAATTTAAATCCCTGTTGGTCTCATGTGTCTCTCAGATCCATACAGGGAGAACATGATAAATGGATTAACAGGCTTTTGAAGTGTTTTTGGTTAGAGAAAACTCCAACTATGACATGCTCACAGAAATTACTTGCAATACTACACTTCTGCTCAGTGAACCAAAAGCAGGGGCTCTTGGTTGTTGCCTCTGTCCTCAATGGCCAGGTTGGTCTCCAGGACTGTGATTTCCTTGTTATGGCTTCAGGAGGGAGAGAAGGTTAGGGACTGTGACCACCAAGTAGAAACAGGGGATTGTACTATGCCGGGGGACTTCATTTTGTGAAGGTGTTCTGTATTTTCATGTTAGGTGCATGTGGAGATGGAAGCCAAGATAAGTACTGATTTTTTTTTAATAGCAATGTAAATAGCCACAGAAGACTCCTGTAAATTGCTGGCCCATAATTTGAGTCTGGTTCATGTTATGTAGCTTTATTGGTGCCAAGTTTTCCCTCTCCTCCCACTTTCAGCAGTCTACCCTGAGCAGGCCCAATTCTAAATAAGGTATATGTCTTGTTTTCACCTGTTTTCTCTCTTGTCTGGTGGAAGTTAGGATGAGGAACTTGAAAATATGCTAATTCCAAAGCAAGAGTACTTCCTTAGGATCTAAATGAGTTTGTGAAGAAATACTAATAAAGCAGTAAGAAAGAATGAACTGTATCACCTTGGGAGTAGTTAGCTGGTGTCCCCTCTGTGTCTCACTAAGGGGAATGTGCTGTTTGTTTATCTTTTTTATTTGTTTTCACAGTCTACTGTAAATTATACAACAACATTCCTTACTTATCCTAAAAAATCCAATCTCTAGATTTTCCCATCAAGGCTAGAAGATGCCTTTCACAGGTTCCTGGGGAGTCAAAGAGTCTTCCATTCTCAAGCTCAGCTCCTGTTTCTGTGTGGTGGTCAGTCTGGCTCACCTCAGTATGTTCAAAATGTTCACATGGGAGTAATTTTCTTGGAAGCCTCACACAGGCTTTAGGGAATCACAAAAAGTCTGTACTGTAAGCAACTTGTATGTATTTCTTTTCAGATCCCTATGAAGGCTAAAGATCCCCCCCAAAAAAACAATGTATGAGGGTCCTTCAAAAGGTTCATGGAAAATGGAATTAAAAGATAAGTTTATTTTGGTACAAAAATATTTTTGAAACTCATGTCATTTTTTTCCCAATATACATTTTGTGTGAACATTTTGAAGAATCCTCAGGTGTACTACAAGGGGCTATTTGAAGGACCCAATTACTTTTCTTGGGGGATATTGTTAATAGTTTTGTTTGTTGCCTTTGATTTTTACATTTCTGCTTATGTGTAATTACTTTAAATTTTCAACATTCAAAAAAACATTTGAAGTAATGGCTTGGGCCCAAAATGTGTAGTGTTGTATATTGTCCAGCTCATCTATTTAACTGATAGGTTGACCCATGTATTCTTTCTGTCTTGGTACATGATAGTAACTGATACATAGTAGGTGCCCAAGGAAGATATCTTAGATGAATGAATGAAATAGTTCATTTAATAAAGAAAATGTCATATTTACAGTTGAAAAGGAAGAATATGACTTCTATTTTGTAAACATTCAAAAGAGGTCACCACTGTGGGGAAGATGGAGGAAAGGTGTTCTTGAGATTCTGAAAAATCTTTTTTTCTTCTAAGATGACTGAATGGGACTGGAAATTCATTGGCAGTAATTAAATCTCAGGAGTAAAGTACCTGGCCCCTAAACAGAGAATGATGTGGCTTTACCAGAGGTAAATAGACACAATAGGTTCTAAATAAGTACAGAGAAATATGTTTTGTTGAATTTTTAATCTATTGGCCCAGCATCCAACAGCAAGATAATTGCTATCACATTTGGGATGAGAAATCAAATTCAGTGTTACGCTAATGCTGATAGGCTGATTGAGTTGTCAGACTTTAATGCTCTACTAGGGACCAGATACTCTAAAGTTTTGGATATCTAAATATGGAAAAAGGCTAATTCTCGCCCTCAAGACAGTTATGGTCTAATGGCAGTGAAAGGAGGCTAGTCTAGTTGGTGCAAGATGATGAATTCTGTGAAGGAGGCAGGACAGGCTGGGGTCACACTAAATATTCTGGGAAGGAGTGGCTAGGGCTCACTTTTTTGACAGGCTGGCTGCTAGCAGGGTCCTGAGGATGTGGGGGTATGCCAAAGAAAGGGAGGGCTAAAGGCAGCCCAGGAAGAGACTGTTGCATGTACAAAGGCATAGAATCATTATGTGGTCAACAGATTGCAAGGCAGTTACAGGCAACAGGGGAAGAGGAGAAGTGATAACGGGACTATAATTTTACCCAGAGATGGAACAGGGGAGTGAGATCTCTGTGTCATGCCAAGAAGTCTCAACATTATTGGAAGACATTCCTTGAAAAAAATCATAGAATGGCAGATGTCTTAAACAGCACTCTGGCCTCAGAATCAGCCCTTAAGGCATTCGGATCTGGCTGAAGAGCCCATGAGAGTATTTTAGGCATGGAAAGCCAAGACACTCTGGCCAAAAAAAAAAAAAAAAAAAAAAAGACCTAAATGAAAGATATCTGCAAGTGAGATCCCAGTAGAAAGAATGGGCCATTGAAGAAGGGGGTACCTTTCTCCGAAGGGAGGAGGGAACTTCCACTTTGACTATGACCTTGTCTAAATAAGATCGAAGTCGGCGAACTCAAAAGGCTTCCATAGCCTTGGCAACTCATGACTAGAGCCTAGGGAGATTACTGACGCCATAAACAAGAGTGTCAAATTGTTAAGTCAACAACAGGAGTCACTGTGTACTTACTCCTCACGTAGGATCTCTGTCCTTAATGTGTTGTTCAATGTGAATTAATGCTATAACTAGTACTGAAACAGTATTTTACACTTTATGTTCTGTGTGGGTGCAAACTGATGAAATCTTTACTTAATCGATACTAAATCAATCTTCTTTATATAAAGATAATTGAAAATGAATCTTGATGTGAATGGAATGGGAGAGGGAGCGGGAGATGGGAGGGGTGCAGGTGGGAGGGAAGTTATGCAGGGGGGAAAGCCATTGTAATCCATAAACTGTACTTTGGAAATTTATATTTGCTAAATAAAAGTTTTTAAAAAAAAAAAGAAAAAATAAGACTATAACATGATCAGATTTGCATGATGAGGGAGGAGAGCTGGAGAGAGGCAGAGCTGGATTAAGGGAGACAAGAAAAAAATTAGGTGCAATGATTCACATGGAACTATTCGAGGTCAGCCTAAGATGGGTGTCATGTCCACCTTTGTGAAGATGAGGGAACCACTTGACTTCCTCTGACCTGCCCAGAACCAGCTTTTCCTATTTGCGGTATTTGTGAGTCAAATTTTTATGTATTCCCAAATACTTGGCATTGCAGGTTCTTATTGGTCTCATGAATACTGGAGCTCAACTTTTTTTTTAAAGTAAGAGCTCTTAGCAACACTATATACTTAAAAATTTCCAAATCAAATATCGTGGTAATATCAAAAACCATGCTCCCTCTCCAGGTGTATGTAACTGGTTTCAGCTTTACTCAGAGTTCAATTGCAAACAGTAATAAAAACATTGACATCTCATTGCTCATTTAATATTTATGTAGCTGTCGCCATCTCAATTTTACACATTCAAAACCTCAGAGTTGGTTGGATTTGAGGTGAGCTGAAATCCCCTTTGACAGTAGGGTTTTTTGGGGGATGCTTTTATCCTTAAATAACTTTCAAAACAACACTCAGATAGTGGCAAGAGATCAAAGACATGCTCTGTTACCACGGGGGCTGCTGAAACTGTAACTTCCCCCACAGAAGTTTTCCCTTTGCTGAGAAGAAAGTTAATCAGCCTTATTAGGAATTGGGGCAGACCCTCCTTTAGGCAGGCGCAGACCCAAGTGCAGTTAGATGCACTTTCATGCTGTATTCCTTTGAAAGGAAGAAGTATCGAAGGACGGTGGGATGGGTCTGGCAGTTGTCTACTCCTGCAGGAAGGAGTAACATCTTCCATTCCATAGAACTTTTAGCTTGTAATACTTCCACATTTTTCTATTTGATTTTCCTAACAACCCTATTACACACTTTTCTTATATTATAAGTAAGATCCCTGGCTCTGCCGTACTGAGTGTACTATTGAAACCCACACACTGGGAATGAATGGGAAGGCCAGAATTTGATCCCAGATCTTTCTGGGCTCAAAATCCAGAGCCTCTTTTCCATACACTTTGATCAAATTTCTGTATGTACTCAAAGGCAAGGAAAAAGTAGCTGTAGAGAAGGACTTGTAGAGGTGCACAGGTTTGTGAGAGAGAGAGAGAAAGAGAGAGAGGAGAAGGAGGGAGGGAGGAAGGGAGGAAGGGAGGGAGGGGAAGAGAGATAGAGCTTCCATTTGCTGATTCACTCCCCAAATGGCCACAATGGTTGGAGCTGGGCCAATCCAAATCCAGGAGCTTCCTCTGGTCCTCCCATGTGGGTGCAGGGGCCCAAGCACTTGGGCCATTCTCCTCTGCCTTACCAGGCCACGAAGCCTGCAGGGAGCAGGATCAGAAGCGGCTGGGACTCAAACTGGCACTCAAATTGATGCTGGTACCACTGGCAGCGGCTTTACATGCTATGCCACAGTGCTGGCCCAGAAATACTTGATTTTTCTAAGTGTATACATAATTTCACTCACTAAGAGATACAAATACTGATTGAAAGCATATCTGAAATCTTTCTTTTAAAATCAAGCAATATGTGACATCACACATTGCAAAAACGGAGACATTCTAAAAGGCTCTGTTCCCCTTATTTTTCTTCCCAGGGCAATCACTGATATCAATTCTTGACTCTCCTTCCAAATACTTTCCATGCATTTAAAAAAATGATATGCAAATTCATGAAGCATTCCATATTTAAAAAGAGAAAGTATATTCTGATGAACAAGAGGATGTTGTTTCCTGAAGAGTAATAAGAGGGATACTTGGCTACATGGATAGTTAAATGACATACTGATAGGAGAAATCCTTGATAGATTTTAGAAGAGTCTGCAAATGTTAACCAGTGGTGGGACTATTAACCTGGAGTTCATGGGAACTTTACAAACTCTAAAGCTTGGTTTTAGGGTGCTTGTGAAAATCTTGAAATTATAGACAAATTATACAGGTATGTGTATATGCATTGTTTTATGTTTTTCCTATGCAGATCTGAGTCATTGTGATTGCCAAAGCTTCCCTTCCCAAGAGAGAATGATACAAAAGTGATTTATAATCAGCTTTGTAGGTCGAGTCCCACATTCTTGGAATTGTGCTCTTTACATTGAATGGGCATCAAATGAATGACAGGATGAAGACTGTGAAGCAGTCAATTGTTTGTCATAGGGGACTTTTGATTCCCTTTTCCTGTGTCTCTCATCTCTGTTCTGGCCTCCATCCTAGTGTCTACAAGCTTTTTTGTCAAGGCCTCCCCTTCTTCAAATAAGCCTACTATCTTGTACCTCATATAAAACTCCCTTCGTTCTCTCCTCATCCAAACTGGGAACCCAGCTGTTACCAAGCTGAACTTCTAATGAAAAATTAGAGCTGTATCTAATGATGAATTCGTTTACAACAAAGTGTGAGTGACAGTAACAATAGACATATTTCAAGATTACTTTTTTAAAAAATATTTCAATTATTTGTTTTTTCCTTAAAGTATCTTAATCTTAAAAGAAGGAGTCAGAAGAAGCAATTTAGGATATTAATATATCTGTATATATATATATATATTCTTACATTTATTTATTAGAAAGGAAAGGACATCTGGATAGACAGAGAGGGCCTCTTAGTCACTGGTTCACACCCCCTAAATATCCACAATAGCTGAGGCTGGACTGGGCTCAAGCCAGGAGCCAGGAACTCTATCCAGGTCTCCCATGTGGGTGGCAGGAACCCAAGTACTTGAGCCATCACCACTATGGCCCAGAGTGCTCATTAGAAGGAAGCTGGAATCAGTACCAGAGTTGGGGATGGAACCTAGGAGCTCTGGTGTGGGTCCAGGGCATCCTAACCAGTGTCTGAACACATAGGCCAAATGCCCACATAAATAACTTCTCCCCCTCAAAGAAACATTTAATTTATGGAATACAAACTTCATGCATTTTGTAAATTCAACTTTAGGAATATACCTCTGAGGTATCTCCACACTGTCTTCTGTATGACTTTACCAGTTTATATTCCCACCAACAGTGGATTAGGGTGCTTTCCCCCCACATCCTCGCCAACATTTTGTTGATTTCTGTATGAAAGCCATTCTAACTGGGATGAGGTGAAGCCTCATTGTGATTTTGATTTGCATTTCCCTGACAGCTAGTGATCCTGAGCATTTTTTCATGTATCTGTTGGCAGTTTGGATTTCATCTTTTGAAAAATGTCTGTTTAAGTCCTTTGCCCATTTTTCACTGGGTGGTTTGTTTTGTTGTTGTTGAGTTTCTTGATCTCTTTATATATTCTGATTATTCTTTTTCAGTTGAATAGTTTGCAAATAATTTTTCTAATTCTGTTAACTGCCTGCTCACTTTCCTGAATGTTTCTTTTGCAGTACAGAAGCTTTTCAATTTGATGTAATCCTATTTGTTAATTTTGGCTTTGATTGCTTGTGTCTCAGGGGTCTTTTCCAAGACATCTTTTCCTGTGCCAATGTCTTGCAGGATTTTACCAATGTTCTCTAATAACTTGATGGTATCAGGTTTTAGATTTAGGTCTTTAATCCAGTTGGAGTGGATTTTTGTGTAAGGTGTAAGGTAGGGGTCTTGCTTCATACTTCTGCATGTGGACATCTTTTTTTCCCAGCACCATTTGTTGAAGAGACTGTCCTTGCTCCAATGATTGATTTTAGCTCCTTTGTCAAATGTAAGTGGATTGCAGATGCTTGGATTGATTTCTGGCATTTCTATTCTGTTCCATTGGTCTATCCATATGTTTTTGTACCAGTACCAGGCTGTTTTGATTATAACTGCCCTGTAGTATGTCTTGAAATCTTGTATTGTGATTCCTCTGGATTTTTTTTTGTTGTTGTTATATAAGATTTTTTTTTTTTAGCTCTTTGGGGTCTCCTTTGTTTTCATATGAATTTCAACATCATTTTTTCTATATCTGAGAAGAATGTCCTTGGTATTTTGATTGGTATCGCATTGAATCTATAAATTGCTCTTGGAAGTGTGGGCATTTTGATGATATTGATTCTTCTAATCCATGAACATGGAAGATTGTTCCATTTTTTGTGTGTTCTAGTTAATGTTTTGTAATTCTCATCATCGAGATCATTGACATCCTTGGTTAAATTTATTCCAAGGTATTTTATTTTATTTTATTTTTTTGTAGCTTATGAATGGGATTGAAGTTCTTTCTCAGCAGTGGCATTGTCTGTATATACAAAGGTTTTTTATTTTTGTGTGTTGATTTTATATCCTGTTACTTTACCAAACTCTTCTCTGAGTTCCAATAGTCTTTTGGTGGAGTCTTTTGGATCCCCTATATATAGAATCATGTTATCTGCAAATAGGGATAGTTTGACTTCCTCTTTCCCAATTTGTATCCCTTTGATTACCTTTTATTGACTAATCTCACTGACTAATACTTCCAGGACTATATTGAATAACAATTGTGAGAGTAGGCATCCTTGTCTGGTTCTGGATCTCAGTGGGAATGCTTCCAACTTTTCCCCATTCATTAGGATGCTGGCTGTGGGTTTGTCATAGATTGCCTTGACTGTGTTGAGGAATGTTCCTTCTACACCCAATTTGCTTAGAGTTTTCATCATGAAACAGTGTTGTATCTTATCAAATGCTTTCTTTGCATCTATTGAAATAATCATATGGTTTTTGTTCAGCAGTTTGTTAATGTGATGTATCACATTGATTGATTTGCAAAGGTTGGACCATCCCTGCATACCAGGGATAAATCCCACTTGGTCTGGGTGGATGATCTTTCTGATGTGTCATTGGATTTGATTGGATAGAATTTTGTTGAGTTTTGTGTCTATGTTCATCATGGAAATTGGTCTGTATTTTTTTTTCTCAGTTGCATCTTTTTCAGGCTTAGGAATTAATGTGATGCTGGCTTCACAGAAAGAATGTGGGAGAATTCCTTCCCTTTCAGTTGTTTTGAATAGCTTTTGAAGAATTGGAGTTAGTTCTGTAAATGTCTGTTAGAATTCAGCAGTGAAGCCATCTGGTCCTGGGCTCTTTGTTGGGAGGGTCTTTATTACTGATTCAATTTCTGTCTTGGTTATGGGTCTGTTTAGGTTTACTATGTCTTCATGGCTCAATTTAGGTAGGTTGTTTATGTCCAGAAATCTATCCATTTCTTCTAGGTTTCCCAGTTTGTTGGCATACAGCTCTTTGTAGTAAGTTTTGATGATTCTTTTTGTTTCTATGGTATCTGTTGTGGCATTTCCTTTTTCATCTCTAATTTTATTGATTTGGGTCTTCTCTCTCATTTTTCTGGTTAATTGGGCCAATGGTGTGTCAATTTTGTTTATTTTTTTTCCAAAAAACCAGCTCTTCGTTTTGCTGATCTTTTGTATTTTTTTTTGGTTTCAATTTTGTTTATTTCTTCTCTAAAATTGTAATTATTTCTTTTCTCCTATTAGTTTTGGGTTTGGTTTGCTTTTATTTTTCTAGATCCTTGAGATGCAATGATGTCTCATTTCTTTGGTGCCTTTCCAATTTCTTGATGTAGGTGCCAATTGGTATGAACTTTCCTCTTAACACTGCTTTTGCTGTATCTCATAAATTTTGATATGTTGTATCATCATCTTCATTCATTTCCAGAAATTTTTTGATTTCTCTTTTGATTTCTTCAATGACCCACCATTCATTCAGGAGCATGCTGTTCAGTCTCCATGTGTTTGCATATGTTCTAGAGATTCCTGAGTTGCTGGTTTCCAGCTTCATTCCATTGTGGTGTGGGAAGATGCATGGTATGATTTTGATTTTTTTGTATTTGCTGAGATTTGCTTTATGGCCTAGCATGTGGTCAATCCTAGAAGAAAGTTGCATGCACTGGTGAGAAGAATGTGTATTCTGCAATTGTAGGATGAAAACTTCTGTAGATATCTTTTAGGTTCATTTGTTCTATTGTATTGATTAACTCTGTTGTTTCCTTCCTGGTTTTCTGTTTGGTTGATCTGTCCATTGCTGAAAGTGGGGTATTAAATTCCCTCATTACTATGGTATTTGAGTTAAGGTGACACCCAGGTCGGGCATGGTAAATTTTTTTTTTTTTTTATCAGAGAGGAGATTTGTTCTGCTCTGTTGGCATAGACTCAGCTCACTTCCTCTCCTCAAAGGACACCAGTGCCTGGGTGCTAGCTCTGGTGGGCATAATATTTGTCTGCACTTCCACAAGGACCACTGAAAGAATCTGTGCAGTCCTTTGTGTAAGCAAATTCCCAAGGAATGTCTGTCACCAGGGAGCCAGGGAGCCAGGGTGCCCTGAGTGTATGGAGCCTATCACAGTGACTGCCCAAAGTCCCGGACACACCCTGAACCTTCCACTGAAGCTTCAGTGTTTTCACAGTCCTAGCACACAATCCTCCCACAGTCAGGAGCACCCAGCCCCCTGTCAGTTCTCCCTACCAGACTCAGGAGTCTCCATTCAGCTGGTTGCTGGGCACAGATGTGAGCTGGCACAGCTGTTACATATATCCAAAATGGTGTCTGCTCTCTATTGGCTTGTTACAGGATGTCATTGCCGGGTGGTTGAGGAGACATTAACATGCACCCCCACCCTGTCCCTCTAATTTGGCAGGTATACTATCCCCTGTAGGGCTCCAAGCCAGATTCCTTCCATGCTCTTCCTACAGCTTTATCACCAGTGCTGCTGCCATTTCGTCTCATCTCACTCTCCAACACTGATGTGGAGGCTCTCAACTGTTCTGGTCCTGTTTTGTGCATGTCCACACCCTCCATGTAGGTCCACTCTGTCCCTCTAATTTGTGTGGTATTTCCTCTGCCATTTTCTCCTGAATACTTCCCTGAGACTGTACTCTCCACTTTTTTAAAAACTATCTTCTCCTAGACTGGAGCAGTAAGCTCCCTCCCTACTCTGCCATCTTAATCCCTAAATCAGGAAATATTTTACCAACTTTAGCACCCCGATTTCATAATCAAACTTTTGAACTCTTTGCTACATAACTCCTGGTTGATAATCACAAGAGCAGTAGTATAGCCCATAGAGAAGCTGAGACCATCTACTTAAATGGTAGAGGTTTAATTTTACTTTTCTGAATGGAAGCTGGAACTACTATAAGAGTAGGTTTTTCTAGTGCTCCTCAAATTATATTTATTCATTCCCAGATTCGTTCTGTAGCCATCCGTGCAGGCATCTGTTTATTCAGCCTAGATGTTAGGGAGAAGTGCAAGGGACTATCATGCTGAGAGAACAGCATGTGTAATGGCATGAAGGTGTGAGATTATTGAATGAACTCACTGAGGAAAGGAGAACTGCTCTGGGGTTTTGGCCATAGAATGCAGGATGGTGAGTAGTGGGAGATGAACCTGGAAGGATATATTGGGGCCTGGTGGTTGAAAGACTACATGCTAAGGAGTATGGATTTATATAGTTATTGCCATATAAAGCTGGTTATGCTTAAAGGAAATCCACATAAAGAGCAAAAATTAGATTCCTGAATTGACATTTCTTGACCACATAGCCAGGGCTATGGAATTACATTTGGAATTGGAATTGACATTTCTTGACCACATAGCCAGGGCTATGTGGAAATGAAGGCCGGTGGACTGCTATTATCCAATGATTAGCTGTTGGCCAACTGCCTGGAGGTTCTGACCTAGTGCTTGGTTCCCGTGATCCACCCAGTTAAAGGAATCTGAGTGCTGAGGTGTGAACCTCCGAAGTCAGTAGAAAGTTGCAAGGGCCTAAGATGCCTTTAACATTACTGTGTTACTCTAATCCCTGGGGATCAGAGTTGAACCAAGCTTCTCTTGCTGGGAATTCTCAACTTCTGCAAACCCCAGAAATCTCACTCCATTGCTTAGTTTATGGGCAAAGTTCATTAACCCTTGAAGTTCATACGTTAGGCTTCAGGCCTTCTCTAGTTTTTACTAACTTTTACTTGGGAAATAGTATCATGTAGAGGAAATAACAGTAAACTAGAAATCTTGGGTTTTTGTATTGGCTTTGCCAAATAATTTTGTAACCCTGGGAGAGTCCTTTAAGTTTTCTGGATCTCATTTTCCTCAAATTTAAAAGAATAGACTGGGCCAGATACTTTGCCTTCCTCTGTTAAATTTTAGGATCCTGGTGTTTCCTTAATTTTATATGTCTAATGCACAATTTTTTCTTGTTTGTTAAATACCTCATCACATTTTAAGTCAATCTTTTAAAAATTGATTTATAACTTTTTATTTATTATTTTGTTCTTCTTATCACTCTGTATTTACCTTACTGATTTACAATGGAGGATCATCTCTTAAGCTCATTTGAAGAACCACAAGTCTTTTGAGTCTTGTTAATTTTTACTGAGTTTTGATTTTCCAGAATGAGATCAATTTGAGCAGAAGACCCAGAAGGACAAATCTTCATGCTCTGACCTCAAACAACATCAGACAAACACAAACACATTCTTCATTCATGCTAATTTCTTAACCAAATAACAAAGAATTTACCACCCTAGTGTCAAATAGATTTGACTGTTTAAATGTGGAAGGACAAAATTATTGAGTAATGAAGCAATACCTCTAGAAATCTCTAGAAACCATTTGATTGGCAGACTGTTTCTGTTGGTTAGTTAGAACTGTCTAATAGAAAAACCACTCAAATAGCAGTATTAAAAAATTAGATTCCCTAACAAAGCAAACTGCATATTCTAACCCAAGGAAACAATCATGTAGGAAAGGTAAAGTCTCCAGGAAATGCTTGGTCTCTTGTATGGACAAAGTTATCTTTTTGAAAAGAATTAACTTATTTATTTGTAAGGCAGAGTTATGGTGGGGGGGGGGGAGAAAGAGAGAGAGAGAGAGAGGGAGAGAGAGAGAGAGAGAGAGAGAGAGAAAGAAAGAGAGATTCATTTTCTATATGATGGTTCACTCCCCAAATGGCTGCAATGGTGAGGGTTGAGCCAAGCTGAAGCCAGGAGCCTAGAACTACATTTGGGTATCCCACATGGGTGGCAGGGGACCAAGCACTTGGGTCACCTGCTGCTGCCTTTCCAGGTGGGTTAACAGGGAGCTGAAGTGGAAGTGGAGTAGCTGGGACTCAAAATGACATTCATATGGAATGCTGGCATTTCAGGCAGTGGCTTAACCCACTGCTGACAACACTGGCCCTGGACAAAGCTATCTTAAGACAAAACTCCTTGGAGAACAAAAAGAACATAGACTAGCACAGACTAGTGGGCTGTCAGTTACAACAGGGGAAAAAAAAATGGAAAGTTTGTTTGGGGTTACAGGTCCCAAAATTGGACTGGCATTTCTTCTATTTAATGGTTACTTTACTAGTTTTTTGTTTTTGTTTTTAAATTATGATGGTACTTAAAGTTTTGTGGAAAATGGAATTAAAAGATGTTTATTTTGGTGGAAAAACTTGAAACTCATGCATTTTTAAATATCATTTACAAACATTTTTCTGCAGACTCCTCATATACATGGATCTCCATTTTTTTTGCACCAGAATAAACTTATCTTTTAATTTTATTTTTCATGAATTTTTTGAAGTACCCTCCTACATAGTATTCAAGTAACTGCAGAAAACAACAGAAACATTGCCTTTCCATTTCAGGAAGAAACTGAAGCATTAAGATACTTGCTCAAGGTAATACAGTTAATAAGTAGTGGAACTGGGAATAAACTGATAAAAGAGGAAGAGGGTTGTAATTGTGTTTAAAAGAATAGTGACTGTTCTCTATTAAACTAATGTTTTAGAAAAAAAATTAGGCAAACTAAGAGTATAGGGATCATGATCTAGATATCTAGGAGGAACTTGGATTAATGAGATAGAGCAAGTATCCCAAAGGATGTTTGAATATCATTTGGAGAATGACCCTTATGGAGCAATTAGCCATCAGGAATTATTTATATGCCACCAAGTACAAACTTTTTTTTAAAGGTTTGTTTTATTAAGGTTTGTTTTCTCTCTGAAAGGCAGAGAGAAAGAGAGAGAGAGAGAGAGATTGACCTTCCATCTGCTGGTTCACCCCCCTCAGATGGCTGCAATGGTGACAACTGGGCCAGGCTGAAGCCAGGAGCTTTCTCCAGGTCTATCACGTGGGTGGCAGGGTCCCAGTCACTTGGGCCATCTTCCACTGCCTTTCCCAGGCCACCAACAGGGAGCCGGATCAGAAATGTTAAGGCTGGGACTTGAATCAGCACCCATGTGGCATGCCGGCATTGCAGGCAGCAGCTTTTCCTGCTCTGCCAGAATGCCGGCCCCAGGCGCAAGCTTTTAAGTAAACAAGATATTAAAAGAGTTGTTCTTCAGCTTCCCGTCCAGAAAGTTATTTTTGTGTTTTTCATGGGTCCTGAGGTCCCTTGCTGTTCTTCCTTGTTTTCTTCCCCTTTCAAAGTCATCTTCTGCTTGTTTATCTGCAGTTTTCTGTGTCTGTAGTTGTATTTAGCAGGAGGAACAGGGAACAATTCACTTACTCCATCTTCCTGTAAGTACAAGTTGTCCCTGGATGGATTTTAAGATTATTGCAATCAGCTGCTTCTTTGGAATCTCATAGGTGGAGAAGTGTATTTTGAAGATGCAGACTTAAAAAAAAATCTTAAAAGCATTTATTATTTTGTGTTTCTAAGTAACATGATCTCACGATTTCCTCCCAACTCCCAGCTATTAGTCATTTTTAATTCCTTAGACAAACCCAGTGTAAAGGGCGATGAGAAACTTTGTTTTATTATCAATTTAACCATCTCCATAGAATCTATTTTGACCTTTCAGGAGCTGGTGACCTTTGTAACTAGGAAGACAGACTACATCATAGTTCTCTATTTTTTTTTTTAACCTGGCAGAAATAATTTTGAATAGGTTACATAAATAAAAGCTATTGTTAATCCAGTAATCGATCTTAATATCTCAGATTCTCTCCTCTTTTTCACAATATCTACCAGTTATATGCAGTTTTTGAGGAAGGTAAACTCTTACAAACACAGATAAAATTCTTATAAGTATCTTTGATAATTTTCAGAGAGACATCAGAATATTAGGCTGTGTTAATTGATTGCCCCTTATACGGAATTTAAATATTTAACTATTTATGTGGAAGAAAATGCGCTTCTAAAATGTCCTATGGAAAAAAGTTGCAATCTTTGCAGTCAGTGATCACATCTAGAAACTTTGTTGAAACCTGATTTAAGTTTATTCCAGTCTAATTTATTACTGATACAGAAGTATAGAGTTGAAGTAATCTACAGTTAATATAGCCCCAAATTCTTTGCTATTGCATTCTAAACAGTTTACTATTTTATTTTAAATCCTCTACTACTTTGGAAGTTCTGAATTGGGAGTGGTTGGATCCCCCTTAATTCAAACCTATGTTTAAGAGAGAAACCAGTGACTGGAGCTGTGGGTAAAGCTGCCACCTGCCGTGCCAACATCCCACATGGGTACCTGTTGAAGTCCCAGTTGCTCCACTTTTGATCCAGCTCTCTGCTCTTGCCTGGGAAAGCAGTAGAGGATGGCCCAAGTCCTTGGGCCCCTGCACGCGTATGGGAGACATGGAAGAAGCTTCTGGCTTCAGACTGGCCCAGCTGTGGTCATTGCAGCCATTTGGGGAATGAACCAGCAGAGGGAAGACTGACTCTGTGTGTGTGTGTATGTGTATGTGTGCGCGTGCCTCTCTGTAATTCTGCCTTTCAAATAAATAAATAAATCTTAAAAAAAAAAAAAGAAACCCTAAGCAGATACATACAAGTAAGTCCTGACCCATAACAGAACAAAGCCTGAATGCACTGAAAGCCTGAATGAACACTGATGGAGGTCTAATGTGATATTATGAGCATGCTCATTGAAGGAATATGTATTCTGGCTTCATAACTTTCTATTTCTCAGAGTTGGGTAACTTCTTTACATTTTTGAACATCCATTTCTCCAGCTACAAAATGAAGATGAGAAAAGATCCTAAGATTGTTGATTTGCTTAAATGAGATAATACATATAAAACATTTGGTATGGCACATAATGAGAGCACAACAAATATTGTCTAGTATTACTGTTGCTTTTTCCACTATGTTTCTCTCATAAACCAGTGTGAAGGATAGCACTTTATTCACAATGCCCTGTTTAATGGGCTGTTTTCTATGAGATTCAATTTTTGTTTATTCAGATAGAATGATTAAATCCTTTCTGAGTTCCATTCTCACATTCAGGTTTGAAGGCAGAGCTATTAGACACCTTTAGGCCATAATATGTTTATTTTTGGAACCCCTGAGCTACAGAATCATCTATGTTTACTCCTCCTTTTTGCCCTGTGCCATATTTTTCTGGTCCCTTGCCAGAACGTTCTTGGAGCCAATTCAAATTAGCATCCATTACAGATCGATCTAGAAAAAGTAGGTTATTTATTGTCAGGTGGATACATGAACCTTGGCAGTTTCAGAAACCAGAGCTAAAGTGATCTTATAAAGTTCCAGTTAAGTCAACACGATGTTGTGCTAGTCTCATGATGACTTTCACAAAATTACCTCTGAAATGCTAAGTATTTTCCCACTCAGAACCTCGTTCTAACTCTATAACTTATACGAAAGATCACACTGTACCTGCTCTTAATCTTGCAAGTCTTAGAAAAATCCTTGGCCAAAAGCAATAAAATTTGACCTGACCTAATCCTGGAGTTGCAATGGATAATGTGTGTATTTTTCATTCAATAATTTAATGTGGAAATTAACTGCATGTGTCACGTATTCCCCATCTTAAAGAGAGGGCTTTTATGCTTCTAATGTTACACAAAAATTAAATATGTAAACACTCTTGTCATTTAAGACTCTTCACTTTCTTGATAGCTTAAATAAGCACTACGAAAGATTCCTTTGGAGAAATTTATTTTTTAATTTAGTACAGGAGCCCATTCCCTGAAATTCACCTCCTGTAGTAAAGAAATGATAGCAACAGGTAGGTTTTTTTTTTTTTTTTTTTTTTTTTTGGTTCCTGAAAGATTTGAGGTAATTTGCCCACTTTGGCTTACTGCATTGTTTTCTCCTGTTTGTCAGTGCAGGTAAAATTTTGTGGACATTTCCAGAAAATTGTGTTCTCTTTTCCTCTTATTTTAGGTGGATTCTTAAACATTTCTACTTTGGGTTCTATAACAAAGAAGTAGCCTCTACTTGACCTTGCCTTTTGGACTATTCCTATGCTTATCCTTAAAGACTTTTTCAATGATAATTGCCTTTCTGATGCAGAAACAGCATCTCTTCCCGATGCTGTTTCCTCTCTCACCTCACTGTTTCCTCTGTACCCCATGAATTTTGTTTTGATTCTCTCACTAAATTTAACGTTTTGAATAGATCCACATGGTTTAAAAACCAAAAGGAATAAATACACAGATATATGTCCTTTGAATCACTGTCATCTTCCTAGTTCTCCAATTTGTCCTGCCACCTCAGTATCTGCTGTTCCTTATGTCTTATATGACTTTCCAGGGTGTGCCTGCATATTCAAACAAATATGATTGTAAATCTTGCCTCCTCCTGATTTTATACCAGAGACAGCATATCGTATATACTCTTCCAAACTTTCTTTTTAAAGTTTTTTTTTAATTTGAATTGCAGTGGAGAGGGAGAGAGGGAGGGGGAAGGAGGGAGGAAGGAGTTGGGGAGAGAGAGAAAGAGAGAGAGAGAGAGAATGGGAGGGAATGGGAGAGAATGGGAGAGAATATCTTCCATCTGCTGGTTTACTCCCCAAATATCCACAACAGCCAGGGCTGGGTCAGGCCAAAGCCAGGAGCCCAGAGTTGCTTAGAGTCTCCCACATGGGTGCATTAACAGGGAGCTAGATTGGAAGCATAGCAGCTGGGTCTTGATCTGGCACTCCTAGGAAGTCCACATCAATATATAATGACATTCCATTTTTTTTCTTTTCTTTTCTTTTTTCTTTCTTTCTTTCTTTCTTTCTTTCTTTCTTTCTTTCTTTCTTTCTTTCTTTCTTTCTCTCTCTCTCTCTCTCTTTCTCTCTTTCTTTCTCTCTCTCTCTTTTTCTCTCTCTCTTTCTTTCTCTCTCTTTCTCTTTCTCTCTCTCTCTCTTTCTCTCTCTCTCTCTCTCTCTCTCTCTCTCTCTCTCTTTCTCTCTTTCTCTCTCTCTCTCTTTCTCTCTTTCTTTCTTTCTGACAGGCAGAGTGGACAGAGAGAGACAGAGAGAAAGGTTTTCCTTTACCGTTGGTTTACCCTCCAATGGCCGCTGCAGCCGGCACACCACACTGATCCAAAGCCAGGAGCCAGCTGCTTCTCCTGCTCTCCCATGCGGGTGCAGGGCCCAAGCACTTGGGCCATCCTCCACTGCATTCCTGGGCTCTTTTTAATATTTTCTCGGTGTGGATGTGTATGATAATTACCTAGTTTTTCATTGAAAGATAATCTGTATTTTACTCTTACAAACTGCATGCAATGCAGTTCATATTCTTGTTCATATAGACTGTTCTTGTGCATATGTCTTTTTGTGTATCTGTAGAATAAATTCCAACAATTAGAATTCCAGGGCCAAAGGTTATTTTCATTTGTAATTTTGATAGAGTCTATAAAACTGCCCTCATGAGCATCATAAAAATTTGTTTCCACTAGTATCGTGTAAGATTATTTCCTAGTACCTAATCTATACACTGTATATTGAACTTCTGAATTTTTTTAGATTCTGAAAGGTGAACGTGATATCTAGGGTAAGTTTATATTGTACTTCTTTTCTAAAAAGAGAACTCAAACACCTTTTTATATTCCTAAGAGCCACTGTGTTTCTTTCTTTGTGAATTCTCCTTTTCTTTTTTTTTTTCTTATAGATCTCAAAAGTTATGTAAGAATAAGATTTAGAGTGAGAGAGAGACAGAAAGAGTTCCCATCTGATGGTTAATTCCCCGAATACCTGTAATGGCTGGGGCAGAAGCTTGGAGCCAGGAACTTAATCCGTATCTCCTATGTGGGTGGCAGGAACTCAATTACTTGAGCCATCACCACTGCCTCTTAACCACCAGGCTAAAAGCCAACCCCTAATTTTTCTTTTTTCTTCTTCTTTGATTATAGGTGTGTTCGATGAAGGATTTTTAAAAAGTGAGGTTGAGTTCATTCTAGATTTTGAATCACAGTTATAAAGACGTTTCCTATTCTATTTATAAAAGATTTCTCCCATTTTTTTCTGGAACTTTCTGATTTTATTTTATTTTTACGTTGAAGTCTTTGGTCGCTTTATACTGAATCCTGGAGTGAGTGGTGAGACATGCATCTAAGCTAATTTTAACATGACAATCCAGGAGACTTCTTGTTGAATTGTGCATATTCTTCCTACTGATATGTGACAGAACTTTTATCTTACTCCAAACTTCCTGTATTTAGAACAGCTGTGGATCTTCCCTTCTAGTACATGGGTCTAGTAAGTATAAGCATTACATTCATTAATTATTTTAACTTTAATGTGATAATACCATGACCTTGATATTAATCTAGTTATAATAATGATAACATTGTCTTAATTTTAAATGGCACATTGCAATTTGCAAAGCATTTTCACTTCCATGTCTCATTACATCATATGTGGCAGCGCAAATAGGGATGACTGTCCTCATTTTATACACAAGAAAACTGAAGTTCTGAGAGGATGAGATGTTTGCCAAGGCCACAAAGCTAGTAAGTGGGCAGTGCTACCTCTTGATTCTTAGTTGTGTGTCTTGGCCAATTCATGGTTACACTACTCAGTATCTCAGATATTCCCTGGGTATTTATCAGAGAGCTTGTTCATCCCCATAGATAAACTCTGTGCTATTGAATTTTAAGTCTATACAGGTTCATCAGCTTTATCTAACTTTTGGATTCAGAAAGGAACTAAATCATGAAATCACCAAATAAAGTGGCTTGAGGAATCCTAGATTGACCTACTTGCTTTCTAAACATGGAAGCCAAAACTCAGAGAAGTTGTGACCTCTGTAGCTAACATCATACGGTTATTAAGGAGTCAGAACCAAGTCAGAACACAGAGACAATTCTTGTTGCTTGGTTTAATGATGAAGAGAAGGAAGAAAACAGGAGAAACAAATCATCTCCATATTTATAGGCATTTCCAGAGCCAGGAATGAGAGATGTGGATTCATTCATTCCTTTATTCAGTCATGGAACAAATAATCATGGACCATGTGCCAGGCAATGTGCTGGGTATGGGGTTAGTGAACTGAACATGGACATGGACAATACAGTTTGGAGAGAGAAACAGACAGTAAATAATGAACATGTGGATACAGATGGAATTACAGTGTAGGAAAAGGACTGTGAGAGAAACTTAGACAGTCTCCTGCAGGAATATAACAGGAAGATGTAGTTTTGACTGTGGAGTCTAAGGCCTGCAGTGACACCATGCTTTGTGGCTCACGGGCCCCCTGTGAGATCATGTCCTTTTTGAGTTAGTGTATACCACTGCTGTAGTCAGCACACTGTATAGAACAAATTAAGATTTTGTTGAACACTTGCCAATGATGCTGGGCAATAGTTCATCCGATTGTCCTTGAGTGCTTCATCAATTAATATACAAAAGAATCGGTTGAACTTCCTTAACACAAGTGCCCAGTTTCAGAATTTAAAACACTTTGTAAAACTGCTTAAATCTTTCCTTTTCCAATGGACAACTCTTCTTTGGCAGTAAACGGTTTGCTTTTAGTTCTCTTGATGAATTGTTTCTATCCAGCAGTGTAGTCCTCGGCACATATTTCATTAGAAGTGGAACTGAGTAATTTAAAGAGATACAACCTATTTATTCAGATTTGGGGCATTTGTAGCCAGCACTTCCTGTGTGTCCTGCACCCAGTGTTCATGGATGTGTTCCATTTAACATTAGAGTAGTGGGGTTAGGTAGGGTGTTCTAATAGGTCTTTCCCTATTCAGATGCCAGTTCTGGTTAAACTTTGAGCTCCTTGACTCATGTTGAGTGTAAGTATAAAATTAAGTTTGCAGTTTTATAAAGTTATATTTAATTTTCTCAGTTTTATTTTTCCCTTTTCTTGTTTTTCTTTTCTTTGGAGTGGAATGGAGTGGTGGATTAGGGAAGTTTTCATATTATTTCTCATTTCTTCATTGAGCTATTTGCAGCTATAGGACTTGAAACTATAGAAAAATCCAGATGGGAGAAAAACTATCAGAAATTTCCCTTTAAAGAAATACTCAAAGATGCTGGGAAAACTCTGAATACACAGATGTTTATGGCAGCAGCATTATTAATAGTGAAAAAAATAATTGGGAACAGCTTGAATATCCAACACCTATAAGAAAGAATAAAAAACACTGATATACATTCCCTGTAACATGGACAGATGAAAACAATGCTTCAAAGCAAACATCCTAGCATGAGAGTACGCTCATGGCTGGTGGAGTCATGTAATCATTGAGTCCAGGCTGTGAGAGCAATGCTTGGGTTAAACTTGCTCCAGCATTTACTGGCTGCTGTACCTACAGACAGTTCCCATCTTTGCATCAGCCTCCCTATTCATGAAGAGGGTTTAATAATAGTACCATAGGACTATGCAAGGCTTAGAAAAAGTAATGCTTAGAAAGCCGTGGCCCAATGCCTGGCACATTGTATAGGATTAATAATTTTTTAATGTTATTTTTAAATATGAGATCTTTGTTAAAAATACATCAAGAAATACTGGAAGTCAGGGAAGGTGTTGGTGCAGTGATTAAGATGCTGCCTGAGACTCCTGCATCCCCTGTTAGAACGCTTGGTTTCAAGTCCTGGCTCTGGTTTCAGTTCCAGCTTCCTGTTAGTGTTAATCCCGGGAAGCAGCAGATGATGGCTCAAGTATTTGGGTCTCTGCCATTCATGTGGGACACTGGGATGGAGTTCTAGGCTCCTGGCTTCAGTCTGGCCTAGCCCTGGCTGTTGTAGGTATTTGGGAGAGTGAACCAGTGAATACAAGATCACTGTCTATCTTTCTGTCTCTGCCTCTTTGTGTTTCCAACAAAACAAAACAACAAAAGAATCTATATCTTGGGAGTTCCTTCAAGGGGTAGATTTCTTTGGGATATAATACTAAGTTTTTTTTTTTTCTTTTAAATTCTTTGCTCTTTTCAGTTTATTCTAATTATTGTACTGATTTTTCCCAGTGTCCTCCATAAATCTTTTTTTTTTTTTAAGATTGATTTATTTATTTATTTGAGAGGCAGAGTTACAGACAGATGGAGAGACAGAGAGAGAGAGGTCTTCTATCTGCTGGTTCACTCCCCAAATGGCTGCAATGGCTGGAGCTGGGCTGATCCCAAGCTAGGAGCCAGGAGCTTCTGCTGGGTCTTCCACATGGGTGCCGGGCGGCGGGGGGCGGGGGGGTTGTGTGTGCATCTTTCATTGCTTTCCCAGGCCATTCGCCGGGAGCTGGATCTGAAGACGAGCAGCCGGGACACAAACTGGTGTCTATGTGGGATTCTGGCACCAGAGGCAGAGGCTTAACCTACTATGCCATGGCTCCAGCCCCCAGTTTTTAGTCTTTTTATCCAAAGCTTTTTTCTGACCGTCTCTACTACTGCGTGTTTCCCAAGTCTGACCCCTATGTTACTGCATCCCCTTGATTCCTTTGCCTATGGGCTTCTGGCTGTGTTTAGAGTGACATCAGTCTGGCCGTGGTTGTGTTGTTTCATACAGCAGCTACTAACAGGGGCTCTCAAACTCTAGTTTCTGCCCCCCTCCCTTCCAGCATAGGGATGACAGCAGCTTCCCAATGTCCCTGGTCCATTCACCCTGCAGATAATCCCTTCCTTAAAACGTCTTCAAAATTCCAGCTCAGGGTGAGTTCTGTTTTCTGCTGCGACTTGGTGATATAAGGAGCCTAAAATATTTTTATAATTTGGAAAATTTTTATTAAAACAACACAGGGAACCACCCCCTACCTCCTGTCTCCTGAAAGGAAGCACTCTTCAGGGAGTGAAGTGGCCCCTCGGCTCCTAGACTTAGGGTGATTATTTTTGTTTCATTTTTGAGCTCTCATATGAAATTAGGCTTCAGGCTAAAACACCTATTTCTTAGAAAAACACACTTTCTCCTGGAGAGAAATTCTAGAAAGCAGTCGCGGGCTATTGACAAACTATAATACTGCAAAGGGTTCTGGCCAGAAAGGATGCAAGAGAAAGTCTGTGGGGAGAAGGTAGCCTAGAAAGTGGCTTGTCAACTGCAGTGCCAGCGGTGGGTGCAGCAGAATAGTGGTAGACAGAGCTGTGCTTGAGTCACTGAGTTACCGTCTGTTCTGAGGGTGGACCTGCCTCTGTGGCCACTGAGAACTCACCCATTCCTGAGGCATCTGGGCACAGCAAGGGCCAGACTCCCAGGGGGTAATTGATGCAATGTGCTCAGTCCAGAGTTGGGGCTGGGGTTGGCTGGGGGGAAGGGGAGGCTTCACATTTGTCATGCTCAGCTCCACAGTCTGCCAGGGGAGATTAGCAGCTGTTTACTTATCGGTGGTTGGTCATTAAATTTTTCATATCATACTCAATGTTTGGGGAAGACTACAAGTTCTTATAGTATATTTGCTGTGTCTGATACACTGCTTTTGTCCATGATTCAGCCAACATGGTTTTAAAATGGAGGACATGAACCATAGAGTTAGCAACTCTATGGATGGAGTGGAAAAATCTGCCCTACTGAGCAGGTGCATCTCTTATGTACAGGGCTATTTAGTCTCAGGCTGGAAGACTTCCTCTCAGGGAAATGTGGAGGTAGAACAGAAGATGAGAGACTGAACTCAATGATTAGTTTGCATTAGGAACTAGGCACTTTGCTAGACCTTGGGAGATTCAGAGGCTGCCTCATGCACGTGAGGCTTATAGTCTGGAGGGAGGGACAGACATTAAGAACATGCTCATAGAGTTTCAGCTTAGCTGTACATCAGAATCACCTAGAAGCTCTTGAAAAACCTTCTATGCTTGCATCACAGCAAAGGCTGTGATTTTATCAGTCTTGGAAGGTGATCTGGTATGAATCCCAGTGGCTCTAACATGCATCTTCAGTTAAGAATTTCTGGTCTAAATATTCTCAGGATATCATGAGACATTTTTTCCCCCATGAAGCATCTAGCACTTATCAAATTAAAACTGGGGAAATATTAGGTAAATTGGATATGAAAGACTGTAAGAAATTATAATAAAGAAATCTGTTGAAATTTAAAAATAGATCACCATAAATAAGTAGATGTTTGCAACTGTAAACATTACTTTGAAGAAAAAGTGAAGGGCATGATAGAATTTATAATATTTATAAGTTATGGTATTATGTATAGGGCAGGATTTATAGTGAATAATTAAAAAATGATTATCTTAAGGAATGACTTTCAGTAGTGACCTGAACACTTAGTGAGTAAGGGAGTGGGAAGCGCAATGTTCCAGGCATAGGGATCATCATATGGAAAAGTCCTGTGGAATATAGCAGATAAGGAAATGAAATGAAAAAAACAAGATTCCTGCCTTCTAGGAACTTATACCTTAGGAAAAGACTCACATAGTCTAAAAATTTCTTCATTACCTTATAGGTCTATGATTCTTCCCAATATAAAAGAAAGAAGAAGAAATTAGTGTTGGGAATAATCCTTCAACAATGGATATAAAAACTCAGTTACATGTTTGTCTTTAAGTAACTTAGATAATTTTTAAAATAGCAGATATGCTTTCACAGGTATGTTGGCTTAAGCTAATATTAGTATTAGGTCGTACAGTGTGGGTAAAAAGTGACTTAGAGATTGAATGAACATGGCAAAAAAACATGCATACCTACCTTTTTATCTCCAAATGCTTTAAAAGGTTAACAAGGTATTTTAAACATGTCTATTAGCTATAGAAAGCAAGCAAGGGAACCATGTCCATTCCCCTCCCTGGTAACCACAGGTCTGTTCTTTATGTCTGTTAGTTGATTTCAAGAGTGTTGTATAAGTGGGCTCATACAATATGTAGCCTTTTGGGATTGGCTTTTGATTTAGAGTAATTCTTTGAAGATTTGCCCATGTTGTTGTATGTATAAATTGTTTCATTTGGTTACTCAGTAGTAGTCCATGGTCTGACTACACCATAGTTTGCTTAACCATTCACCAATTGAAAGATATCTACATGGGGCTGGCGCCATGGCTTACTTCGTTAATCCTCCACCTGCAGTGCTGGCATCCCATATGAGTGCCGGGTTCTAGTCCTGGTTGCTCCTCTTCCAGTCCAGCTCTGCTGTGGCCCAGGAAGGCAGTGGAGGATGGCCCAAGTGCTTGGGCCCTGCACCCGCATGGGAGACCAGGAGGAGGCACCTGGCTCCTGGCTTCGGATCGGTGCAGTGCCGGCCATTGAGGCCATTTGGGGGAGTGAATCAACGGAAGGAAGACCTTTCTCTCTGTCTCTCTCTCCCTCTCACTGTCTATAACTCTACCTGTCAAATAAATAAAAAATAAAAAAAAGAAAGATATCTACATGATTTCTAGTTCTTGGCTATAAAAGCTGCTTTAAAATTTTTGTGTAAGTTTTTATATGAAATAGCTTTTATTTATTAGGATAAGTGCTCAGTAGTATAAGGGGTAGGATATAAAGTAATTGCATTTAATTGTTTAAGAAATTATTAAACTATTATCCAGAGTGACTATACCATTTTCCATTTCCACCAGTAATTTATGACAGATCTAGTTTCTTTGAATCCTTGCCAATATTTGGTGTTGTCACTATTTAAACATGTTTCCCCCATTGTGATAAGAATGTCCTAATATTTCATTGTGGCTTTAATTTTCATTGCCTGGATGGCAAACCCAATGAGTTATTATTATGTAGTAGAACAGGAGCAGAGGCTAACAGACACATGAAAAAATGCTCAGGATTCCTAGCCATCAGGGAAATGCAGATCAAAACCACCATAAGGTTTCACCTCACTCCGGTTAGATTGGCTTACATACAGAAATCAACCAACAACAGATGCTGGCGAGGATGTGGGGGAAAAGGGACACTAATTCACTGTTGGTGGGAATGTAAACTGGTAAAGTCACTATGGAAGACAGTTTGGAGAGTCCTCAGAAACCTGAATATAGCCCTACCACAGGACCCAGCCATCCCACTCCTTGGAATTTACCCAAATGGAATTAAAGCGGAGAAAAAAAGAGCCATTTGCACCTCAATATTTGTTGCAGTTCAATTCACAATAGCTAAGACATGGAATCAACCTAAATGTCCATCAATGGATGACTGGATAAAGAAACTATGGGATATGTACTCTATGGAACACTATACAGCAGTAAAAAACAATGAAATCTGGTCTTTTACAACAAAATGGAGGAATCTGGAAAATATCATGCTGAGTGAAATAAGCCAGTCCAAAAGGGACAAATATCATATGTTCTCCCTGATCGATAGCAACTAAACGAGCATCTAAAAGGAAACCCATTGAAGTGAAATGGACACTATGAGAGACAATGACATGACCAGCCCTTGTCCTGACTATTGAGGAACAACTTACTATTTTATTCCTTTTAGTATTTTGTTGTTGTTGTTGTTGCTGCTGCTCTGTTTGTTCTACTTAGTACCACTGGTGGAACTCTGTAATCAATACACAATCATTCTTAGGCATTTAAAGTTAATAGAAAAGTGACCTCTGTTAAATATAGGAGTGGGAATAAGAGAGGGAGGAGATATATAGGTCGGCACATGCTCACTCGGACTTACCTCCAATGGTGGAGCTAGAAATGTGCCAGGGGATTTCAACTCAGTCTTATCAAGGAGGCATGTACCAATGCCAGCGCACTTGGTAAAGTGATAAGTATAAATACACAACCAATCAAAAAGATAGAGTAAGTGTCGAAGAGATTTCACAAATAAGACCAGTGTAGGCAAATAATGAAGGATAGAATTAAAAGGGAGAGAATGATCCTGCGGGGGAAGCAGGACACACAGCAGACTCATAGAATGGCAAATGCCCAAAACAGAACTCCAGCCTCAGAATCAAACCTTGGGGCATTCGGATCTGGCTAAAAGGTCCATGAGAGTCTCACAGGCATGGAAAGCCATGACTCGGTGGCAAAAACAATCTAAATGAGAGATCCTGGTGAACAAGACCCCAGCAGAAGGAACAGGCCATCAAGGAGAGAGGCGCCTTTCTCTGGAGGGAGGAAGGAACCTCCGCTGTGATATGGCCTTGACTAAACAAGTTCAGAGTCGGTGAACTCAAGGGGCTTCCATAGCCTAGACAGCTCATGGCAAGAGCCTCGGGTGATTGCTGACGTCATAAATAAGAGTGCCAATTGTTAAATCAACAACGGGAGTCACTGGGTACATGCTCCCCACGTAGGATCTCTGTCCTTAATGTGTTTTACTATGAAACATAAAGACAACATTACTAGTGGAACAATACCCTATACCTTGTGTGGTTGTGTGAGTGTAGCCTGTTGAAATCCTTGCTTAGTATATACTAAGTTGATCTTCAGTATATGAAGGTAATTGAAAATGAAACTCGATAAAGGGTGGGATGGGAGAGGGAGAGAGAAAGGGAGAAGGGAGGGCCACGGGAGGGAGGGAGGTTGGGGGGGGGGGAGCCGCAACAATACAAAAGTTGCGCTTTGTAAATTCACATTAATTAAATTAAAAAAAAAAAAAAAACAGGAGCAGAGAGTTCTCTGGGAAAGAACATAGGTACTACCCTGAAGGATCATTCAAAAAGAATAGAAAATACACTCACAAGTGATGTAAAAGAGAGGAAAAAGTAATTAGAGAATTGAGGAAAATACATAGGAAAGAAAATGTAATCAGCATACTGCTTGACCTTGTAATATCAAAAACTTATACATTCATATGTAAAATTATTGACTTAATTTTAAAAAGATAATCATGTTGAGAGAATAAGGGAGTATAGATGAATGTGTATTATGAAAGAGTTAAATTCTTTTTTCATAGTTATAGTTGTATAGATAAGACCTCCTATTGATAAAGAAGTAATAGTCATGTAAGCATATTAATTACAGAAGTAACTTCTAAAAACTAAAGAAGTTAAAAGTGGTGTGCTCTCAGGAGAAGAGGGTGGGGAGCACAGAACAAAGGATGGCTGTGTTTTTCATTAGCAACATTTACTTACAATTTTTTTTAAAATCCCATCTTTATGTTAGGTTTTTTTGTTTTTTTTTTTTTTGTTTGTTTGTTTTTTTTTGACAGGCAGAGTTAGACAGTGAGAGAGAGACAGAAAGAAAGGTCTTCCTTTTTCCGTTGGTTCACCCACCATGGCCCCTCTGGCCGATCCGAAGCCAGGAGCCAGGTGCTTCTTCTGGTCTCCCATGTGGGTGCAGGGCCCAAGCACCTGGGCCATCCTCCACTGCCTTTCCGGGCCACAGCAGAGAGCTGGACTGGAAGAGGAACAACCGGGACAGAATCCGGCACCCCAACCGGGACTAGAACCCGGGGTGCCAGCGCCGCAGGTGGAGGATTAGCCAATAAAAGAGTTAAATGAGTATATAAAAAGAGACTTTCAGGTTGAGTAAATAAATTAACTATATTCTTTACAAGAGACAAGTGTAAGAGGGTTCTCAAATGTTCATGGAAAAATGGAAGAAAAATATAACTTTGTATTGGTGCAAAAACTTTGGAAATCAATGAGAATTTTTTTCATAAGAGATATTTTCCATGAATGCTTTGAAAACCCCTTGTATGCATGGGTTTCAAAAAATTTTACACCAAAACAAACTTATCTTTAATTCTATTTTCCATGAACATTTTGAAGTCTCTTCATATTTTAAATGCTAACAGGATGAAAATAGAGATAAGACAAGCAAAAGGAAACATAGAAAGCAATGCTAGATACTAACAAACCAGATTCTGAGGCAAACAAATACAGGCAAGACAAATAAAGCAGCTTCTTTCAGAGACCAAAGATCAATGGAACAATTACTTTAGGAAAAAAAATAGAGTACTTAAACACCCACTTTAAACTCAAAGGAGTTTACACATTCTTTTCAAATAACATGTATGGTACATAAACAACTGATTCAGTGGTTAGCTCTAAGTAAGATGTTTAAAATTTCTTAAAGGATATAGTTCATATTTTTGATGTTCTTAACATAATTCTTGAGAAGAGAGTTCGTTCATTCAGAAACTATAAAATATACTTGGCAAGAAATCTGTCAGGAGCTATAGAAGATTATATGCATAAAATGATAAAATTGTGCTGCATACATGAAATTCAAATTGATTAGGAAGGCATGCTAAATGATGTGAAGGCTCCTCAAATTAATATGACGCAAGTCCAGTAAGATTTTAAAAATTGAGCTTGACAAGCTAGTTATATAATTTATTTGGAAGAGTAAATGTGTATGAACAACAAAGACATTTTGAAAAAGATTGTCCCACCTATTGTTACAGTATCCTGTAAAGTTACTGTATGGTACTAGCACATGTGTGGATAGATTAATAAGACAGTGTATGTGAATGTATTGACCTTCCACTTCTAGTTTACCATTCTAGACAAAAAAAAAATTCTAGCAGGTAAAATAGAGGAATACATGAGGAATATAATGTGGTAAAATAGAAAAATATTAAACATATTCATCAGTAGGAGCATAATTATATCTCTAGGAAATAGAAATACTGTGCAACTATTAATAAAAGAAAAAGATAGATGACTTATTATGAACTGCAAAAATATCACTGAGTTGAGAAAAAATTCAGTTGTAGAATTAAGCTTAGTGTTACAATATTTATATTAAGGTATACAAAACATCATTGTATGTGTAGTCGTGTATCACATAACAACTAGGATATATCATGAAAAATGTGTTGGCTGCAGGAGTATGTTGTGGCACAGAGGAGTTAGGCCACCCCATGGGATGCCTGCATCCCATATGGGAGTGCCAGCTTGAGCCACAGCTAGTTCACTTTCAATCCAGCTTTCTGCTAATACAGCTGGGAAGCAGCAAGTGATGGCTATGTGTGGGAGACCTGGACGGAGTCCTTGGCTCCTGGCTTTGGCCTGGCCTAGACCTGTGGCCATTTGTGAGAGAACCAGCAGATGGAAAATGTCTCTCTCTCCCTTTCAAACAAACAAACAATTTTTTTTTAAAGAAATGCATCGTTGAGCAATTTTGTCATTGTGCAAACATTGTAGAGTATACACAGAGTATACTTACACAAACTAATGGCATCATTAGATATCATAAACAAAGCTATGACGTCAATAGACAATAAGACCTTTGGAATCCCTATTTTATGTGTAGCCTGTCATTGACAGAAATATTGTTATGTGGTATATTATTGTATACATATATGAAGATAGTCAAAATGTTCGTGGACATGGAATTAAAAGATGAATTTTTTTTTTTAATTTTTTTGACAGGCAGAGTGGACAGTGAGAGAGAGAGACAGAGAGAAAGGTCTTCCTTTGCCGTTGGTTCACCCTCCAATGGCCGCCGCAGCCGGTGCGCTGCGGCCGGTGCACCGCGCAGATCCGATGGCAGGAGCCAGGTGCTTATCCTGGTCTCCCATGGGGTGCAGGGCCCAAGGACTTGGGCCATCCTCCACTGCACTCCCTGGCCACAGCAGAGAGCTGGCCTGGAAGAGGGGCAACCGGGACAGAATCTGGTGCCCCGACCGGGACTAGAACCCGGTGTGCCGGCGTCGCAAGGCGGAGGATTAGCCTGTTGAGCCACGGCGCTGGCCTAAAAGATGAATTTATTTTGGTGCAAAAAGTTGTGAATCCAAGCATATAAAGGAATCCTCAAAAAGTTCATGGAACTGCACATTTTGAAAAAGTCTATGCATGGATTTCAAAGATGTAAGATTGAAGGAATGACTTTTTCTTTTATATTATTATGTGCTATATTGTTTGTAGATTGAATTTTTTCTAAAATGCTGAAAAATCACTGAGGCGATCCTTTTTTTTTTTTTAAAGATTTATTTATTTATTTGAAAAGCAGATGAAATAGATAGTGTGAGACAGAGAGAAAGAGATCTTCTATCTACTGGTTCACTCCCCAAAAGGCCACAATGGCTAGTACTGGGCCAGTCTGAAGCCAGGAACCAGGAACTCCATCTAGGTCTCCCATGTGGTGGCAGAAACCTAAGTACTGGGCCAGTGCTATGGTGTAGTGGGTAAAGCCACTGTCTGCAGTGCCAGCATCCCACATGGGCACCAGTTCAAGTCCCGGCTGCTCCACTTCCCATCCAGCTCTCTGCTGTGGCCTGGGAAAGCAGTGAAAAATGACCTAAGTGATTGGGCCCTTGCACCCATGTGGAAGACCCAGAAGAAGCTCCAGGCTCCTGGCTTGGGATTGGTGCAGCTCCGGCCATTGCAGCCATCTTGGAAGTGACTAGCAGATGGAAGACCTCTCTCTCTCTCAGCCTCTGCCTCTCTGTAATTCTGCCTTTCAAATAAATAAATAAATAAGTAAATCTTTAAAAAAAAGTCTAAAAATAAGAAACCCAAGTACTCGAGCCAACATCTGCTGTCTCCCAGGTGCATTAGCAGGAAGCTGGATCAGAAACACAGTAGCCAGGACTTTAAACAAATACTCTGACATGGGATGTGGTCATCCCAAGCATCTCAGGGACTTAACATGCTGTGCCACAATGCCAGCTCCACAAAAGCTAGTCTTTACAGTGTATATTACTGCAAAGAGTTTTTAAGATGTTTACAAGATGGTTAGAAAATAATCTGGCTGTATCCCAACTACTTGGAAATTTGTAGAGGAAAGTAGGATAATCTAATATGCAAAAGCTTCTGTAGTTTAGAAGAAATGATTCTTGCATGGGATGGTGTTGCCTTCCACTTAAATCCACTCACACTTACTGCACCTGCTGTTTTCCCTCATCATACATCCAGAAGCTCAACTGACTTCCATGTTTTCACCTGCACACAAAAAGTATTACTCTCTTTGGTTTCATGTTCTCTGGATATAACCCTTTTGCCTCTCCTAATTGCTGTTATCTGCAAACATTTGGCATCATCTCCCTATCCCCCTTCTGCCTCAGATAGCATGTTACAAATTTTTCTGCTTCATGGAATTTAATCACTTCAAGCTAAGCTACCTCACTTATATTGTTATATTAGTTTTGTGATTAATTAAACTTTGGAAATAGACTCTTTTTTTTTTTTTTTTTTTTTTGACAGGCAGAGTGGACAGTGAGAGAGAGAGAGACAGAGAGAAAGGTCTTCCTTTTGCCGTTGGTTCACCCTCCAATGGCCGCCGCGGTAGCGCGCTGCGGCCGGCGCACCGTGCAGATCCGATGGCAGGAGCCAGGTGCTTATCCTGGTCTCCCATGGGGTGCAGGGCCCAAGGACTTGGGCCATCCTCCACTGCACTCCCTGGCCACAGCAGAGAGCTGGCCTGGAAGAGGGGCAACCGGGACAGGATCGGTGCCCCAACCAGGACTAGAACCCAGTGTGCCGGTGCCGCAAGGCGGAGGATTAGCCTAGTGAGCCGTGGCGCCGGCATGGAAATAGACTCTTTAATGCAATGCAGTTTCCTAGCAGAAAACATCCTTCTAACTACAAAGTAAATCCTGACCAAGGTGAACTCATGCATTCCCTGAGGAGCCAGCATTTTCTTGTCTTGTGAAAAGATGGCTGAAGTCATCACATTATTATCAAGTAGATATATCAAATTCACTATAAATGACCCTGCTGGTTTAGATTTGCAAATGATGGACTTCCCAATTTAGATGCTGAAATGCCCCTGGAATTTTCTCTTGCATTCTTTGTCTTCCTCTTTTTTCTGTAAAAGAGCCTAGAGGTGATGGTTGGGAGAGCACTGACTTGGTTTCAGCAAGGCACTGGCAATCTCTGTAAGGAGAAATACTTTTTCATTTAAACAAATGTGATCCAATGAAGAATGGTCAAGCAATTTTGTATTATAGGCCAATATAGGGAAGAATCAGGGTGGTGGTTTCTAATTTACTATGGGGACAGGTGGAAAGAGAGCTGGGGAAGAGCACCATGGAGAGCAAGGGTACCACCCACATGCCCCACAGGATCTTGTAATTAGCAAACCCCAAAGTTGTGACTACTTCAAAAAGGAAAAATAGTAGAAAACATTTTATCCCCTGAATGGAAGCCATTTACTTTACTGCACCTGTTGTAGGATGCCTTCCTATCCAGAACCCAACTCTCAAAAGAGCAGCAAAATCACTTTTGAAAATGTTTTCTGCTTTGGACCTGCAGAGAAATAAAATGTAATCTTAAAATAGGATTAACTAGGTTATTCAAGGGAGTGAAGAAAGAAATGTAGAGCCAACTTTTGTTAATTATCCAAAGCATGAAAGCATCTGAAATAATTCTAGTTTTCTCTGTAAGCCATGAAAATTGATGAGATGAGACCAAGGCTCTTTGAATCTAAGGAAGAAACATCTAGAAACAGATAATAGCTCCCTGAATCCTACTTTTCTGCACTAGGAAGAAATGCAGGCAGAAAGATCTAGTAGGTCTCATTGAAAACTGATTTCCTGGACTTTAAGCTGAAATCGATTCATTTAATCTCCAAGTTGAGATGACATCTAGTCTCATGCATGGTCCCCTGCGCCTGGGGAAGGCTTACATAGAGATGGTCTTAAAAATATTCCTGTATATCAATACATTCTTATCAACACTTTGGAAAGTGCAAATGAGCAAAAAATAGAAGGATTAAGATTTTCTTTTAAATACACACTGGTTTAAGCATGAAGGGGGAAAACATTCAGTTGTCAAAACAGGCTTGAGGTTTTGCTGCACCCAGAAATTCTAGAGAGTAGTGTGAGACGTTTCTGCCAAACTCTAAATCCTGCAGGGTTAAGCTTTTCCTCTAACCAGTTAGATAATTGCCATTTCATTCTGTGGAGCCTTCAATTGTTTCTTCTTCTTTTTTGTTTTTTAAAGAAAAAAAATTAGCCTTGTCTCAGGGTAATTTTGCAATTTTTCCATAATTAAATAATTACTTCAATCTCTGAATTATAAATGCTGTTGCTGTCTCTTTGGGTGCAGGAGGTTGTCAGGTGTTTTAAATAACCCTTAAGCATGGTCAGGTTAAGGACTCAATTAGGACCTTATAAATGAACACAAGGAAGCCTACTCCATAATGCAACAGATAATTCTACTTATAGTGCTTAATCCTCTAGTCACTAACAGAACCCAGTTGTGACATTTTGTGTCAGCCTCATCCAAACACAAGTCTCCTGAGATGAGAAGTGTTAATATGTGAATGCTGATGGAACTTGCTGGCATTATGATCAAGTGTTAAATAGCTGACAGTCTGGATCAATTGGCTTCTGTTAGCTCACTAATTACATGGAAGAAGGAAATGTCAAGTTGGGCACTATTGATGGAACCCTTCATCAAAACCCTGGTTGGAGAGAGGTATAAAGAAAGGCTAACATCCATGATTAACATTGCCTGCAAACACTTTATGTGAATTCCAGAGGATACAGGCAAGAGAAAGTATCAGAACTGATTCACAGGATGGCATACAAGGCCATGCAGGGTGGCTTCCTTTCTCTGCTATCTACCCTAAGGCTGCCTTCTCTTAGACTGATATGGAAATCTCAGTGATAACAACTCAATGCTCTCTTATTATGAGCAGAGTGGAGTTATCTGGAAAATTCCAAGTATCCTAGAATGCTACAGGATATGTGCAGAGTAATAGTTGCAGGGATATAAGAGGTGTTCCCGGAGACAAACTCTGGGAAGGGGGAAGAAAGGCACATGACCCTTTAGGCATTGTTGCAGGTAGAGGGGGCAGTAGTGACTCCATACTTTGTCTCCTCTGTGATTTGGTACTTTGGACTATGCATGGAGAACTTTGTCAAGTTTCAGGATGGTCAGGGTGTTTCTGTATATTCCTTTGAATTAGGAAAATAGATTTCTTTTTCATCCTCCATATTCAAGAGTCAACATAACGTGGTTACTGTGGCCCTGCTGTGAGCCTTCAGGCAAACTCTTTGATGTTTTTGCCTCTGGTTGTTCATCTGCCAAGTGGGAATTTAAAAAGTGCTCAACTCATAAGGTAGTTGTGAGAATTAAAAAGATTTAATACATATATAAGCTTTAAACTGTGCCTGGCACATAAAATGCTCTGTGTATGCACTGGCTGTTAATAATATCTCTGAAATCCTTTTCTCCTCTGGGCTGTCTCTCTTCTTTGCCAGGACTACCACCATGGCCAAGTCAGGCTTTCATGACCTCTCTTTCAAATGACTTCCTCATTCTTGTTCTTATTCTAAGTCCATATCTCTTCTATTACATCATACACACTATTGCTACTCCAGTCTTCTAAGTCCACCTCTGATTTTGTGCCCCATCATTCAGTGGCCCTGAGGAATTCATCAGACAGAGTCCAAAATTCCTAGCCTTGATTTCAGGCCCCACTCTACTTGCTGGTCCTCATTCCATTTTCGAATCTTACATGCACCCTGTCTTCCTGTGGAACCAGGCTACTTCTCATTCTCTCTGCAAGTTATCCTCTACTGATCTCAACATTGTCTTGTTTTTTATACCTATGCTTGCCATCCTCTCCATTTGGAATCTACTTTCCAATTCCTTCTAGTCCATATCCTAGCCATCCTTCACAGCAAAGCCCAAATACCACCAAATACTTTCTCCATTCCAAGACCTTTACTGATTCTATCATTTTACAGTTTCTTTGTTCTTTCTGACCACTGGCAAACTTTATCTTTTTGGTTCATTTTGTTGTTAATCCTGGTTTATAGTTATTAACTTATATGTCCCCTATTAGCATGCTTGACCAAGTCTGTCAGATCCTTTTATCAAGTCTGATTCCTCACTGTATCCTAATCAGGCCTGTTTCCACCCCCTACGCACAGAACAGTCTCTCTACAAACATGAATGGAACATCAAGTCATTTGCTACAACAACCCAATCTTTTCTGTGTCTTATCCTTTCTGTGACTTACTCTCAGTCACTTTACTGCTCCTTCAAATGAGTACTCATGAAGATATTTCAACTCCAAAACAGTCCTGTTATCCAGAAAAAGAAAAAAATAACACAACACGCACAGTTGATTCCTTAGTGACAGATTCTTAAGAAGGAGTAATGAAAAATATCTGGAGTGCGGTACCTTTGTACCTGGTCACAACAGCTGCGTTAATGCTAAGAGGCTCTTGGAAGGTGACAGTGAGGGATGTGCTGCTGGTTACCATGAGGCAGACATTGGTGGGCACCTCAGGGGCTCCTGGGACAAAAGAGAAACAGGGATCATAACATATCAAATCCTTTTCAAAGAGTGTTCCTGCTTTTTCAGAAGAACACTAAACAGTTTCATTAGAAGTCCCATGGGGTTTTCTTTTGTTGCTGTTGATGATGATGATGCCATTGTGTTCTTATCTAAGCATTAGAACATTTTCTGAAGGGATAAATGATACCAGTGAAACCCTCCCCAGGAACCTTACCATCCCCATATGTGACTGCAATAGATCAGTAAAGGGAAGGGCAATAAGTGACAGCAGGCTCCTATACAACAGAGGCCCTTACATTTCAGAAAGTATTTCCATATATATCATCTCTGTGGCATCCTTGCAGCCCTATTGGGTAGATAGTAATAGCACCTCCACTTTTGGATAAGGTAACTGTAGCCCACAGAGGAGATCAGGCTCCTTGTTAAGGAACACAGAGAAGAAACACAGCCAAGAGCCTGTGGCTTCAGCTGTCTAACTTGGGCTCTGGCCAGTATACAGTTCTAACTTACCTTACTCTTCAACAGTTCCCATTACATCAGGCAGTGTGTTCTGAGAAAAAAATGCATGGACAGATGTCAGGCCCCCTAGCCTCAGGTTTTAAAGGATTGAAGATGGTTTTAGATACTCCTTAACACCCTGAAGCTGTTTTATAATTTAGAAAATTATAAAAAAAATAGCATCAAGCATAAAAATAGGTCTATTTCTAGTGTTAATCTGTCCTAAGTGAGGCATAATCATAAAACCATTTATGAAAAGCAATTGCTAAATATTTTTTAAAAATTCCACATATCAGCATAGCTGAAGGTTCTTGATGTTGGAAGGACCTTTCATTAATGTATCTCTAGTAATTTGCTTCAAGAAAAGGTTAGGCCTAGATTTGGTACTTAATGCACAGTACTACAACAAAATTTTTACTGCCTTTGGTCCTTGTCTGTATCACAACTAAGGTTTTTGCAGCCAAGGTAGAGAATTTCCAAGTGAATGAACCAACATTTCCCTTATATTTAAAATTTCAAGTCTAATTTTTGGTTTAAATAAATCGTCTAGAATGATATTTAATATATCACAAGTGTTTGGATTTTACTTTTTATTTTTATAACAGGGGCTGCACATAGCAGTACTTTCAATGCTAATGAGTATGATTCAGAAAGAAACCCTTTAACAAAAAGAACTGGTAGAGAGAATTGACGTGTAGACAAAAGCATAATTCATGGGTTGATGGACTGTCTTTCTCTGTGGCCTGTATTAACTGAAGTTCAGTTTATTGCTCTATATAAAAAAATGCAGTAGAGAGTTGAAAACAACTTAAACTTCAGCTTGAAACAGAAACTAGACAAACAGGCAAACAAATATTTTTCCACCTCCACATCCCAAAATATAGCCACTTAGGCCACCAGACCATCCAGGTCATTAGGCATTAGGGCGTAGCGGGTGGAAAGTGCTAGATGAGTGCGACATGGTAGAGGGAGGCCAGACACACTGAGGCCTCATGGCTGTGGTCAATGAACCTATCAGGAGCCAGGAAATCAAGTAAGACAAAGACCCTTTTACAGCCGCCCAGAGCTCTTGCTCCAAATAGGCTGACAACGACCATCCATGACCCTGTAGAGTTGGAATAAAAATCAGGAAAGAAGGTCTGGCTGTCTCAAACCAAAGTTCAGTCTAGTTAAATGTCGAAGTTCTCTGCTAATACTCACGGGCATGTTCGAAGCCTGTTTTCATACGTCTATAAAGCCGATACTTCCACTCCCAAGCTTTCAGCTGTTTCTCCTTCTCTGTGTTGTCCAGAGTGAACCCTTCATTCTCCACCTGAGCAGACAGTTCACTCACTCTCTCCTGGGCTTCCTGGACTAGTGTATTGAGATGCATTGCTCGGCTTTCCAGGCTGACAACTAGATGGAAAGAAATGAGATGGGATGAATTTTTCTTTCTGGGGAAATAATGTTTGGCAGAGTCTATTCTAGGTTTTTAAAAATTCCTGGGAAAAGGAATTCCTGCATTTATTGGTAGCTATCTTATTATGATAAGGCCTAATGAGTGACATTTACCATCAGATTAAGTGATAAATTCATTAAATTAAGATGTTCCCTTTGCCCTCTTTTCCCAAGCACCCAATTAATGGCTTAACATAGTAAATTAGAACTCTACCATAGAGTATCCAAGAAGACTACTTCACATCTTCATTACACACATTTGTTTTCAAGACTTTTGCAGGAACAAACACTTAAGGGCAAAATTTCTCTATAGGGCCAGAGAGACCCTCAGAAGAGTTATCCATTAGGCAAGTCACATTCTACTAAAGTTACTTATTTATTTTGGTTTAGTAGAACCAGATTTAAATTTTCTGCTCTTGTCACATTCTTTCCAAAATATAGCATTTTTTTTACATATGTGTTTTCTACACATAATTTTTTTTAACCCATTTACTTATTGCCAACAAAGCATACCACTATTGTTGCTGCAATTGAACTAGTGATTTCTAAAGGCTGGATGACTTGGGTGGAATCATATATTGATCTTTGATCAATTTTTATCTTTTCAAAAATTTTATTTTATTTGAAAGGCAGGAAGGGGAAGACAGAGAGACTGATGTACACACACACAGGGAGTCAGAGATCTTCTGTCTACTGGTTAACTCTCCAAATGCTTGGAAACGCTAGGGCTGGGGCCAGGCTTAAGCCAAGATCCTGGAACCCAATCTGGGTCTCCCATTGGGTGGCTAAATACTTTGAGTCATCATCTGCTGCCTCCCAGGGTATGGATTAACAGGAAGCTGGGGTTGAAGTGGAGTAGCTGTGAGATGAACCAGTCACTGCATTATGGGATACTGGCTAAGCAGCTTCTTAACTGATACACCAAATGTTTACTCCCAATTATATCTTTGACTGTGGTTTGATCATAGGGGTGCCTCCAGAGATGACAAGAGGGTATGCTATACAATCTTTTCTTGTCCAGAGAGGTGGTAGAGCTTTGTATTTCTATTGTACCTGATGCATGATTATCATTTGATGTACATCATACTGTTTACACGACCCAACCTTGTGTGACTGAATGTTCATGCCAGTGATAGATCGTTTCCTGTTCTTGGACTAAGCTATGGGGTTGCTTCTTGTGATCTGTTCTTGGCTCTTAGTGAGGACTTGCCTAGGTGGTCACCTGGTCACTTCAGAGCGATCTCTTCTTCTTAGACATAAAAGAGCAGAGAGCCTCAGTATGGGAATGTTGTAGAGAATCTCATAGATCATGAAGCAAATCAGAATCAAGGTCTGCCAATCTGTTGCTGAAATCTGTCACACTCCCTGTGACCAAAACAATATTTCCCCCTGGCGGGTGGCTAAGAAATCCAACCATTTCATTCTTTCAGTGAAGAGGGAAAATAGTATGAAGATAATTCAAGTGAAAATTTGTTAGGTGTATTTTGAAATGGAAATTAGGTGGTTATATATTCATATTCTCTGTGTTCATAGGCATGTTTGCATTAATTACAGGAAATGAATACTAATTTATTATTGCCCCTGCGCACCATCAGTCTCAATTTATTTACAGATGAGGTCAATGAAAAATTAGTTGAGTCTTTTTTTCTTTTTCTTTCTTCTTTCTTTTTAAAGTCGCTGTTTAGAACACTCAGCACTGTGTTTTGCTGCAGATTTGTCATGGTTAATGAATGTTGCTGTAGCAGTCAATCATGTACTCTAAATACTGTCACACATTTTTTTTTAAAGCCTCAGTCATGAGCCATGACAGAAAAATAAACAAATAAATATAAAGCTAAAAAACTCTTTCACTGAGCAGCTACACTATGCAGAATCCCCCCGGGAAGGCTAAGGGAGGCCAGAATAAATGATACTGTAAGTGCTGTGGACGTAGGGAAGCAATGATGGCGTATAAATGTGGAGGTTCTGGAGAAAGAGTACACACACACACACACACACATGCACATACACACGCATGCGGGCATACACTCCAGTGGAAAAATTGGCAATATTAGTAGCCTCAAGGTGCAATTTCCTGGAGCAGTGAGATTGACAAGTCAGTACTAAATGCTGTTAATTTAACTAACTTCAGATTAATGGTAGAGTCTGCTATGACTGAAACGCTCAAACACAGTCTCATTATAGCCTTGCTGGGAAGGTCCTAAATATAGGCATTGACAGTTTAAAACAAATTCGTATACATTTGTGTATTTTTAGACATAGGTTAGGCGTCAGAGTTTGTGTCACAGTTTTCAGGTTGATTAATTGACCCAGTAACTGCATGCTCTACCCACTGCCCCCCTCCTCCTTCCACTCCAAATTATAGAGAAAATGGGGGAATTGTCCTTGTTAAGTTATTCAGTGAACCTTTTATTGTAAGCCTGATGTTTGAACTGCATGCATGCGTCAACACTTGGGTGATAGACACATGATTTATAAAAATAAATTTTTCTAATACTATGAAATCCCTCCTATTAATTTTTATATCCACAGCAGTTATTGCGGGTGTGAATTCCAGGTGGCATTTCAGATGGACAGCTTCTCTTGAGCTATGCTCAGCTCCCCGTGACATTTTTCCTGCTTTCCCAAGCACAACACATTTTGCTTCTGCACTTTCCCTTTCTTCTTAGGCTTATAAGTTGATGCAATTTGAGTTATGCTGGTAAAAGGGTCCCACCTCTCCAAGATAAAGTATTTTGCTTCTCTTCACAGACTGACAAGAGAGCACCATAGACTTTTATAGCCAGGTGAGCTTTCCAGAGTTATTTAGATCCCTAGGATACCAAACCCAAAGTAATGGGTTGGTGATGGTGGATAGAGTCTGATACAGGGGGTTAACTCTGAAACCACAATATGAATGAGACTTCCTGGAGTATCAGATTTTACATTTGAATTTTGAGGAATGATTCTTATTTAAAAATTCAGTACACTTATTCTGGAAAAATTTTCAAAAATCTGAAGGTTTTTTAAAAAGAAATTTCAGAGAAAAAAATTTTTTTTCAGTTTCAGGCCCTGGGTACCCTTGAGACAACACTCATTTGCCTCTGTTGTTAGAGGTAAATGCATGGATGAGTTGGCAAGGCACTGACTGAGCTGGTTTTCAACCATTTCACCAAGTAATTCTTTTCCCAGTGGAGTTTTTTAAAGAGCTTAATATAACACTGTGTTTTGAAAGATCTCTTTTGTCTACCAAACCAGCTGACTTCTAAAGTAATCACACTTCTTCCTCACTGCTAATAGAAGTGTCTGTCCAGAATGAGATAATCAGCCTAGCAAACTGGGTTAATATCATCTAAGCAGAGGCAAGTAAATATGATAATTTTATTTGACTGTAATTTTATCCTGAGTAAGAGTGTGATAGGGTCAGTTTATTGACACCCTGGAAATTGTCTGGGAATCTCATTTCTATATTTGCAACTTTAAAATGGGAGACTTTTCAGTTAAAAAATGTAAAAAAAACAAAAACAAAAAACAGACCCAGGGAGGTAGGATGATGTATCTATGATTTTCTTTTTTCTTCTTCTTCTTTTTTTTTTTTTAGAGATTATTTTATTTGAGAGGCAGAGAGAGAGAGAGAGAGAGAGAGAGAGGTCTTCCATCCTATGGTTCACTCCCCAGATGACTGCAAGAGCCAGAGCTGCGCTGATTCAAAGCCAGGAGCTTCCTCCAGGTTCCCACTTGGGTGCAAGGGCCCAAGGACTTGGGCCATCTTCTACTGCTTTCCCAGGTCACAGCAGAGAGCTGGAAGTGGAGCAGCTGGGGCTTGAACTGGTGCCCACACGGGTTGCCTGCACCGCAGGCAGTGGCTGTACCCGCTATGCCACAGCACCAGCCCCTGCATGATTTTCTTAAAAACATTAAATAGTTCAGTGAACTCTGTCTAAGCTGAATGAATGCAAATTGATCTAGTATTTTTATATAGCAGTTTTCAAGCTGCTGTATATTTGGCCCAAGATTGGTGAACTCACTTTGACTGACTTGTTGGACGTAGACGATAGAAAGGCTATGTCTGTTTTCTGCAATTCATTTTCTTTGGGTCCAATCCTCTTTCACTTCCACTTGCTGGGTGTATTCCTCTGGAACCTAGTGTTCCTGATTGCTTTGTAAAGTTGGTCTTTTCTCTCTGCACTTCTTCCCTTCTCCAGCCAAGTATGCAGCCCTCGAATCCGCTATAGCCAGCATAATAGAGAGACTGTGAGTGTAAGCAGTCAGGTTGGGCAAGACCACTAAGCTGCTCCTGAAGCAGTCTCCTTGCTATTGTGTTTAATTATCAACAGCATTGCTACCACCCAGGGCTTCTGAGTTTTTTTTTTTTTTAATAAGACCTGCCCAGCTAATTAACGATGGGCTGGGGGTGAGCTAGGGTGGGAAGGTAATTGTTCAAAGAATACAATTACAGTTACTGTTCAAATCCGGAGATAAATAATGGTCAGGGACTGAATGAATTTTCTTCTTCATCAGAATCTAATCTTATGGATTGGCAAATAGTTCATTTTGCCTTTGCCCTTCCACTTGTTGAATTGGGATATAGTTGATAATTGCTTAAAATTTGAAAACCTGAGGGTAAATATGTCAACTAATTTTAGTTTTTAATTGAGGTGTTTATGGAACACATTGAGAAAAATGAAAACACATGAACCCATCACAAGTTCTTCTGCAATATAGAGTGTCTTCACAAGGCATATTATGGAAATACATATTATGAAAAAACTATGCATGACATCAAATTTGTTTTGTACCAAAACAAACATCTTTTAATTCCATTTTTCCTTAACTTTCTGAAATACCCTAGTATTTACAAGTGTGCAACTGATAAAATATTTAAATTTTTTTACCAGAAAAATTTTTCCCCCAGAATTATATTTGCTTGCTGTTTTGTTTTGGCCATTTACCAGGTAGTAGGAGAAATGTTTTAAATGTGTTATTCTATTTAATGCTCAATAATTCTGGATAGGTTGTGTAGTAGCCAGCCTCTAAGAGGTCCCAGTGACCTTTGTGAGCTGGTGTTCACGCCCATGTCACACTGTACCAGGAAGGAACTGTATGATCAACAGGATTCAGCAGAAATGACAGTATCTCACTTTTGAGATTTGGTAATATGAAACATTTTTGGTTCTCTTTTGGTTGGTCTTTATCTCCTTCCTTCTCTCCTTTGTTTCAGATCATTTTCTCTGGGGAAAGCCAAGTGCCATGTCATAGAGCAGTCACATGGACAAGCCCATGTAGCAAGAACTCAGGGCTCTTGCCAGTAGCCAGCTGAATAAGCTTGGCTATGGATGCTCTTAGTTAATCAAGTCTTAAGATGACAGCCATCTCAAGGTCTACTCTGAGCCATAACTACCCAGCTACAGCCAATGCCAAAAACTACTGGAGATACAAGTTTGTTATCTTCAGTTGCTAAGTTTTTGGGTAATTTGTTTCATAGCAATGTGTAACTAATACAAGCAGACACAATTATTATCTCTGTTTTACAAGGGAAGAAGCTGAGGCACAGAGAGGTTAAGGAATGTCCTATAGCTACAAAAAATCATGATTAGATTTGAAGCTAGAACTTTCTGAATCCATAAATTTAACTTTTGCCCTATACTAAGTAATTTAAAATGTGCACCAGTATTTTTTGTTTTGTTTTGATATGGTGGCTGTTGTCCTTGGGTTAAAACTGATGGGAAAAAAGTACGGATGCCTCCAGACCTATAGCAGTGGTGATTTTGGGGCAACCTGGAAAAGTTGGGTGAGCATTAGAAGACACTTTTCAACTTCATCTCTAATGTTTTAATTTTTTACAATAAGAATATATTCTGTGTTGCATGTATATTTAAAAACAAAAGACAGGAGAGGAGGAGATTCTGCCATTTGCAATAAAATAGGTGAACCTGGAGGATATAATGCTAAGAAAAATAAGTCAGACACAGAAAAATAAATACTGTTTGATCTCACATATAAGTGAAATCTAAATTAGTTAAATAGAAACAGAATAGAGAAGTGTTTGCCAGGGGCTGAAAAATGGGAACATAATATTCAAAGGATACAAACTTTCAGTTGTAAGATGAGCAAGTGCTAGGGATATAAACAAGTGCTAGAGATATAATGTGCCTCATAGGTGGTGATAGACATGATAATTAATTTGTGATGATCAGTTCACAGTGCGTGTGTGTGTGTA